>NC_137467.1:198174080-199374080 GCF_964235325.1 Thermobia domestica
TATATTTGACACCAGCCGTTTCGTTCCAATCACCATGGCTTTTGTCTTTCTAACACTTATTTTCATCCCGTATTCCTCACAGTTTTTCCTCAAGTTTCTAACATCTTATCGATTTTCTCTTCACATTTTGCTTGTAGGAAATAGCAAATTGTAAGTAGCAGACAAGTGTTGCGAAAAAACAGAACAAACGTTATAAGAAGATGAAGAACAATTAATTTGTTGGTTGGAGATACATATTTTATTGGGAAGTTTGGCAGTGGTATCAAAAAGGTAAACATTATGTTAGTGTAGTGCTGAGTGGAGGAAGGGGATTAAATGGGACATTTTACTCTTTTCACTATAGGCTATGCACATCTTCTCCTGGGGGGCGCGGTGGCTCAGTGGTAGAGCGTTCACCTCTGGTGTTTGGGGTCCCGGGTTCGATCCCAGCCCCCCCAAGTGAACTTTGTGGTGGACAACACCGTGCTCGTGGGTTTTCTCGGAGTTCTCCCGTTTCCTCCCACTTTCTTCCTTCCACCATTTCACTCATCTCTCATAATCACCGTCTCCTTTAGCCTAACCGGCATAACCGTGGGACGTAAAACTCAAAGATTTCATTTCATTTTTCACATCTTCTCCTTTGCTCACAAACACACGTACACACATTCCTATTCTTTATACTTTATATTTTATTCCAAATTTC
The DNA here is from genome assembly GCF_964235325.1 of Thermobia domestica. Taxonomy (NCBI): domain Eukaryota; kingdom Metazoa; phylum Arthropoda; class Insecta; order Zygentoma; family Lepismatidae; genus Thermobia; species Thermobia domestica. The sequence continues at coordinate 198,174,763 of NC_137467.1, forward strand.
CCTTTTTATCGCAACTTCTCTGCCTCAACCATCTGGGAGACTGGCGCTCTCACTGCTCAAACTCCTTTCACAATCTTGATATTACCATGATTTAAAAAAAAAAAATTACAGCAGTAGTCACCAAATGTACATTGTAAAAAATTCCATAGGTAAATTTACAAAAAAAAAAAAAAAAAAAAACCGTTGGCAATTTGTTTGCCAAGCCCCTATGTAATTAATTTAAACCTACAAAGTAAAATTACTAACATGAAATGGTGTAAAATTACATTTTTATCAATAAAAAATATCATATTTTCTTATAAATTTACTGTAAATTTGTAAAAAAAAAAAAACCAGCAAATTTTGTAATTTAATCTAAGGAAATGTATATCAACTTACAAATTGAACAGTAATTGATTTTACATTGATATTTGGCAATTTAATTACATTTTTTTTTTTTTTAAGTGTATGAAGCTTCTAAGCTACCGTACTGTTTCATTTTCAAAATCCTACGGAGCTACGAAGCAAAAGAACTAAAAACTTCAAAAAATACATTTGTTTATTGCCTATACAGGCACGTAGCCAGGATTTCGTAATAGGGGGGGGGTCCGAGACATGAAATACTGTGGTTATCCACACCAGAGTTCGATTATTCTAAACTATCTTACTTGTAACATATATTGGTTCGTTTAGTCAGGATTTCGTAATGGGGGGAGGGGCAGTGTGAAATATTGTGGTTATCACATAAGGGGCTTGATCACTATTTGTTAAGACAATAAAATGAAGACATGATAGTAAGTATTTAGTAACAAACTATGAAGAAATGTCGAATAAAAATATATTAAAAAGATTTTAAAAGATTTTACAATATCTACGTTCCTTCTTCTGTTCACACAAATATAACAATTTTCCTTTTATTATGACCTCAACTATGTTTTAAAAAGTACGTATCCAATAATGTCTTGCAAAATATTTTACAATAGCCTACTTGCGCTCCTTTCTCTATTGAATCAAATGTTAACGGAACTTTCTTCCACATAACTTTTTTTTTCTTTTTTTAATATCCGTCAAATACTGTCTGTTCCAAATGACAAGTTAAAGGAGCAGTTGAAAACCGTTTCTCAAATAACATGTTTAATATTACAGAGAAGCGATGATGAAAAAATATTTTTATTTTTAGCTTTTTATTTTTAACGCTGACTCTTCCCATTTCTTGTTTCTTTTTTGTTTTATCCTTCCTTATTTTTTTATTTCTGGTCTCGAAGGGGGGGGGTCCGGACCCCCCGGACCCACCCCTTGGCTACGTGCCTGGCCTATAAGCTTACATTTCTAGTAAATATGAAATCAACCTATACAAATAAGCAAATGTCCAATATACACACGAGAAATATAACATTCACAACCTTACGCGTATACAATCAACTGTGAGGTGCGGCTAACAATAAACAGTTGCACGGGAGAAACAAATAATTGTTGTCATCAGCGCCCCTTGTCGTTAGTAACAGCTCAGTAGAGAAATCAAGGTTCGCCAACCGGAAATTTAACGCGATCTACGGAAAATGTCCCCGCGAGCTTCTAGCAGCTCGCGATCAACGATTTGGCGATCACTGATTTACAGTATTCTCGATTATGACACTTTTCTTTGCCGATTGTGACTTAATTATACATAACATTTGTTTTCTTCATTTTATATATATCCTTTATCATGCTAATACTTGAGGCAAATCCACATTTTGATCGTGCCACTTTACAAAATGCAAATGGTGGTAGACTCCATCTTGCATTCAATAAGATAATTAATTAATTTATGCATAGTTCAATTAATATTTATTCTCACATTATGTCTGGACTATTACTCACCTGATTCATTATCTGTCGCCAAGGGTGCCGGTTTCTCTGTAAATTTGGGGGTGGGGGTGGCATTCAGATGCAGAAGGTATATAGGCCTATATGAACATTTTAAGACAAATTGCACTCAAATTATGTCAAATATTGTATATTCATAAATACAATAGGGGGTCCACATGAGTTTTGGGAGGCCCGGGCCCCTCGGAACCCCAGGATCGGAGCCCTTGTCTGCCGCTATACCAGTTACTATTTAGTATATCTTTTTAAAAACAAATCATTCTAATTTACACATTTCTAGCACACAGGAACTAGATGTCCGGTGCACCTATATTGATAACACTTCTAAAGGTGATGAAGACAAGACATATTGTAAGCTGTGTGAAGTTGGCCCGCAAAATCAAGATACAATTTAAAACCCTATATAGAACGATTGCCCATCGTTTGCCCATGATTGCCCACCCAAAATTTTTATTTGCCCAGAAATAGAACCTAAGTTATACGTAAAAAACAATTTTAGGGCCAACTTCACACTGGCACAACAAAGTCTGAAAATAAAATATTGCAACATGCAAATCGATTGCCCATCGTTTGCCCATGTTTGCCCAACAAAAATTTTTGTTTGCCCACAAACAAACAAAAAGTTATAAAAGAAAACTTTTTTACGCATAATAAGCTTTACAAAGAAAATAAAAGATTTGTAAATATTTATATTCTTTCTACATAAAATATTAATTGCTCATATTTCTCTATCAAAACCAACCATTTTGCGATACATAAACGGAACATTATGGAACGGACTATGCATCCAATAGTAAAAATGACACAATCATATTACTGCATTTGTAGTATGCAAATTATAATATTGCGGAATCTAACTTTTTTCTATATGTGTAAATACAAGAACTATCATTAAACAAACAAAAACATTTGCTGGGTAAACAAAATCATTTGCTGGACAAACTAAGGCAATCGTTGGGCAAGTCAAATAAGGGCAAACATAGGGCAATCAATATTTGTGATTAGAAACATAGCCCGCTTAAATTTTCACATGTAGTCTCGAAAATGTACGATTTAAGGCTTCTCTGTCGCTGGGAAAACCAAAACTAATGCTGGGCAAACGAAACCAAGTGCTGGGCAAACAAGGGCAAACATAGGGCAATCAATATTTGTGATTAGAAACATAGCCCGCTTAAATTTTCACATGTAGTCTGGAAAACGTACGATTTAAAGCTTTTCTATCGCTGGGCAAAGAAAGACTAATGCTGGGCAAACAAAACCAAGTGCTGGGCAAACAAGAACAAACATAGGACAATCAATATTTGTGATTAGAAGCATACAACGATAACGTTGTATGTATCATTGGCAATCTGTGCCTATTTACAGAAAGGGATCAGAGGCGAATTATGTGAGCAATAAAATGTATAACGAAAAAGAAAGACATATAGAGATTTCGAGATTATTATTTTGTAATCGGCAACAAAAATATGAGTTGTTGTTACTATTGCAACGATATAAATAATTGTACATATACGTAGACATCTTAACGAGTAGATAAGTGTGTATGAAGATCTATATATATTTTATCATATGTGCAGAAAAGTTAATTATATATACTTATCATGGTCAAATGTTAAAAGCCAATTAAGAAAGTGATAAAACGCGTTGAGTTATTTAGAAGATTAGCTTTATAATACGAACCAGGCCCTTATAAAAATTGGTGCCGAAACCCGGGAATTGTATAAGTGTCGTTTTGAAGGTCTAGTAAAAACGGTAAGCTGTCAACGCGACCTTAACATCACTATTTTGCGAAGTGGAAAAGTAATTAAACGAAATATGGCCATGAGTACGGAAAATACGAATATGATTGATGGACAAAGTGTGAATCCAGAATTGACTTCGAGTGACAATTTGGCAAGCATTCTAAAAGATTTGGCTCAACAGATAAGAAACCAGTCAGAGCAGATTCAAGAAAAATTGGACCAGCAAAGGCAACATGTGGATGAAAAATTGGACCAGAAATTAAATCAGTTAGCCAATGACTTTGATGAAAAAATAATGAAACTGAACCAACGTAATGAAGATAGATGGGAGCATGTGCAACATCAATTAAATCAAATGAACCTACAGGTGGTGGAAAATTTCGGGAAATACGAAGAAAAAATAGAAAAGGTTGTACAAAGAAGCACAGAAATACAAGAGTCCATGGATGTTTTAAAATCGACAATCAACGCCCATGAAAACCACATTAGAATACTGCAAGATGAAGTTAATTTCATCAAAGAAAGATGCTTTCCCGGAACTTCATTCCAGGATACTGAAGGCATGAGTCGTCCTGTAGCCACAGGCTGGGTACCTGATCATCATCCAAGAACAGCATTGGAATTTGGTGGATCATCAAGTGGTGCAAAGAGTAGTGGCGGAGAAGAACAAGTAAGGCAAACATCTAAGCGCAGACGCATCTCCAGTAGAGGTATGAAGACATCTACAGGTAATCAGTTGCGGTTTAGCGAAGTAAAGTCGCTCACAAAGTTTAGTGGTGTGCCAGGAGATATACCCGCTAGGGCATTTCTCGAAAAATTTCAGGATGAATATGAGCTCATTGGTGTAAATGAGTCTCAATTCTTAAAAATATTACCGCATATCTTGTTGCCACCTTGCTTAACATGGTTTAAGGCTATTAGAGGTAGTCTTCATTCGTATACAGATTTTAAGAATGCTCTTTTGTCAAATTATGAAAACGATTTTATGGTAACAAATAGAGATGCTGTTTTGCGAACGAACCACAACAATCCAAAGTTACACCGTAGTATTACTGAATTTGTAGTATCAACATATCACGAGCTAAGATCATTAAATATGAACCATTTGGAATCTTGGATTATAGCTTCAATTAGGATCTTATTGCCATTTAGATTACAAAAGTTGTTAATTTCGGCTCAGTGCATTAATTTCAATCATTTAATTATGCTCATTCAAAGTTATGAGAGCCAGTCTGCAATTCAAAATAACAATAAGATGCAGGATAGAGGTCAGGGTACTTATGCACGTAATGAGACACAATATGCATCTGTTCGTAATGTAGATATACAACCTGAAAATGATACTAATGTTCGTAATTTCAATAATAGAATGAGTAGCTATAATGGTACCGGAAATCAAACGCAACCTAATTATACAAATGGCACTAGGAATTTCAGAAATAACAACAGAAATAATAACGAGAACAAGCAAACTTTGCAAGCCATAGTAGATACATGATAGTTTTCAAACGAAATTAAAATTAATTGTCTGCACCTGCGTAGAAATGCCCATAATGCGCAAATAATTGCTTATTCTCGGTGGAGCCCTTCCCGGTTTATCACGACAAAATGTCATCTTTAATGAGTCGTGTGTATCTCAGAAACTACAACTTTTTCGACAAATTCCTTCTAGTTACATTAGTTTTGCAAAGTGTCCTATTAATCTACCAAGTTTAATCAAAATCGGTTGTTGTGGCCTAGACACCTCATGGATGTGTTACAGGCCCTTTACGGAAGTTCCCACTTAACAAAGTAAATAATAAAGTTTCCTGTGCATAATTAGAGAATTTAAATTGAAAATTACCGGCAACCTGTAGTTATACCCAGGGGTAAAAGTGATTCTGAAAATATAGGGGGAAATCAGAAGTCACGCCGTCCCCCGTGCCTATCTTTACTCATTTGTAAATTTATTAGAAAGTTGGGGACTCCATAGATATTTTTGGGATGTAGGGAAACGACGTCCTTCCGCTTTCTTATTCACTTTTATCCCTAGTATAGGTGTAATAGTCAAGGTCTCCTAAAGTGAATCTGCACCGAGAGCACACAGAACATAATATTAACCTAACTAACAAAGTAAAATAACCAAAAATGTCAGAAATTACATTTTCAACCAATTTGTTAAGTGAACCATTATGACTCACATCTACACAATATATCCCATTAGTTAGATAATACCACTACTTTAGGGAAAGGACACCAAGGGCCTTATGCACAGTCGTTTTGTAACGTGATTAGTGGCATACTAAAGAGTTCGACTAACATATGTTTCCTGCAGTAGTCAGACCTTTAGAATGACGCTAATAATGCGTCAAAATGACTCTGCATAAGGCGGCAAATGTTTTCCCCTGACTACGGAACTGTTTATAATACTTCTGTGTAAGTAATTGCAGCAAATGAGAATAAAGAAACTAAAAAATTATAATACATTGTGTAAAAATACATTATGCCTTTTCAGTATATTTTTTAAAAATATGTACAACAGAGGGCGAAGTTATTTATCTTGTAAGTTGGTTTTTGGAAAGAATACTTATCAGCCCATAATTTAAGGAAAACATGGAACCGTTTTCAGAATTTTCTCTGTTGCTTTCCAGGATCACCTTTTGAAGATTAGATTTTTACACAGCATCACAAACGTGGTACTTTTGCCTAATTCCCCCGGAACGAAAGGCAAATAGTAACATATGTAAGAGCTTCTGTGATGCGCAGAATGAAAGACATGTGAAAAAAAAGCGCAGAACATAGAGTATCTATATCGTCTCTTCCTAATCCGGTGCACATATGGAGAAGTTCTCGACGATAAAGTTATGTAGGCATTTGAGAGGAAAACATTTTAAGTGCTCTTTCAGTATGATTTGTTGTTGCTGAATTCATATCTGTCGTATGCCAGTTTGTAACATTTACTGTTTCTCTTAAATTCAGAAAAAACAAAATGGCATTCGAAAGTATTTTTTGTAGCACGCAGAACTCAAAATATGAGTTTCTTCGACAAAAGTTCGCACACCGCTCAACAAAATTTCCATTTAAGTTGGCATGAATATTCTCTGATGCTCTAGAAAATCGATTGGTGGACGCAAAACCTTCAATCATCTAGTTATGAGTGTTACCAATCAATTACAAAATTATTTTCCCGATCTATTCCTTACCATTCAACGTATCTTCAACTTGATATGGATATTATTCAATACCCTAGGAAAATTGTTTTCTTGAAATGACACTGCATTGATAGGGTATTTAGTATTTACTAATGATAATACATATATATGGAGTACATGACAAATTGTGGCAGACTGTTGATTTGATATAAACTCGAACGTTAAAATTCCAATCAAATTTCAGCTACTGATTCATGCAAGTATCACTCAAATTCCTACATTTGCAAGACGCTGTGCTCGAGTTTGGTTTACAGTTGCGCCGAACTGTCTTGTATCCAGTAGTACAGTACTTGTATTCCACCTACAGCTTTTCAACGGCGAAGTGAACTGGAATGAAATTTCTGCTCCATGCTGTCCCTGCTTTCATCCATAATTTCTGGTATGACATCATGTGTAAGTAACTAACAAGAAGAACTAAGATGTCAGTGTCTCTTGAAGAGACAACAATGCTTCTTATTCTGCTTTTAACGCAGTGTAAAATAATCCTGGTGTCAGCTTCTTTGTGTTTACCCTGCAAGTCATTAGTATCAAGGGTCGCATCAGAAGCTTCAACCCTTTCCTCATCATTGAAACCACATGCAGCAACTATGGTTTTGTTGGATGACGTTTGCAGAATCAGCTGGTGTAACAGAAATTTATCGGGATCTGCTTTATTGTTATCGTCAATAAAGTTCTTCCACATTGCAGAAAGAAGCATATCTCTGTTATCTATTGGTATCCGGATTCCCACAGAGCCTTCTCCACGCCATTTCTGTGTGCCACTCTTGATTGAGTGATGTTAGTAACGATAAAAAACGATATCAAGGCGCAGGAAGTATTCGCCCCTTATCAGGGCCTGGTCATCGATGGTTAGTTGTGATTCACCTTCAAAATGTCTAGTGTCAAGTTTATTGGGACAAGGAATAAGATCAGTCAATATTCCATCAGGCATTGTTTTTGATCCTGAGCGAAGCTGCCGATTTGCTTCTGCTACAGATAGAGAAACAACGAACAGTTCATGCGCCGTAATGTTGTTGAGATTTACCGAACGTCCTGCTTCATATATAGCAATGAGCCACTACGGAATGTTTCAGTAAGTTTTCACTGTTTTTTATCTCCCCAGTTTTTGCATCTGACTGTGTCACTTCATACAGAGATGCAAAGATCAGATGTTTGTTTTGAGGCAGCTTGTTTCTAAAAGTTATCGTTATTTCTTCAATTGGCAGAAAGCTTGCCCTTGACAAAGCATCTAACCGATCTTGTCCTTTCTGTGCAGCTGTCAGCAGATCATCCTATATGTCTTGGGTAGCCAAGTCCTTGTTTGCAATGTTTTGCAATGTTTGAGGCATGTTACTTGAGAAAAGGTCAAATCCCTGCAAAACTAAAATTAATATATTTTAATATCTCGAATACAGCTTCATTCTGCCTTTTATTGTCTCATTGTGATGCATAAAAGACAAAACGCAACTTTTGTGTGTGGAACAGTTGAGATCAAAGATTAAAAGAGCCCATCTGCTGAGAGCTGCAGGGTTTCTCTTGATACTAATAATACATACACCGTTCTATCCAATGCAGCCAAGCCACCCTGTCTCTGATCTGGATCAACTTTGTTGAATCACAGTGGCGAACGTCTGACAACAAAGTTACCAGCTTCAAACTCCTTCTTGACCTCTTATGGAAGCTGCTGCATCTCGTTCAGGTAGATGGTGTCCCAGCCAGCATAGTTCATGTGATTGTAGTGCAGAAAGTATGGCAACATTAGCTGGAAAGTGTGGATATGCAGGTTCCAAATTTTATCCCTCTGAGCACGAGTAACATTAGAAGTAATCGACCATCTGCATATATTCCCACCAAAACATAAATTTCGGGTTCTCGTTATTTGCAATGAAACCCAGTATAATCGCTGTAAACTATTATGATTGAAACAGTGACACATGTTCTTTTATATGGTCACTTTTTGTTTTCTCAACCATATTTTTAGTTCTGAATTATTCTTTAACGAAGCTTAGGAACTGTAGAAGTAGTACCTCCCATAAAGCTTGATATTGTAGACTCTCATTCCTTCCATGTAAGATGTTCCTGCTAGTACCTGCTCGGCAGTTTTTTTATGCCAATTAGGTTGCTCTCAACCCAAGCTTCAAATAGCCTTGATGACTGTACATATTTGTCAATGACTTGCAAGAATTTTATGACAAGTAATATTGTAATCATGACACTGATATGCAGGGATTGCACAAAATTCTTCTTCCTCTTCTGGAATGACATCTGAAATTGGCATGTGTCCGAATTTTCTAGGATGAAGCAGAACATCTCGGTTTGGCACTGCAACGAAGTCATAAGAATCCTGCACATAGTTTTGAAGCTTTTCTTAGAATGGGTCTCTTCTGCTCTTATATGATGATGGTACCTCAGCATTTGCTTTTACTGCTAAGTCACAGTTCCTGTTCCACACTTCATTTAGTTGAATAAGGTACCCAGTGGCGTATTTAGAGGGGGGCTTCCGGGCTTAAGCACCCCCGAAATCTTACTTATTATAGTAAAGTATATGAAATATCTTGCAGAATTTTCACCATTTCAGGCAAAGCCTCCCCCCCCCGAACGTTAACAAAGCCCTTCCCGAAACAAAATCGTAAATACGCCACTGAAGGTACCCCTTGCTTGCTGATTCTCTAAACTTTCTGATTAACTATTAACCTGCTTCAGCTTAATTCTGTTTATTTCTTGATGCATTTCGCTGAAACTTTTTGAAGCAGTTTGGGTGACTGCCTTTCGCTGCGATAAGATCAGTAACTTCGGCTAATCGTGTATGGACGTATAGGTCATATTGGGACAAATTCAGTAAATGGTTACTCATATTAATGTGGTCACGAAGCATAACGTTCCTCTAATATTAGAGTTCTGGCAGAGCAGAAAATACAAAGTTCCAGATTGACTCAAGGTTTTGAGCTTCTCAGCTCCTTGGGTGATAGGTAACTTTCGTATCTTGAGCTATTATTACTCTTTTGTAGTCGATGAATCTTAGTCTTGCTTACGAAGGATGAAAAACATGACTTATGCCACCACAGTATGTTGACTTCTGATGATACCACTGCTTGGATCCGATTGATTGCAAATTTGTTGTCCGTGTCAAGCAGTTTGTTTCTTGTCGTGGAAGCTTGACTTAACGTCTCTTGTTCTTGTTCTTGTTCTAGAACCTCCATTGTGGTATAAAATAGTAGTTGCTGCAGCCATAAGCTGTCAGCTTTACTCTATAAATTTTTAAAAAGTTTCAAATTGTTTTAAACAAATTGATATGCACTATAGTTTGTAAAACAAAATGGCTCAGACAGATTGCCCGAAGTCGCCCTTGTTAAACTAGTTGTTCTTCAGCTATGAACATTGTAAATATTAATGCTATTATCATTAGAAATGTCCACACTCAGGAAGAATTTGTAACACACTACAAAAGAACTAAAAAAGAACATCTGTATAAGAAAAAATTGAATTAAACTAGAGTTCGAGATGGCTGTTTCTACATCGACGCCATGTTACCTCGAACCCCCTTACTTAACGTCTCTAGATCTCATTCTGTGCCACATATTAATCTCTCACTTCTTCTTTCTTGCTAAGTAAGACACTGTTGAAATCGGGCTTCTCATCTTTTTGAGGCTGCAAACAGCTTCCATATTAGAATCTGAGTAATGGCAATTCAGTAACAAAAAAATCCGAAACTACCAAAATGTAAATACGTAATGACGATTTTTTTTAGGGGTAAGGGAATAGGGTTATAAGTGAACTGGATAATCTTTATTCATCAAGTATTAACTGATTTGGGCAAGGTGATACTCCTACTCCCAGCCATTAGAGGGTTACGCCCTCTCTTTGGCATAGATTCATTTAGATTTACATTGATTATTGAACACTGTGAGATGGTCAAATGCAGTTATATAAACATGAGGAAAAAGTGAGCATACTAAACTAGGTGTTACTGATAAATAATAATAATAATAAATCAAAAGTAGAACACATATGTGCAAATAGATATACGAGGTGCTAAAGTATAAATATGATAGAAAAAAAACAAAATGTATCACAAATGTAATAGAACTTAGAGCAATGATGATGAGGTATGAGATGAAGTGCAAACACAACACAGACATAGTTAAATTAGCAAGACAGATGCAGTGTTAAATCTTCTGTCCCGGGGAGACTCGGGACTGATGAGGACAGGGGGAAGCCTTTGTTAATAGTGAGAATTTCAGTGCTAATATGGAAAAATATGAGGAAGATGATCATTAATGAAGTAAATGTCATATATTTCCCGTTCGCCAGCAGTCAGATGTGTATTTTGAACAAACAGAGATACTAAGATGTTTAACGGTGAATGTTTGTACCGAAATGGAGCGTCAGTAAGAGAATCAGTCTGCAGGATGTCCAAGAATAGCGGATGACCTGTTTGTATACGTGAAGTGATATACTTTAGTCGTAGTTCTGCGAGGTGTTTCGTGATTTTTGAAAAATCGATATACTCATATGTCAGCCATGTAGGGTAGGGAAGCTTAATACGATAAGCCAGCTGAATAGCATGTCGCTCCAAGATGCAGAGTTTTTCGTAATATGACGCAGAAGCATTGCTCCAGGCGGTGTGTCCAAAAGTGAGGATGGGTCGGAGGAATGCCTTATAGGTGTGAAGTATCACTTCAGCTTTCAGACCCCAAGTCGTGCCTGTGAAACGGCGCGATATATTTTTAACCGCATGTTAGTTTTAGCTATTAGCTTATTTAGGTGAGCATTCCAAGTAATGACGAAAGGTAAACTAAGGTTATAAGCATGGGGCATCAATTGATTACTCTGCAAGAATTAATATGTATCTTAACTAGATAAAAACAACTTTAAAAGAAGGTAGATTTAAAAATTTATTTTGTTAAAATTTCAAATTTTGTATCACATTCTGTCCTCAATGTTAACAAAGAAAGGACTCTTGAGAGTAACATTAGTTACAGTGAACTTAAGTTCTAAATCTCCTGCCCTCTAGCGAATTTTATATAACTCTGCAATGTACCTGTCAATCGATATACGTACAAAAGATTGGGGAGGTCTACATTTTTTCTTGTGAATATTATAAAACAACGGAATCCTAAATTCGGTAGCATACGGTGGATCTGTATTATATAGACATTGAACTTTGCGAAAATGCTGTATGCCAACTTTTCCTCGAAAATGCCCACTAGGTTAGAGGCTCTTTACTTTGGTGCCCCTTTACTTTATTTGTATAACCCGAGCTCTGAGATCAACACAGTACTTTTGTCTCTTAATATCTGCCAGATACTCTTCTTACTCTAACAAGAATCGAGTCTATTAAGCATCTCTCACATACTCTGGTTGACTAGCGTCTCTAGCTACTGATCATGCTGTTCCGAAAGGTATCAACCAGTCAGTCATCCATTTCTCGTTTACTACCTCACACCCACACTCTTTTTCACAATTCATACGACTATTTAATTGCATTTTGCCATACCCATGAAGACCATCAATTTCTTTTTCTGCATCGCCTAATTTAAACTTATGTTTAAGAACTACATTGCAAACGCCTTCACTGGCACCTCTCTTGTAATATTTTAGGTCATGAAATAAATGTAACGAAATTTTGCAATATTTTTAAACTCCCCATTTTTCAAAAACAAAGCCCACAGTATTCTCTACAAAGCATACCCAGTTATTAACAACCGATGTACAAAAGGCAACTAACTGTCTTTGTCGATTATCATGATGAAGTATTTACTGTGCTTACTGCTTCCACGATCACTTGTTCTTCCTATGACAGTATTATACAAAAGAAGGCTTTCTCATGCAACTTTCACTTCAGCCTGCACTCGACTACCATCTTGATACCACACAACAGATTACTGCTTCCAGCACATTAGAAAGCATTACTGCTGTTCTACAACACCGACTCAACACTGCTCCAGGACATGATTCTATAATTTATCGTCAGCTTCTTCGTAAACTTCGACCATTTCTAGTACTATTTGTCGATCCCAAAAATCTCGCCATGCGTGGTGGTGGCAGCAGGAACAGTGAAATGGCGACCAACAAAAAAAAAGCGCAGTTAGTGTGGTGGTATGCAGAACTTGGTTCCATTGTCGCAGTGCAACGACGATTCACCCAGGAATACCAGAGAGAATCCCATAATGCGATAACAATTTGAGTATGGAAACAGAATTTCCTGGCGACTGGTTCAGTGTCTAAAAGGCACAGTGGTGGTCGCGAAAGTGTATCAGAAGATAATGTGCAGCGCATTTCGGAAACATCGCCTGGATATCCTTCGTGTGACTGGTTGGGCACATGTTGAAGTGTTCTGACTTTCTTGATATTTGTATAAAAACTTAATGAGTTTACCTTCTTAGTGCATTTTAGTTCATTTAGATATCTCAAATAGTGTGGGAGAAATACAGAAATGAAACTAGGGAGATTCAATTGGGACACCCTGTATAATTAATGGCTTTACCTTTTTTGTTTCTAACTGAAACTGATCCAATGAGAAGAAAACAAGTCGACAAACTCTAATATTGTTGCTAGGCACAGTGAAAGTTCTGTTTTCAGTTGAATCGGATCTATAATGTTGTCTATTCTCATTGTTTGAAAATTAAAAACCATAAGAAAGAACTATGATTAAACTTTACCGGAAAAAGCGCAAAATTAGAAAACAGAAGTATACATCCATACCCAGACGCTCAAAGAAGAAAGCTTGAGCACTAATCTGCCTTATAGTAAATGCATGGATAATACAGTTTGACAACGAAATTGGTTATGATACTGATGTATAAAATACCATATGTAGAATGTTTTAAGATTGTAGGAGTCTGGGGGGCAGTGAGGGGGGCAGGAGTAGCCACCAGGGGGGCGCTCGCCCCCTTGCCCCCGCTCTGGCGTCGTCACTGATCATTGAGAAATTGTTTTATTATGTTATGACAAAATTGCAGAAACTTCAAAATTTTATTGAATTAATACATTCTTACCCTTTATCCTTACTGCTTTAACATCAAGCAATAAAGGAAACCATAAAGAAAATACAAACTATATTGTATCAACATATTTTTAAAAAATGTGGGAGTGACCGTGAAACCGATGGACACAAGTGCATGTCCAGTTGAATGGTCAGGATCCTTTGAATTATTTTTCAACTGAACCACATGAAGGTTGAAAGTTATTAAATCCAATATATGATAATTTCAAGTCTTAAATATTAAACATGATGTTTTAGTGAGAATCTCAAGCTTTTAGCAACACTGCTAAACGCGAAGCCGAATACATAATTTCATTGGCGTTCCCTTGGAGAAACAATTTGCAGTTGAGCGCCTATTTCATTTGCGTAAGCTGCTTCTTCCGTAGCCTCTATTCGAATCTTTTACCGCTAAGGATTCGTATTATAATACAAGTTACCGTTAAGATATTAAATATGAAATATTCTTTATGAAAGAGATTCTATATACATGGATATGCAAAGCTGGATGATTGGACAGAATATTTAAAGAATAAATGCATACGCCTTTACTTTTAAGAGATAGATACAAAAACAATTCCTTTAATGTTTTAATGTTATGTTTTTATTTTCAAATTGTATTGCCCTTCAACAGCGTAAAACTATACGAAAATAATTATTTTAAATATAAATAATAAAAAATGAAATGAAATGAAATCTTTGAGTTTTACGTCCCACGGTTATGCCGGTTAGGCTAAAGGAGACGGTGATGATGAGTAATGAATGAAATGGTGGAATGAAGAAAGTGGGAGGAAACGGGAGAACCCCGAGGAAACCAACCCACACACACGGTGTTTGCCCACCACAAAGTTCACTTGGCAGGGGCTGGAATCGAACCCGGGACCCCAAACACCAGAGGTGAACGCTCTACCACTGAGCCACCGAAATATAAATAATAAATTGTAAAACTCATGAAACAAAATGAGGACCATGACTCAGTGGTAAATTTTTTATCTCTTTTGTGTGGATCCCTGGTTCGATCCCAGCTCGCTCCAAGTGGACTTTGTGGTGGACAAACACAGCGGTTTTCTCGTGGTTCTCCCGTTTCCTCCCACTTTATTCATTCCACCACCGCATTCATTTCTCATCATGACCGTCTCATTTAGCCTAACCGGCTTAACCATGGGACGTAATACTGCAAGATTTCATTTTATTTCATTTTCAAAATGGGGATCTCGGTGGCTCAGAAGTAGTGCGTTCACTGTTGGTGTATGCTGTTCTTGGTTTGTGCTCACTTCCATCAAGTACGCTTTGTGGAGAATTTCTCAGGATTGTATCCCCCCCCCCCTCCTCTCCTTATGCTACTACGTCGTTCATGATCATCTCGACCGTCTTTCTTAGCCTCGAGATATACGAGATGTGTTTAGAAACACCGAACTTCTGCTGTTCTTGCTTTATTATTACGCAAACTTTAAAATACCTCTCACTTCTATCAATATAAGACCCGTCTTCCAATTTCGGAACACCTGCTGGATATTTTTTAAGGCATACAGTACTCTCGTTGCATTTCCCTGAATTTTCTCTATAGACTGAAACGGCATTCTTTCAAAGTGGATGTGAGATTAGAAAGCGGAGAAGAGTCTTGCCATGGGCAACTTCGGAATATAGCGTGATTGGGGCACTACGAAAATGCCATGTTTTGTCAAATAATTTACAAGTTTCTTATTCAAGATTTGATGGCAAGATTCTATATAGATCCTATTTACCATCATTTTTAGCAATCTTATGGATAACTAAACGACGATTTGCACGAATTACTGTGCACAAAATTTAAACTATTGGTTCAATCTTGGATCTTCAGCAACCGATATTCAGCTCTCCTTCAAACGTTCAAGTCAATCATATGTAGCACTGTGTTCGGCTCATGCATTGACTAAGCATTCGGCATTTTTCCGGGGAAATGTTTACCAGTTTTACGCAAGATTTCACATAAACATAGACCCTATTGTCCCTGCAGCACTTTCCCTGTTGCATTTCCACTAATCAGATAAGCATATTACGAACGACGTTACTTATTGGGAAATTACACGACAATTAAAACATAGATCAGAGTCCAGTGAAAGATGAAATTTTACGAGGAATACATCGGTAGGTGCGCACGATGGCCGGTTCGTCAGCTGCTTTCATTGGAGAGCTATTTAAAATGTTTGTTCTTTTTTCGAACACACCTCGTATAGATGGGATGTTTTAAAAAAAGAAAACAAATTTTAATGTACAGGGTTATTGTAAATGATGGACCCATTTTTAAAAATTCGTAGTAATTAAAGTACATATCCAAAATGAACAATCTTTATACCAATGGAAAAAGGAAGGTTGAAAGTTTCGGTTGGCAATAGTGGTTCCCGAAGCGGCCGGTAGGGTTCGCGCGGCAATAGGCCGCCATTTGTTTCCCTCTTAGTTGCGAGTGAGATGGCTACCGTGGAGCACAAGGTTTTCTGAGTTCGCAAGAAATAAGTCACAAATTGTAGTGCAGCGGGCATTTCGTACAAAATTCGGTATTAAACCACCAACTAGATAAATCATTAAGCGTTCGTTTACGCAATTTCAATCACAGCTGCTGTGCACTCAGTAACAGTAGATATACTTGCTCGTGTGTGGTACGAGTTCAGCTACCGCATAGATGTTTGCCGTGCAGCAGACGGTGGACACATTGAACATTTATAATGTATTGCAAAAAAAAAAAAAAAAAAAAAAAAAAAAAAAAAAACTTTGAAACACTTTTCATTGGTATAAAGACTGTTCATTCGGGATTTGTATTTTTAATAAATACACATCTTTAAAAATAGGTCCATCATTTATAATAACCCTGTATTTTACGCTAATATTAAGACAGGAAGAGACATTTTGATTCGGATGGATAATATTTTGAAGGGATATAGTCCTTTATTTTCTGTTACTTACTTTTTCTGTGTCTATTAACTATGGATTCTCGACGATTTTACGTTTATCGTTTATTATTACAAGGATAGTCTCGTAAACGAACGTTCTTCTCTTCAAAGAAACGAATGAGTTCAATATAGGTTACTGACTACGTCATTTCTGATTAAACACAGTCAGTGGCGTATTTAGGGGGTGGCTTCCGGGCTTGAGCCTCCCCCCCGAAATCTTACTTAGATAGTAAAGTAAATGACATATCTTGCAGAATTTTCTATTTCTAGGCAAAGCCCTCCCCCTTCCGAAAGTTAGCAAAGCTCCTCCCGAAACAAAATCGTAAATACGCCACTACACACAGCACATATAGTGAACGAATTCTGTTCTCTTGGGTGGTAGATCTTACAGTAAAATCCACAATATTGTTAGCATTGAAAGAAAAAAAAATGTATAAAGTTGAGCATCATACAAATCGATAAATGTAATCGAATTATCAAAATGACGATCTTGAAAGTAAATATTATAATGTATAATTCTCCAGAAAATCGAGGGAAATGAATTTTTACGGTGTTCGTTGGCTATCAGGTGCAATTGAAAATTTTTAACCTGCCGAGTACATTATTCATTTATTTATTGAATATTAAAAACATACACTTTTAAGTTCTAGATTCTGTTTAGTGTTCTTTGAGTCGTCCAAATAGTGACATGTTTACTCCTAACTGTGACACATATTCTCCTAACAGTGACACATATATTCTTAACAGGGACACATATATTTCTAACATTGACACAAAACACTCCTAAATGTGGCACATATATTATTCACGGTGACATATATTATCCTAACAGTGACACAGGTATTCTTAAGAGTGACACACATATTCCTAACAGTGACACCCTACTCCCTGCTGCGACACACATACCTTTAACAGTGTCACAAGACACTCGGTACATATTACCTCGGTGACACAGGTGTTCTTTACAGTGACACACCTATTCCTAGCAGTGACACACATACTCCTAACAGTGACACAAAACATTCTTGAAAGCGATATATACCGGTATATTCTTAACAGTGACGCACATATTCGCAATAGTGACACATATACTCCTAACAGTGACAGAAAATACTCCTAACAGTGACACACACATGGTACAGATACATGGTTCTAAAAGTAACACAGATGTTCTTAACTATGACAGATAGACTATATTCCCTAACAGTGACGCACATACAGCAAACAGTGACGTGTATTCTATTTGTAATCCTTTAATCTCGTTAACACTTAAAACGGTCGTTACGTGTCCTGTGTCTTCAACGTTAGCAGTTTCTCCCCTTAGGTACTGCCTCCTTCGAAATTGGAACCCTATACAGATGTTTAGTTAACATAGACAGAAATTCGCCAGTAAACAGAAGAAAATGTAGCATAACTTCTCCCCTTAGGACCTCAAGGATTCGTTACTTATCTGATGGAAGTGAATTTATACATTTCAGTGGAGATCATAGAGCCAGGAAGGAATATCTGGAGAACGCAATTTCAGACACATTGTAGAATCACAACAGACTGTACCCAGAAAAACACACAGTAGTATTGCTCAACACAGTGATCGTAAAATTCTTATATATTAGCACTGTGGAAGATAGGACACGTGGAGGACGACCAAAGACAACTATCAATGATGGTTCTGGCATGGTTTATGAAGGGTTCTAAACGCAGTACTCGCCATCTTTCACTGGAAGGTGGTATCCGCAAGTTCAGGGACGGGAGTTCATTGAGTCCGAAATCCTTCCCCCAAAACTTTGTAATTCGGTATGAATTTGGGAATTTATTCCTAAATTGGTCGTCCACCTGATTTTCGACAAAAAGCGTAATAACAACTAGGAAAATTTAAAAATCATCAATTTTTAAGACCGCTTTAAAACAGGATAATAGAGTCAGGGATAAAAGTGGATCTGAAATGTTAGGGGGTAGGTAGCGGCATGACTTCACGAGTACGATAGGGTAGAGTAGAGTGAGGAATGCATAAGTAGGGTATAGTAGGGTGGGATTAGCTTTGGGTTAGGGAAGTTTAGACTCATTTAGTTAAAATCAATAGTGTGTAATTTCTCGTCTTTGCGTAAGGATACGGAATGGAGCGTCTCTGTACATCTGCAGCCATGTTCAGAATAGAAATGCTCGTTACTTTCCCAGAACTCAATCATACGGTAACCTTGCGTGAAATAATTCCTGCTTGCCAAATACTTCCATGTTTATAACCGCTTTTTAAAAAATAAACACAACTTCCGCTCTCCTTACATATTATCAAGAACACAAACGAGCAAATCATCCATTTCTTCCCGGTAAATTATCAAAATTTTGTAGAAACGGATGACCAACTTTGGAACTTAACCTTAGATTCGTACATTTTCTTAAAAAAATAAACTTGTTTGCCAGAGAAATGATTGATATAGCTAAGGGCGCTCATCAGGGGGGCAAGGTGGGGCACTCGCCCTCTAAGAGGAAATTATACTTGGGAATATCGAAAACCCAATAGAATTTTTACATTAGTTACAGCAAAATTTGAAACTATATTTGAAATGTCGTTTATACTTGCCCCCCCTTTTAAACCACAACATGGGCGCCCTTGGATATAGCCTAAAGATTTGATTTTTTATTTGAATTCCATACCTCATTTTATGAAAAAATCTAGCTCTATTATCTTTTTAAGAGTAGCCTATAGGTGGAAGCATTTATCATTTACTCATTTTCTTTTCGGGTGCAGAATAACACCGTTCAATACTACATAGACGTTCAGGCTTGTAATATTGGAACCTTCCCAACAAAAAATTATGGTTGCATGTCTGAGCCAGTCCCACATTGTTCAAATATTGTATATATATGTCCCTGGCACCCGGTTAAGCTGCATATGCAACACAAATATAATAAAAATCACCCATATAGAAGAGTAAACTTGATGGTTTATCAACGGAAACAGCTGTTAATACTCAAATCAATGAAATAATATTGCCTCCGCGCGCAATTGATTTCATTATCGTCGCAATTGTGGTTCTGAACGTATTAGTTTATGCAGAATAACCTTTGGGCAACAAACTGAATAAAGATATTTGACAATGACATGATTTTATTTTGTGGTAACCGTGCCATTGTTATAGAAGATTGGCTGTGTATAATGTAGTTCTTCCCTTTGAGTTGACTTTAGTTTAGTGTCCCTTTCAGCAGCGAGGCTATATAAGACGTGGACCTACTGATTAACGTGGAATCCGAACCACATGAGCTCCCGCCGGAATCGAACCCGGGTCTCCCACACCTTCTTCCCTTTGAAGCCTCAGATAAAGCTAGGTTGATTAAATCAAGAGCCCGGAATCGATTTCTCTAATGCGAGGTAGCAAAAAGATAGCCCAAGATCTTGCAGCCTTGAGGTAGGATCTACAGAGCTCCGGGAAAGCTATATATAATAGTGTAGGAAACCCCAATGCTCCGAAGCAAGCAGTAAAGCATAACAGCCCCTAAATCAGGTTTATCAACTGAGGCTGGGTTCCGACAGAGCTCTGGGTAAGCTAATGCGAGAAAAAGGGAAGCCTAGAGTGCCTCAGCAAACTATAGGCTTTTAGGTTAGGTTTCTACTAGAGCTCCAGGCAAGCTAGAGGAGGGATGGCCAATCGCAGACTGGTAACTGTCTGTTGAATCCTCTTCGTTATATAGGCGCTCCGGGTGGCGTTAGTGCTGCTGCATTCTTGTCGTCATGTGAGTTATAGGTGGTGCTGGTGTTCGTCTTCTGCTTCTGTAGTAATTCCACATGGGGTGTAGTACTCCATAGTAAATACATGTGGTTCTTTACAAACAAGACTACGTGTAATGTTTATAAACACAAGCAAGTGACACATGACAGTATATTGTAGAGATATTGGATTTCCTTCATATTATTAATACTAAGTATATAAACAAATCAAGATTTAAAAACGATTATTTTATTTTCTTTTATTATTATTATTATTATTATTTATTTTTTTATATACTTTTATTCTCTTTATTTTCTGAGGATGATGAGAGACAGACACAACTTGGAATAATAAGACAGTCAGCAAACATTTCAAAATTCTCTTTAGTAGACAATTCCTCATTCTTCATTCTTGGTAAATTTATGTAACTTATGTAATCTGATGTAACCAAAGCGTTCTGTAACTGTTGACAAATTATTAAATAAGTCGAGAATTCCATTTACCTTGCACTTTCCTGAATCCTTACACGTGTGTACTTTGGATGTTTTTCCGTAATTTCGACGGCCATCTTCCTACATTGGTTGATATAAAAACGTCCCAGGACCCGGAAGATGGGAGTAGCACTCGAGAAGCGGAGAAGTACACGAGGAGCGGTAAAGTTCAGGAGGAGCGAGTGTGAGCAACGACAGGAGAGACCTATACCAAATTCCACGCCAATCCGACACAGAAACCGAGACATGGAGACCACCAGTCGACGACCAAGAACTGAGGTACGAAATACACATCCAAGGTCCTAAACGCCCAAACAACCTTCCTTTTCTTTCTTACTAAATATACTCTCGACTCTCTCTCTTTTTTAAAAAAATATTTGTTCTTATTTATTTCTACCCACATGCCCTACAAACTAAACACGCTCGTCGTCTTCTCAGATACCTCTCAATTCTACCAGTGAACTATATTTCCCAAATTAACGATTAGTTTCTTTTCTTTCTTCAAAACGACGACGAAAGCATTCCTACCGAATGCACAAGCGTAAGAATATTGTCTTTTCTTGATGAGAAGGGAGAGAAAAATCTCCCCTAGATCTGTACTTCATCTGGCATGCTGTAATGGACTCCTATCACTTCTGCATTTATTAAAGTACTAAGGTTGGAAATGGAATGTATTCTTGAGACGCTTATCCATTGAAAAATAACACTTCTCGTTATCCATTGCCGTTTGCACTCTATGGTGATCAATGTTGACACCGAAAATGGTTTACTTCTATCATTTCTGGTTTGAATATCTCTTAACTGAAATAAGTCGATTCTTAACTTTTGAACTCTCCACATCCTGGCCAAAATTGATTATCTATCAAGTAGTTATTGACATTTTGTGCCTCACAGACGGACAGGCAGAGAGAATATCGTTGCATGAGAACCAGAGAAATGTAACTCCAAAAATGTGATTTTAATTTTCTTTATGTTTGGATATAATTTTGAAAGCCCCCATTTGCTATAAATGGAACGTAACGCCATCTGTTCTTGTTGATCACCTGTTGTAATATATCTTAGTCATAGTGAAAACTTCTTACAAATGCGATTAATGTTATGAATTTCTACCCGTACAGAAAACAGATGACGATCATGTGGTATTCAATAGTCCGTTACTACTATTAACGAAAACAAGAGATGAAAATCACGTAACGTTGAGTGCTGCCAACTTACTATAGAACAGAATGGCAGGTATTTCAAAAGGTGCGTTCTCTATGTGTCACCCTTTAGTTCAACAAAAATTAATCTTGGGATGTATCTCATTACCCCCTTCGGCGATTGTGGAAAATTAAAAATCCCAGATATCTGGGCAAAGGTTTCTGATCCCAGCGAAAGGGAGGAAGCTCTGTGGAACAAGGGCTGGCATCCAACTCAAATGTTGACTTAACACACCATTGGATCCAGAATGAGATTCGGAAGTATCTCAAGGTTTGTGTGATAATTCTACACGTGAAGGCGGTTGCTGTGGAGCGGTAGAGGTAGACACGGCTGGGATTAAACAAATCCCCTCGGCTATGTCTGCAGCTCCCGGATTGGATTGGACTCTGCCGAGCTGTGGTCATACCGTGGGATTCGGTAGCTCATGGGGGTTTATCCCAGAAATCTGGATAACGGAGAGCATGAGAGGGAGGTGAGCTTGCATTGAAACTCTCGGGCACCATGCTCGAAGAGCATGAAAGAACTGACTCGTCAGCAGTCCGCCTCTACCAACAGGTGATTGGTAGGCACTCAGGACTTAGTCCGGCCGTGCAGTGACCGTATTCCACACCCTTAGAAAATATGGGTTACATCACCAATGCGAGTCAATGTTAAGGTACAAATCTTGACGGTGCACTACATACACAAATACAAACATCCAAAAAAATTAGCAATTGCGGGCCTGGTGCCTCATTTGGCAAAACCGATCCACTAAATAGGCCCTCTCTCCATAAGTACATTAAATCGTGGTTGTAGATTCTAGATCCTAATATCTCATTATCTATAGACCCTTATTTAGGTAAGTGCTATTCTGTGTTTGAGCACAGGGCGCCAGAATTTAGGAGGCGGCAAAATTTTGGACTTTCTTTTAAGATTCACAATAAAGTAATATTTAAAACTAACAATCCTCAGAGACCCGCGCAAGCTCAAGAAATATCTTAATGTGTTTAATTCACTCTAATTACAGTAGTTGTTAAATAACTAGCTTACCTGATTATTTTTTTAAAAAGTCATCCTCTCGCACCCCCTCCCAAGAGGTGAGGATAAACTTGAAAATCATGAAAGCTGATACCGTTAATCTCAACGTCGAAAACTATGAATTCAACACTAATATCTGTTATTTTTGATTACTTATAAAATCTCACCCTCTCATTGAGAAGTACCTTGAAGTTGAATTGGATTAAAAGTGTCACTATTCATCTTAGTGATCCCAAAAACTGTGAATTCAATTCTAATATTGGTCATTTTCGGGAGAGCGGCAATTTTGTCCGGGGGAGGGGGGCAACAAATTATTTTGAGCACAGGAGCGCAGAATACGGGCCTACCTATATGATGTATTCGCATTTTGATAGTGAAAGTCATGAAAAGCTTGTAGAGGTGCCTCTTACTAGTTTCATCTCGTTATGTGGCGTGACTATCAAACTATAAGTTCACAAAAATAGTTATTTTCTCAATTTTCTCAAAGATTACGCATGAAGATTTGTACTTTACTATTTTATTTAGCTGACCCCAATAAAATCTATCAAAAGGAACATGTCTTCAGAGGTGGATCTAGAATTTAAAAACTGAGGGGCCAACCACAACGCAGACTATGATAGGTATTTCATGAGTTTACTTTAAACAGTGGCGAGTTTAAGGGGTAGCTATCAGGCTCAAGCCCTCCCCGAAATAATTTAATTATTATTTTTTCATATTATACGTACAACACAAATGCTACTTACTGGTCCTCAAGCCCCCTACGAAGCAATATCTTAAATACGCCACTGACTTTCAGAACTATATAAATAATAGCTTAAATTATTTTTGTCATTGAAACAACTGGAGGACCAAGCCCCCCTTCCCCCACCAACCCCATGCTACATCCGTCACTACAGGTCTCATATTTAAAACATCTTTCTTCTATTAAACGCTAACAATAATAAAGAATTAAATATCTTAACTTCATTCTCAATGTAATATCTCAAATAAGTGCCAAACATTTTTACCTTCCTTTCGTTTTATGAAGCTGTCAAATGGACATAACATGAGAAATTGGCTATGATTCAGAGATACAGTAAATGTTTACATGACTACTCATCTTGTGAAGTGTCAATACATTGAATACTCCAAATACAACAGAAGAAAATATGTCACTATTAATTCCATCAATTCAGGGAATGCTATAAATCTGAAACACCGATAATTTAGTGGCTCCCTTAATAATCGTATCAAGCAAAAAAATGCATGTGTATCAGGGTTCCAAACACCGAATGTTCATATTATTGATGTATGATGTCTTCTGCTCAAATCACAAATATATCTCTCATGTCCTCAAACAATCACACTGCCATCTGACGGTTTGATGAGGAAGCTTCGATACAACAGGTTTTGGAAGTGATTATCAGACAGGGTTGCCAGACGTGGTGCGATTGTGCGAAAAATTTGAGGTTTCTTGTTACTACTCATTTACGAATAACAAATCGTTAAACGTGTAGAAACGGACATTGGAAACAATGTCTTTAAATTGTCAGAAATGCAATTACCTAACAAAATCCATTTGTTGTGAGTGACTTGCCTTTGATGAACACTGTAAATAATTACGGTCACGGGGGGTGCGGTAGCTCACTGGTAGAGCGTTCACCTCTGGTGCTTGAGGATCTGGGTTCGATCCCGGCCCCCGTTAAGTGAACCAAGTTTGTGGTGGACAAACACGGTGTGCGTGGGTTTTCTCGGTGTTCTCCCGTTTCCTTCCACTTTCTTCATTCCACCATTTCATTCATTACTCATCATCACCGTCTTCATTAGGCTAACCGGCATAATCGTGGGACGTAAAACTCAAAGATTTCATTTTCATTTCAATTACGGTCACATTTGCTGACCGATTACCGTCAATTCTAGCTGCCAACCGATATCGTAAAATTTACGGTATTGGTGTTAAAGTTATGGTAATAGGACATAAGTACGACCTTTTTGTGGCCTATAACCATAAATTTTACAGTAATACCTTAAATTTTAGAGTAATCAGTTGGCAGCCAGAATTGACGGTAATGGGTCAGTAAATGTGGCCGTGATTGTTTACAGTGAACGAAGTAATATTGGGGTGTTTTAAGTTAAGAACGTCAAAGATTTTTCATCTTTGCTTTCAACTTTGAGTGCTGGGTTCTGAAGTGCAGACTTCCCCAAGAATGCTGGGCTTTTTTTTGCAACCTTTTAAACAATTATCTCTCAAAATCTAGAAAGGCTAGAATAATAAAACATGTACCGTTAGAAAGTTTGTTCTTATGTATACTAATCTGTATTCCAACTACAAAACCATTACAAATAACACAAATAACATTTGCAAGTAGTCCAAGGAAAATGAATGCGAATATGAGAATTATTATATCAAGGTTAATTACCTGACATATCTGATATTTCTATTGTTTCATAGCCGGGATCATTCTCACACTCGTCCAATAACCCTCCTTCAAAAAAAATCACCATTACTGTAGCTTAATTACGCTTATGAACTGAAGCGTAATGAATCATCCTAAGGCTTTTTCTCGCCATTTTGGCAGTCAAACAATAAGCACATGGTTTTGAACCCTGGCGGTAGAAAAGTATTAATTATGATCTTCATGCTATCAGTGGCGAAGCGTAATCCCACAAGTAGGGTAGGCCTAATAAACTAATATTTCCATTTAACTCCACTACAAATATTTCCAAGTGCTGCTCATATTTTCTTCTGTCTGGGATCTGCAGAGGGGGAATTCTTCCTCAGGTGCTGTTTTCATTTCCTGCAGATTTGAAAATGGAGGGAGAGGAAAAGAAAACACATTCTTACTGTTAGCTGTCA
Source organism: Thermobia domestica (assembly GCF_964235325.1). NCBI lineage: Eukaryota > Metazoa > Arthropoda > Insecta > Zygentoma > Lepismatidae > Thermobia > Thermobia domestica. The sequence continues at coordinate 198,200,677 of NC_137467.1, forward strand.
AATTTCTTGGATAAGCGTTTGCTACTTGCATCTTGTAATATGCCATTACAGTCTAATGAGATTATGTTTTTAATAGGAGGGTGCCCGAAATTTTTTGCACCGACTGTACTTGACGTTTAACAAAAAATTTCTGGCTGTTCATATAATTCGTAATATTGTTCATTATTCTATTTCAAATTAACATGGAAAACTGTAAAAAAAAAAAAAAAATTATTGGGAATTATAGTTTTGGGAATCAATATCTTTATTTATATTTTAAATTAGTTATAAGTCTTGTATATGTATATGTAAATGGATTATTACAATTCTTACGGTGTCAGTGCTATCCGAAAATATAGATCCACTATTGGACGGAACTTTCCAGATCAAATAACCAATCTAAAATTCGACAGAATTTTCAGGACCACCCTTCACCTCTCTTTTAGATACCTAGGTCCTTCTAAAATCTAGTTTAATCCAGATTTTACCAAATTTTATTCGTTTCAAAGCCCCACCGCCAAAATGCTTAGTTTTGATTGGCTGATAAACCCACGCTATGATATTAGGGCGCAATTATTCCATTCCATGCCTGAAAATTTGTTGACGACAGCCGACCCGGATCTTCCAGCATATAAAAGGAGAAATTAACTAGAAAAGTTGCATTAAGAAGGTAAAACTAATATATTAATTGAATAAATACCGTCCAGGAAGCTATGGAGCCATAATTTGCCAATTTTTATAGTAAAAAACCGGACTGTAGAGCAGAAATAGGAAGTCAACTCGGTAACGCCATGTTTTGCTGATATAATTAGTGGTGGACAGGTTCTGTGAAGTGCATCAGTTTGCTAGTTGTTCTTAGAAAGAAAAAATCTATAAACAGTTTCGGAAGAGTAGTGTTTCTCACTTAAAATATTCTCATCCTGAAAATTACTCCTTTTAGAGTTACGTTAGGCCTGCCCCACTGCCGTTTGTGTTCGTGTATGTAGTAAATGTGATTTCTTTTGTACTTATTTAGTAATAACATGGCGGTATTTAATTTCTTTGTAGTTAGGATAGTGATCACAATGCACGTGTGAATTATCAGTAAGGGCTCCTATCTGACTCCCAAATTGGGAGTACGGCTTCCAGCGGGATGAGTTGAACATTTAGTTTGTTTCCGGGTTCCTGCCCCTTCAGGGCAGGGGTCCTATTGTTAGCTAATACTTCGATACGTCCCCTCGGGGGCATTGATTAAACACTTAAGAATGTGATTCAGTGAATACAAGGGTCAGTTGGCCCTGTCCCTTTCTTTCCTTTTCCTTTCGAGCCGATTTAAAATGGTAAAATATGAATGTTTTCTGTGTGTATTTATCAGTACAACATGTATTAATGATAGTGATAATTGGTGTGTATTGGCATGATGTGTCTTGTAGTTTAAGTAGTATGTGTATATTTGTAATGTAGTATCAGTGGTAGTGGTAGTTAAGTGATGAAAGAGTGTGTGAGATAATTAAATACGGACGGTGTAGTATTTACTATGCGATAAATTTTTATTACTCCGTCATTAAGTGAACGTAATATAGTATAATAATTCCGTGTACAAGGTCACATTCCGTTGTTCAAGGGTTGATTATATCGTCGCTAGCCTTAGTGTCAAAAGTCAGTACTAACCGCCATTCTTCCGTCGAGGTGCTTAGTGATTTAGTTTTCATGAAATTGACCTTTCTTTCCGAAATAAAACCTAGAAGGTATAATTCACAGCCCATATGAATGTACAGTTAGGTTAAGTGATCCAAACTTAATATATTCTGAAAGTTTCAACATTCTGCATAGTCTAGAAATCGAGATATTTAAGTAAATAAACAATACGTAAATTTTTAACAGAAGTCGGGCGATATGATGCTAGTTCTTCGCTTTGAAATTATAATAAATGTCCATTTTTTCTTCGTGGCTGCAGAAGCTCATTGTTGCTGCAGAATTTTATAAACATTAAACATTATCGCAGATAATTCTATTTTCAGTGAACATACGTAGGATTTTTTTTCTTTCTTCTGAATAAAGCTACCGAGTATTACATAGTATTGTGTGTTTGGGATGAAAGAGTCTTGGGTTCGAGTGAGGTTGTCGTGCGGTGATCAGAATGGGAAATGTTTGTAGTGATTATAGATTTTAAAGTATTATGATGAAATGTGTAAATAGGCTGGGCGTAGATAGAGGAAACAGGGTGTTTGTAGAATATAGCGTCGTGGCAAATGAATGTTAATGTGAATATGAATATAAAGTGTATGAATATTGTAGTAAATGAATATAGAAGATAGAACGCCCATATAGTTAAATATATAGTAGCCCAGTGAATACTTCACCGCGTGTTGATATATAGATATTGAATAGATACGTGTAGCTACAAACATCTCAAGTTCTGACCCCTGCACCATGATATCACGCGGACCGGAGGGCAATATATAGTCGGACTATGGTAATACTTAGTAGTCTAATGTGTTATAATAATAATCAACAATAGTAATACCATCTGATAGAAGGGGTAGCATCATATAATCGCAGACTAGACATATTGAATAATAAATTATGAAAAGACAGTAGCAGTTATACAACAGGGCTGTAGTGAATTATATTTTCTGGTCGGTTTTAAAATAGAATACCCTGCTCCGTGAGATTTTTTTTTTCCTCCACGTTACCTACTCGAGCTAGCTTACAATGTTCATGGAGGCGACAGCTCTGTATCAAAACAATTAGTTATTGAAATTTATTTTCGCGTACCCGGATGTCGACCCCTAGTCCCTTTAAGTATTTTCATTTCTTTTCTTAGTTTAATTAGACGAGGGAAATTAACGACATCCCAGACTGTGGCGTGTCTGCGCAGGGTAGCTATCGGTGAGGTTTGGCATAGAAATCACCGATCCAAAATTCAGCTTATTTAATTTTTTTTTATTTCGGCAAATCATTTGTTAGGGATATCTTAGATAATACTTCTATTCTAGTTTCATTACTGTCCTCGAACCTTCTTAGTTTTTCTAAGGGGTCGAATATTTTTTTTTACTTAGAGATTTCAAAATTGGGGACGCAGTTACCTGGTCCCTTTCCCCCTCTCCTTTTATCCTGCTGGTCTGGGCCGGATACGGGGATCGGATTTCAATCTTACAAGCAAACTCTTGTGGGATTGGGATCTGATGGACACAGAACTTGCATCCTTGGCAGCAGGGCGCCCCTTGAGTCTACGCATTTGAGTAGACCACCCTTTTGGCATGTTAAGAATATTTTGGCTATGGATTTTGTTGAGAGCGAAATTCGACTTCTAACTTTGTAGCGTTAGTTATTTCTCACTTAAGTCTTTGGCGCCCCTATTCTTCGTCTTCCTTCTTCTCTATCTCTCTCTCTGTCTTCATTTCTTCAAGTTTTTTTTAATTTTTTCAACCTTCCCCCCCAAGATTTTGAACTTGTTACTTACGATTTATTTAACGTACAACTCTGATCTGAAATTACCAGCTGAGACGTTGCAAGACACGATTCATGAATGGAGTAGATAATGATTGGGTCCTCCATCACATTTTGACCTATCGCTGAAATGAACAAAGACTTAGTATTTGACGACACTTCGATTACGTTCTTTCACCGTCGTTCGTCTTAAGTTTTTTTTTTGTAATCCGTTGGTCACTTTCCTTCTGTTTTGGTTTTTCGATTACTTTGTAGTTAACCTGGGCCCAGAAATTGTATTTTGATTTACCTAGTTATATCTAGAAATGCTCTGTGTTACGTGCCTGCCTCACAAAGTTTTTTTTCTCCTTCATGATTTAAACACGAATTGATTATATAAAAGTTAAAAATTTATAGTATCAGATAAAATTTAAATTTGTTTCCAAATGTAATGTTGGAAGTCATTTGTTTTCTTGGACAATGTTGCAACCTTCTTAGAATTTATTGTAGGGGTGATTAATTTAAATGTGTGCGCATTTATTGAATATAAATATATATATATATATATATATATATATAGAGAGAGAGAGAGAAATAAATACTTCGAAATGTATGTGTAATTAGTATGTGAATATGATGTTAAAGTAAAAATATGATATTAAATGTATTATGAATATATGTAAGAGCGCTCGTGTCTGTCCCCCTAGACGTGTATTGGTTGCTATAGTTTACCAGAAGTCTTCCGACGAATTTAAGAATGTAGATTTTGTTAAGAATACCGCCGTGCACTTAAGTAATTTTCCTTTTCTTTTGAATAAATGTAAATGATAACCTCTGTAATTATATAATGGCATGCATTGAAAAAATATCGGCAGGTCTAAACGTAACCCACATCATAACAAATATTATCCCTGAACAATTAACCTAAAACCATTGTGGAAAGTGTACCTTGAATCCGTCTCACCTTCATATGTATCCTGCGACTTGACCAGTTTTTTTTTTATCCTCAATTTGAACCATCATACTCCGTACACCTGTGGAAGATCATTTTTTTTAAAAATCCGAACCATGTATAAACATATACGAAAGTGATCCTAATGAAAGGTCTCGTGAAGTGTCCCAGTGTTGGATAAATAACTTGAAATTATTCGATTAATAAATTTGGAAATAGACCGTCTAAGAGGAGAAACTTCCTCTAGTGAAAGTGATTTTCTCGAAATCCCTAGATGGATATAAACGTAGCAGTGTGCGATTGCAGATACAATCTGTTAAGAGTTATAAACCAAATATAGTCGATGAATGTTTTTTTTTCGTAAACCACTACATATATATATATATAGATATATATATATGTATAAACACAAATTAAGTTAAATGGAGCGAAACGTTTTGGACACTACGACTAGTGCGTGAGTTGTGATTTGGACGCTCGAAATTATTAATATTTTAATATCTCGACGTGAGGTAGAGACTCATATAAGTTCTAATACACCAAAAAGTTTTTTTTTCTTTCCTCTTTGTCCAATTTTTTTTAAGTGAAATAAGTGTTTTTTTTGCGTATGTCGCAAATCATCATTTTGCTTTAGCATGCCTAAGATATGATACATGTAATTATTTTTTTTCTTTCTTTTTCATTTGTCAATATGATTGAATATATAAATAATTACTAAAATATAATACTATGTACTCTATTAATATATAACCAAGAACTTGTGCTTTTAATATTTTCTTCATAATTATATGTTTGTCTTTTTTTTTCACTATGAATGTAATAAACTATTTGTACCTTTGTAGTTAGTTGGTTTCCTTTAAACATATATACACTGTCCTGAGTGAGTGAGCGTGTGAATGCATGATAGATTTAATTTAAGTAATTTTAGTGATATCATTTGTCGTATTAACATCTGTAATATATGTGTCATGTTTTAATATGTGTGTTAAGGTAAATAACCTAGGTCATGAAGGACCGCTACTAATGGTTTAAATCGGCTCGAGGAGTGAAGCAAAAATAGCAGGATAAGCCTAAATACGACATCTTTCTTCCAGGAAGTCGAACCTTTTATTGATACGATACCTAAATTTATATTGAGTTAATAAGCTTGTTTTTTTTTTTTTTTTTCTTGGCTAATTCATATGTGTGGTCGATCCTAGAGAACAAAGTTCAGGTGCTGGATGGTTATCAATCACCGGTTGGAATAACAGTACAAAGAATTAAATTTCACTTTTCTCATTTCCAGGTCTAGGTCTGGGCAACCCCATGATCGTGGTGCCTGGAGCTAGGTCTGGGTGGTATGAGGGAACATGTGTCTATTCCGAAGCATTCCAAAATTGATTAGTTGTTAATAACATTTAGAATGATTCATCTTTCAACGACTTTCCCGACCTTTTACTATATTTCCGGAATTATCCAGTAATCTGTTTCTCATTAAAATACCCTATTTCTTTTCTTTCTTCTTTACCTACCTCCTTCTTTTACCCTTCTACTTTCTTCTCTTTCTTTCCTATTTCTAAATGAAAGAAAACGGAGTCATGATTGAGAGTAGTCGCTATTGGCACGGTCAATAAGTTGTTTCGATGAGTTTTCTTCGGGAGTCCGATATGGAATAATTAACAATAACAAAAGGTTTATTGGAAGTTACTCTATTGGAAAATAATCTGGATTTCAATCAGTAAGTGATCTTTCGTAATCGTCCTCGTTAAAGAAAATTAATTTTAGCGACTCCTCTCCAACCTCTACATTAGCTCTTTTATCTTCGTTAATTTTTGTTTTCTTTCAATATTGGCTAACTGTGACAGGATCTGTTGCCCTGGAAACGGCGGTTTCTATGGCAACGGACTAAACGATTTTCTTTCAATATTGGCGACCGTTGACATCGGACAGTTACCATGGAAACAATTGTTTTCCCTGGTAACGAATCTGAAATTATTTATTAAACACTGTTTAGGATCGAGCACATATTGACTTGGCCACAAAAGGTGCATAATTAAAAAGTTACAGTGAGATTAAATAATTATAGTCATTGGCTGTTCTGCTATCTTTGTCTCTCTCTGTAGAAAGGGGGAAATGAAGGAATTTGCTAAAGTGACTTCTAAAATTTGAAAATGCTGGAAGTTGACCCAAGGAGGGAATTAGATAGGAGTCCCTTAATTTATGAATAGTACCTGATTAATAAGTATTGTTAGTTTATAAGTATATAATTGCATGTGTTTATATTGTGTCTTTTTATATGGAAACTATGGCAACCAATAGGGAAGTAGTATCACACGAGAACGCGGAAGTCTCATGTACACAATGTACTTTAGAAAGTAGTGAGAAAAGAGCTCGCGTCTCTCGTAGGCTAGTGAGGTGTCACGAATGTGGGCTGAAATGGATCCATTTCAGTTGTATTAATTTAGAGGATACTGCGGAAAATGCAGAAAAGGTCCGGGCTGGTGAGATAGTCAAATATTGTAAAGAATGTGAGGGGAAGCTCCACCAGTCGCGTGAACCCATGAGTTTATCCTCTGAAAAAGAAAATGAGCATCCCGATTCGGACGGTGAGCGAGGGTATAGTACCCCGAAGAACCGAGGCCAAATATCTCCAGTGGAGATATCTGACCTCGATGATGATGAAAAAGATGGGGATCCAATTGGTGATAAACCCAAAGAAAAGCAAAGGAAGACTGTGTCATCTAATAATGACGCTCTCCTCCTTTCATTGCAACAAATGCTACAAGAAATGAATGAAAATAACCGGGAAATGAGACGCGAAATAAATGAAAAAATAGATAAGAATAGCCTGGAGATGAGACGTGAAATAAATGAGAAATTTGACACCTCGAAACGAGAAACCGAATCTCGATTCGAGGTATTAACCCAGAAAATTGACAACATATGTTTGGACTTTGCTTCCTCAATAACCACATTGAGGCAGCAAACGTCTACTGAAATTGATTTGGTCAGATGCGAGGCTCAACAGTCCCTAAAGCAACTTCAGCAGGAGACTGAGGGTAAATTAGATAATGTTAATTCTGAAATCGAACAAATAGATACCAAATTGCACAAGATTAACAATAAATTAGAAACACAGCAGGCCGAAATTGATAGTTTAAAGTCAACCTTGTCAGACTTATCATTGGAAACCAAACTGGAAGTAACTGACCAGAAAATTTCGAAAATCCAAAACGAGATAGCACATATTCAAAAAGAAATGACAAAATCTAGTCGCGAAAAATCAGAGGTAACCTATCCTTTCCCCGGTAGCGATTTCTCAGAAATATTACCTGCGATAACAACTACATGTAGCGCAGGAAAAGAAAATTTAATGTCAGTTGATGCACGGAATATTGCGACGCACTACCCCATGCATCGGTCAGAACCAAAGTCGTGGTTCAATTCTAATAGTGTGCCGAATCAGTCGAGTGTTGTGACGACTACGGTCACTAGCGTGAGTGCTCCCTCCTTACATGGAGGTATACAATCACATAGCGTGTTGCCGGGAAAAAGAGATGGGTGCCATTCTGAGTCGTTGTTCATGGGTGCGATTGGTCCGGGGATGGAGCCCAACATACTCAATACGACCAACAGAATCCCTTTCACTTACATGGGTAGTTATAACACCGCTACTACGTCGTCGGTGGTAAATCCGGTGACGACTCCGATTGTGCAGGATAATATGTTAATTCCCAGTAACTATTCCCCTGCTTATGTTAGTATGGGTTCCAAGGTTTCGCTGAGGGACATCGAACGTTTTCCCAATTTTGACGGGAATATTACCAATGGACAGCCTCGTGTTTTTCTGCGTAGATTGCAGCAGTGTTTAGAAATGTATCGGCTGACCGATAGAGAACGTTTACAAATAGTTGAAAAACTTTTAATTGCAGCATCAGGCGCATGGTTTGCTTCTATTAAATATAGAATTCATACGTTTGATGATTTCCTGATCCTTTTTAAGGAAGAATACTGCAACGAACATATAGAGAGGCTTCAGAAACGCAACCTCCAATCCTTAAGATATGATCGAGCCAAGTATGGGTCCCTTTTGGACTATGCTTGGAAGATCATCGAACTGTACTATCAGATCGCGGAAAATCCATCGCAAGCCGAACTAGTAGACATCATAGTGAACGCTCTTCCACCAGATGAGTCGCGGGCTATTGCTTCCCACTTGTGCCAAACGGTGCGAGAAGTTACGTCACGCCTAGCTGCCCTGTGTGGGAAAGAAACTGGAGGCCCACCAAAGAGGTATTTCGCCCGACAAGCAAAAGTTGTGAAACCCGTGAAAAGCAAGGCAACGGCAAGTTGCCAAACGGACTTTCTGAGTTACACCCAAGCTGGATCTCGCTATCCGAGTGGGAGTGGCTCAGAAAGCAATCAATATAACGGTCGACGTCTGTTCCGTAACCGACCGATGTTTAACAATCGCCGGGGTTATCGCCCCTATGACCGCACAATGGGGGAATCGAACCCGAATAGGGACGATAATAGGAGGAACTTTAACGGGGCGTACCGGAGAAGAGAAAACGGTACTGGTCAAAACGGTAATGTTAACAATAACTGTGCAAGTAGATCTCAGAATTCTGCCCCTTCGCAAGTACCAACTAATGGCGGAAATGGAATTCTAGCCCCTCGAGGGATTGATAGTCGCGAGACCGTTGTCAAATCGACAAACTAATTCCGCAACTACCTGGTGAAATGGGGGAGGATAGTTGCGGGAAAATACACCCCATTATTTTGAAAAATCAGACTGACCACGAATGTAAATCTAATTTGTGGACACAAAATTTATCATTTCGGGACTCGTTACAATTTGTTATAAAATTTGTTATAGATGAGGAACCCTTTGCTTCAAGTGAAGAACGCTATTTTTCTACCTCTCCCAGCCTACGAGGAAGTATCGGCGGCGTTGAACTTGTCGCTACAATAGATAGTGGCTCGGAGCTCTGCCTAATGGACTGGGAGGTGTGGAAAAAATTAAAGCAACGGTTTCCATCCGCTAAATTGAGACCATACACGGGCCTTACACTTGGCGCTTTCGCTGGAAAAGAAAGTTTTTCGGTTCAGGGCGTTCAAAATTTTAACCTAAACATACAAAATCATATATTCGAAATAGCCATCTTCGTCATAAAATATTTGCGAACGGACCTAATACTGGGATGTCCGTTTCTGGACAAATTCCATTGTATCATTGACCGGGAAAAGAAAGAGATTAGAATGAAAGATAGTTTAGGAAACACTGTTGTTGTTCCTACGGATCGACCGAACATATTGCTAGTGAAATTACCAGTGGAAGAGATTGCAATCGGTGAATCAGGATGGCCGGTGGTGGATCGACCCATGCTTGACCCCAGTTTAAATTGTCAAGCTGCCTGTGCAGTGACACCTCTCCACAAGGGAGGGGTTAACAGGGGAGATCAGCTGGATCCACTCCTGGGCACCGAATGCAATGTCTCGGAACAAGAGATTGATTCATATATTGCCACTCGGGATGACTTACCATCACCGATTAAATCAGGTCTTCGGAAATTATTAATAAAGTACCGTTCTCTTTTCTCTGAGTACCCACGCCGCGTTAACGCGCCTCCCTATAAAATACAGTTGAAGGATGAAGAACCAGTTGTTGGACCATGTTATTCCGTTCCTCAGGCTATACAACCTGAGTTTGAAGCAGAGTTGAATAAATGGTTACGGTTGGGGATAGCAATAGAACAAATGTCTCCATATCGAAATCCTATTCATGTCGTCCGGAAGGCCTCTGGCGGTGTACGTCCAGTTTTAGATCTGAGGGCTACTAACTCAAAAATTATATCTCCACAGGTGCAGGTAGAACCTATCAATGAGTTACTACACCGTGTTTCGCAGGCAATGTGGTTTTCGTCGTTTGACGCGTCAAGTGCATATTATGGGATCAGTTTACACCCAGACTCTTACCAATGCACCAGTTTTGTGTACAAGGGAAGACAATATTGCCTTACTGTTCTGCCACAGGGGCTGAAAAGTAGTCCTGCTGTATTTCAATCGGTAATGACAAAATTTTTTAATGACTCAACCCGTTCTTTTGTTATTTTGTACTTAGACGATGTTCTAGTAAAATCAACTACTGAAGAAGAGCATTTGGCTCATTTAGAGAGAACTTTCGAAATCTTTAAACAAGCAAATTTTTCATTAAATTTCAAAAAATGTAAGTTCTTTGCACGGGAAATCAAATTTTTAGGACATATAATTAGTGGCAGAACAATAAGGGTTGACCCTCGACTCAATGAGCCAATTCGTTGTTTTCCAGTACCGAAATCCAAGAAAGCATTACAGAAGTTTTTAGGGCTTATAGGATGGAGGCGAAAATTCATCCCAAACTTTTCTGGTCTCACTGCTAATCTGTATCAACTCCTGAAAAAGGATCAGAAATTCGTACTGAATAACGAAGCTTTGGAAACTTTCAATAAATTGAGAACTCTTCTTAGTAATCCACCTGCATTAAGTCAGCCAGATTTCTCCTTGCCTTTTCACATCCATAGTGATGCATGCATGGAAAATTTGGCTGGCCTACTGGCACAATATCCTTCAGATAAAGATAATCCTAACGTCATTGGATATGCCAGTCGACGGGTGAAACCCTATGAGTTGTCTCTTTCAATATCTCAGCTGGAACTCCTGTCAGTCCTGTTCCTCTGTGAACATTTTGAGCAGTATATCATGGGTCGTACTACTTATGTCCATACGGATAACGCGGCAGTCACACATGCATTCACCCAAAAGAACCTTGAGCCACGAACCACCCGCATTCTATTGAAACTGCAGAAATTCGACTTAATTTTCCAACACTGTCCAGGCAGAGAAAATTTTGTAGCCGACACAATTAGTAGATACCCACCTGAGGTATTGCTTGAGCCCGAAACACATTATGTTCATTTTTTAACCAAAACGCAGGATGCCGATATTAATCTGGACTTTATTCGAGAAAATCAAATAACGGATGAATTATGTAAGAACCTGTTAAAGCAATATGAAAACAACCGTAATCTGGACAGAGTAACAATGTACTGTGGGTTAATTTATATTAAACCTTTGCGTATTCAGAAATGGCTCTTAGTGATACCGCAGAGTTGTATACCCCAAATTATCAGTGTTGTCCATTCTACCGGTCACTTTGGAGTTCAAAAGTGTTATCGCTTTTGTCGAGCTATATTTTATTGGAAGAATCAAAAAACCACGATTAAAAACTTCATACGAAATTGCATAGAATGTGCCGAAACAAAGTTTACAAACCGTGCTATAGCTAAGCAGGAATATCATATTCAAGCCACCGTACCCCATGAGACTCTGGGGGTGGACCTTATTGGAAAATTGCCACCCAGTCAGGGATATTATTATATTTTATCTCTAACAGATATCTATTCTCGTTTCGTTATTTCCTTCCACTGAAAAAGGCTCATACTAAGGAAATAATCACAGTATTAGAGAGACGATACTTTCATCTATTGCCTTACCCACAGGAATTCTTATCCGATAAAGGACCACAGTTCCAATCTAAGTTATGGCAGGAGTTTTGTAACAAATACAAAATTAAACATAAGAAAACTTCCAGTTATTCCCCGCAGGCTAACGGCGTTACAGAACGTAGCCATAAAGAACTCAATAGTTTAGTTAGATTATGGTGTCATGAGGATCAAACCACTTGGCACAAGTACTTAGTTAAAATTCAGGACCTTCTGAACAATTCATATTGTTCCAGTATTGGCTGTACGCCTGCGGAACGCTTTCTTAGTTATTCTGCCGTTGATAGCTATAGGAAAGTGTTCCCATGGCCCAAAGAGTTAGATTCCATAGATAACTGTTTCCGATACGCTGAAGTAGAGGTAAAATTAAAAAGTCATGCTAAACAGTCGTCAAACGCTATAAATCTGCAAGAAGGGCAATTAGTGATGTTGAAACTGCATAACTTATCCTCACTTATAAAGCACGAGTCAGCAAAATGGATGAAAGTCTATACCGGCCCGTTTTTAGCAGTTAAATTATTGAAAAATTGCGCTGTATTACACAATCTAAAAGGTGAAAGTACCGGAACTCACAATTTCCAAAATCTTAAGCTTTTCAACTGTACCGAGGACAAAAAACGGGAACTTCTATCTCAATACCCAAAGTGAATGTTACACTGTCTCATTTGAGTGTATGAGTGTATGAGTGAGTAGTTAGTTTATTAGTATTAATACATGTTAATTCTATTCAACAAAATTTTGTTATTCAAACAAAATTTTTTTTACCGACGCCGGGGAACTGTAATATGCCATTACAGTCTAATGAGATTATGTTTTTAATAGGAGGGTGCCCGAAATTTTTTGCACCGACTGTACTTGACGTTTAACAAAAAATTTCTGGCTGTTCATATAATTCGTAATATTGTTCATTATTCTATTTCAAATTAACATGGAAAACTGTAAAAAAAAAATTATTGGGAATTATAGTTTTGGGAATCAATATCTTTATTTATATTTTAAATTAGTTATAAGTCTTGTATATGTATATGTAAATGGATTATTACAATTCTTACGGTGTCAGTGCTATCCGAAAATATAGATCCACTATTGGACGGAACTTTCCAGATCAAATAACCAATCTAAAATTCGACAGAATTTTCAGGACCACCCTTCACCTCTCTTTTAGATACCTAGGTCCTTCTAAAATCTAGTTTAATCCAGATTTTACCAAATTTTATTCGTTTCAAAGCCCCACCGCCAAAATGCTTAGTTTTGATTGGCTGATAAACCCACGCTATGATATTAAGTGCGCAATTATTCCATTCCATGCCTGAAAATTTGTTGACGACAGCCGACCCGGATCTTCCAGCATATAAAAGGAGAAATTAACTAGAAAAGTTGCATTAAGAAGGTAAAACTAATATATTAATTGAATAAATACCGTCCAGGAAGCTATGGAGCCATAATTTGCCAATTTTTATAGTAAAAAACCGGACTGTAGAGCAGAAATAGGAAGTCAACTCGGTAACGCCATGTTTTGCTGATATAATTAGTGGTGGACAGGTTCTGTGAAGTGCATCAGTTTGCTAGTTGTTCTTAGAAAGAAAAAATCTATAAACAGTTTCGGAAGAGTAGTGTTTCTCACTTAAAATATTCTCATCCTGAAAATTACTCCTTTTAGAGTTACGTTAGGCCTGCCCCACTGCCGTTTGTGTTCGTGTATGTAGTAAATGTGATTTCTTTTGTACTTATTTAGTAATAACATGGCGGTATTTAATTTCTTTGTAGTTAGGATAGTGATCACAATGCACGTGTGAATTATCAGTAAGGGCTCCTATCTGACTCCCAAATTGGGAGTACGGCTTCCAGCGGGATGAGTTGAACATTTAGTTTGTTTCCGGGTTCCTGCCCCTTCAGGGCAGGGGTCCTATTGTTAGCTAATACTTCGATACGTCCCCTCGGGGGCATTGATTAAACACTTAAGAATGTGATTCAGTGAATACAAGGGCCAGTTGGCCCTGTCCCTTTCTTTCCTTTTCCTTTCGAGCCGATTTAAAATGGTAAAATATGAATGTTTTCTGTGTGTATTTATCAGTACAACATGTATTAATGATAGTGATAATTGGTGTGTATTGGCATGATGTGTCTTGTAGTTTAAGTAGTATGTGTATATTTGTAATGTAGTATCAGTGGTAGTGGTAGTTAAGTGATGAAAGAGTGTGTGAGATAATTAAATACGGACAGTGTAGTATTTACTATGCGATAAATTTTTATTACTCCGTCATTAAGTGAACGTAATATAGTATAATAATTCCGTGTACAAGGTCACATTCCGTTGTTCAAGGGTTGATTATATCGTCGCTAGCCCTAGTGTCAAAAGTCAGTACTAACCGCCATTCTTCCGTCGAGGTGCTTAGTGATTTAGTTTTCATGAAATTGACCTTTCTTTCCGAAATAAAACCTAGAAGGTATAATTCACAGCCCATATGAATGTACAGTTAGGTTAAGTGATCCAAACTTAATATATTCTGAAAGTTTCAACATTCTGCATAGTCTAGAAATCGAGATATTTAAGTAAATAAACAATACGTAAATTTTTAACAGAAGTCGGGCGATATGATGCTAGTTCTTCGCTTTGAAATTATAATAAATGTCCATTTTTTCTTCGTGGCTGCAGAAGCTCATTGTTGCTGCAGAATTTTATAAACATTAAACATTATCGCAGATAATTCTATTTTCAGTGAACATACGTAGGATTTTTTTTCTTTCTTCTGAATAAAGCTACCGAGTATTACATAGTATTGTGTGTTTGGGATGAAAGAGTCTTGGGTTCGAGTGAGGTTGTCGTGCGGTGATCAGAATGGGAAATGTTTGTAGTGATTATAGATTTTAAAGTATTATGATGAAATGTGTAAATAGGCTGGGCGTAGATAGAGGAAACAGGGTGTTTGTAGAATATAGCGTCGTGGCAAATGAATGTTAATGTGAATATGAATATAAAGTGTATGAATATTGTAGTAAATGAATATAGAAGATAGAACGCCCATATAGTTAAATATATAGTAGCCCAGTGAATACTTCACCGCGTGTTGATATATAGATATTGAATAGATACGTGTAGCTACAAACATCTCAAGTTCTGACCCCTGCACCATGATATCACGCGGACCGGAGGGCAATATATAGTCGGACTATGGTAATACTTAGTAGTCTAATGTGTTATAATAATAATCAACCATAGTAATACCATCTGATAGAAGGGGTAGCATCATATAATCGCAGACTAGACATATTGAATAATAAATTATGAAAAGACAGTAGCAGTTATACAACAGGGCTGTAGTGAATTATATTTTCTGGTCGGTTTTAAAATAGAATACCCTACTCCGTGAGATTTTTTTTTCCTCCACGTTACCTACTCGAGCTAGCTTACAATGTTCATGGAGGCGACAGCTCTGTATCAAAACAATTAGTTATTGAAATTTATTTTCGCGTACCCGGATGTCGACCCCTAGTCCCTTTAAGTATTTTCATTTCTTTTCTTAGTTTAATTAGACGAGGGAAATTAACGACATCCCAGACTGTGGCGTGTCTGCGCAGGGTAGCTATCGGTGAGGTTTGGCATAGAAATCACCGATCCAAAATTCAGCTTATTTAATTTTTTTTATTTCGGCAAATCATTAGTTAGGGATATCTTAGATAATACTTCTATTCTAGTTTCATTACTGTCCTCGAACCTTCTTAGTTTTCCTAAGGGGTCGAATATTTTTTTTACTTAGAGATTTCAAAATTGGGGACGCAGTTACCTGGTCCCTTTCCCCCTCTCCTTTTATCCTGCTGGTCTGGGCCGGATACGGGGATCGGATTTCAATCTTACAAGCAAACTCTTGTGGGATTGGGATCTGATGGACACAGAACTTGCATCCTTGGCAGCAGGGCGCCCCTTGAGTCTACGCATTTGAGTAGACCACCCTTTCGGCATGTTAAGAATATTTTGGCTATGGATTTTGTTGAGAGCGAAATTCGACTTCTAACTTTGTAGCGTTAGTTATTTCTCACTTAAGTCTTTGGCGCCCCTATTCTTCGTCTTCCTTCTTCTCTATCTCTCTCTCTGTCTTCATTTCTTCAAGTTTTTTTTTTAATTTTTTCAACCTTCCCCCCCCAAGATTTTGAACTTGTTACTTACGATTTATTTAACGTACAACTCTGATCTGAAATTACCAGCTGAGACATTGCAAGACACGATTCATGAATGGAGTAGATAATGATTGGGTCCTCCATCACATTTTGACCTATCGCTGAAATGAACAAAGACTTAGTATTTGACGACACTTCGATTACGTTCTTTCACCGTCGTTCGTCTTAAGTTTTTTTTTTGTAATCCGTTGGTCACTTTCCTTCTGTTTTGGTTTTTCGATTACTTTGTAGTTAACCTGGGCCCAGAAATTGTATTTTGATTTACCTAGTTATATCTAGAAATGCTCTGTGTTACGTGCCTGCCTCACAAAGTTTTTTTTCTCCTTCATGATTTAAACACGAATTGATTATATAAAAGTTAAAAATTTATAGTATCAGATAAAATTTAAATTTGTTTCCAAATGTAATGTTGGAAGTCATTTGTTTTCTTGGACAATGTTGCAACCTTCTTAGAATTTATTGTAGGGGTGATTAATTTAAATGTGTGCGCATTTATTGAATATAAATATATATATATATAGAGAGAGAGAGAGAGAAATAAATACTTCGAAATGTATGTGTAATTAGTATGTGAATATGATGTTAAAGTAAAAATATGATATTAAATGTATTATGAATATATGTAAGAGCGCTCGTGTCTGTCCCCCTAGACGTGTATTGGTTGCTATAGTTTACCAGAAGTCTTCCGACGAATTTAAGAATGTAGATTTTGTTAAGAATACCGCCGTGCACTTAAGTAATTTTCCTTTTCTTTTGAATAAATGTAAATGATAACCTCTGTAATTATATAATGGCATGCATTGAAAAAATATCGGCAGGTCTAAACGTAACCCACATCATAACAAATATTATCCCTGAACAATTAACCTAAAACCATTGTGGAAAGTGTACCTTGAATCCGTCTCACCTTCATATGTATCCTGCGACTTGACCAGTTTTTTTTTTTTTTTTATCCTCAATTTGAACCATCATACTCCGTACACCTGTGGAAGATCATTTTTTTTTTAAAATCCGAACCATGTATAAACATATACGAAAGTGATCCTAATGAAAGGTCTCGTGAAGTGTCCCAGTGTTGGATAAATAACTTGAAATTATTCGATTAATAAATTTGGAAATAGACCGTCTAAGAGGAGAAACTTCCTCTAGTGAAAGTGATTTTCTCGAAATCCCTAGATGGATATAAACGTAGCAGTGTGCGATTGCAGATACAATCTGTTAAGAGTTATAAACCAAATATAGTCGATGAATGTTTTTTTTTTTCGTAAACCACTAGATATATATATATATATAGATATATATATATGTATAAACACAAATTAAGTTAAATGGAGCGAAACGTTTTGGACACTACGACTAGTGCGTGAGTTGTGATTTGGACGCTCGAAATTATTAATATTTTAATATCTCGACGTGAGGTAGAGACTCATATAAGTTCTAATACACCAAAAAGTTTTTTTTCTTTCCTCTTTGTCCAATTTTTTTTAAGTGAAATAAGTGTTTTTTTTTTTTGCGTATGTCGCAAATCATCATTTTGCTTTAGCATGCCTAAGATATGATACATGTAATTATTTTTTTTTCTTTCTTTTTCATTTGTCAATATGATTGAATATATAAAAAATTACTAAAATATAATACTATGTACTCTATTAATATATAACCAAGAACTTGTGCTTTTAATATTTTCTTCATAATTATATGTTTGTCTTTTTTTTTTCACTATGAATGTAATAAACTATTTGTACCTTTGTAGTTAGTTGGTTTCCTTTAAACATATATACACTGTCCTGAGTGAGTGAGCGTGTGAATGCATGATAGATTTAATTTAAGTAATTTTAGTGATATCATTTGTCGTATTAACATCTGTAATATATGTGTCATGTTTTAATATGTGTGTTAAGGTAAATAACCTAGGTCATGAAGGACCGCTACTAATGGTTTAAATCGGCTCGAGGAGTGAAGCAAAAATAGCAGGATAAGCCTAAATACGACATCTTTCTTCCAGGAAGTCGAACCTTTTATTGATACGATACCTAAATTTATATTGAGTTAATAAGCTTGTTTTTTTTTTTTTTTTTTTTTCTTGGCTAATTCATATGTGTGGTCGATCCTAGAGAACAAAGTTCAGGTGCTGGATGGTTATCAATCACCGGTTGGAATAACAGTACAAAGAATTAAATTTCACTTTTCTCATTTCCAGGTCTAGGTCTGGGCAACCCCATGATCGTGGTGCCTGGAGCTAGGTCTGGGTGGTATGAGGGAACATGTGTCTATTCCGAAGCATTCCAAAATTGATTAGTTGTTAATAACATTTAGAATGATTCATCTTTCAACGACTTTCCCGACCTTTTACTATATTTCCGGAATTATCCAGTAATCTGTTTCTCATTAAAATACCCTATTTCTTTTCTTTCTTCTTTACCTACCTCCTTCTTTTACCCTTCTACTTTCTTCTCTTTCTTTCCTATTTCTAAATGAAAGAAAACGGAGTCATGATTGAGAGTAGTCGCTATTGGCACGGTCAATAAGTTGTTTCGATGAGTTTTCTTCGGGAGTCCGATATGGAATAATTAACAATAACAAAAGGTTTATTGGAAGTTACTCTATTGGAAAATAATCTGGATTTCAATCAGTAAGTGATCTTTCGTAATCGTCCTCGTTAAAGAAAATTAATTTTAGCGACTCCTCTCCAACCTCTACATTAGCTCTTTTATCTTCGTTAATTTTTGTTTTCTTTCAATATTGGCTAACTGTGACAGGATCTGTTGCCCTGGAAACGGCGGTTTCTATGGCAACGGACTAAACGATTTTCTTTCAATCTCCCACTTTAAAGTAAGTATGCATCACGTGATAATGACTTCACTAGAAATGTTAATGCTCAGAAGGAACTTCATTTGAATCAACGCAAGGTATTTAATACTGTACTCTATGCAGTGGCATATTTAAGGGGGTGGTTTCATAGCTTAAGCAATCACCGAAATTTTATCTCAATTTTTTATTGTTTTATAGTATTGCAGAATTTTCACATTTCCAGGAATAAAGTTAACAAAGCCCCTCCCGAAACAAAATCATAAATACGCCACTGATTCTATGAAATGGAAAACTAAATACACATAAAAACACATAAATATTCTTATTTTATTCCGTACTATAGCGTTTGGCAAATTTATACATATGTTTAATGTATTAGACATATATATTAGACATATGTATTTTACAAGCTATTATGGATCAGGCCCCATGTAAGAAAAAAATAAATAGCTAGTCTGAATAACTCCTGAGAGTAGGCGCATATACCTAAATTGAACAAGTTATCACTAATAGAAATACATAATTCTACACAGAACCTTTTTACTCTATGTTAAGGAAATCATTTAATAACGTATTAGAATTCAAAGATGTCTTCAACGCTAAAACTAAACTCCTAGAGGCGACCCTTCGCACCTTCCCAAGAATGCGTGCAATCCCCAGCGATAATAGCTTCACTCCCTGAACAGCATAGCCCGTAAACTTAGTCGCGTGAAGTTGGCCCAACCACATCGTAGAAATACAAAAAATTTTATGTCAAGATTTAGTGCTTAATTAGTGCTAATTAGTGCTCAAGACCGCAGAATTAGTGCTCAATTGGTTTTCGAGATATATTGATTATTAACATGGTTGGGCCAACTTCACGCTTTCTAAAAGTTGTTTCAAAATTCAAATTAAACGGTATAAATAATTAGTGCTTAATTAGTGCTCTTCATCCCACATGGTCCCAGAATTAGTGCTCAATAAATAAGGGTATACGGGGCATATGTATTTTTGGGGTAAATGTGAGTTGGCCCAACCACTTCGAAAGAAATCAAAAATTTTCATGTCACGAATTAGTGCTTAATTAGTGCTTTCAATCCCGCATGGTCCCAGAATTAGTGCTCAATTTATTCTCGAGATATATTGATTATTAAGATGGTTGGGCCAACTTCACGCTTTCTAAAAGTTGTTTCAAAATTCAAATTAAACGTTATAGGTAATTAGTGCTTAATTAGTGCTCTTCATCCCACATGGTCCCAGAATTAGTGCTCAATAAATAAGGGTATACGGGGCATATGTATTTTTGGGGTAAATGTGAGTTGGCCCAACCACTTCGAAAGAAATCAAAAATTTTCATGTCACGAATTAGTGCTTAATTAGTGCTTTCAACCCCGCATGGTCCCAGAATTAGTGCTCAATTTATTCTCGAGATATATTGATTATTAAGATGGTTGGGCCAACTTCACGCTTTCTAAAAGTTGTTTCAAAATTCAAATTAAACGGTATAAATAATTAGTGCTTAATTAGTGCTCTTCATCCCACATGGTCCCAGAATTAGTGCTCAATAAATAAGGGTATACGGGGCATATGTATTTTTGGGGTAAATGTGAGTTGGCCCAACCACTTCGAAAGAAATCAAAAATTTTCATGTCACGAATTAGTGCTTAATTAGTGCTTTCAATCCCGCATGGTCCCAGAATTAGTGCTCAATTTATTCTCGAGATATATTGATTATTAAGATGGTTGGGCCAACTTCACGCTTTCTAAAAGTTGTTTCAAAATTCAAATTAAACGGTATAAATAATTAGTGCTTAATTAGTGCTCTTCATCCCACATGGTCCCAGAATTAGTGCTCAATAAATAAGGGTCTACGGGGCATATGTATTTTTGGGGTAAATGTGAGTTGGCCCAACCACTTCGAAAGAAATCAAAAATTTTCATGTCACGAATTAGTGCTTAATTAGTGCTTTCAATCCCGCATGGTCCCAGAATTAGTGCTCAATTTATTCTCGAGATATATTGATTATTAAGATGGTTGGGCCAACTTCACGCTTTCTAAAAGTTGTTTCAAAATTCAAATTAAACGGTATAAATAATTAGTGCTTAATTAGTGCTCTTCATCCCACATGGTCCTAGAATTAGTGCTCAATAAATAAGGGTATACGGGGCATATGTATTTTTGGGGTAAATGTGAGTTGGCCCAACCACTTCGAAAGAAATCAAAAATTTTCATGTCACGAATTAGTGCTTTCATTCCCGCATGGTCCCAGAATTAGTGCTCAATTTATCCTCGAGATATATTGATTATTAACATGGTTGGGCCAACTTCACGCTTTCTAAAAGTTGTTTCAAAATTCAAATTAAACGGTATAGGTAATTAGTGCTTAATTAGTGCTCTTCATCCCACATGGTCCTAGAATTAGTGCTCAATAAATAAGGGTATACGGGGCATATTTATTTTTGGGGTAAATGTGAGTTGGCCCAACCACTTCGAAAGAAATCAAAAATTTTCATGTCACGAATTAGTGCTTAATTAGTGCTTTCAATCCCGCATGGTCCCAGAATTAGTGCTCAATTTATTCTCGAGATATATTGATTATTAAGATGGTTGGGCCAACTTCACGCTTTCTAAAAGTTGTTTCAAAATTCAAATTAAACGGTATAAATAATTAGTGCTTAATTAGTGCTCTTCATCCCACATGGCCCCAGAATTAGTGCTCAATAAATAAGGGTATACGGGGCATATGTATTTTTGGGGTAAATGTGAGTTGGCCCAACCACTTCGAAAGAAATCAAAAATTTTCATGTCACGAATTAGTGCTTAATTAGTGCTTTCAATCCCGCATGGTCCCAGAATTAGTGCTCAATTTATTCTCGAGATATATTGATTATTAAGATGGTTGGGCCAACTTCACGCTTTCTAAAAGTTGTTTCAAAATTCAAATTAAACGGTATAAATAATTAGTGCTTAATTAGTGCTCTTCATCCCACATGGTCCCAGAATTAGTGCTCAATAAATAAGGGTATACGGGGCATATGTATTTTTGGGGTAAATGTGAGTTGGCCCAACCACTTCGAAAGAAATCAAAAATTTTCATGTCACGAATTAGTGCTTTCAATCCCGCATGGTCCCAGAATTAGTGCTCAATTTATTCTCGAGATATATTGATTATTAAGATGGTTGGGCCAACTTCACGCTTTCTAAAAGTTGTTTCAAAATTCAAATTAAACGGTATAAATAATTAGTGCTTAATTAGTGCTCTTCATCCCACATGGTCCCAGAATTAGTGCTCAATAAATAAGGGTCTACGGGGCATATGTATTTTTGGGGTAAATGTGAGTTGGCCCAACCACTTCGAAAGAAATCAAAAATTTTCATGTCACGAATTAGTGCTTAATTAGTGCTTTCAATCCCGCATGGTCCCAGAATTAGTGCTCAATTTATTCTCGAGATATATTGATTATTAAGATGGTTGGGCCAACTTCACGCTTTCTAAAAGTTGTTTCAAAATTCAAATTAAACGGTATAAATAATTAGTGCTTAATTAGTGCTCTTCATCCCACATGGTCCCAAAATTAGTGCTCAATAAATAAGGGTATACGGGGCATATGTATTTTTGGGGTAAATGTGAGTTGGCCCAACCACTTCGAAAGAAATCAAAAATTTTCATGTCACGAATTAGTGCTTTCATTCCCGCATGGTCCCAGAATTAGTGCTCAATTTATCCTCGAGATATATTGATTATTAACATGGTTGGGCCAACTTCACGCTTTCTAAAAGTTGTTTCAAAATTCAAATTAAACGGTATAGGTAATTAGTGCTTAATTAGTGCTCTTCATCCCACATGGTCCCAGAATTAGTGCTCAATAAATAAGGGTATACGGGGCATATGTATTTTTGGGGTAAATGTGAGTTGGCCCAACCACTTCGAAAGAAATCAAAAATTTTCATGTCACGAATTAGTGCTTAATTAGTGCTTTCAATCCCGCATGGTCCCAGAATTAGTGCTCAATTTATTCTCGAGATATATTGATTATTAAGATGGTTGGGCCAACTTCACGCTTTCTAAAAGTTGTTTTAAAATTCAAATTATACGGTATAGGTAATTAGTGCTTAATTAGTGCTCTTCATTCCACATGGTCCCAGAATTAGTGCTCAATAAATAAGGGTATACGGGGCATATGTATTTTTGGGGTAAATGTGAGTTGGCCCAACCACTTCGAAAGAAATCAAAAATTTTCATGTCACGAATTAGTGCTTTCAATCCCGCATGATCCCAGAATTAGTGCTCAATTTATTCTCGAGATATATTGATTATTAAGATGGTTGGGCCAACTTCACGCTTTCTAAAAGTTGTTTCAAAATTCAAATTAAACGGTATAAATAATTAGTGCTTAATTAGTGCTCTTCATCCCACATGGTCCCAGAATTAGTGCTCAATAAATAAGGGTGTACGGGGCATATGTATGTTTGGGGTAAATGTGAGTTGGCCCAACCACTTCGAAAGAAATCAAAAATTTTCATGTCACGAATTAGTGCTTAATTAGTGCTTTCAATCCCGCATGGTCCCAGAATTAGTGCTCAATTTATTCTCGAGATATATTATTAAGATGGTTGGGCCAATTTCACGCTTTCTAAAAGTTGTTTCAAAATTCAAATTAAACGGTATAAATAATTAATGCTTAATTAGTGCTCTTCATCTCACATGGTCCTAGAATTAGTGCTCAATAAATAAGGGTATACGGGGCATATTTATTTTTGGGGTAAATGTGAGTTGGCCCAACCACTTCGAAAGAAATCAAAAATTTTCATGTCACGAATTAGTGCTTAATTAGTGCTTTCAATCCCGCATGGTCCCAGAATTAGTGCTCAATTTATTCTCGAGATATATTGATTATTAAGATGGTTGGGCCAACTTCACGCTTTCTAAAAGTTGTTTCAAAATTCAAATTAAACGGTATAAATAATTAGTGCTTAATTAGTGCTCTTCATCCCACATGGTCCCAGAATTAGTGCTCAATAAATAAGGGTCTACGGGGCATATGTATTTTTGGGGTAAATGTGAGTTGGCCCAACCACTTCGAAAGAAATCAAAAATTTTCATGTCACGAATTAGTGCTTAATTAGTGCTTTCAATCCCGCATGGTCCCAGAATTAGTGCTCAATTTATTCTCGAGATATATTGATTACTAAGATGGTTGGGCCAACTTCACGCTTTCTAAAAGTTGTTTCAAAATTCAAATTAAACTGGATAAGTAATTAGTGCTCTTCATCCTACATGGTCCCAGAATTAGTGCCAAATAAATATGTGTACACGGGGCATATGTGCGTTTGTTGTAAATGTGAATTTTGCCCAACTACTTACTGTTAGAAAAGAATAAAAATTTCTCATGTCAGCAATTAGTACCTGATTTTTGCTCTCAATCCCGCGAGGTCCCAGACTTTTTGTTTTATAAGTAAGTACATATGCGACATATTTATTTTTGTGGTATATATGACGTTGTCCTAAGCACTTACAAGAAAATGGAAATTTTCACGTTAAGAGTTATTGTTTGATTAGTGTTTTCAATCCCACATTATGCCAGAATGCTCAATAAAGAAGGGTACCGGTATACTGCTTATATGTACGTTTGGGGTGAATGTGAAATTGGCCCATCCGCTTAGAAGAAAATGAAAAAATTTTCGCGTCAGGTTTTAGTGCCTAATTTGTGCTTTCAATCCCGCATTGTACCATAATTTGTGTTCTATAAATGGGATCATAAGTGTCACATTTATATTTGGGGTAAATTTGAAGTTGACTGAACCAGTTACAAGAAAATTAAAATTTGGCACGGCAGGTGTTAATGTCTAATTAGTGTTTTTTGTCCCAGATAGACCGAGAGTTAGATCTTAACAAATAAAGGCTTGGAAGGCATATTTATAGTTTCGACATATGCGTATGTTACCAGCCAATTTTGGAAAAAATAATGTAAGTTTTTCTCAGGATTTAGTATTTTTTTTTAGAAGTCTTCATTTAACGTCCTTAGAATTAGTGCTCAGGAAGTAAGAGTTTATCTGGCATATTTATGGTTTGGATTTACGTAAAATTAACCCCACTGTTGTTAGGATGTAGTACTGATTTGGACCGAGGTGCTTTGCTCAAATAATGAGGTTGTAATCGTAATAGCTTTGTTTAAAGTATTGATTTGTAAGTTGTTTATGCAAGTTGTCGTGTTTTATGAGGCATCAAAATAATTTACACTTCACTTTACATACGAGAATTTATAGTTTCACTCCAGGTTTATTTCTTGATGGCTACTGACCGAATCTCAATGATTTGTAGGGCAAGTAGCTCATCGTCTGGGGGATGAATCTCGGTGTCCATTTAGTAGTAGTGCGACATCTTCAAATTTGGATTTAAGTAGCTCAGAATTTTGTTCAGTTTTTGTACCTTTTTGTACCAAAAAGAAAAGATTTTGTATCATTCAAATAAACGAGGGAGGACTATTTCTAAATATTGGCCACTTCGATCACTTTCAGTGCAACGTCTTCCACTTCGAAATTTTACTTGGTTAGAATTTTGTACTATTTTTGTGCCTTTTCATTCCACGAAGAAACAAAATGATACCATTCAAATAAACAAGGAACAGCCATTTCAAAATTTTTAGGGCCGATTTATTGTAGTGCGACATCTTCAAATTTGAATTTTAACTAGCTCATATGTTTGTACTAATTTTGTACCTTTTTGTAGCAAGCATAACAATTGTGCCATTGAAATAAAGGTGGGAGGGCCATTTCAAAATTTGGACTGCATTTAGTTCTAGTGCGACATCTTCAAATTCAAATTTGTTTCTTTGTGGAACGAAAAGTTACAAAAATAGTACAAAATTTTGGTCTAATAAAAGTTCGATTTTGAAGACGTCGCACTGAAGATGATCGAAGTGGCCAAAATTTTGAAATTTTAATGATGTATACATTTCCTAAATTTTCGGGAACTCCTACTTTTTCCTATCAAAAACTTATCAATTATTTCCTGATATTAAGGTACTTTTCAGTAATTTATCCTACTTTCCCTGATAAGAATCAAATTTTCTAACATTTCCTGTAGGAACTCCGTAGACAAATTAATAGTAAAAAGTTCTGAGCCAGTCAAAATTCATGTTTCAGATGTCATACTACAACTAAATGTACTCAAAAAGTTTTGGATTGGCCTCCCTTCGTTTATGTAAATGGAACAGTTTTTTTCTTGGTGGTACAAGAAGCTACAGGAATAGTACAAAATTCTAAGCTAGTTAAAATTAGAATTTGAAAATGTCGCGCTACAACTAAATTCACCCACAAATTTTGAAATGGCCCTTCCTCGTTTACTTGAATGGTATCATTTTGTTTTTTGTGAAACGAAGAGGTACAAAAATAGTGCAAAATTTTGGGCTAGTAAAATTTCGAATTTGAAGGCGTTGCACCGAAGGTGATCGAAGTGGCGAATATTTTGAAATAGTCCTCCCTCATTTTTTGAATGGTACAGTTTTTTTTTCTTGGTGGTACGAAAAGGTACAAAGATTGGACAAACTTCTGAGCTAGTTAAAATTCGAATTTGAAGAGATCACACTATAGGTGATCGAAATAGCCCAAATTTTGTAATAAGCCTCCTTTGTTAACTTGAATGTTACAAAATTTTTTGTTGATTGTAAAAAATTATGAACTAGTGAAATTTGAATTTGAAGATGTTGCACTACAACCAAATGCAACCCCAAAATCTTAAAATGACACACCTTTTCGTTTATTTGAATGGTACAATTTTTTTTCTTGGTGGCACAAAAAGGTACAAAAATTGGAAAAAATTCTGAGCTAGTTAAAATTCGAGTTTGAAAATGTCGCACTACATTTGATCGAAGTGGTTCAAATTTTTAAGAGAGCTTCCTTTCTTATCTGAATAGTACATTTTTTTCTTGCTTGTACAAAAATATCCAAAAAATGGACAAAGTTTTGAGCTAGTTAAAATTCGAATTTGAAGATGTCGCACTACGTTTGATCGAAGTGGCTCAAATTTTTTAATGAGCCCCCTTTGTTTATTTGAATGGTACAGTTTTTCTTGGTTGTACGAAAATGTACAAATAATAGACAAAATGCTGAGGTAGGTATAATTCAAATTTGAAGATGTCCCACTACAACTAAATATTCTTTAAATCTTGGTATATTTGATAGCTGAACTCGGCCAGACAGAGGTTTGGCTCGACAGGATAGGAGGTGTTCCATAGCTTTGCACGTCGGGAGCTTCTGAGTTTGGTTCCTCACAGGTTGATACATCTTATATTTATCTG
Source organism: Thermobia domestica (assembly GCF_964235325.1). Classification (NCBI taxonomy): domain Eukaryota; kingdom Metazoa; phylum Arthropoda; class Insecta; order Zygentoma; family Lepismatidae; genus Thermobia; species Thermobia domestica. The sequence continues at coordinate 198,227,809 of NC_137467.1, forward strand.
GTTGTTTCACTTTTATTTTTATGATGTTGTTCTAAAAGTAAATGTTGTTAAATTTTGTGTTGCTCACAACTGTGTAGCATAACAGGGAAATTTTTGTTGGGAAGTTTCGATAATACAAGACACTATGTATATCTAGTATCTAATGGGTATTATTCAACAGCCGAAAACAAAAATATAAATAATTTTTAAATACTAACAGTTATACTTTCACGAAAAATGATAAAATTAGATTGTTTTTATCAGAAGAGAAATAGTACAGATGATGAGTAAGGTCAAATCTTTAGCCTATATCAAGGATTTATCTGCTAAGCACGTATAATTTTATTAAGAAATTGTGCAAATGTACACAGTATGTTGGAAAAATAACGTAACTTTTCAAATTAAACAAAATAAATTAAGTATTTTACCAATTGTACTTTTTTTAATTCAAAATACATCCCTTCCGCATCAATACACCGCTGGGCACGTTCAACCAACGCTAGCATAGTTTTTAATGCCCTTTCTTGGAAGCGCCTCAATGACCGTCGTCACGGCAGACTGGAAGTGTGTAACATTGTCATAAAAGGTTCCTTTTATAGCCAATTTTAATTTTGGAAATAAGGAATAATCACACAGTGATAATCAAGCGAATACGGAGGATGCAGAAGCAAAGTCACGAACTGCGACATAAAGACCAACTGCCTGGTGCTTGACACTCGGACCTTACGCGAACGATTTGCTTCCACAAACGCTCCATAACACCCAGATAATATTCACCATTAACGGTTTGACCATGTGGAACGAATTTCCGAAGCATAATACCTTCGGAATCATAAAAATAAATCAAAATGAAAAAATTAAATGAAATTTTTTAGTTTTACGTCCCACGCTTATGCCGGTTAGGCTAAAGGAGACGGTCATGATGAGAAATGTATGAAATGGTGGAATGAAGTGGAAGGAAACGGGAGAACCAAGAGGAAACTCACGCACACGGTGCTTGTCCACCACAAAGTTCACTTGGGGAAAGCAGGGTTTGAACCGAGGACCCCATGCATCAGAGGTAAACATTCTACCAATGAGCCACCATAGCCCCAAAAAATACGCGTGTCCAGTTAGACCAACCACCAACACTAAAACGGCCGGAACATATCTCAGAATTATGGGCTATTTATGGGCTAATTAGTTGCTCTAATCCCAATTTTTGGGCTCCTACTGTTTAGCGGGAAATCGGATTCAAAATGGGCGAGTCTTGCTTGATATCAAGCTAGAATCCACCATATGGTTACAATGGTCCGATCGAAGAAATTCAAACGGGAGAATTATGGGCTATTTATGGGCTAATTAGTTGCTCTAATCCCAATTTTGGGCTCCTATTATTTAGCGGGAAATCGGATTCAAAATGGGCGAGTCTAGCTTGATATCAAGCTAGAACCCCCCACATGGTTACAATGGTCCGATCGAGAAAATTCAAACGCCAGAATTATGGGCTATTTATGGGCTAATTAGTTGCTCTAATCCCAATTTTTGGGCTCCTACTGTTTAGTGGGAAATCGGATTCAAAATGGGCGAGTCTAGCTTGATATCAAGCTAGAACCCCCCATATGGTTACAATGGTCCGATCGAAAAAAATCAAACGCCAGAATTATGGGCTATTTATGGGCTAATTAGTTGCTCTAATCCCAATTTTTGGGCTCCTACTGTTTAGTGGGAAATCGGATTCAAAATGGGCGAGTCTAGCTTGATATCAAGCTAGAACCCCCTATATGGTTACAATGGTCCGATCGAAAAAATTCAAACGCCAGAATTTTGGGCTATTTATGGGCTAATTAGTTGCTCTAATCCCAATTTTTGGGCTCCTACTGTTTAGTAGGAAATCGGATTCAAAATGGGCGAGTCTAGCTTGATATCAAGCTAGAACCCCCCTATGGTTACAATGGTCCGAGTGAAAAAATTCAAACGCCAGAATTATGGGCTATTTATGGGCTAATTAGTTGCTCTAATCCCAATTTTTGGGCTCCTACTCTTTAGTGGGAAATCGGAATCAAAATCAGCGAGTCTTGCTCGACATCAAGCTAGAACCACCCATACTCTTACAGTTACAATTGGTCCGATCGAAAAAATTCAAACGCCAGATGTATGGACTATTTATGGGCTAATTAGTTGCTCTAATCTCAATTTTTGGGCTCCTACTGTTTAGCGGGAAATCGGATTCAAAATGGGCGAGTCTAGCTTGTCATCAAGCTAAAAGAAAAGACGTACGGTTACAATTGTCTGATCCTAAAAATTCAAACGCTAGAATTATGGGCTAATTAGTTGCTCTAATCCTGATTTTTAGTCTCCTACTTTTAAGCGGGAAATCGGAATCAAAATGGGCGAGTCTATCTTGACAGGAAGTAAGAACCCTTCTTACGGTTAGACATCTCGAATCGAAGAAAACCAAACGTCAGAAATATGGGCTATTTATGGGCTAATTGATGCTGTAATTTCGAGTTTGGGGCTGCTACCTTTTAGCAGGAATTCTTTATCAAATTGTAAGATTTGGCTTAACTTCTAGCAATAAACCTAGGGCTATAATACTCCGATGAAAAGAATCAAAACGTCGGAATTATGGGTTATTTGCATGCTAAATTGTTGCTCTAATGTCGAGTTTTTTCTTCTATCGTTAGCAAGAAATCTCATGCAAGATTGATATTGATTTTTAGATAAGGTGGTATGATACTTTCAAAGTTGCAGTGAGAAAACATCGATGTTCATTAACTGAAAATTGATTTATTTGCACTCTCTGCAAATGTAAATCTATATCTCTACTAGTAAATCCATGAATTCTTTTTTCACGTGTTTATCATCATTATGTTTGGAAGTAAGTAGTGTATATATAGAATTTATATGGTGAAATATCATTATTGTTTAAATAAATTTTTTGTGCAAGAGAAATGCCTCTTCGCCGTTGCTGGGGGCACAGTGGCACAGAGGTAGAGCGTTTACCGATTGTGCGTGTGATCCCTGGTTCGATCCCAGATCGCGCCAAGGGATCTTTGTGGTTGACAAACAACATGTGTTTAGATTTTATCGGGGCTCTCCCATTTACTCCCACTTTATTCATAATGAATATAATGAACATAAAAACGTGAAAAGACAATTCATGGATTTACTAGTAGAGATATATATTTGCATTCGCTGAGAATGCAAATAAATCAATTTTCAGTTAATAGACATCGACGTTTCCACACTGCAACTTTGAAATTATCATCCCATGTTATCTAGAAATCAATACAAAATTGCATGAGATTTCATGCGAACGATAGAAGAACCAAAATCGACAATAGAGTAACTAACCAGCACACAAATAACCCATAATTCCGGCATTTTAATTATTTGATCGAAGTGTTATAGCACTAGGTTTGTAGCTAGAAGTTAAGCCGAATCCCACAACTTGATGAAGAATTCTTGCTAAACGGTAACACCCCCAAACTCGGAATTACAGCAATAATTAACCCATAAATAGCCCATAATTCCGGCGTTTGAGTTTTGTTGGATCGGAGCATCGTTACCGCATGGGTGGTTCTAGCTTGATATCAAGCTGGACTCGCCCATTTTGAATTCGATTTCCCGCTAAACAGTGGGAGCCCAAAAATTGGGAGTAGAGCAACTAATTAGGCCATAAATAGCCCATAGTTCTGCCGTTTGAATATTTTCGATCGGACCATTATAACCATATGGGGGTTCTAGCTTGATATCAAGCTAGACTCGCCCATTTTGAATCCGATTTCGCGTTAAACAGTAGGAGCCCAAAAATTGGGATTAGAGCAACTAATTAGCCCATAAATAGCCCATAATTCTGGCGTTTGAATTTTTCGGTCGGACCATTATAACCGTAACCGTATGGTGGGTTCTAGCTTGATGTCGAGCAAGACTCGCCCATTTTGATTCCTATTTCCCGCTAAATAGTAGGAGCCCAAAAATTGGGATTAGAGCAACTAATTAGCCCATAAATAGCCCATAATTCTGGCGTTTGATTTTTTCGATCGGACCATTGTAACCATATGGGGGGTTCTAGCTTGATATCAAGCTAGACTCGCCCATTTTGAATTCGATTTCTCGCTAAACAGTAGGAGCCCAAAAATTGGGATTAGAGCAACTAATTAGCCCATAAATAGCCCATAATTCTGTGATATGTTCCGGTCGTTTTAGTGTTGGTGGTTGGTCTAACTAGACACGCGTTCAAAAAATAAATCAACATTGTCTTCTCACGTGACTTTTGAAAATGCAATTTTTTTCACATTCGGACAACTTGGGGACTTCTAAGTAGCACTTTAGAGTTTTATTTGCGAGTCGTACTTGAAGCATGAAGTCTCGTCAGCGGTTACAATCGATTTCAGGAATGTTCTGTTCCATCCGGCTGTTTTAATCAGGTCCTTGCAATGTTCAATGCGAGCAATTAAGATGTGCGGAACAAATCGAGCACAGACTTTTTGTTTCTTTAAAGCCTTTGGTAAAATTTCGTGAACCATGTCTTTTGTTGTATTTAATTCCTCCGCCATCCATCTCACAGTCAAATTCGCATCGTATACGATCATTTTTCGCACTTGTTCCACCAGATTTTTGTTTTCCGGTCTGCCTGGTTTTGGGTCGTCTTCCAAGGACTCACGACCGTCCCGAAATCGCGTATACCTCTCGAACACAAGTATACGAGATAAACACTGATCGCCATACACTTGTTTCATCATTTCCGATATTTGTCTAAATGATTTACGTAGCTTGAAACAAAATTTAATATTGGCTTTTTGCTCCATCGTGTTTTTGTAACAAGGTGACACCAGATACACTCACTTTTCTTGCTATAACTTGACACTGTTAATCGGTTCTCATGATTGCAGTTTTGTTGAGCAGATAAGTTGCTTCAATAGATGGAGTTAGTGGTTATCTGTAAAGAAAAAGTTCCGTTACCTTTCCTTCATATTGTATATATTAAGTTACGAAGTTTGGGGGAGGTCCGGACCCGGTAGATCCTCCGTAAGCGCGCCCTTGCAGTGTATTGTCTGTCTTTCTCAAGTTACATGTTTTCAATTGGTGACTTTGGTGAATGAAATATGATAATTTAACATTTTCCTAACTCTCCGTCGTAAAGATGGGGTGTATGACGTATAGTTGTAACTACTAGATGACTCCACGGGTTAGAAAGCAAAAAAACAAAAACAATCAATAATATAATAGTAAAATCATATAATAGCAATATTATATCCCAACTCATTAAAAATGTGGTAAAAATATAGCCAAAGCTATTTGAGGTGATGGGGTGCAATACACCCCACCTTTCAGTGGCGTTGCGCGAACCTACCTTTATAACGGAGGGTTAATTCTGGGGTAAAATGTTTTATGTAAATTTTTGTCTAATCATCTGTAAACAAACAAAATGCAAATATGATTAAGACTATTTTATGTGTGGTACTGTATTATTGTGTGTGTGAAGACATACTAAAGGAAGTTAATGAAGGACGACAGATCATGAAGATAATAGGAAAATGAAGAAACAATATGCTTGGCCATCTTATTCGGCAATCCGATTGGATCATCCTGTGGATAGTGCGAAAGGAAAAAGGAAAACGAGGAAGACCAAGGAATCTAGATGCAGTTACGACCTTATCAAAGTATTAAAACAGCTCTCGTAAGGGAAAGAAAAGTTTTAAAATTTCCATGTTGCCCACCAATCTATGGTCGAGGCAAGAAAGAAGAGAACACTGTATTATAAAAAAATAATCTTTTTTATTACTTTTATAATTAATTTTCGTTATTAGATACTGAATTATAACATGAATTTGGGTATACTTTTTATGTAGAATAATGAAAATGATCTACTTCGTTTTATGAAAATTTATTGTATTATAAGAATTGGAACATTTGCATTCTGAAGTATGTCTGGTAACATAAAATATAACCAATATTAAGGAGTTTTTTTCTAGTGTTATTGCACTGCTAATATTACACTTACTGTATAAGTTATGATCGTTCATATATTCTATTATGTTATAAAAATCTATTTTTTTCTACTAGTCTCTAGTGTCTGTTTCTTTTCATTTTCTTCCACTGTCAGACATCATATTACAGTAATTTTCCTTTCATCCTTTTTACTGTAAGCTGAAAATTAAGCAAACTTCTGATAATGTTGCATTCATTTTTCAATACTGTTAGCGTTTCAAGCGTTTCAAATAAAGAAACGTAGCAAAACCAAATCCAATTGTTGGAGCAATGGAAGCAAGGTGATCAGACGTCCCGTTTTAGCCGGGACAGTCCCTTTTTTCCAACCGTTGTCCCGTTTTTTCTGATTCTCGAACGGGACGCCTAATTGTCCCGTTTTTAAGTAAAAATGACCTAGGTGTCCCGTAATTATTATTCAAAATATAAATCGTCAATGCAAATTCTACTCTCTTCCGTACCAACACTCATTAGGAAGGTTCAGCCGTGTCTAGAACTTCTGGATTTTCAAATGTGAGTTGAGTGTTTGTGGTTCAAGTGGAAATTGAATGGGAATTCTGAATGTTCAACTAGTTAAAACAATTGTTGGGTAGAACTTACAATCGGGAACCATTATTCGTTGTGTGGTACACGTGAAGTTAGAAACGGTGTGTTATCACTCTTACTTGTGTATTTTGTAAATTGAGAACACTGCTGAGTCCCAAAATGCAATCTGGAAGTCAGATATCCCCCCTCCCCCCACGTAGCCGATTCGTATGCGTCCCGTTTTCTCAAGTGAAAATTCTGGTCACCTTGAATGGAAGGCATGTAGTAACAATATTGTTTTACTTAATGTAAGTCATGGAGTCCTTCTCCTTTCCAAATACCTCATACTTAAAAACTAATTAGCGTTTAGATGTCAAATGGTGATGATTCTTATGCTGCAAATGCATAACAGAATGTAACTGTAATCAGAATAAAATACTATTTCTAATGCAATTGCAAGTGAACTGTTGGCAGACGTAATTGTTTTTGCAGGGGAGGGGGAGAAAAAAATAAATGAAGATAAAATGTCGTTAAACTGCTTTTGATTCAATAGTACATTCTTGAGCTGAAAAACGCTGACTAAGATAGCAAAGGTGCCGATGTAGATAATTGTTTCTAGTTTGATTTGAGTTTAGCGTCACTTTCAGCAGCATGACTATATGAGACGTGGACATATAACTTAACGTTGAATCCGAACCACATAAGTACTCGCCGGGAATCGATCCCGAGCATCCCGCGCCAAACGCTGTTGCTCATTGTTATTAACTATCCTCACGTATTAAGTTGAACTATCCGATTCTTATTGTAGGCACTTCTATTGGACGTGACACGTTTTCTTAAAGGCGTCAAACGCATAGCCCTAAATCCAGGCGCACACCCAAAAATTTTGTTGGGAGGGGTCCAAAGTTTTCGGATCTAATACACGAGGCACTATATCTAGCATTGAGTCGGTGTTATTATAAAATCCTAAAGACAATAAGTAATTTTTAAGTGTTGGTAACCAAATTCTTATATAAAAAATATGTAACTTCATGCAGAGGTGTTCATTCTCGCAAGGGTAACCCTCTTGAGACCATCCTCATTCTCAAATTTCTTTGCCCACAATGACGCGAGTGCGGGGGTACACGAGGGCGAGGACAAGCTTCGAGAGGGAGGGCGAGATTGCACGAGGGAGAGAACAAATTCCCAACACAAGGACATGGGCGAGGAACGGCCCCAGACAACTTCCTTCGCGAGGGTGAGAGTGAACGAGTGTGAGGGCCACTGCGAGGAAGAGAATACGCAAGGACGAAGACAAGTTTCCGTACCCCAAACAGAGTGAGGGCAATGAATAAATTTCCTCGCGAGGGAAAGGGTCAACTGCACTGCGAGGACTGAGAAAGGTCGCAGTACATCATCTATGGGTACATGTTTTTTTATAAGAAAAGAGATACTACAAAAGAAATGTATGAAACAATCTTTAGGTTACAAAAATATTTTCTATATCTTTAGGAATATTTTCTATAGGAATAAGTATAGCTTAATTAAGAAACTTCAATTATAACCCAATTCTAAATATCATCCGTATGCCTTTATTTATTGAGCACTAATTCTGGACCATGTGGGATGAAAAGCACTAATTAAGCCAACTACCTATTCCGTGAATTTTGAAACAATCTTTAGAAAGAGTGAAGTTGGCCCAACCATCTTAATAATCAATATATCTCGAGAATAAATTGAGCACTAATTCTGGGACCATGCAGGATTGAAAGCACTAATTAAGCACTAATTCGTGACATGAAAATTTTTGATTTCTTTCGAAGTGGTTGGGCCAACTCACATTTACCCCAAAAATACATATGCCCCGTATACCCTTATTTATTGAGCACTAATTCTGGGACCATGTGGGATGAAGAGCACTAATTAAGCACTAATTACCTATAACGTTTAATTTGAATTTTGAAACAACTTTTAGAAAGCGTGAAGTTGGCCCAACCATCTTAATAATCAATATATCTCGAGAATAAATTGAGCACTAATTCTGGGACCATGCGGGATTGAAAGCACTAATTAAGCACTAATTCGTGACATGAAAATTTTTGATTTCTTTCGAAGTGGTTGGGCAACTCACATTTACCCCAAAAATACATATGCCCCGTATGCCCTTATTTATTGAGCACTAATTCTGGGACCATGTGGGATGAAGAGCACTAATTAAGCACTAATTATTTATACCGTTTAATTTGAATTTTGAAACAACTTTTAGAAAGCGTGAAGTTGGCTCAACCATCTTAATAATCAATATATCTCGAGAATAAATTGAGCACTAATTCTGGGACCATGCGAGATTGAAAGCACTAATTCGTGACATGAAAATTTTTGATTTCTTTCGAAGTGGTTGGGCCAACTCACATTTACCCCAAAAATACATATGCCCCGTATACCCTTATTTATTGTGCACTAATTCTGGGACCATGTGGGATGAAGAGCACTAATTAAGCACTAATTATTTATACCGTTTAATTTGAATTTTGAAACAACTTTTAGAAAGCGTGAAGTTGGCCCAACCATCATAATAATCAATATATCTCGAGAATAAATTGAGCACTAATTCTGGGACCATGCGGGATTGAAAGCACTAATTAAGCACTAATTCGTGACATGAAAATTTTTGATTTCTTTCGAAGTGGTTGGGCCAACTCACATTTACCCCAAAAATACATATGCCCCGTATACCCTTATTTATTGAGCACTAATTCTGGGACCATGTGGGATGAAGAGCACTAATTAAGCACTAATTACCTATACCGTTTAATTTGAATTTTGAAACAACTTTTAGAAAGCGTGAAGTTGGCCCAACCATCTTAATAATCAATATATCTCGAGAATAAATTGAGCACTAATTGTGGGACCATGCGGGATTGAAAGCACTAATTAAGCACTAATTCGTGACATGAAAATTTTTGATTTCTTTCGAAGTGGTTGGGCCAACTCACATTTACCCCAAAAATACATATGCCCCGTATACCCTTATTTATTGAGCACTAATTCTGGGACCATGTGGGATGAAGAGCACTAATTAAGCACTAATTATTTATACCGTTTAATTTGAATTTTGAAACAACTTTTAGAAAGCGTGAAGTTGGCCCAACCATCTTAATAATCAATATATCTCGAGAATAAATTGAGCACTAATTCTGGGACCATGCGGGATTGAAAGCACTAATTAAGCACTAATTCGTGACATGAAAATTTTTGATTTCTTTCGAAGTGGTTGGGCCAACTCACATTTACCCCAAAAATACATATGGCCCGTATACCCTTATTTATTGAGCACTAATTCTGGGACCATGTGGGATGAAGAGCACTAATTAAGCACTAATTATTTATACCGTTTAATTTGAATTTTGAAACAACTTTTAGAAAGCGTGAAGTTGGCCCAACCATCTTAATAATCACTATATCTCGAAAACCAATTGAGCACTAATTCTGCGGTCTTGAGCACTAATTAGCACTAATTAAGCACTAAATCTTGACTTAAAATTTTTTGTATTTCTACGATGTGGTTGGGCCAACTTCACGCGACTCGTAAACTTGTCTAGCGAGCTAGTGAGAATCAGACGCAAGATTCTACAAGTGTTTCCAACCTATTTTTTACCGAAAAAATCGAAATGTTGAAGTATTGACTTTATTTTTTTAAGAAATCGAAGATAAAGAAAATATACGGTAGAAAACAGGGTAAGCCCAGCCTCAGAACCTCATAGTACGCTTCGCCATTGCATGTCATTCATTGACGAAATTTCGAACTACAAAGTTCAAAGGATATTTTTAACTGCTTATTCCACATAAAAAGAGCAAAACCATTGGAATACATGTTGAATCAAATCAGGAATAAATGCGGAATCCCCAGTCTACAAAAATCAGCTACTCCGTAAAAATATATAATTACCAGTCAAAGTGTTAAAATGTATAAATTCAAAGTCGAGTTTCTGTCTTCTGTGCGTGCAGTTCTGTGTTCCATTCCCAGTTGGAGTACTTTACTCGAATAAAAACACCGAATAATAATTTTGATTAAACGGTAGGGCGTCAACTTTACATTACCCGCTCCAGTTGATATCCTTAAGAAGCAGACACGAACAATTACACTGCCTTTAACAATGGGAACAATCCTATTAGAAAATGAAAAACAATCTCATCCTTTACCTTTGCTAACATGCCTATTCTCTATGTACACATCGGAGCCGCGGTGGCTCAGTGGTAGAACGTTCAATTTTGGTGCACAGCGTCCTTGGTTCGATCCCAGCTTGCGCCAAGTGACCTTTGTGGAGGGCAAACACCGTGAGCGTGGGTTTTCTCGGGGCTCTCTTATTTCCTCTCACTTTATCCATTCTACCATTCCATTCATGTCTCATTATCACCGTCTCCTTTAGACTAGCCGGCATAAACGTGGGACGCGAAATTTAAATATTTCATTTAATTTTCTATGTATACATCCACATTCCTCCTTTTCTCTACCAACATTGATGTAATGCTAGTATTTTTGGTAAACATACAGTCCAGCGTTTACAAGAATATACCATACAGTTCCATTTATTAATGTAATGAGCTTTTGTGTGGAATAAATTCTGGTGTATGATTCTTTAAAAAATATTTTAGGTAGGTGAATATGTCAATACCGTGATATTTTGCATCGGTAGAGAAAAAACTATTTAGAAAATAATCAATGTAATTGATAGTGAAATTCGATGCTGAACGACAGTTCTACTTAAATTAATGAATTCTTCCTACCTTTGGAATTTTTCAGATATTGTTCGTGTGATCTCGAAATCTTGCCCGAAATGTGAATATCTCATTATTAAACCACATTCACCTTACTATGTGAAGTATCAGATAATAATAATAATAATAATAATAATAATAATAATAATAATAATAATAATAATAATAATAATAATAATAATAATAATAATAATAATCTATATATATAAAAGAGAACGTACAAAATCCTTTGTCCGCTCATCACGCTAATACGGCTGAACCAATTTCTTTCATTTTTGGGGGGTTATTAGGATTTGGACCCTAGATGGTTTTTATCATATCACTTTAATTTTTAATTACCAGTGTCTTGAGATAATTGACCATTCAAGTGTCCATAACGTACAAATCCTTTGTTATTAGTTCATCATAGGTAAAAATAAACGTATTTATATGCAACCCGCATGACCGTGTCACTCGGCGGGTTAACATAAATGACAGGCGATATACAGCGGAAAATAGCTTGAATCTTCTGTTTAAAATTTTTTAATTGATTTGCTTATTTTTACAGACACTTTTACAATATGCCAGCACCGGGATGACCGCAGCGAAGCGGGGAGGGTTAACATAAATGACAGGCGATATAATGTTAAGATTTACTGCAATCTTCTATGGTTTTTATCATATCACTTGAAAGCGAAAAAGTAAAAATTATCTAAGTAACAAAGTTTATTGCGTTCCGGGGTGACCGCAGCGAAGCGGGGTGAACGCTGCTACTAATAATAATAATAATAATAATAATAATAATAATAATAATAATAATAATAATAATAATAATAATAATAATAATAATAATAATAATAATAATAATAATATAGTAACGTGTAATTATTTATTTTAAAAGTAAAATTCAGGTACCAAATTTCATCTACTAACGTTACGAAGTTCCATGCAAAGATATACATATGTTATTACAATACGAGGTATGATCAAAAAGTAAAGTTACAACGTGTACGTGTATATTTCACACAACTAATACAGTTAATAGATAGTATGAGTTTGAAGATTCCCTCCTGGTAAAAGTCCAGTGCTTATGTGTTCAGCCACGTTCTCACGAAGTGTTTTACCTCTTCATCTGAAGCGAAACAACGGCCTCCTCGGTGTTCCTTCAAATGCGGGAATAGGTGAAAATAGCTTGGAGCGAGTCCCGGGCTGTAGGAATCTGATTCTCCCCGCGAGCTGTGTTCAAATCTGTTAATGCCGTGCTGTGTAGGCCACTGCACTCCTCAGCGGTGACGTTTTCTCTACCAGCCACAAACTGTCGACACCATTCTACGACGTTCTGACGAGACATTCTAGTCTCTCTGTGAATCTCTACCAGCTTCGGTGAATTTCAGCCACAGTTACGTGTTTTGTCCACAAGATTCGAATAACTGAGCAGACTCCTTCACCAGACCAGATTTCCAAACGAGTCGCCATTTGTGTTTATCTACAAATAACGCCGTAGGTGACAGGTGGCTGAAATTCTGCACAGTTGCCAACTCCATGTATAAAATTACCACACACTTCTCATTCCTCTACAACAGACAAAACTCCAGAAATATCGATCTGGTAATCTTAGTTTCTGATCCTCCCTCGTAGTTGCAACCCAGAATTAACTTTAAATAGAAAGTTTAAGTATCAAATTTTATCTATGTAACATTATGAAATTCCAAGACATACACATGTTATTATAATAAATTGCAAATCACAATTCTTTTCCATTCTCACAGCTTCCCTTCTAGGTTGAATATAAAAATACAATGACAGACATATTTAATTATTATTTTAACTGAAAATACTAAATACCAAATTTCGTGAATTATGCTGTAGTTGTTCTAGGTGAATTCTACGTCGTCCAACGTTTAGAGAACAGACATCATTGTTCTCGTTCTCAAGGTGAAGTATAAGAGACCAAGAAGAGAAGCCTTTATTATATACGTGCAGCAGGAAAGGAGAGGAGTTTGATTGGTCAATGGCGACGTCCAATCAGCGTCAGTCTATGGCCTCAATTGTGATTGGCTGGTTGACTGAGTTAACTACCGAGCCCTGATTTTTTGTTTTTTATACGTTTTCTTCCAATAACGTTAAGCTGTGTTTGACTGAGTGTAATACCGGTATCCCTATTGAGGTTATGGGGGCCGCGGTGGCTCAGTGGTAGAGCGTTCACCTCTGGTGCTTGGGGTCCCGGGTTCGATCCCAGCCCCCGCCAAGTGAACTTTGTGGTGGACAAACACCGTGTGCGTGGGTTTTCTCGGGGTTCTCCCGTTTCCTCCCACTTTCTTCATTCCACCATTTCATTCATTACTCATCATCACCGTCTCCTTTAGCCTAACCGGCATAACCGTGGGACGTAAAACTCAAAGATTTCCTATTGAGGTTACTGCCTTCTTCTAGTACAGACCTAATTTCGTATCTGTAACGTTAAGAGCTTCGGAGATATGAACATCTTATTATATTAATTGAATCTTTATTTCCCTCGTTGCACATCAAATTTCCAAAAATTCTTCCCTAATAGTACCTCACGTTACAAATCCTATGTACTATCCAAACCAATCCTACATACTGTCTAAAGTTCTATTTTCTTGCTTCAGCAGTTTTGCGCAAACGTTAAGCAGTCCGTCAGTCAAAACTTCCTTTTTTATACATATAAAAGGAATAAGTTATTACCTGTAGTTTTGTTTTGTTTATGTATTAATTATTTTAAATTTTAATTATTATTTATGTAATAATTATTTTAAAATTGCAAAATGCACTCAAATGACAAAAACTGCTAATAAAACTCCAACTGACCAAGGCAGTATATATACTGTATATTTTAAAATTATATATTTGTGTTACAGTTTCAGCTATGTAACATAGTCTTCCTCAGACACATTATCCAGGAACATAACTGAAACTGTAACACGAATATATAATCATAAAATATATATACTGCTTTAGTTAGTTGGAGTTCTATTAGTAATCTGGAATTTTCCAAAGATACAATGAATAATTTACAAGAAAAACGACTTGTGTTAATTTAGTGTTATTATTTTATTAACAAAAGTTCGAAAGAAATGCACTTAAAGTAAGAAGTAAATTATTACTACGATAGGGTAAAATTAGAAAAAAAAATGGGATGAAAATCAAAAACATTGGGTAAGAAAAAACTACTTCCATAATATGCATAAAAAGTTAGCCCTGAACCTTAAGTCAGAGCACCCAATGCTTTTATTCTTACAAGATATATTCGCGAAGTGTCCCCTCGGGATTCGTGTAAAATTGATTCAAATGTAAAGTTCTCCGCGGCCCAATGTGTGTTGTACTAATTTCAGCGGGCCATATGGGTAATTTGCATATTTATGGGCCTTCATATATATCCGGAATTTAGTCAACCACAACTATAAAGCTCGGTAACAAAATTGCTTTTAGTTTCTTCAAATATAATTCGACAAGAATGTGGGTATACGCAAAACAAATAGGATCAAGTACTGCTTCTAGTACGCCATCTTGGATCCGCCATATTGGATTCAATTTTCGGTTTTTCAAATGCGAATAGGTGCATGTGATACATCAAATTCATACAACATTTTCTTGGAAATTCATTGGTGTAGTTAATTTTAACGTAGCTTGTACCGTTTGCAAGGTATTGTATGTTAAATGTCAGGCACTTCACGAATGTTGAAAAAAATAGATAATTGTGCAGTTCCCCGTGTGTATATATAAATTTTTAAACGATTTATTGTTGACGAAATATTCCCTGAACGTAAATACATACATACACACAGACATAAATACCGAAATGATAGGTCTTCACCCAAATCTGGTCGTATCTTCATTTACATTAGGCATTTTGACCGTAATGGAATACTTCCTTGTTATGGTATAACATGAAAGTAAAAACAATCACTCACAGAAATGTAATAAGATTATAACACCAATGTTGTAAAGAGTTTGTTTATAACTACAGTCAGTGGCGTATTTACGATTTTGTTTTGGCTTTGCAACTTTATTTCTGGAAATGTGAAAATTCTGCAAGATATTTCATTTACTTTAAGATAGTAAATAAAATTTGGGGGGGGGGGGCGGCTTAAGCCCGGTAGCCCCCTCTTAAATACGCCATTGCCTACAGTTTTCTGGCAGTTAGAAATTGTTTTGATTCGTCAACATCGTTACCTTAAGTGATATTACTCTAAAATGTCTATTCGCGAAGTGCCTTGAGGGATTTAATATGCAATATCTTCCAAACGGTGCTAGCTACGGTAAAATTAACTACATCAGTGGATTTCCGAGAATATTCTACATGAATATGATATACCACTTGTACTTATTCCTATTTGAAAAACCGAAAGTTAATTCCAATATGGCGGATCCAAGATGGCGACCAGGGTGAATAACATGTGTCGGAGAAGCCATACTTGATGCAATTTGTTTTGCATATACCCACATTCATGTCCATTTACATCTAACGAAACTAAAGGCTATTTGTGTCCGAGCGTTATAGTAGTGTATGAATTCCGGATATTTGAAGGCCCATAAATATGCAAATTACCCGTATGGGCCGCTAAAATTAGTGGCCGCTTAGAACTTTGGATTTAAATCAATTTTACACGAATCCCGAAGGAACACTTCGCGAATGTAAGTTTTTAGTACCATTTCTTTATTTTACTTCACTAAAAATATTTTATCCGTTTTAGTGGATTTTTTTCTAAACTTTTCTCAATAAAGTATTAACTCTGAATTGCCAATTTTAATTCTTTTTAGTTCAATTTAATTTTTTTTAAATGTTTAAAGTAATTTTTAAGATTATAGTTAATTAGATTCTATTCAATATTTTTAATCCTATTTTATGTAGAAGTCTGTTAGGGTATATTTTTAAGTGAGTTCATCTAGATTTCACATGCACCTAAGTCAACTTATGAATGTAGTTTAACACTTTCTATTCTATTAACACTTTATTGGCTTACAACTACAAACAGCCACACTTGTTTTTACCTAAAATATCACTTGCCACATTTGGCTCATATACCTAAATTATAAACAGCCACTTTTCGATCATCAACCTAATTACCAAACCTTTCAGCCACTTATGGCTCCTTTTACACATCAACATTATTTATACACATTCTTTACATTTCATAGTAACGCTCTTCTTTTGTTACTACAATTTCCTCAACACTTTGTCCGATTATTTCTAAGAAATACCTTGTACGATACTTGTAGATAATGCTCTAGTTTAACTCACAAAACCCTAATATAGTCTAGTACCCTTTTCCCTTTTATTACGAAAAAAAGCTCTAATTTGTTAATAGGAAATCATTAGAACGCCTTACGTCTCTAACGTACAACACTTCCCTGAGAGTTTGGGTTGTATATGTATCAGGCACTCTATAATTACTGTATTTCTAAATAATAAATTTTATGAATTTTACAATTAAAAAAAAAGAAATGAAATCCAGCAATTATGGACTTTAAAGCAAGTGAATGATTATGGACACATTGGTGGAATGAGAAAGTAGGAGGAAACCAGAGTATAGAATAATTTAATTTTCCAAGAGGTTACCGCAGTAGCTCAGTGGTAGAAAGCTCACATCTGGTCTTTAGGATTCCTGCTTCTCTCTCAACTTGTACCTAATAGCTTTTGGGCAATGTATGCGTATGTTTCCCTCGGATTCTCCCGTTTTCTCCCACTTTCTTTATTCTATCATTCTTTTCATTAGCATCATCACAGTCTCCACTAACTTTAGTGCATAAACGTGGGACGTTAAATTCAATATTTCATTTTGTTTCATTTAAGTTGTAACATTTAGCTGCAACAAACAGAAAGGTAAGGCAATAAAAGCGTTTTAAATAGCTAATATTTTATTCCACAATCTGGCAACCACGAGAACCATATTCAGAACTTATGTACAAACTTGTTAACCCATATATGATAGTGCTACGTTGTGTGTGTATGTGTACGTATATGTATGTATATGTTTGTTTGAGTGTGTGTTACTCGTTACGAATGAACATGTCAAATCGCATATATCTAAATCAGCTGGTTAGTACCATTGCATTGATATTGCTCTGTTACCCTCGCAGATATTCATCTCCCAATAGCCATGCGAATACATATATCTATATATGTTAGTGCGTATATGTGGTGTTGTAAGCGGGAGGGGGGCATCGATATTCATGTACATATAAGGTAGCTGTTAGTGTGAGTCTGATCATGTATAACGAAGAGAGAGAGAGAGAGAGAGAGATAGATAGAAGATAAAAGAGGGAATGTATTTGTGTGTATTTACTCAGGAGCTATAGAACCTAATTCCAGCGACTGTATCTTCGATGTCATAACACATTCAAAACGCTTATCCCGTTCACTCCAACAAGGGGCTTACCAGATGACGTGACACACATCACAAAACACATGTTTCGCGGCCCCCGAAACGGACAACATCAGATCTCATCATGTTGGTTGTGAAAGAGAAACACAAATCCTAAGAGATAGTGGCTGTTTTTAAAGATTATCTTCTGATTACATGAAGCTCAAATTGGAAATTTCTTTTGTATAAATGCAAAAATAATGCTCTTACATTTTGAAATCCAATTACGGAAGGCTTTCCTCTCATAACTTTATCTTATTTGAAACATTAAAACACTTCTTTTTTTTTAACTTTCTATGGCGTTTGATATATTTTCAGACTTTTTTAAAAATTTAATTCCAATGAAAAATTAGATAGAAGTAAGATATACATAGATTACGAAAATTTATAATAATATATTATTAACATTATCAGTAGAGAACAAATTCTCCTTCAATGTATTCATCAATATATCATTATCAACATCATCATAACATTTTTGCTATTATTAACAAGTTACTTCTATATACTACAAACTGAAAAACTTCCATGTATTACAGGTTTTGGTATACGCCTACTGCTTCCTCTTCAATTATGAAATTTCGGTTTTAATAACTTCCTTCAATTGCAGTGTTTTTTTTTTTTTTTTTTTTTTGCCACTCCCTCTTGTTACTTCCACTTTCCTGTCTATCACATGTCCCAGCCACTTACTTCTACTCTCCCTTTATTATTATTATTATTATTATTATTATTATTATTATTATTATTATTATTATTATTATTATTATTATTATTATTATTATTATTATTTAGAATAGATACACTAATACTTCAAAATCATCATTGCACTATCTGAGGAATTTTTCTTATTTCTTCCCCCACAACGTCCAGAATTTGAAAGTCTTGCTCGCTTCATTATTACTAGTCGTTACATTCGAAGGCATATTGATTATTTAAAACACATAAGCAAATTCATCAGTATATCACCATAGAAGTCGATACTTTGCGATTTTGTCAATGATTCACCATAGCGACTGAAGGAGGCCGCGTAGGGTATATCATTACATAGCATTTTCGCTTTGATTTGACCTGAATAATAGCGTTCTGTTGCCCGTGGGCGCCATTTTTAAGAACACACAATATATACCATATGATACCCGTCATATATGGACGAATATTTGGACCCAAGGGGAACGGGAATGGGGAATGGCGTAAACTTCATAATGAGGAACTACATAATTTATATGGTTTACCCAACATTGTTAGGGTCATCAAGTCTAGGAGGCTTAGGTGGGCGGGTCATGTAGCTAGAATGGAAGAAAGTAGAAACGCTTTCAAAGTCTTGACTGGAACACCAATCGGAAAACGATCATTAGGAAGACCTAGGCGCAGATGGGCGCCATGGATATATTAAGATGGATCTAGCAGAGATAGGAACACAACAAAATAGAAACTGGATCCAGTTGGCTAAGGACAGAAGTCAGTGAAGAGCTTTTGTGAACGCGGCATTGAACCTTCGGGTTCCATAGGCCATACATAGAGTATAGTTAGTTAGTTATGTATGGTACAAATATTATTCAAGAATTTCGGAGTTGGCTCCACTTGTATTCTCTGTTAAATTCATGGTAAATTCTGACATCAACTTTTAATCATAATAGATAATAATCCTGCACGTATGATTCATAAGTCATAATTTGTTACTAGTATAAGTTAGATACAAGATAGAATTATCATAAGTAAAACGAAAGGGAAAGACGCTTAGACACCAAGACAACTATAACGCTTATATCCGAATTATTTTGGCAACTGTGCTTTATCTATATGAAAATAATTGAATATATACTTAGAACTTTCCGATACACGCAGAAAGATCAAAAGTATGCGTTTCTGTTTGGAGGTCAATCGCCTTTGTAGTTATTAAAGTATTTTTTATATATGCACTGGGACTGATCAGGTAAACTTCATGTTAATATTGAACGGCAACTAAAATGTATAATAATATAAAGATTTTACAAGTGCTAATAGTTTTGTTTAAAAGAGGATTAGTTATTTCGTGGGTCTTAGTAACTTCTTGAAAAATTTTTTCCAAAGAATAGTTTAAATAAAAGACGTGCCCTCCAGGAGACTATTTAGTTATTAATAGAAAGTTTTTTATTGAGGAATTGCTATGTCTGTTACTAATTAGGAGCAAATCGTTGATAAAGACCAGAATTTGTTAAAACATCCTGTCAAAGTAATTTGCAATATTGGACTTGCAAACTATAGAAGGCATAAATATATGAGATCTTGTAATTATAATGTCAACGTCTGTACGCAGAGTCGGATTTAGGTTTAGTGGGGCCCTCGGAGCCCTCTATGTGTCCAGATGAACATAGATACTATGTATACAGAAATGAAGAAACTGGTGATAATTTAAGAGACAGACTAGAAACAGGGGCCCCATCAAAGAAGCCTACACAACAGCAAGCACTGTTGTTACGCATATGAAAATTTTATTTTTTGATTTTCGTATACTTTGGAAATGTATATCCAGCTTTATTTTTAGCTTCCCAAGAGAGTGGGGCACTAAGCTATAGCTTGTTTAGCTTATACGTAAATCCGGCACTATCTGTACGTCTATCCGTCCAGATGTCGACAGTAGAGCAAAACTGGCGAATACTGAATTTCCACAACCGATTTAACACCCTCCCCTCAAAAAAGAGTTAGATCTCGTCCATTAACTCTATACTTAAAAATTCAAGTGTTAGAAGTCAACCATTTCAGGTCCAAATTTTGAAAACCATAGATCAAAGATCGTAGCGTGCAGAGAGAAGCTATTTTTTGTATTCGATTCATAGTTCTATGAATAAATTCCTCTTCTACTTTTCTCTCTGTACTAGAAGCGGAAGTAGTAAAAATTTGTTACTACTTCCGGTATCAATATTAATCTCAATAGAGCAAAAATCTAAGAATGGCAAAAAATTGCTTCTTGATAACCGGAAAAATAAGTTTCGTCTTTTCCTTTAACCAATAGCATCATTTCAGATTTTGCCAAGTGAGTGGGATGGGAGGGGGTATATTGTCCACCAAAACAAGAGGTTCATGTTTTTATTAGTATATATATATATATATATATATATATATATATATATATATATATATATATATATATATAAGCCATCTTAAACTCAGATGAGCGATTGCTTCCCCTCCCTCCCTTTAACTATCTATCTATATAAATCTATATAACTTAAATAAAAATAAAAGTGACTATGTTTATGACTTAAAAACTCTCGAACCTCCTGACGGATCTTGATCAAATTTTCAAGATGGATCAGGTTCGGGCCTGGAATGATTTTTGTCATTTCAACTTGGAGAAGGATATATACATATATCCCTTACCAATCCCTTACCACCCCTTGTAAAAACCGTGTTTCTTGGAAAATAGTGAACAACAACCATGTAGTAACATAGTAGGCCGAGGGGGGAAGTCGGATTGTGATGGTGACCAAGATGGAGGCCATCTTGAATTCACGTCAAGATTTTTAAATAGGAACATGGTCACGCGGCACATCATTTAAGGCTAGAATTTAAAGACAAACACAATGGTGAAATCGGTTTGTTGATATCCTAATTTGTTCAAAAGTTACAGGTGTTTCAAATGGTAATTTTATCTGTCACGCATGGCGGAGCACGTGCTCTACGTGGCCCCCATCCCGAGTTATGGACAAGGTAAGTCGTTCAACCCAATTGTCCATGACCCTCAAAAGAGTTTCTGGTAAAATATTGACACAGGCTGCAAATATGCGTTCTTCCAGGTGTTCAAGATCCCGGATCTTTTCGGCGTATACTTTTACCTTCAGATGGCCTCACAGATAAAAATCCAAGGGCATCAGATCTGGTGATCGTGCTGGCCATTCAAGGGACCACGGCGCCCAATTCAACGTCCAGGAAATTTTTCATCCAGATAGGTACGGACCTGTAATCCGTAATGCGGAGGGGTACCATCCTGCTGGAAAATGAGTGGAATTGTGCCCTCCTCGGAGGATGAGATCCCGCAACATATCCAAATACAGTTCAGCAGTGAGGGTATCAAGAATGATAAATGGACCAATTAATTTGGTGGCCCATAGACCACACCACACCATTAATTTGCCTGTACCTACTATCTTGAAGGGTCAACCCACTGAGGATTTGTCGGGGACCAATAGCGACAGTTTTGCTTATTCACTTCCCCAGTGACATAAAAATTAGCCTCATCGGAAAAGTAAATTTGTGTGTGGACTGTGGGATCCGTTTGCAAAATTCCACACGACGATCAGGGTCATCTTCAGATAGATGATGTTGAAGTTGCAATTTGTACGGATGCCACTTGCTTTTCTGTAAATTGCGTGTGATGGATGTACGGCTGACACCACATTCCATGGACAGAGGACGGGTACTGCGGTGTGGTGATATAGCAAATGATGCAAGCACTGGTACTGATGTGGCTTCATCTGTTTCGGCCGTGGGTCTTCCACACCTGGGTTTATCTGCTATGGAACCAGTATCCATGAATTTCTGGAAGAGTTGGGCGACACTAACATGGGACACAGGATGTCGATCTGGGTGCCTGGCATTGAATTCAGCTGCTACAGCCCTTGCACTCCTTCCCCCTCATGCCCTTATCAGCTCCTTCCTTTCTGACGTCGTTAGCGGCATAATTATTCAAATGCAACAACAGAAACAGTACGGTAAAATTAGCAATTTGAAATGCCTCTAACTTTTGAACACATTAAGCTATTAACAAACCGATTTCACCATTGTGTTTGTCTTTAAATTCTAGCCTAAAATGATGTGCCGCATGACCATGTTCCCATTTAAAAATCTTGACGTGAACTCAAGATGGCCGCCATCTTGGTCACCATCACAATCCGACTTCCCCCTTGGCCTATTATGTTACTACATGGTTGTTGTTCACTATTTTCCACGAACACGGATGTTACAAGGGTTGGTAAGGGACTTATGACCCACCCTGTATATATATATATATATATGCATATATATATATATATATATATATATATATATATATATATATATATATATATATATATATATATGTATATATATATATATAATGATAGAAAATGACCGATGTTAGTGTTGAATCCATAGTTTTCTAGTTCGCTGATATGAACAGTGACACTTCTGATGCCGCTTAGATCCAAATTCAACACACAGTAGTGATATTTAATTTTTAATTATACAAATTACTTATTATTTTCTGATTATCATTATATTTTCTATGTTTCTATTGATTTGTGAAAGCGTCAGTAATAGTAAAACTGAATGACTAACGCAACATACTACTGATAGTGGTAAAAATCTTCGACTTCCAGTTTCAATACTGATTGTCTTAGTGAAAAAAAAAATGTAATTCATAGTGAGAAGAAACTTTCTGATATGGATTCAAGCTTTCTTGTGGCTAAGCGGTTATTGTAGGTGACTTTGGCGTAGAAGACCTGATTGTGTTCTCGTCAGGAAAAATGAAATGAAATCTTTGAGTTTTACGTCCCACGGTTATGCCGGTTAGGCTAAAGGAGACGGTGATGATGAGTAATGAATGAAATGGTGGAAGGAAGAAAGAGGAGGAAATGGGAGAACCCCGAGGAAACGCACGCATACGGTGATTGTCCATCACAAAGTTTACTTGGGTGAGCTCCTCCGTGGCTAAGCGGTTAGCGTACGGGCTTTTGGCGTGGGAGACCCGGGTTCGATTCCCGGCGGGAGCTCATGTGGTTCGGATTCCACGTTACTCAGTAGGTCCACGTCTCATATAGCCTCGCTACTGACCGGGACGTTAAATTCAAAGTCAACTCAACTCAAAGTTTACTTGGCGGGGCTGGGATCGAAACCGGTACCCCAACCGGTGAACGCTCTACCACTGAGCCACTGCGGCCCCTGTTCTCGTCAGGAGATCATATGCTACAGATACCATGTTGAGCTGTAGGTGCAAGTGTCATATAGCCTCGCTGCTGAAAGGGATACTAAACTCAAAACAAATCTGATACGGATTGAATACCACAGTAAAAGATTCCAGTTCTTACTTTATTGCTCTGTTGCAACCTAAACTGGAAGACATCTACTGTCAGTTTCGATTCCAATAGTTATTTCCGTAGAAGTGAAAATGGTAATAGGAGACCACAACAGGCCCGCATTCAGAATTTTTTTGTTGGAAAGTGTTCAAGCGTTAGGGGCTGGCCCAATATTAGAAGCTACTACCTCTATGTACCATTGAACGGTTATTATTCTTCACCAGAAAAGAAAATGAATGTTTGTAAGATACTTTAGCCTATATTTTCAAAAAAAAAAAAAAAAAAGATAGAACTATATTGTTTTTATAAAACAAAAGAGTACAGATGAAGTCTAAGATAAAATTTTCGTCCTACATCAATCATTCCCTATTAAGGAAGTCTATGGGAAAAATGTACAAATGTATCTTGAGTTATAAAGTTTTGGGGGGATGTCCGGACATGGTGGGTGTACCGATCGGGACAAAAGTCTTTCCCGGCACGGATTTTAGAATTCCACAAACAATTTTCATTTCAATACTTATTTTTCTACTGAAACCAGAAGTAGTAAAAACCTACTAGTACTTCAAAGATAGCGACAAACTATCTTTGATATGGATTAGGTATCCGAAGATGTTAAATTTGCAACGTTATACATGTAACGCAACTTTTTTTTTTCAGATCTACCACTTTCAATTTCAGCATTGAATTTCTAGTTTAACCCCTTGCGTTGCAGGTGTCATTTTCCTACGTGTGTGCTGTAAAACCGGTTTTATTTACTGTTAAAAGACAGTCTAGACCGTTGTATAGGATGTCGTTATTGTTACGCGTGAGGAGAGCATTCACATTATTGATAAAAAACAATTATTTACATTGTGGAGCATTTGGACTGAAAAAAGGAAATTCTGATGTCCTCAAGTGATTTTATGCTGCTTTAGGTTGGCAGCACTGACCGCTAACGAAATACAAGATTTTCCTTTTACGATCTCGAAATAGATATCGAAGTTACTAATTGTTTATCGTCAAAACAAACACATATTTGTTCTAATTTAATTCTCCCTGAGGCCTGCCAACTACTGAAACAAAACATTCTTTTTTGTCTTTTCTATCAGTAAGGTGCTGCCACCTAAGGAGAAATAGTAGAACTAAGTCTTGCCTTGGCATCCACTAACAAATTTCACCATCTCCAGAATTAATGCAACCCTTAATAACAGGGCCGGATTTAGCATTTTGGCGCCCCTAGGCCCAATATTTTTTCCGACCCTTAGTCTGGTTAAAGTTACTTTCCTAAAAACATTTATTAAAAAATTACAGCCAGTTCTCCCGTGTTTGAGATCAATTTTGTAACGAAGTTAATGCATAATGTTGAAAAATAGTTTAACTTTACCAACAATTATTTGTTCCAATGAATCAGAATGCTTTATTAGCCTGATTTTTAAAAATCAATTAAAAAAATATGTTAAGTTATGGCTATTTATTTTTATTTCCAGATTTTTTTATATTTTTTCTCTCGGCCGTGCGCCCCCTGGGAGCTTGCGCCCATAGGCCCGGGCCTACTGGGCCTATTGGGAAATCCGGCCCTGCTTAATAAGGGATACGTTTTATATCATCCACATGGATGTCATTGGTATGAAAGTGATTAACAATATGAAACTAAAGTCATTTCTTATTCGTATAGTTAAAAAAAAAAAAAAAAAAAACTGCTGTCATTTATACATGAAGGAAGGAACTCGAGAGTTCCGGAAGGGAATGTAATGAATAACAATAGACAAAGACGACCAATGGACTAAAAGTATTCAATTCTGTGGCGTAAAAGCAAAGGAAGTTGTGGCCAGTGAATTATGATTACTATTACTATTATTATTACCCCTGACGACACAGATTTTCCAGCTTCAGTCTCGAAATAACTTCCTTATTCTGTTTTACTGCTGAGGTTATCACGAGATAAGGTGCTTCCATATGGCGTGTTAAAATTACATATGTTGGAAGGCGCTACGTACGTCCTCTCTTGAGTGTTTTAAACAGATTTTAGCTCTTCCGAAAGATCTCAGCAACTAACCACTACAAACGTCGGCGTAAAAAAAAAAAAAAAAAAAAAAAAAAAAAAGTTCTAACTTCCTTTTGTATTTAAGGTATAATACAGCTTTTGTGTATACCGCATTTTATTCTGTCCTAAGTAGAAAAAAAAATGTAGGATACAAACTTCTTTTTGTCGTTGGTGTAAGACAGGAAGAGGTGGCCATCTCTGAAACGCAATTCAAATGTTATGTCATGCAGATGCAAATTAACCGAAAACATTCATGTTAGTTGTATTTTCAGTTCCGTTGTGGATGTCCTTCTCAACAGGAATTTTGGGTTGGAGTTAAAACAGAGAGTGAGGTGAGGTGGATGTTAGGGTAAATTAAAACTTAATAACGCTGCTGTGTTCCAAAGATAAGGGTCGAAAACGGGAGGAAGGGGGGAGTTGCTGGGAATTAGAGATCGTCTTTGCGAAGGATATCTAATTTTCAGAAGTGCCGCGAGAGATGAAAGGATGCGGGGTGAAATTGTTAATGGTAACGGGAACAAGAAAATGACAGGCCTTTCTCTCTTTCACGCCTTACCCTCACTGATGTGTATTTTTGCCTTTGTATTTGCGAGATTGGGCGTGTATGGCTTAAACTACCAGTCAAAGTGCTGACCATTAGCTTAGTTCTTTTATTCACCCTTTCCCTCTGCCCTTCTTGGTCGAGAAGAAAGTTAATCGTATATTTCTTGCGTTAAAACTACGACATGGAGTCACAAACATTGTAAAGGACATTTGGGTTTAGCGACTTTGATTATCTTCCGTAAAATCTATTATCAAAATAGGAAGGCAACAGAGATACAATATTGCCAACTAACGATATTATCGCTAAACATTTATTTTCTATTTATTAGGGTAACCGAATTGGAAGTTACAAATGTGTACAATTACTACGTACGCCCAATACTTCAGACGATAACTCTTGAATGAAAGAGAATTACTGAACTCTCCTTTGTGCAACATATAGCTAGAGATACAGGGTCCGGCAAAAAGACGTCCCGTATTTCAAAAGGCATTTACAAACATATGAACAATGTAAGAAAAGTTATAGCTACATTGTAGATAATTTTTTACCTACCCTCGTATATTTCGCCGTTCGATGGCAGCAAATATTCTCCAGCGATTGACATCTATAGGACGTATTTGACATCTACATTTTTTTATACCAAAAATTAACGTTTACTGTTGGGAATGAGTTTTCTTGCTGGAGGTCGAGGGATAATTCTCTAAAATCACTCAGACGTTTTTGTTCATACTTCAAATAAAAAATAATAATAAGCATCCCAACCCAACAATATAGCATACGTTACTAATCTTAAAATATATTAGAGGATCTTGTTTACTCTTGAGGACGATTTTTCAATTTATTTTTGAATGTACTATAGAGTCAAGAAGCAAATTGTATTAAAAAGAAATTGTCCTCTTTCAAATATGTAATATTTCATGAATGAGTGAAGTATGAGATAATATTTACATAATAGTCGCGAGAAAGTCCAGTAAGTAGTTTCTACTTTTATTATATTCATAGCAACACAGCAAGTTTAACCTGTTTGTGGACTCTTCCATAGGGTGTTCTAAAAATCGGTTAACCTGTTTTGGTTCGGTTTGTGGTTTAAACCGAATCAGTCGGCTTGGCCTTCAATCCGGTTAGGTTTTGTTTGGGAAAGATTCAGTTCGGTTTTTTAGGATGGCTAGGTTCGGTTTAAGAACTGTCGGCCCCTGTCTGAGAACTGTTTTGTTCGGTTTCAGTTCAATATCCCAAATCAATGGAAATGCAGTTTGCGTTATTAGGTTAGCCGATACTAAACCAAACCACGTTTCAAATCCTTTAGCTCAGTTTGACGACAGTTCAGCGCGATTCGGTTTCTGAAAGGTACGTTTTGGGAACATTTCGGTTCGGTTTGAGAACGGTTCGGTGCAATTCAGCCTGTTAACGATTCGGTTCGGAGCGGTTTGGGAACGGTTCGGTTAACTGTTCCAAACCGGTTAAAGTAGCAAACCGAAATCGCGGTTAGTGTTTTGAAGAACCATTCACCCCTACTCTTCGCCTCAGTTCCTTGGGAAACTCTTTTGTAGTTTTGAATTTCAGGAAGATCTTTGTTTAATTTGTTGATAAATGTAGTCTTTTATTTAGTATAACTAAAATAGTATGACTGATTCATAAGAAACATACAATGATTTGTTCTTATGTATTTATAACAGTAGTAAAAATAAATAACAAGAAAAACACTTTTATCGTTTCGTAAGTTCCACGTACGACTCTTGAGATTGTCATCACGTCTGAGACTTTTTCAGGATTTTTCTGAATATCACCGTACAAACGATGAACTGTTATTTTCAAGTAAAATATCTCTCAGAACTTGTTTTTCTCTGTATGCCATCCACTGGTGGCATTAGGGGCAAAATATAGGTAAAAATTACAATTTTGTTCGTTCACGAAAGCTTACCATTGACTTATGGCCTTAGCCAACTGGATCCAGTTTCTACTTTGTATTCCTATTTCTGCGAGATCCATCTTAATATTATCCTCCCAAATGCGCCTAGGTCTTCCTAATGGTCGTTTTCCGATTGCATTTCCAGTTAAAACTTTGAAACCGTTCCTACTTTCTTCCATTCTGACTAAATAATCTGCCTAGCTGAGTCTTCTAGACTTGATGACCCTAATAATGTTTGGTCAACGGTATAAACTATACAGTTTCTCATTATGAAGTTTTTCTTCATTCCTCATTTCCGTTCCTCTTGGGTCCGAATATTTGTCTCAGGATCTTGTTTTCAAATACTTTCAGTGTACGTTCTTCCCTCAGAGTGAGCGAGCATGTTTCTCAACCATACAGCACAACAGACATGATTATCGTTTTATATATTTTAAGCTTCAAATTCCTTGACTAAATTTAGCTTTATATGTATAAGATTATTATTATTATTATTATTATTATTATTATTATTATTATTATTATTATTATTATTATTATTATTATTATTATTATTATTATTATTATTATTATTATTGGATTAATTGTTGTAATAATATGAAAACTCATGATATCACAATCACTGTCTTATTGCCTAAGAAGTAATGCCTTATCACTCTGTTTCACGGCTGTATGAAATGTGGACGTACAGGTTAACATGGAGTCTGAACCACCTGTGTTCCCGTCAGTAATCGAATCCCAGTCTATCACACCTACCCGTCTTTTTGAGAGATTTCTTTTGGGCGAGGGAGAATAAAGATTGCTGTGTGCATAAACGTATTGTTTTCGAATACTGATTGTTATGCATGGAAAAAATGCTTTCTATAAGGATGTTTAACGCATCTGAACCCTAGTTTAATTTAGGATCTCAAACACAAATTGAAATTACGTAACGAGGATTTTGTTAATTCTTTTAAAGTAATCGGTGGCTCAGTGGTAAGACGTTTACCTCTGGTGTGTGGGGTCCCTGGCTCGACCCCCGGCCAAGTAAGTTTTTGGAGGACATCATATCCGTGGGTTTTCTCGGGGTTTTCTCGGGGTATTCCCGTTTCCTTCCACATTCGCATTCCTCCAAATTTTCCATCATCATGCACTTGCCTTAATTATCCGTGTTGTTTAGCCTGCAGGACATAATTATGGGACGTTAAACTAAATGATTTCATTTCTTTTTTGAGGGAGCTCAGGTGGTTCGGATTCCACGTCAATCAGTAGGTCTACGTCTTATGTAGCCTCGCTGCTGAAATAGACGTTAAACTCAAAATCAACTCAATTCATTCATTTCTTTTGTTTGAAAATAACGGATTTTTAATGGTAATTTCATACATTCACTTAAACGTGTTATTATTATTATTATTATTATTATTATTATTATTATTATTATTATTATTATTATTATTATTATTATTATTATTATTATTATTATTATTATTTTATACTTTCAACTAATTCAAAAACCACAAAATAGCATATTGAATCACCTCCCTAGTGGCTATGTAACAACGACTTTCCAGGCTGGTCCTCAGAATTCTTTTAAGAAATAATTTCTCTCTGTACGCTTAGAGATGCTGTGTACACACAGAAAGGCAAGAGAGAAGAGAGGAAACATTTCCTCGGCCGTCCCCTTTGCGTTTGCTGTCGTAATAACACGGTGTACCAGAACGATAAGGGATAATCTCGTTCGCGATGGCAGCTTGTTTTCATGCGAAGGGATTTTGGAATGAAAAGCGAGCGACAAACGCCTGTAGATCCCTGTGGAAGTAATTCGTCACCCTTTGGACAATAGGAATCCTCCAGGGGCTTAACATTTCAAGGTTCCGGTACACTGCGAGAGGACACACACGACGGTTCACTTGCACTACCTGCCCCTCATAATAACAATCCATAAACCCCTCAAGAAAATTCCTTCCATAATTCTATGTATAAAGTTGGTAGCAGAGAAGGAAATAAGCAGATAACATAAGGACATTGGTTTTCATTTATTTAATTACTAAAACAATATGTACTCATAAAGATGATGGAGCAGTGGTAAAACAGAGAGATAAAACATGCTAATAGACAGAATTTCTGAATTTTTGTGATAGACGAAACTTAGATATATATATACGAGGTGAATTCAATTTATAAGACATACATTTTTTTCTCTCTGGACTGGTAACGGATAGAAACATACTATTTATTTTAAAATACGCGGGCAATTATTGTCAATGCTTGATAGATATAGCAACACCGTACGGCACAAAGAGCTCCAGCAGCAGCGGTCACAATGGTGATTTTTTGATACTTACGATACAATTCGTTTCTCCATTTGCATAGCGTGACACAGCTTGAAATTCCTCGTCAGTTAAGTCAGACATGTAGTGATAGTGTCATGGATATGTCTAATGTGCCATGGATGTGCCATGGATGTGACAGTTCAAAGAGGTCAGAACGTCGTGTGGCAACAAACCAAGATAATCTCGGTCTTGTACAAGCCAGTCTGATAACATGATCGAAGGAGTAGAGAAAAAAAAATTTTTTAGAGGATCACTGAATGAGTGTGGAACACATCACCTCCAAAGTTGAAATTTCCATGGGATCTGTGCACACTGTCGGCAAAAGGGCTTGTGTGAGGCCGGGATTGTATTGGTTTATTGTCACATGACGTTATGCCTTCTTTGAACTTTCGCACCCATGAACGTACATTGGACACATCCATGACACCATCATCTCAGTCAACTGCGATGAAATTCAAGTGGTGTCACACCCAGTGGCGAAGCGTAATCCCATAAGTAAGGTAGGCCCGACAAACTAATAACACAAATAACATTTAATGTATCATAAAATGTTTAAAATTAAAGTCAGAATTCTATTCTCCTCACTGAGTTAGAAAAAAAAATTACCAAATCTATTTATTTTAAAGAACTTTATTAGCTGCATTTGTAACATTGTTCAGAGTTAAATTTATCTGCATGTATACATAGTAGTTTTTTGTTGTTGTTTAATTTAATAAAGAAAGAATGAATATTTACATAAATAAAAGTACACAGAAAGTATATTATTATTATTATTATTATTATTATTATTATTATTATTATTATTATTATTATTATTATTATTATTGCAACAAATATTTGCATGAGGAAAACACTCTATATGTATTTATATTAATGAAATATTCCCATTTAGTTCCGCTACAAATATTTTGAAGTGTAGTTCATATTTTCTTCTGTCTGGGATTTGCAGGAAGAATGACAAGAATTTCCTCCTCAGCTATTGATTTCATTTCCTGCATATTTGAAAATGGAGAGAGAGATAAAGAAAGTACATTCTTACAGTGAGCTGTCAAATTTCTTGGATAAGCGTTTGTTACTTGCATCTCCCCCTTTAAAGTAACAGCAGGAACTTTATCTGAATCTTTGAATCAATCAAAATATTTAATATCTATCTATCTATATATATATATATATATATATATATATATATATATATATATATAGAGAGAGAGAGAGAGAGAGATCAGAATTTTCACATTTCCAGGAATAAAGTTAGCAAAGCCCCTCCTGAAACAAACAAACCTCCCCCCGCCGAAACAAAATCATAAATACTTCACTGATTCTATGAAATGGGAAACCCAACTAAAATTACAAACAAATATATTTTTTTTATCCAGTACGGTAGCGTTTGATAAATTTATACATATGTTTAATGTATCAGACTTATTTTACAAGTTATTATGGACCAGACCCCATATAGGAAAAAAGCTACTCTGAATTACTCCTGAGAGTATATACCTAAATTCAACAAGTTATCACTAATAGAAATACATCATTCTACACAGAAACTTCTTCATCTGTGCTAAGGAAATCATTTTATAACATATTAGCATTGAAATATGTGTTCAACGCTGAACCTAAAACTCCCAGAGGCGAGCCTTCACACCTTCCCATCAATGCATGCAATCCCCAGCGATAATTCCTTCGGTCCCTGAATAGCATAGCCCGTAAGCCTGTCTAGCGAGCTGGTGAGGCTCAGACGAAAGGGTCTCCAAGTGTTTCCAACCAACTATTTTGTTATCGAAAAACCGAAATGTTGAAGTAATCACTTTATTTTATAAGAAACCAAAGATAAAGGAAATAAATGATAGAAAACAGGGTAGGCCCGGCCTCAGAGCCTCACAGTACGCTTCGCCACTGGTCACACCATGCAAATGAAGGAAACGAATGATTATGTCGCGATTTTAGGAGTATCATAAGTATCAAATAGAATCATCATTCTAACCGCTGCCGCTAGAGTTCTGTGTACCATACGGTGTTGCCATGTCTACCATGCATTGACAATAAATATTTGCGTATTCTGAAACATGCAGCACGTTTCTATCTGATACCAATCCTGAGAAAAAATTGAATGCACCTCGTATATAGAAACGAAATTAAATTTCTAATTTTATGTTGCACCATTATGGTCTGTAGGGAATGATTGTGAATAATGATTAGTGAAACAATAATGTCTAAGAAAATGAGAGAATACTCAGAAAATCCATTTACACGCTGTTATCCACCACAAACTCACAAAGACAGCCTGAGGTCAAACCAATGAATCCTCATACCAGAGATTATCAATCTTTCACTGAGCCTCGCTGTTCCCATCTCATGAAATATAAAGTTTCATTTTACTTGTCTTTATTATAATGGACACACTGACTTACAAATAACTTTATTTAACAAAATAAGATGATATATGGAAGAATTCAACTAAATTAAGGTCAAATTAATAGAATTTACTTCATATTTATACGTTATTTATTTAGTGAACAATCGAAGGTTACACTGAGAAAAGAAAACATCTGTAGTATAGATAAAACCGTAGGTTACATGCTTAAATTCTGTAGTTTTTGAACTTAATGTACAATTCTGCAGCAAACGTATAAATGAAAACGCATATTTTATACATACTTTCGGCATAAATGTTTCATCGATACATTGTTTCCTACTTTCTATAGAAAACAAAGAACTGTATATGAGCGACAATTATTTCACATGCAGATGGACGTATGTAACATATAGCTTACGTATGTAACATACATATACATATGTAATATAGGGAAGACTGTTATATTTCAGACATCCTATGCGTAAGATATGCTCCATACAGATTTTCGAAGCAAACATATGTACTCCGTATATTTGTACAATATACTGCTGACTAAATAACGGATTTTTCTCAGTGTAACATTTAGGAAACAGAGACCAGATTCTAATTCAAAATCCCCCAATTCATTTTTTCAGCACTTTAACGGTACAAAACATACAAAATATACACTGAGAAAAAAATTGTAGGTGGCGTACCTAAAAAGGTAGGTTACATGCGTAATTCCTGTAGTTTATGGACTTAACGTACAGCAGACGTATAACTGAAAACGCATGTTTTATAATACTTTCTGTATAAGCGCTCATGTGATATACGGAAAGCTGTTAAATGTCAGACATCCTGCAACGGCATGATGTAACATCTAAGGGCAGTGCCTATGTAGCATATGGTTAACGTCCGTACTGATTTCTATAGTAAGCAAGAGGTTACCGTGTACAATATACCGCTGTCCGGAGAACGGATTTTTCTCTGTGTATATATCTATCATCTAATGCGAATAGTGTAAATTGTTTGTTTTGCAGTCAAGCTCCTCTTTAAGACACTAAGAATATGGGACATACACAAATAAATGAATATGAACGTTCTCCCAGAATCGAGCCAAGATTTCACGTACTAAAATTTGAGAAACTAGCCATTCATTTTCGATGGAGTTTAATTCCAGTAATTTCACTGTAAATAATAATAATAATAATAATAATAATAATAATAATAATAATAATAATAATAATAATAATAATAATAATAATAATAATAATAATACCAATAATAATAATAATAATAATAATAATAATAATAATAATAATAATAATAATAATAATAATAATAATAATAATAATAATAATAATGCTTTAAGTTTTCAAAGCAGTTTATTGGCAACAGCACCATGACAGCCATTGGTGCGCCAAGAATAATACAAAATGCAGTGAATACATTGAATCATAATTGTAAAATAATCAGTTTATACATAATATCATAATAATAAAAGGAACTACCTAAATAAATCATAATAAATGAATATAAAAATAAAAAAGCCAACATGCAGCATCTGTAATTTAAAAAGACATACATAAAGATTACATGCAGAAAAATTACGTGGTAAAATTACTTGCATGAACATAAAAATCACATTACATTTATATGAAAAGATCGACTAAAAGCAATAAAAGAAAATGTATACACATATTAAATACGCATATTAAAGGTACCCATCGGAACAGGACTAACGACTTTTAAAAAGTTTAAAGAATTGATGACGGACAATTGAAAATTTTAATCGGAATAGATCTATATTAGAACAAAATTTATTAGCCGTCAATACTACCATAAACACATGAATTAGTAAATAGTTTGGAGCAAATTTCCTGGTTCTACAGTATGGTACTTTTAACGAAATGAAACCATCTAAATTAAATCCTCCATGTAATAGATTATGTAAAAATTTTAGATCAAACAAATTGCGTCTATCACTAAGAGTTTATAACTTTAAATCCTCACGTGTACCACTAAAGCTCATATTTTCATATTGCTTGAATTTCCATTTTAACCACACAAGAAAATTATTCTGAATAGTTTCAATAGAGTTTGCAAAGTGTTTAGGTTCACAGTTCCAAATCACAGTTGCATATTCAAGGTGATACAATACATTACATAGATCAAGAATCTTGCGTGTATGAATTCAGTTAAAATTTCTACACAACCATCTAATGAGTGCTATATTTCTCTTGGTTTTAGATGTTATAACTTGAAGATGTTTTGAAAAAAGATTTTCGTATCCAAAATATTTCCTAAATCATTAATATAATTTACAAATTGAATACGATGTATTTGTATATTACCAATATTGCACTTATATAGAGAGGGCTTAATAATAATAATAATAATAATAATAATAATAATAATAATAATAATAATAATAATAATAATAATAATAATAATAATAATAATAATAATAATAATAGAAGAAGAAGAAGAAGAAGAATGATGAATAATTATCGGTTGTATAGGTCGTAGCAGGTAACGAAATTTTCAAACTTTAACGTGTTGTTTTTAAAACTGAATCTCAAAACCACTAATTTAAGCACATAGGCTATGTTAGGTTAACCGCAGTCATCTGTTTGATACGTTCAGAGAACGTGTTACTAAGGCAACGCTGTCGGCTTAACAAGATTACTTTATAAGGTTTCTATTTTCTACCTGCCTTCGGTTCAAAATATTTACACAGCGATGTGAATTATAGCTTAATGGAGGATTAAAAAAATGCTATAGTGAAAATATCTTTCAAGTAACCACTCAATTTGTTTTCAGTTGTGCTTGATCATTTAAAGCAGTAATAGAAAAATTTAGGAAGCACTGCGAGCCAAGACGAAACAACACTTTAGGATCGTTTTTCCATTTTCATTTCCCTTCTTAGAAGGATAGTTCTGAGTCTTTGTTCTTGATTCGGAATATCCTGATTTAGGTTGCCTGTCAAAAATTAATTGAAGTCTGAGCTAAGAATGTTTGAAAGTAACTTAAAATTGGTGCTTCGTAGAGTTATAATACAGATTGCTCATTTCAAGAAAATCCTTAATTTTATTCATCATCTGCAAAGAAAATCAAAATGGTAGACTGTATACAAATTTGTGACCAAGTCAAATATCGTTCGTTTAACAGTCAATTTTGACTGATAGGTACATATGAATTGTCAACGATAATGAAATATTGCAGTTTGCGACGAATTGGTGACTGATTCTTTCAAAGAGCATACAAACCGCTTACCACCACTAACAACGCTTTAACGAGAGGAAAACGGTGCAGAGACCCAAAGTACGGCTAAAACCTGTTTTAGTTCTGAAGCTGAGAAACCCGAAGAGACTTCCTCCTTAATTTTCACTGAAGGAACTGAATATTGTTCCGTATGGGCAATGGTATAGTGTTCCTCGAAACCATTCAAGATCTACAAAGGCATCCATTCTACATTGGACTTGACATTGAAAGAAGAAAAGTTTTTAAAATAACATATTTTAGTCTTGTCAGTGGTCAACTCACTTTCTTCACATTGTTGCCAAGCCAAAACTCAAAGATGACCTTCTTTCCACTCTGTTGCCATTTAAAAACCCATCCGTATTAACCTGACAGGGGGGACAGAATCAAAGAAGTCTGCCTTTCTAGCTAAAACTGAATCTCGGACCAAGGTTACCAAGTGTAGGGTATGTTTCAAATAGCTTTCATTTTAGTTTCTAACAAGCGTGCTTTAATGTTATCCTAGCAAAAATAGTTAGTAGTCCACCTAGATGCAGTCGATACTCAGCAGTTTTGAAATGCGTAAGATAAAGAATTTTGATAAAACTTTCGAATGAAATATGTTATCTTATTATATGTGGAAGTTCTGTATCTTTCCAGGTGTTAGACACACCCTTAATAAGAAGATATACTATGGATAATATTTTGTCATGCTGCAATTTTTTTACATAAATTTCCGGACCAAGTTTTAGAAAATTTTCTTATTTATCTGTGTTCCTGAAAATTCTCACAAATAATTGTCTTTGGCATCTAGTGAACAATTAAATAAAAATTAGGAAAAAGAGAGGGCCACAACAATTTTGTAATATTAACCCTTTCATCAGATTTCCTCACAATTGTGAATGCTACTTTCAGCTATCAAAAATGCCAATCAAAGGATTTTATTACACAAATTGGGTACAAGCACATTTGTGAGTTCCTGAATGACAAGTTGTCAGGTATTGAATTGAGTACATTGGAAATCACAACGTTTATAAGTAGTTTGTTCTGCACTCACCATTGTGACGGTATCTGCTGAAAGGGTTAAAAACCTTATGCTAAAGTTACTATATATAACAAGTTTATAATGTGTTTTATAATATAAAAATTCTCCTGGAGATAACTTGGGTTAAGTGCCAAAGTTGAACGTCCGTTTCCAGCAAAATTTTGAAAATTTACAGGAAAGATATGGATAATTTGATCGTTTGCGTGCTTGATAATATATAAGGGTCTCGAAAAATCTGTTTATTTGTTATACAGTATATAAGCGGTTATAAACATGGGACTATTCGTCGAGCGGAGGGAACTACTTCGCGCAAGGTAACCGAATAGTTGCATTGTGGGAAAGTAACGAGCATTTATATTATCAACATGGCGACTAATATACAGAAACGTTGCACGGGACGTGAACTAACAGTTTTAAAATTTGTGAAGCAATACGTTGATAATGAGCAA
Organism: Thermobia domestica; assembly: GCF_964235325.1. Taxonomy (NCBI): domain Eukaryota; kingdom Metazoa; phylum Arthropoda; class Insecta; order Zygentoma; family Lepismatidae; genus Thermobia; species Thermobia domestica. The sequence continues at coordinate 198,265,298 of NC_137467.1, forward strand.
AATCTTTTAAAATTTTGCGAAGACCATGGATTAATGAACTTAATAACAAATTGCAGACGATTTCCTGCTGGAGAAAGGGGAGTTGTACAAACCGAAGTACTAAAATAAGAGGAAAGCAAAGAAAAAAAAACAAAGAAAGAAAGAAAAACAACGTGCCCTGCGGGGCTCTATCCCGTCTTCACTCGCTAATGCTCGCTCGTCAATACTGTGTGAAATAAATAGTAAACTTTGGTATAAAAGAAAGAAAAAATACCAAGTTACTAACCGATATGGGGTACCTCCGTTCTCGATCATAACCTAACCTTACCTAACCTTTTCTCCACCTCGCGATGTAACGAAAGGAGTCTAAACTCAGTTAAGAAAGTAAAAATTGAAAAATTATACTTTAATAGTTTTTATTAAGATTTTGGTAGAAAACTATCGGACATCCAACTTCGGAATAAATGCCGAAAACTTAACTGCCAAAAGTAAATTATCCCTTGATCTTTATATATATAATAAATGATGCATGGTACATGTTTGGATTGTTCAGGAAGTATTAAATACTTGGTTCTAGTGCTTTTTATGTCGTGGGCATACAAAAACTTATCGAACACTATGATAAATGTTCAAGCAAACATGATAGCTATGTAGAAAACTAGCTTGATATGTACCGAGGAAATAACCAAGAATGTATGGCAACTATCTTTACTATTTTTGTTTGCATTGACAATCGACCTTACTTTTAAAATAACTCTCGTATTTTGGTACACTCAATCCGTGTCAAGATACCGTAATTATCTCTCATAGGCACCTGTCCTGGGATGTGAGGGAGTCCACGTTTCCATGAAGTTTCATTGGTTCTTCTCCTTATTTGTATTAATACCTTCTTTAATAGTCTATCTTGTTAGAAGATACTAGTGTTAATTACCCGCTTCGAAGTTTTAAAATAAGAATATAAATCGATAGAAACTAAAAAAAATATAATGACAAATCAGAAAATTATAAGTAATGCATGTACATAAAAATTAAATATTACTATTGTAGGCTCAACTTGGTTCTAAACGGTATCGGAAGTGTCGCTGTTAATCTCACCGAAATCAAAAATTATGGATTCGACACTAATATCGGTCATTCAGTGGTAGAGCGTTCACCTCTGGTATTTGGGGTCCCGGGTTCGATCCCAGCCTCCGACAAGTGAGCTTTGTGGTGGACAAACACCGTGTGCGTGGGTTTTCTAGGGGTTCTCCCGTTTCCTCCCACTTTCTTCATTCCACCATTTCATTCATCACTTATCATCACTGTCTCCTTTAGCCTAACCGGCATAAACGTTGGACGTAAAACTCAAAGATTTCATTTCATTTCATTTTCATCATCTTCGTCTCCCTTAGCCTAACCGGCATAAGCGTGGGACGTAAAACTCAAAGATTTCATTTCACTTTTAATATCGGTCATTTTATATCATTTATATATATATATATATATATATATATATATATATATATATATATATATATATATATATATATATATATATATCCCACTCTTCCTCTCATTAGTTGCTAAATGAAATGATAAGAACCATCCCAGGCTAGAACCTCACCTATGTTGATAATTTTGATCAAGATCGGACGGGTGGTTCAAGATTTATTAATTCACAAACATAATCCCTTTCATTTTTTTTTTTTATATAGATAGATATATAGATGTGACAAAGAGACTCACGAACGACCCCTCCCTAATGTTATACAGAAATTTGCACCGCTGCTATCTCTTTGGAGTTTTGGTTTATACCTGTCGATAGACAGATACAATCGGTCTCTAAGAATACCTAAACTTATGCACAGTGCAGTTTGAGAATTTTTTAAAGAAATAAACGATTAATCCAGAAACCAGATTTATAAACATAGTGTCGTTTTTCAAAATGAGAAAGCGAATACAATGATTGAATTTCGCATAATCTATGAAAACTAACAATTTCCGCATCTATTTTTTTACGAACTACTTATATATAAGTGGAAATCTTTCTATCTCCTTTAAGAGTGTATTTAGAAAAGGGAAAGAAGAAAGATCTTAGTAAAGCCAGCGTAATATAAAAGTGTGTGCTTTTCCTTCCCATTTTGAATGCGTAACACTCGTATTAGATCAATTACAGGGAACGCCGTATAGATGGCAGCACTAACGGAAATAATGTAAGACCTCAGAAGAAACACTCTCTTCTTGATGTAGAAAAGAGCGGTAGGAAAAGAAAAGATAAAAGACTTTTAGCGAAGGAGAAGATAATGTATCACAAAAATGATCTTGACGATGTATTTTTTTCTTTAAATCCTTAAGGACGGTTCTTTCATTTTTTTTAAAGTATAAAGTGTGCGAGAGTTTAATTTAATTATCGATTATGTAATTCATGAATGCAAATTCTCTCTTTTGCTAGCGCACTATTGTTCATATCGCATATAAAGGGTTAATCTTCAATCAACGATAACTTCCCTAGATTAACGACTCCACTTTCATCGTTCTTCTTTCTTTTCTTTCTTCCTAGCCCTCTTGTATACATGCCTTGAACTAACCACAAAGAAATCTTACCTAGATATTTTCTCTGTATTTGTGTAGACTTTTAAAGCATGCTATGCAGAGGGACGTACTCAGGTGCTGGATCCTTGCGTTGAGTTAATTTTGAAGTTTAATATCCCTTTCAACAACGAGGCTATGTGAGACGTAGACCTACTGATTAATGTGGAAAGAGAATCACATAAGCTTCCGCTGGAAATCGAACTCGAGTCTCCCACGCCAAAGGCGAGTAGTACGCTACGCTTATCCACGAAGGAGCTCCTAGACCCTTGGGATCTGGACTTCACCTGCCACCCCCTTCTCCCCGAAATCACAACTTTCCTCTAAATTTAGTCAAATGTTAGGGGTAATTTTACAAATTGTAAATGTAATTTATCATCATAGTGAATACGACCCTTCCGAAAATCTTCGCAGCCCCCTTCCCCCGCAAGTAAATCCCAACATAATATCTGGCTACACATAAATATAGGAATTCTTAATAAGAAAGGGCGTTGTCATCTATGTATCAAAAGACATCAGAAGATAAATGGTAAAAAATATCAAGAAGCAGTTTCTGGGAATAGACCACAACCTTAAATGCAGAGGTACGTACGAACGGAGTGGATCCCTTTGGACTAGAGATGCAAAAAAGCCTGCTTTTTTGAATCGATGTTTTTTTTTTTACATAAAAAGCCGGCTTTTTTGGGAAAAAAACGAGAATTTTGGAAATTTTGGCTTTTTTCATTTTCATGATTTTTCTATCTAAATAGCTTTCTTATAGTATATTCTATAGTTAGATAAGAATACCATGACCTATATGCGATATTTCGCTCTGGAATTCACCATCAAGATGGATGGAGCACATGTTTTACGAATTAAAGCTAACATGAAGAATGTAGTATTTGAGGGCAATTTTAGAGGCTGTTTAACTTTATTTTAACTTTTGAGTTATCGACGTCTTTTTTCTTCTCTAGATCATTTTAGTTTGTCATCCGTGTTTCATTTCTAAGAGCTTTTAGTACTCTAGCTTCTAGCGCAAAAGTAAAACTTGCCCGTTTTTCTATTTATCCGTCAAAGCGTACGTTTTTAAATATATCCGTCAAACCGTACTTTCACATTTCTGTTATATCGTAGCTGTGAAGTGATTTAGCAATAATTTTCCGGACACAACCTTGAATACCAATTTATACAAATAATCAGAAGCGGATTTAGAAAAGTACTTTAGGGGTTTTTTTCTGATTGTTTCGTTTACTAAAAAGTCCTAATTTTATTTGGGAGGTGCTTGAAGTTTATGAGTACAGGCATAACTAATATTTCGTTTCGTTTATATGTTTAGCAATAATTTTCCGGATACAACCTTAAAAATCATTTTATACTGAGAATCAGTGGCGGATTTAGAAAAGTATTTTGGGAAGGGTTTTTCTTACTAATGTTTAGTTTTTCTAAACATTCGTAATTTTTATTTGACAGAAGCTTAAAGTTTATGAGTAAAAGCATAACCAATAGATATTTTGTTTGTTGCAGACATTTCGTAACTTTGGGGAACAGGCTTCAGCTCGGTCGAACCACAACCCTTCTTTCATGCGTAAACCAAGTAGCGGTTTGGATGTCAGTTTAAGCGAAAATCTTCTCCTTGATAACCTCGGTATTTCGTATGGATGTTAAGCCTAAACATACGAAACGAAACCAAATTGTATATTTCTGCATTCCTAAATGCGTGTTGTTTTATAAAGAAGCCAATATTGCTTAAATATATTGATAGAAATTGGCAAAATTTATCGATTGCCTACGTAGCTTCCAACATTAGCTTGGATTGGACTTTCAATTATATCTACGAACTAAATTTGTAACCTCAGTTTTAGCGCACTGATTATGATACGTTGACCTTTAAATTTTACATGCAAAGCAATAACAGGATTTTCCCGTTATTGTTTTACATTTAGAGTAATGACGGGATTTTCCCGATGACTAGGGCGGGAGATTCTCAACTTAAAAAATTTACAGACCCGACTTCTTTAAGCTTATGGGAGTTCTTCCGGCATAACCCCGCCGTTGCATAATAACACAAAGACGAAACAAACTTATTTCTGTGAATATGTAATATAAATACATAAAGCAAAAAATCTAAATCAAAAAAACCTGGTTTAAACCAAAAAAGCCTGGTTTAAACATCCCTCAAAAAACGGGTTTTTGGCATTTTCAAAAACAACCATGGTTCTTGCCAACTCTGCTTACTTTTGTATATAGGAGGTTAAAAAATTCTTATTATATACATTGGTTAATCCTGTGGAATTCATAATGTAAATATGTTGAAGAAAAATTGTTTGAAATATCTTTTTGAAATTCATGGTTTATTTTCGAGGTTTTATATTATTATCAGCATCAACCACTAATTAAATGACTTTTTGTGTTATAGAGAAGCGAAACAAAGTTTGCTTTATCAATTTAAAGCAGAATTTTGAAAAAAGCCCAAAATTTCCCAAGCAAAAAAAGCGAAGCAGAAAAAAACGAGTTTTTTTTTTCCAAAAAAGCCGTTTTTTTTTCGAGCCCTTGCATCTCTACTTTGGACTTCCTCGAAATTCTGAATTTTCTATAAATTTAGTCTAACGTTAGGGCTAATTTTACAAATTTTTAAGTGTAATTTAATCTCTTATTGAATTTGGACCCTCCCCGAAAATCGTTGAACTCCCTGAAATAAATTACTGTGTACGTCCCTGGTTATACATGACGTAAGGAATATCGAGAATCAGTTTCTCGGAATCGATTCAAAGCCTCAATAACACGACTTTTCCATCTTTTATCTCTCTATTCAAATTGGGAATTGTATAAATCAATGATTACCAGTTCCAGCTTTTATAATCTTAGAGCAAAATCGGAAAAAAAAATTAGCGAAAAACAGTTTATTGGGATACTTGGAGTGCCTCAAGAAGAAAGTCCAACTCCACTCTTTATCTTTCTACTGAAAATTAACTACCGCTCCCAGTTTCAGTAATGATATCTTCATAGAGTCAAAACAGTAAGATATATCGGTAAGATATCCCGCATGGCTATTAGGTGATCGTATGCGTCTTTGGCGCAGAAGACCCAGGTTCGGTTCCCAGTGGGAGCTCATGTGATTCGGAATCGGGTCCCACATTAACTTATAGGTAAATGGTCCATACAACCTCGGTGCTGAAAGCAGTGTTCGTAGGTTTTCTTAAGAAAATTTCCGCGACCAACACAAAATTTTCCCTTTCCTTTCAAAATTTCCCTACTTTCTTGAGAGTCCAATTCCTATAACAAAAGTTATGGGATTAGGTTAATTTAGCTATATTAAGAGAAGTTCCAATCACATTTGCTTTTTGTTTCTATTGTTTTTACTTTTTCCTTCACTTTATTTAAACAAAAATAACACAAATCCACGCAGCCAACAATTGATTTAAATCATGATACTTTGAAGACAGACACACATCTATATATTCATACAAAACATACACAAACTATTGCTATTCTTTCGCTTTCTTTCTGAAGAACAAAGCAAAATTTAAGCATTTATTTTGGTCAATCAGTCAGCGAGAGAATTTCCCTGGATTTTTTTTTACTTTTTACTGAAAAAATTCCCTTTTTCCCTTTTTGCTAAATTTACCTATGAAATTTCCCTACGTCAGGGAAATTTCCCTCAAAATACGAAGACTGGCTGAAATTGGTGTTAAACTACAAGTGCATCAATGAAATAAATAAGTATTCACCAAAAACGAATAAAAAATATCACTAAAGTGAATACTTTAATAATTGTGTAATTTGTTTTCATAATAGGGGGCGCGGTGGCTCAGTGGTAGAGCGTTCACCTACGGTGCTTGGGATCCCTGCTTCGATCCCTGATCGCGCTGTGTGGACTTTGTGGTGGACAAACACCGTGCTCGTGGGTTTTCTCGGGGTTCTTCCGTTTCCTCCCATTTTTTTTCATTCCACCATTTCACTCATCTCTCATCATCGCCGTCTCCCTTAGCCTAACCGGCATAATCGTAGGACGTAAAACTTAAAGATTTCATCTTTTTTGTTTTCATAATAAATCTCTACAAATCCTTCAGTAACTGAAACTATTGATTTGTTTGACCGGAGCATACTGAACTGGATTCACAATTATCTATAATATTACAGTGCTGATGGTGCTATGAGGCACTTAATATGTTATCTAGTAGGAAATACTAGGAACAGTATTTTATAAGCATTTCTAAAAATCTATAATTACCGTCAATGTGATGTCTCTCTTGAAGCTCAATCAGTAGTTAGGATAAATATTAAAATTTTATATTATAGCAATATATTTTCGATCTTTTTTTTTAGAAAAAGAACATAATGATAAAAAAGTTATACCCGGAAATTTCATCTTATGAATCTCTTTTGCAATCCAATCAATGCTAATTACTGAAGCAATTAAAGCATTAAAAAAAAAAAAAAAAAAAGATTTGCTCCATTACCAGACGAATGCCACAGACTCGGGTGGGGTGCTAGCGGCGACCATTCGTCATTGACAGTGCTTCAATCATATCACTGATTTCATGTAATTTCTAACCATTGTATTTGTTTTCTTTTAATAGTAATTGTTTCTAATAGATATATTCATTACATTTTAATTAGTATCTGAGAGATAGCGAAACAAACAAGAGAGATCTGCAATGTTAATAAATAAAACTGTCAAGTACTGTTTTAAAAAGATTAAATGTCACATTTATGTTACAATAATAATTATTTCCAGAGGGATGGGACCAAGTGAGATAGACTTTTTTTTTTTTTTTTTTTTTTTTTTTTACAGACGATAAGTGCGCATGCAGGTTGAGTCAAAAGTTAATAACCGTAACATGAAATTGATAGAACCAAGTTGATTGTAGGGCAACATAGGGTTTGTTGGCTTATCAGAGAAAGAGTTATTTCATGGCAGTGTTTCCACCTTGGTAGCTTGTCGATAGTAAACCGTAGCTATTTAAGGAAGAGTGAAATACATATTTGTTTTTCTTAATTTTTATTTATTGAACAAATTCTCAGATACAGCATACTTTTTTTTTCATTTTACACAAGGAAACGTTAACAAACAGGAAAAAGTATCAACAACTATAAAAATCAGCAGTATCAATAAAGAATGAAAAGTAATATTACTTGGCCAACAGGCGTTTAATTATTCTGTCAAACACTGGCTAGCTCGAGAAAACGTCCACAACAGTTGTTAGACGATTATTATGGATCAGTATTCCGTGAAAAAGAGACCTCTGTATAAATGCCAAGCACAGATAAATGTGCTTCTGTTTTCTTTATTATGTGTCTTAGCATATATGAACATAGGATAGCAGAGCTGTTGCCTATGTACCTGTTGTCAGACGATTCACAGATTTACAACAATATTATTGTTACCGATTACAGAAAACATAAAACATTATTAGTTATTTGGCATAAGTGCCAAATATATTTTGCAAAGCTTTGCTCATATTAAACGATAAATACCAATGCAAATTCTCTCAGGTAGTAACAAGTTATTTCTGATATGCTCGGAAAGCGATGTCTTGGCGCTGAATTAACACACAAGTAACACGCTAAAGTGGTATTCATTTTGTATTGTTTCAATACCACATTTTTTGCTGTGCAAGAGTTCCTCCTTAGGTAATATCCAAAGTAAGGGAAAACGGAAGTGTACTATTGCAATAAAGAAATTAAGAATAAAGACTTGTAATTAAATCCAACATTTAACTTCAATTTCATGCTTGCAAACTATGGTGTATATATGTAGTGGAAATCTTATCTATCGATTGTGTCCGTCCATCCATCTAATTCCATGTGTCAGAGCAAAAACGCAAAGAGACAGCCAAAAATAATAGATACGGAATCAGTTTTCCTAAAAAAGCTTGCATCTATATTAAGGTGGTTCGAAAAAAGTTTAAAAATAATTGAAAATGGGTAGTGCGTAAAAGTTGCTAGCAGTGGCAGACTTTGCACAAAAAAAAAAATGGAATTTTTCGGACCTCCCATTAGTCTGTCGCATCCGCCTCGAAAATTTAAGATTTTGTCAAAACGGCAACTCGCTTAACTCTACAGAAACGTCAACTATGACGGGTTCTGGTTGTCTATAATAGAAGGCAAGAAATGTTCAGAGCATAAACTTAGTCTTATTGACGTTAAAGACTCTTTTTAGAATACCTTAAATATATAAATAGTGAGTTAGAAAAGACGTATTACTAATGATCGGTGATTCTTCCAGACATGTTTTACGGGGGGGGCACTGCCCTCCCCGGAGCTCTGAGCGTGCTCCCCCGAAGACACCAAAATAATACGTCTATAGTATAATAATAAATAGAATAGTACCCGCAGTGCCCCTTCCAGAATGTTAAGAGTGCCACCCCGGAACATTTTTTGTGAAAGAACGACTGCCTATGATATGATACCTATGAAGGAACAAGCAATAGTGGTGTCAGACAAATGATCATCGGGTAAGTAGACTAAACATTAGTGCCTTGCTCGCAAAATACCAAGCAAGAAGAGAACAAATAGCTACAAGAGAAGCTAAATTGAAAATAAGTGCAATTGATCTTCACGACACTGGCCCTTCAGGAATCCTGACACGAGTAAAGGAAGTTCTATCATCTGAAGATTCGTCCGGTGAAAGGGTCGAATCTGACAGTACATCTTAATCAAATTTTGAGCCCGAATCTTCAATTAAAGGTCAACATCAGACACGAATACCTCTCCATTGCCCGGTTCGCTGATTATCGAGGTGGAACTTCAACACATGAAACAGTATTAATCGCTTCATTTGTTTTAAGACTTTGGATATGGAACCGGAGACTGTGACAGGCTTGTTATAGACAAATGCAAAGTTGCTAGAGAAAGAAATTAAATTATCTGTGTATTAAAGTGGGTTACTGTCACCACGGCATGGCACGTCCTCAGGTTGCGGATCGAGAAGGCCTCTAGATATAGAGGTTAGCTGCGAATATACTGAATAAGCAGTCACGAACAGACGAGTAGGAGTGGTCCTCCAGCTTGGGGGGTTGGGTAAAGCTAACAACCTCATCCTGTAAAAAAAGACACTTGTTCAAAACATTCAGAAATTTGAGAACAAGATCCAGAGACGAATATTCGGACCCAAGAGGAACGGGAAGGTGGAATGGCGGAAACTTCATAACGAGGAACTACATAATTTATATGGTTTACCCAACATTGTTAGGGTCGTCAAGTCTAGGATGCTTAGGTGGGCAGATCATGTAGCTAGAATGGAAGAAAGTAGAGACGCTTTCAAAGTCTGGACTGGAAGACCAATCGGAAGACCTAGGAGCAGATGGGAGGACAATGTTAAGATGGATCTCTCAGAGATAGGAATACAAAGTAGAAACTGGATCCAATTGGCTAAGGATAGAAGTCAGTGGAGAGCTTTTGTGAACGCGGCATTGAACCTCCGGGTTCCATAGGCCATAGAGTTAGTTAGTTAGTTTAGCTAGAGAAAGAAAACATATTAGGCAAATCTTTGCGAGAAAAAGACAATCTTAAATTATGAAAGATTAAAAGCATATATTTTAAAGGACGAATGGACAAAACATCGTATCAGGAAAAGAAAGGTGTAAAATACTATTGAGGTGAAAAATATGAAGAACATGTAACCATTTTGGAGAATGCGGGATCACGTTATTTAGGACACGTTACCCCTGAGTCAGGACAAGAAAGTGAAATAGCCAAATCACTGGTGAACTATTTAAAAAGCGGTGAAGTCGGTATGTCTCAATTGGTGGCTGTTGTGTGAGACGGGACAGCAGTAAATACTAAAAGATAGAATGGTGATGTAGCGCGTCTCGAGAAAACCTTAAATAACTTAAATAAAGAAGTTCATTCGTCCTGCCTACTGCATACAAACGAATTACCGTTAAAACATCTGGGAAATATCTTGGATGGTGTAACAACATGGCCAAACACCTTCCTGGGACCCATAGGTGCCCAGTTAGGAGACTTGGAAAAGAGAGAAGCTGTAAAATTTCGCCCAATTAAAGTAGTATGGGTAATGGAGATGCAAAAAACATCTTATATCAGTGCTGATCAGAAGTATCTATTTGAAACATTTGCTTCCAGACTAGTACGATTTTACTCACCGGTATGGTTTGGAATTCGTCAACAGCCTTCATGCACAGGAGCCATACATCTTTGGAATATCATCTGCTTCTCGAAGTTTTTACCATGGATATAAGAAAAATAATCTACAATGTCATTCTTAATTCTTTGCACATCCAGAAAATTTGCTTGTAGCGATGATTTCTGACCCCAGCAGTAGTTTGGAGACGGATCAAGGAAACTCGTGCACAGATACAGAAAAGCCGAAGAAGATTTGTGAATTTGTTGTTCCCCGGTTAAGATTTGAAGCGGCCTACTACCATGAAATGATCGACTAGTTTGCGACCGATGCAACAGAGCCTCCCATCACCAGGACGTTATCAGATGTAGAAATAGAGGACAAAATTCAAACCTGCGTGATGGTAGACGAATCTGCAGTAATGTTTCCATGCGACACGTAAGCCGTCGAGCGAACTATAAATTTAGTGATAGAAGCAGCATTCAAAGTCTATGGTTTCAACAATACAGAGACGATAATAGGCGACACTAGAATCGAGAAAACGAATGCCCATATTTGATTCAAAGAAGGACTTAACTCTCTAAAACTTATAACTAAAAGCTGTATTGACAGACTGACAAGGGAACATCTTATATTGACAGTAGCATTGCCCAATCAAATAATGCGCAGTCGATCGAGGACTGAAGAAAAATGAGAAATCCATACAAAAATTACATTTTTTAAATACGTAAATTACATTTCTTTTCGGGACTGATCTTTTAGGTTTCTTCTTCTACAGAGAGGGCAATATTTGTACATATGTTATCGCGTTGGAATCTGTGTTTCATAGGCTTTCCAATGTATTAATCATGACTGTTCGGGTCACTAGGGTCGCCATCATAAGAGTCTACAAATTCGTTCAAATTCCTGGTGGACGTACAAAGGACTTTACGTCAACTTTAGCAGACCTAGAAAATCAAATTAACGTGCATATAATGATTTATTAGGTTTTGTCACTAATTTTGTTAACACGAAATTAATTTCACTAGAAGAAAGAGATAACAAACATGAATACTTTGATTTACCCTTGAAGCTTTAACGACGCGGACGCGCATGTAAAACGAATACGCGATACATTTATTTCCACAGGAGTTTGCTTCTTCTTAGGTTATGCACTGTCAAAGAGGATAATTTCGCTGGTCCTCACTGTTGTATATGGTGTTGGTATACAATCGATGATTTTTGTAAACATTTTGCCACTTTCTTGATGCTAACAGAAAAACTTTGGTGCCAGGCTGAAGAAGTGATATTTCCTTTCGGTATGTTATTTAGTTTGAAATTGGAATAGTCATTAACATTTTGCTTCTTTGTTTTATATTGAGAATGTAGAAATTCATTATTTCCTAATAATCATTTGTTGCACTAACGTTCTGACACAGTTTTATATAAGAAAAATGACAAAATTTCTACTGGATTGGAACGAATTGTACAAACGTTTGAGCAGTTTCATGTGTTCATTTCCACTGCCCGTCAGACGCGAGCGCTTTCCCTCGTGGAGATAAAGATAGGTGGAAGGATACACTTTTTAACAAAATATATTCCCGTTTGAACATTTATTTTTTGGGAGTACCGTATATAGGCCTACATTTTACGACTGATGATGAAGTTTTTTCACTGTTGATAGTGTAATGATATAGAAAATGCAAACTAAAACATAAAAATTTGCATTTTACACTTTGGATTATACGTAGGTGGGCGAGAGAGCCATACATCGAAATTTCATGCCTAAAATGGCGAGATATGAGGTGTTGTGGAGGTACTGTTAAGGGAATAAATTAAATAGTTATGTTCTCCTGCGAATTACCAGGCCCGTATCCAAGGGAGTCTATAGGATACCCCCGTAAATTTTTACTGCCCTCTCCTAAGATTTTCACGGTAGGGTTGCAAATGAACTATAATATGGTAATGAACTTTATAATATGGTTAGATCGGGCCCCTTACATTTTTGGGCTGGCTACCGGCCTGCGAATTACACTGTAAAAAATGAGGTGTTGAAACAACACAAAATGAATACCACTTTAGCGTGTTACTTGTGTGTTAATTCAAATTCAGCACCAAGACATCGCCTTTCGAGCGTATCAAAATAACTACTTACTACCTGACATTATTTGCATGGGTATTTATCGTTTAATATGAGTAAAGTTTTGCGAAATATCTTTGGCATTTATGCCAACTAACGAATAATGTTCTGTTTTCTGTAATCAGTCACAATAATATTGTTATAAACCTGTAAATTGTCTGACAACAATTACATAGGCAACAGTTCTGCCATCTTATGTTCATATATGCTAGAAACAAGAATAACAGATAAAGAAAACAGATGGAAGCAAAGCTATCTGTGTAACTGTTGTCAGATGATTCGCAGGTTTACAACATTATTACTGTGACCGATTACAGAAAACATAGGATGTTATTAGTTACTTGCCGTAAATCGAAATATGTTTCGCAAAACTTTGCTCATACCAAACAATAAAAAAAAATGCAAATACTTACAGCCAGTAACGAGGTATTTTTGATATGCTCTGAAGGCGATGTGGTTGGTGTTGAATTGACACACAAGTAACTCGCTAAAGTGGTAGTCATTTTGTGTTATTTCAACACCTAATTTTTTGCTGTGTACGATTGGCCAAAGCTGATTCCAAGTATTTTTCTCATGTATACGAGGGTTACATAAATAGTATATAACGATATCGTTATAAGGATAAATTGCATTTCCAACGTAGCTCCCTATTAAAACCGGAAGTAATAGAGCTGTACCAATTCTGATATCAACACTAACCGCTAAAGCGATAACATATAACAGGAAGAGGTTTTTCATATGGATTCAACGTTGCATGAAGAGATTCTACCTTCCCTATATTTAAACTGTGAATGATAGAAGTTTGTATTGGAAAGCCAGCTTCAATAATGAGCTCGAGAGTAAAGTGCTAGTATACATATAGCAACTAACAGTATTTTTACATGAATTCAAAGTCCCCTCAGCCCTCGAAAAGCCTACCAACTCTACCAGCATATTTTTATTAAAACCATAAGTGGTTTTTCTATTTTGGCTTCAACATTGATCTCTACAGTCTAAAATGGTAAGAAATAGAGACTAATTTTAAAAAAACAATTTAATATGTGAAATATCCATTCTTCGCAAGGGTAAAAAACGTTTATGCAATTTTTTTAAAAAAAAAATTCTTTGCCCCTTTAGGATAGGCGTTTCAATGAATGTGTAATGATAAGAAATCCGTAAGATATTCTACTTTTGCAATAAATTTTGAAACACCTATCAAGGCACCTTTCAATTAACGTGATATGGTAAACTTCTAGGTTAAGGTCGGAACTACGATAACTACGGATTATAATGCAATCTCGGTCATTTTAGACATTTTATTTCTTATTTATTTATTTATTGTCGATCGAGGGTGAACTTGGATTTAAACAGAATTGGAGATGTCACTATTCATTTCAGCTACCCCGAAGACTATGAATTCGTTATTATATTACAGATGCTAAAGGTTTGGTCTAGATTATATGTAAGTAGCGGTTTGGATGTCAGTTTAAGCGAAAGTCTTCTCCTTGATAACCTCGGTATTTCGTATGGATGTTAAGCCTAAACATACGAAACGAAACCAAATTGTATATTTCTGCATTCCTAAATGCGTGTTGTTTTATAAAGAAGCCAATATTGCTTAAATATATTGATAGAAATTGGCAAAATTTATCGATTGCCTACGTAGCTTCCAACATTAGCTTGGATTGGACTTTCAATTATATCTACGAACTAAATTTGTAACCTCAGTTTTAGCGCACTGATTATGATACGTTGACCTTTAAATTTTACATGCAAAGCAATAACAGGATTTTCCCGTTATTGTTTTACATTTAGAGTAATGACGGGATTTTCCCGATGACTAGGGCGGGAGATTCTCAACTTAAGAAATTTACAGACCCGACTTCTTTAAGCTTATGGGAGTTCTTCCGGCATAACCCCGCCGTTGCATAATAACACAAAGACGAAACAAACTTATTTCTGTGAATATGTAATATAAATACATAAAGCAAAAAATCTAAATCAAAAAAACCTGGTTTAAACCAAAAAAGCCTGGTTTAAACATCCCTCAAAAAACGGGTTTTTGGCATTTTCAAAAACAACCATGGTTCTTGCCAACTCTGCTTACTTTTGTATATAGGAGGTTAAAAAATTCTTATTATATACATTGGTTAATCCTGTGGAATTCATAATGTAAATATGTTGAAGAAAAATTGTTTGAAATATCTTTTTGAAATTCATGGTTTATTTTCGAGGTTTTATATTATTATCAGCATCAACCACTAATTAAATGACTTTTTGTGTTATAGAGAAGCGAAACAAAGTTTGCTTTATCAATTTAAAGCAGAATTTTGAAAAAAGCCCAAAATTTCCCAAGCAAAAAAAGCGAAGCAGAAAAAAACGAGTTTTTTTTTTCCAAAAAAGCCGTTTTTTTTTCGAGCCCTTGCATCTCTACTTTGGACTTCCTCGAAATTCTGAATTTTCTATAAATTTAGTCTAACGTTAGGGCTAATTTTACAAATTTTTAAGTGTAATTTAATCTCTTATTGAATTTGGACCCTCCCCGAAAATCGTTGAACTCCCTGAAATAAATTACTGTGTACGTCCCTGGTTATACATGACGTAAGGAATATCGAGAATCAGTTTCTCGGAATCGATTCAAAGCCTCAATAACACGACTTTTCCATCTTTTATCTCTCTATTCAAATTGGGAATTGTATAAATCAATGATTACCAGTTCCAGCTTTTATAATCTTAGAGCAAAATCGGAAAAAAAAATAGCGAAAAACAGTTTATTGGGATACTTGGCGTGCCTCAAGAAGAAAGTCCAACTCCACTCTTTATCTTTCTACTGAAAATTAACTACCGCTCCCAGTTTCAGTAATGATATCTTCATAGAGTCAAAACAGTAAGATATATCGGTAAGATATCCCGCATGGCTATTAGGTGGTCGTATGCGTCTTTGGCGCAGAAGACCCAGGTTCGGTTCCCAGTGGGAGCTCATGTGATTCGGAATCGGGTCCCACATTAACTTATAGGTAAATGGTCCATACAACCTCGGTGCTGAAAGCAGTGTTCGTAGGTTTTCTTAAGAAAATTTCCGCGACCAACACAAAATTTTCCCTTTCCTTTCAAAATTTCCCTACTTTCTTGAGAGTCCAATTCCTATAACAAAAGTTATGGGATTAGGTTAATTTAGCTATATTAAGAGAAGTTCCAATCACATTTGCTTTTTGTTTCTATTGTTTTTACTTTTTCCTTCACTTTATTTAAACAAAAATAACACAAATTCACGCAGCCAACAATTGATTTAAATCATGATACTTTGAAGACAGACACACATCTATATATTCATACAAAACATACACAAACTATTGCTATTCTTTCGCTTTCTTTCTGAAGAACAAAGCAAAATTTAAGCATTTATTTTGGTCAATCAGTCAGCGAGAGAATTTCCCTGGATTTTTTTTTTACTTTTTACTGAAAAAATTCCCTTTTTCCCTTTTTGCTAAATTTACCTATGAAATTTCCCTACGTTAGGGAAATTTCCCTCAAAATACGAAGACTGGCTGAAATTGGTGTTAAACTACAAGTGCATCAATGAAATAAATAAGTATTCACCAAAAACGAATAAAAAATATCACTAAAGTGAATACTTTAATAATTGTGTAATTTGTTTTCATAATAGGGGGCGCGGTGGCTCAGTGGTAGAGCGTTCACCTACGGTGCTTGGGATCCCTGCTTCGATCCCTGATCGCGCTGTGTGGACTTTGTGGTGGACAAACACCGTGCTCGTGGGTTTTCTCGGGGTTCTTCCGTTTCCTCCCATTTTTTTTCATTCCACCATTTCACTCATCTCTCATCATCGCCGTCTCCTTTAGCCTAACCGGCATAATCGTAGGACGTAAAACTTAAAGATTTCATCTTTTTTGTTTTCATAATAAATCTCTACAAATCCTTCAGTAACTGAAACTATTGATTTGTTTGACCGGAGCATACTGAACTGGATTCACAATTATCTATAATATTACAGTGCTGATGGTGCTATGAGGCACTTAATATGTTATCTAGTAGGAAATACTAGGAACAGTATTTTATAAGCGTTTCTAAAAATCTATAATTACCGTCAATGTGATGTCTCTCTTGAAGCTCAATCAGTAGTTAGGATAAATATTAAAATTTTATATTATAGCAATATATTTTCGATCTTTTTTTTAGAAAAAGAACATAATGATAAAAAAGTTATACCCGGAAATTTCATCTTATGAATCTCTTTTGCAATCCAATCAATGCTAATTACTGAAGCAATTAAAGCATTAAAAAAAAAAAAAAGATTTGCTCCATTACCAGACGAATGCCACAGACTCGGGTGGGGTGCTAGCGGCGACCATTCGTCATTG
This sequence comes from Thermobia domestica, assembly GCF_964235325.1. Taxonomy (NCBI): domain Eukaryota; kingdom Metazoa; phylum Arthropoda; class Insecta; order Zygentoma; family Lepismatidae; genus Thermobia; species Thermobia domestica. The sequence continues at coordinate 198,282,387 of NC_137467.1, forward strand.
ACAGTGCTTCAATCATATCACTGATTTCATGTAATTTCTAACCATTGTATTTGTTTTCTTTTAATAGTAATTGTTTTTAATAGATATATTCATTACATTTTAATTAGTATCTGAGAGATAGCGAAACAAACAAGAGAGATCTGCAATGTTAATAAATAAAACTGTCAAGTACTGTTTTAAAAAGATTAAATGTCACATTTATGTTACAATAATAATTATTTCCAGAGGGATGGGACCAAGTGAGATAGACTTTTTTTTTTATTATTTTTATTTTTATTTTTTTTTACAGACGATAAGTGCGCATGCAGGTTGAGTCAAAAGTTAATAACCGTAACATGAAATTGATAGAACCAAGTTGATTGTAGGGCAACATAGGGTTTGTTGGCTTATCAGAGAAAGAGTTATTTCATGGCAGTGTTTCCACCTTGGTAGCTTGTCGATAGTAAACCGTAGCTATTTAAGGAAGAGTGAAATACATATTTGTTTTTCTTAATTTTTATTTATTGAACAAATTCTCAGATACAGCATACTTTTTTTTTCATTTTACACAAGGAAACGTTAACAAACAGGAAAAAGTATCAACAACTATAAAAATCAGCAGTATCAATAAAGAATGAAAAGTAATATTACTTGGCCAACAGGCGTTTAATTATTCTGTCAAACACTGGCTAGCTCGAGAAAACGTCCACAACAGTTGTTAGACGATTATTATGGATCAGTATTCCGTGAAAAAGAGACCTCTGTATAAATGCCAAGCACAGATAAATGTGCTTCTGTTTTCTTTATTATGTGTCTTAGCATATATGAACATAAGATAGCAGAGCTGTTGCCTATGTACCTGTTGTCAGACGATTCACAGGTTTACAACAATATTATTGTGACCGATTACAGAAAACATAGAACATTATTCGTTACTTGGCATAAGTGCCAAAGATATTTTGCAAAGGTTTGCTCATATTAAATTACAAATACCAATGCAAATTCTCTCAGGTAGTAACTAGTTACTTCTGATATGCTCGGAAAGCGATGTCTTGGTGCTGAATTAACACACAAGTAACACGCTAAAGTGGTATTCATTTTGTATTGTTTCAATACCACATTTTTTGCTGTGCAAGAGTTCCTCCTTAGGTAATATCCCAAGTAAGGGAAAACGGAAGTGTACTATTGCAATAAAGAAATTAAGAATAAAGACTTGTAATTAAATCCAACATTTAACTTCAATTTCATGCTTGCAAACTATGGTGTATATATGTAGTGGAAATCTTATCTATCGATTGTGTCCGTCCATCCATCTAATTCCATGTGTCAGAGCAAAAACGCAAAGAGACAGCCAAAAATAATAGATACGGAATCAGTTTTCCTAAAAAAGCTTGCATCTATATTAAGGTGGTTCGAAAAAAGTTTAAAAATAATTGAAAATGGGTAGTGCGTAAAAGTTGCTAGCAGTGGCAGACTTTGCACAAAAAAAAAAAAAAAAAATGGAATTTTTCGGACCTCCCATTAGCCTGTCGCATCCGCCTCGAAAATTTAAGATTTTGTCAAAACGGCAACTCGCTTAACTCTAGAGAAACGTCAACTATGACGGGTTCTGGTTGTCTATAATAGAAGGCAAGAAATGTTCAGAGCATAAACTTAGTCTTATTGACGTTAAAGACTCTTTTTAGAATACCTTAAATATATAAATAGTGAGTTAGAAAAGACGTATTACTAATGATCGGTGATTCTTCCAGACATGTTTTACGGGGGGGGCACTGCCCTCCCCGGAGCTCTGAGCGTGCTCCCCCGAAGACACCAAAATAATACGTCTATAGTATAATAATAAATAGAATAGTACCCGCAGTGCCCCTTCCAGAATGTTAAGAGTGCCACCCCGGAACATTTTTTGTGAAAGAACGACTGCCTATGATATGATACCTATGAAGGAACAAGCAATAGTGGTGTCAGACAAATGATCATCGGGTAAGTAGACTAAACATTAGTGCCTTGCTCGCAAAATACCAAGCAAGAAGAGAACAAATAGCTACAAGAGAAGCTAAATTGAAAATAAGTGCAATTGATCTTCACGACACTGGCCCTTCAGGAATCCTGACACGAGTAAAGGAAGTTCTATCATCTGAAGATTCGTCCGGTGAAAGGGTCGAATCTGACAGTACATCTTAATCAAATTTTGAGCCCGAATCTTCAATTAAAGGTCAACATCAGACACGAATACCTCTCCATTGCCCGGTTCGCTGATTATCGAGGTGGAACTTCAACACATGAAACAGTATTAATCGCTTCATTTGTTTTAAGACTTTGGATATGGAACCGGAGACTGTGACAGGCTTGTTATAGACAAATGCAAAGTTGCTAGAGAAAGAAATTAAATTATCTGTGTATTAAAGTGGGTTACTGTCACCACGGCATGGCACGTCCTCAGGTTGCGGATCGAGAAGGCCTCTAGATATAGAGGTTAGCTGCGAATATACTGAATAAGCAGTCACGAACAGACGAGTAGGAGTGGTCCTCCAGCTTGGGGGGTTGGGTAAAGCTAACAACCTCATCCTGTAAAAAAAGACACTTGTTCAAAACATTCAGAAATTTGAGAACAAGATCCAGAGACGAATATTCGGACCCAAGAGGAACGGGAAGGTGGAATGGCGGAAACTTCATAACGAGGAACTACATAATTTATATGGTTTACCCAACATTGTTAGGGTCGTCAAGTCTAGGATGCTTAGGTGGGCAGATCATGTAGCTAGAATGGAAGAAAGTAGAGACGCTTTCAAAGTCTGGACTGGAAGACCAATCGGAAGACCTAGGAGCAGATGAGAGGACAATGTTAAGATGGATCTCTCAGAGATAGGAATACAAAGTAGAAACTGGATCCAATTGGCTAAGGATAGAAGTCAGTGGAGAGCTTTTGTGAACGCGGCATTGAACCTCCGGGTTCCATAGGCCATAGAGTTAGTTAGTTAGTTTAGCTAGAGAAAGAAAACATATTAGGCAAATCTTTGCGAGAAAAAGACAATCTTAAATTATGAAAGATTAAAAGCATATATTTTAAAGGACGAATGGACAAAACATCGTATCAGGAAAAGAAAGGTGTAAAATACTATTGAGGTGAAAAATATGAAGAACATGTAACCATTTTGGAGAATGCGGGATCACGTTATTTAGGACACGTTACCCCTGAGTCAGGACAAGAAAGTGAAATAGCCAAATCACTGGTGAACTATTTAAAAAGCGGTGAAGTCGGTATGTCTCAATTGGTGGCTGTTGTGTGAGACGGGACAGCAGTAAATACTAAAAGATAGAATGGTGATGTAGCGCGTCTCGAGAAAACCTTAAATAACTTAAATAAAGAAGTTCATTCGTCCTGCCTACTGCATACAAACGAATTACCGTTAAAACATCTGGGAAATATCTTGGATGGTGTAACAACATGGCCAAACACCTTCCTGGGACCCATAGGTGCCCAGTTAGGAGACTTGGAAAAGAGAGAAGCTGTAAAATTTCGCCCAATTAAAGTAGTATGGGTAATGGAGATGCAAAAAACATCTTATATCAGTGCTGATCAGAAGTATCTATTTGAAACATTTGCTTCCAGACTAGTACGATTTTACTCACCGGTATGGTTTGGAATTCGTCAACAGCCTTCATGCACAGGAGCCATACATCTTTGGAATATCATCTGCTTCTCGAAGTTTTTACCATGGATATAAGAAAAATAATCTACAATGTCATTCTTAATTCTTTGCACATCCAGAAAATTTGCTTGTAGCGATGATTTCTGACCCCAGCAGTAGTTTGGAGACGGATCAAGGAAACTCGTGCACAGATACAGAAAAGCCGAAGAAGATTTGTGAATTTGTTGTTCCCCGGTTAAGATTTGAAGCGGCCTACTACCATGAAATGATCGACTAGTTTGCGACCGATGCAACAGAGCCTCCCATCACCAGGACGTTATCAGATGTAGAAATAGAGGACAAAATTCAAACCTGCGTGATGGTAGACGAATCTGCAGTAATGTTTCCATGCGACACGTAAGCCGTCGAGCGAACTATAAATTTAGTGATAGAAGCAGCATTCAAAGTCTATGGTTTCAACAATACAGAGACGATAATAGGCGACACTAGAATCGAGAAAACGAATGCCCATATTTGATTCAAAGAAGGACTTAACTCTCTAAAACTTATAACTAAAAGCTGTATTGACAGACTGACAAGGGAACATCTTATATTGACAGTAGCATTGCCCAATCAAATAATGCGCAGTCGATCGAGGACTGAAGAAAAATGAGAAATCCATACAAAAATTACATTTTTTAAATACGTAAATTACATTTCTTTTCGGGACTGATCTTTTAGGTTTCTTCTTCTACAGAGAGGGCAATATTTGTACATATGTTATCGCGTTGGAATCTGTGTTTCATAGGCTTTCCAATGTATTAATCATGACTGTTCGGGTCACTAGGGTCGCCATCATAAGAGTCTACAAATTCGTTCAAATTCCTGGTGGACGTACAAAGGACTTTACGTCAACTTTAGCAGACCTAGAAAATCAAATTAACGTGCATATAATGATTTATTAGGTTTTGTCACTAATTTTGTTAACACGAAATTAATTTCACTAGAAGAAAGAGATAACAAACATGAATACTTTGATTTACCCTTGAAGCTTTAACGACGCGGACGCGCATGTAAAACGAATACGCGATACATTTATTTCCACAGGAGTTTGCTTCTTCTTAGGTTATGCACTGTCAAAGAGGATAATTTCGCTGGTCCTCACTGTTGTATATGGTGTTGGTATACAATCGATGATTTTTGTAAACATTTTGCCACTTTCTTGATGCTAACAGAAAAACTTTGGTGCCAGGCTGAAGAAGTGATATTTCCTTTCGGTATGTTATTTAGTTTGAAATTGGAATAGTCATTAACATTTTGCTTCTTTGTTTTATATTGAGAATGTAGAAATTCATTATTTCCTAATAATCATTTGTTGCACTAACGTTCTGACACAGTTTTATATAAGAAAAATGACAAAATTTCTACTGGATTGGAACGAATTGTACAAACGTTTGAGCAGTTTCATGTGTTCATTTCCACTGCCCGTCAGACGCGAGCGCTTTCCCTCGTGGAGATAAAGATAGGTGGAAGGATACACTTTTTAACAAAATATATTCCCGTTTGAACATTTATTTTTTGGGAGTACCGTATATAGGCCTACATTTTACGACTGATGATGAAGTTTTTTCACTGTTGATAGTGTAATGATATAGAAAATGCAAACTAAAACATAAAAATTTGCATTTTACACTTTGGATTATACGTAGGTGGGCGAGAGAGCCATACATCGAAATTTCATGCCTAAAATGGCGAGATATGAGGTGTTGTGGAGGTACTGTTAAGGGAATAAATTAAATAGTTATGTTCTCCTGCGAATTACCAGGCCCGTATCCAAGGGAGTCTATAGGATACCCCCGTAAATTTTTACTGCCCTCTCCTAAGATTTTCACGGTAGGGTTGCAAATGAACTATAATATGGTAATGAACTTTATAATATGGTTAGATCGGGCCCCTTACATTTTTGGGCTGGCTACCGGCCTGCGAATTACACTGTAAAAAATGAGGTGTTGAAACAACACAAAATGAATACCACTTTAGCGTGTTACTTGTGTGTTAATTCAAATTCAGCACCAAGACATCGCCTTTCGAGCGTATCAAAATAACTACTTACTACCTGACATTATTTGCATGGGTATTTATCGTTTAATATGAGTAAAGTTTTGCGAAATATCTTTGGCATTTATGCCAACTAACGAATAATGTTCTGTTTTCTGTAATCAGTCACAATAATATTGTTATAAACCTGTAAATTGTCTGACAACAATTACATAGGCAACAGTTCTGCCATCTTATGTTCATATATGCTAGAAACAAGAATAACAGATAAAGAAAACAGATGGAAGCAAAGCTATCTGTGTAACTGTTGTCAGATGATTCGCAGGTTTACAACATTATTACTGTGACCGATTACAGAAAACATAGGATGTTATTAGTTACTTGCCGTAAATCGAAATATGTTTCGCAAAACTTTGCTCATACCAAACAATAAAAAAAAATGCAAATACTTACAGCCAGTAACGAGGTATTTTTGATATGCTCTGAAGGCGATGTGGTTGGTGTTGAATTGACACACAAGTAACTCGCTAAAGTGGTAGTCATTTTGTGTTATTTCAACACCTAATTTTTTGCTGTGTACGATTGGCCAAAGCTGATTCCAAGTATTTTTCTCATGTATACGAGGGTTACATAAATAGTATATAACGATATCGTTATAAGGATAAATTGCATTTCCAACGTAGCTCCCTATTAAAACCGGAAGTAATAGAGCTGTACCAATTCTGATATCAACACTAACCGCTAAAGCGATAACATATAACAGGAAGAGGTTTTTCATATGGATTCAACGTTGCATGAAGAGATTCTACCTTCCCTATATTTAAACTGTGAATGATAGAAGTTTGTATTGGAAAGCCAGCTTCAATAATGAGCTCGAGAGTAAAGTGCTAGTATACATATAGCAACTAACAGTATTTTTACATGAATTCAAAGTCCCCTCAGCCCTCGAAAAGCCTACCAACTCTACCAGCATATTTTTATTAAAACCATAAGTGGTTTTTCTATTTTGGCTTCAACATTGATCTCTACAGTCTAAAATGGTAAGAAATAGAGACTAATTTTAAAAAAACAATTTAATATGTGAAATATCCATTCTTCGCAAGGGTAAAAAACGTTTATGCAATTTTTTAAAAAAAAAATTCTTTGCCCCTTTAGGATAGGCGTTTCAATGAATGTGTAATGATAAGAAATCCGTAAGATATTCTACTTTTGCAATAAATTTTGAAACACCTATCAAGGCACCTTTCAATTAACGTGATATGGTAAACTTCTAGGTTAAGGTCGGAACTACGATAACTACGGATTATAATGCAATCTCGGTCATTTTAGACATTTTATTTCTTATTTATTTATTTATTGTCGATCGAGGGTGAACTTGGATTTAAACGGAATTGGAGATGTCACTATTCATTTCAATTACCCCAAAGACTATGAATTCGTCATTATATTACAGATGCTAAAAGTTTGTTCTAGATTGTATGTCTTGTATAACAAGTTTGCTTGAAAATTTGAGTCAAATGAAGTGGCCATACCTAAACTAACCGAGTATTTTGAAAACTTGAAAGAAATTCGTTTCCGCGAAAGAATTACAAAGCAGGAGAAGCGTTGGGCAAGTCTGTTAAACTTCGAATGGACTGTGTTTAAAAATAAGGCAGGTAGTATGAAAAAAACTCAAATTGTTTCCTTTAATATCAAACCAAGTTACTTGGGAAACTACCCTCGTAAGTTCTATCTTCATTCTCATCCTTCTACCGAGACCGAAAGTGATAGACATTTTGTAGGACTTCCTGTTTTACTGTTGTAACTTCTTAAGTGTGACCAGATTCTGACAAGCGGAAAGTAATACACAAATGTAATTGTATATCATAGTTTACTGCGTCGACAATACACATGTCCTTATTTCGTTTAAGGTGAACCTTAATTAATCATTCGTTTTCTATATTAAAAAAATACTGAACAAAAGTATTAAAGCTATTCAACGCAACTCCAAATGCTTTGATGAATTACAAAATGGTTTATTTTTACGAACTGTCAATGAAAATTGGCGTAGATCTAAACACTTTTTAAAATCGATTTTCGGAGCGTAGGATTATTTTAACGAATGAGGGAAAATTTAGACCGGCTCGTGAAATTCTACTTAACTTGGTTAGCATTACAGTCACAAGTTGAAAAAGAAATCTTTCCTCCCTTACCGATATCTCAACAAACTCTTCTCAGTAAAAATGTATTGCAAAACAATAGTTTGTTGATTGTTCTCCTTCCATAATCTTTCGAAGAGTGTTAAAAACACAGCGGTTCATCATTCAGGAAAAGAGTACCTTTGATTCAAAATATTGTGAATAAAGAATGAAACATTAAAATATTATAAATAAATTAACTCAAAACATTTCGCAGAACATTTTTAAAACGGGGATATTTTTTCTCGATTTTCTAGCTGTGTGCGCAACACGCAGGACAGCTCTTTGAAAAACAGTACTGTACTGAAAAAATCAGTACGTCTGGTCACCTTAAACTTCTTAGAGTTAAAAAGCGATAAGATATAACGATAAGTTTTAAATATAGATTTAACATCTTAATGTGCAGGTGAGTGATATCAGCTCAGATAGATCAGATGCGTACTTATAGGTTACTTATAAATCATCACATAAGTAGGGAAATCTTTCAATGTGTGTGTTTACTATTAGGAATAAGCTTGATGTATACAGACGTTTCCCATTTCTTATAAGGAATTCTAACGTTTTCTAACAAATTCTTATTATATAAGGAATACAGTTCAATACTCCATATATATAGCAATTGACAACTTCTTTCCAAGTCCAATATTAAGGATGCTAGTCAAGAGTGGTCTTTTCTTGTTGAATATTTCGTTGGCTATGACACTTCTTGACTTGACCTCTTTGGTGCAGTAGGTATGTCTTATCAATATAATTCAAAAATTCAAAGAATTCTTTTACTCAATTAGACATAAATATAGGTCCAAAGTAGGAAACAAAAAGTAAATTTTGGCAGCAACGAATACGGAATGTGTCGGGAAGAAATCAAAAGTGTTAGGTCTTCAGTTGAATGATTAGTTGTTTTCGAACTAATGTGTGCTGCGGTGTATTGTTTTCTGCTAATACTAAGAAACGCGAAATATACTTACAATGAAATGTGCAGGAAATGTATATACCAAGTTTTGTATTGATAGACGGAATAGATATGAGGGAAAAACTTGTATACCAATACACGCTTTCCCCTCATACTTATTCCATCTATCAATACAAAACTTGGTACACACATTTCTTATCCCCTATAGTATTTTTTAGATACATTTGGATTGTGTACCTTTAGCAGGGGCAACTCCAGAGGGGTCCAAAGTTGATTCTGAGGACTGGGGAGAGAACAGTTGTTTCTGGGGAGAGGGGAGGGACTTCTGGAGGGAAATTTTCCGTCATGTTTCCAATTTTCGCTGTTCAAGTACATTATAGGCCCAAATACATAGCATCTCTGGAAAGTTTGTTTCATGCTGAAGAGAATGAACTATAAACCATGACTTTCCAATGAACAATGTTGGTGCAATGGCTATTTCACTGCGAGTCTACTATTTTCTTTATATTAACAGGGTCAATGGGCCCCAGGGACTTACTCCGTTGTTCATAGCACCTAATGTTTTGTGCACGAACGTATCGTTGTTATGTTTATCGAATGGACTAAGTTTGATTCGGGTGTCCGGATGACAGGTTCATTTCCTTTCCTTGTTAGAAACAATACATCGCAGCACACAATATTCGAAACACAAGTGACCATGGAACTGATGGTTCTTGACACTACCGACTTTCCATCGTCGTATTGTCTACTTTGGGCTGGCATTTAAGTCAGAGCATACCTGAGAATTGTGACGCTGGGTCCAAAATATGGTTACCTTGCTCTTTATTAGAATGAATTGAAAAGTTTATTTTGGATTAATAGACATTTTAAAAGACATTTTTCCTCTCTTGGCTTGTCACAGCTAGCAACAGAGAAAGGAAATGCGCAAAACCTTTGAAGGCAACTGACGTTGCTTGTAATGCGCAATTTTCATAGGAAGTTTACTTGTTGAAGGTTATACATAGTCACCATACAGGATACACAATGCTTAATCATGATTTTGACAACGCATTAATGTGCGGAAATTGGTAAAATAGTTAAGGATCTATGGACAATTCTAGAATTCATGACATTGAATTCTTCCGGCTATGACTGAATGTGTTGTCTACGTGTGTACATGTGTGTCCTCGTATCCTGGGTGTGGTAGGAGGACCAATCAGAATGCAAAAGAGCAATAGGTTTCCATATTTAGGGATCTGACGCAAAAGGATGCCCTGACTGTTACAAGTTTGGGTGTGTCCCTCGAAAATAATAAAAAATGACCTCAAGGTCTAAATCAGAGATTCGAGACTGCTTTCATCCACAGAACGTCGGTTGCGTGTAATCAGAGAGTCGTCGAAGTTTCTAAGAGTTACGAGACTACTGCAAGGTATGTATGAGCAATTATTGCATCATTAATTTCATGATTAGAGATTTCATGCAGTTCCTTAAAATGTTCTGTCTACCCACAGTAAAACTTTAAGATCTGTTGTCGCATACGCGCATTTTATCACTCATCTCCAATAAGGTAGTTACCTGAATTCTCTGTCATACCAATTACTTAAATTTTCTATCTGTCAGATCAATATCTGATCAATCTGTCAATTTATAAAATACACTATCAAATAATTTGCATTATTTCTTATGTTGTTGTATGCTACCAGATTAAGCATGTAATAAAACTTAAATATTTTAAAAGTTTATGTTGTTATTCCCCTAGATTAATCCACTATTCCCATGAAAATCATGGTGTAAATTAGTTATAATTCTTTTGTGACAACCGCTAAGATATAGCGTGAGTAGTTCTCTGAAATATATGGACATTAACGAGCTAAGTAAACTGAAAGAGACCTGCACATTCGTCACAAAATTCTATGGGAGTATGTCAGAAAATTTTGCTATGTGGAAAATTTCTTGTGCACCAATTGCACTTTCCTGAAACAAGCATTTGTGTATGGTGCATTTATGAATTTCTTTAAGCTGGTATGGTTTGCCACTCCACGATTTCTCGAATTCGAATTAGCACAAGTTGAAATTTAGCTCCTCTACAATTTTGGACAACCGTAGTTCTCCAACTATGCTCTTTTACTTTACAGCTCAAAAGGATTTCTTTTCTTATTTTGATGTGACAAATCACTTTTTTTCAGTTGTGTCAATATAGTTCATTAATATTCTGTATATTATTCAAGAGGAGTTTAAACTAGAAAACCTTCCTTTGCTTACGCCAGTGTCTAAATATATTTGAAGAAAACATCAGTGAGATATTAAACCATTAAAATTCAAGTTCATTTCGCAAAAAAGAAAAAAATATGCAAATCAACTCCATTATGTATTCAATATACTTTAACACAAAAAATGCAAAACGCTTAAAGGTAATAAAGAATTCTTTTTAACTTAATTCTTAACCATTAAACGCTCATTGACGCAACTGCGGAGAGGGGGAGTATCATAGAGGAGGGGAAGTGTAACGTTCGTATATTTCTGTTCTTTGTGCATCAATTTTTTGGGGGGACCATTCCCCCCTTTAGAAATACACTTATAAAAATTGGTATGTGAAGCAATGAAGTAGTACACTACATTATGATACCCTGTATATGTACTTGTTGCTTGTAGGTTGAGGAGGGGGGCAAAGTTGGCCAATTTTTTGACTCTCATTTTTTTACGTAAATTACATTGATTTTCGTAAATATTTCTTTTTTCTTCTTCTACAAATAGGGCGGGAATTGTACAAGTATTATCTCGTTGGAATCTGTGTTCTATAAGCTTTCCAACGATGTATACATCATGTCTTTGTGATAATTAGGAGGGCCGCCAACGTGAGAGTCCACGATTTCGTTCCAATCACCAGCTGGCGTAGGAAAGTTCATGTTAATATATTAAAATATACTCTATACATAAAACGAAAGCTGCAACTTTTGCTATATCCTTAGGTAAATTTCCGAGAGATATAAGATATTTATGAACTGATAAGTCATTTCTCAAACTTCTTCGTTTCATAATCGTTACACCCAGTACCAATAGAGTTGTTCCAGAATAAAACCGAAGACCGTTAGTCAATACAGCTAAACCCAGTGGACAATTACACGTGGATGAACTCCTTTTAACGTCGCAAGTGACCTGCAAAAACTCACACGAGGCAAGTCATTCACACATGCTGGTTGGTTGGCTTTGGTAATTTTTCACTGAACAACACTCCGGCAATTTTTGACTTCAAACGTTTCAATGATCTCGTACAAACAAGGCACGATCATTTCGACTGCTGCAAGCGAAAAGTGTTAACGACAAGAGTTCTTTCAGACAAACAACCCTAAAGCACCATTGTCAACCTGAATCTCCAGTTTCTGTTTCTGTTCTTTCCTATACAGAACTAACTCTGCTAGAATTTTTACAATTCCCTTTGGATTGGCCACAATATTGACCAAATCAACAAGCTGAATCTGTGTCTGTGAATGTTGAAGGTTGTTGTCTCATAGTGAAGAAGTTCAGGATCTAATTCCAGATTCGTCATTTCTGTCTGAGAGTTTTCTTAAGCCAATGAGTAATACGTGCTTCAAGAATTAGATTTCTAATTTGATAATGTCTCCTTTAAATCATCTATCTGTTAATTTTTCAGGTACTTAATTTGGTTCGCTAATAAATTTCTTGCTTTCCTCTTCTTTCTTTACCTTCCATTCCGTACATGTTTCTTTGCTTGAACGCCTGCCTCTCTTTAAGCCCGAATCATTCCTAAAATTCTTGTTTTAATTTATCGTATCATCTGTACACCTGCTATGCATGAATTTCACTAACGCAAAAGTTATCGCAAAGTATCATGGATCTAATGACACTGACTGTGAAAGTACCTCCTCTTCTTTGTCCTTCACGTGTCAATAGAGTCATGGATAGAAAACGTGCACCTTCATATTTTGCTCCTAAATTGTTGGATTCTGAGAACTACGCCTCATTTCTGCAATCTCGCCCTTGATAGCTTTCCGGTGCTCTTCATCCGAAAGTTTTCAAATGACTGCAGATATCATTGTTTTAAAGTCGTTCTAATCTGTTCGGGTTTTACTGTAGACTTCCATCTTAATACATCCGTACAGCTAATGGTTTTGGCTTTTTACGTAGCAAAGTGCGAATCAAATTCAAATTTACAAAGCAATTTGTACTTTGTTTTGAATTTTCTGTAGTGTAGAAAACTACTACTACTACTACTACTATTCAGTTATTCATTTAACAGTTTTGTGTGGACGTGAAATAATAAACATTAAGAGAAAATTACGTACAAGAAATATAATAAAAGCAAAAGTGAAAAATTAATGACAATTATACTTTCAAAAGTAATGTTTGTCAATTTACAGATTGTCTAACTGATGGCTGGTTTTGAATATGCCAAGATGACGCTTCTTATTAATCCCTGAATCCGTAATGCCTTAAGAAATAACTAATTAGCATTACGCAGTCCACGAAGTAAATTTTCAATTTTGGCAACAATTTACTAACTCTTTTTGTATTGATATACTTGGCGCATTCATTTTGGTTTTGCATTTTTTTAAAAACACACTAAACTCAACATTACCATTCTTTCATCATTTGAATAAAGGGAAGGAGAGCAGAGCAAAATTTAACTGCATCTGGTTCAATGCCATCAAACAACTACAAAAATAAAAGAAGGTACAAAGAAAGTGGACTGTTGAAGTTTTGCGGATTTTGCTAGTGCCTAATTGAAACGGGAACACTCTCAGAAGATCTTAAACTGATAAGACTAATACACAAAAAAGGATCAATTACTGACCCAGGAAATTATCGTCCTATTTCTATTTAATCTGTTTTCTTTAAAATTTTGGAAAAAGTAATGTATAACAGATTAGTACCCTTTCTGGAAAAGAATAATATCAAATTTGGTTTGAGGAAGTGCAGATCAATTAACACTGCTGTAGTTGCTTTTCGAAGTGATATAAATAAAGCAAGAGAGATTGCAGAAATAAAATATATGGAATTTTTCTGGATCTCATGAAAGCCTTTGACCTTGTTAATCACAAAATTCTATTAAATAAATTACACAGTTATGGTATTAGAGGTCATGCTAATTTATAGTCCCAATCATATTCAACTAACTGCATGTAGTATGTGAAATAGGAACAACCAAGTCAGATGTAACACACGTTAAGCATAGAGTTCCACAAGGATCAATATTAGGTCCTATACTTTTCCTAATATGCGTATATTAACGATCTTCCCGGTTATATTTTTCCTAACAAAAGCGTCCTTTCTGCTGATGATACAAACATTTTAGTTGACATCCCAAATAAACCTTGCTCGGAGGAATACATATTTAAGAACACGACAGATAAATTTACAGAATTGGTAATAGCAAACCAACTGAACTTAAATACAGCGAAAGCAACAATAATAAATTTTAATGAGAGAATGAAATATACATCAAATACTCATAGACGGAGAACTCATTCAGGTATCTGAAACTTATAAATTTTTAGGATTAAAAGTAGATTCTAAGTTAACATGGGATGAACATGTGAATGATTTGTTGAAGAAATTAAACGCGAGAATCTACCTTATTCGTAAACTTAGTAAGATTCTAACTACGGAAACATTGAAAACAATTATTTCTCATTCATCCAGACAATTTTATCGTACGGAATCATTTTCTAGGGTAATACCTGTCATGTGACAAAAGTATTTACAATGCAGAAGTAAGTCCTACGAATAATGCTATCAGTTATGTTTTTAATACACCAAGTAGACCACTGTTTCAGAAACTAAAAATATTAAAATTGCCATGTATACACATTCTCGAAACAACAACATTTATACATATGAATAAAACAAACTTCGAACTCAATTCGGACCTACATCAATACAAGATTAGAACAACTAGTCATATTCGGACCTACATCAATACAAGATTAGAACAACTAATCATATTTGGACCTACATCAATACAACACTAGAACAACTAATCATATTCGGACCTACATCAACACAACACTAGAACAACTAATCATATGCGGACCTACATCAATACAACACTAGAACAACTAATCATATTCGGACCTACATCAATACAACACTAGAACAACTAATCATATGCGGACCTACGTCAATACAACACTAGACAACTAATCATATTCATATACAAAATTTTCGTTTAACAAAAACTCAAAATTCGTTACTCCACATAGGAATAAATCTGTATAATAAATTTCTAAATTGTGCCAAACAAATGCCAAACTTTGCAGTTTAAAAGACAGCTCAAGTTGTTGCTACATAAACATATTTTCTATAGTTTAGAGGAATACTTTCAATCTGATCTTTCTGTATAATTTCGATATGAAGATTTATTTGAATGTAGAGACATATAGAGCAAGATATAATTATTTTTGTAAATACACTTTTAGTTTAGTATTACTGTTACCCATATATTTTGAATGTATAATGCTTATACCATTAATTCTTGTATTGTAATTCTTCTACTGTAATAATCTATATCTTCACGAAGCCATGCACCCAGAGTTCTTAAGGCGGAAAACGAAATAAGTAAATAAATAAATAAATAAATAAAATAAATTTCCAAAAAAAAAAAAAAAAAAAAAAAAGTAAATTGCGATCTTGGATCCCGAGAACTAGTTGAAGTGCTTTTTCTTCAAGATGTTTTATAGTCTCGAAATCCATATCGCGACTTTGGGAATACTTCTATAATTAATCTCCAGTAATACGGTATCTGATCCATAATGGATGTATTGTCTTATTGAGAACCTAAAAAGCTTCTGAACGAGAAAATGAAGTTGTTAAGTTTTATTAATATTATTATTTTTCATTGAACTTATATGTGGCATCGAGACAGGCCCCTTCTCTCATGAAGGAAAGCTAATAGTACAATTTGGAGAAATGGCAGACTTTTTGTAGTATTTCTATGATTTTCTGTGGACGCAACACCGCTCTAAGAAAATGTTGATATATATATGTTCCTTCTTATTCTCATTGTTTGACTTTCGACGCAACCACAGCACAGGATTTCAATTCTACATACCACGACTCACACTGCGTCTTCTCATGAATTGACATCTTCCAATCCCACGTGATCCTTTTAGCGTGAAAGGTTACTAAATAAGAATTGATTGATTACTGTGCAACGCAAACTTTACGTCACTGAAATACAGGGTGCCCAATATACAATGCAGCCCGGAGTTTGGGATAGTAAAACTTTTGAACCTGAAGCGATGCACAAATGATGGTTATACCAAAATGAAGCTTTGTTCATGCATATATTTTTAAACTAGGAAGCAACGATTGAAGTACACTAGGAAGCTGCCAGATGTAACTGCAGGTGTATTTTTTTTTTTTTTTTTTTTTTTTTACAAAATATGTAAATTGACTCATAACTCATACGTATGGATGTTCTGTCGTTAACTTTCAGTTTGTTTAGCTGGAGTAGCTTGTAAATCTATGGAGCAGAAACAAAAAAGAATTTTTCATTTCCACCGATAACTAATCGGATGAGACCTCTGTAAGGGGGAACTATGGAAATCGTAGTTTTCTTAAAATAACACTCTGAATTAGCAACATTGCTGATGTTTCAGTGCATCAAAAAGTGTATTAAGGATCTGTCTACATTATACAACTCCTGAAAACAATGAAAAAGAAAGTTTGAAATTATCATGATAAAACTTTTACTTACATGCACCCGGCAACACTGCTACTATTACGAAACGAGTTATCAGCTCTACAGCGATGCTGGAAGTGTCCCCTTTTTGGATTCAAATGCTGTTCACACGTTTCATCATGTTGGTAACAACTTTACGAAGAGTAGAAGTGTTAATGTTCTCAATGGCACAGCGAATGTTCGTTTCCTGGTCATGCATAGTTCGAGGATTGCTCTTGTATATCCCTTGCTTTAATGAGCTTCCTCGTGGTTAAGCGGTTAGCTTACGCGCCTTTGGCGTGGGAGACACGGGTTCGATTCCCGGCGGGAGCTCATGTGGTTCGGATTCCACGTTAATCAGTAGGTCCACATAGTCTCGCTGGTGAACGGGATATTAAACTCAAAATCAACTCAACCTCTTGCTTTAAGTAGTCCCATAGAAATGAATAGCAGTGTTGCCGGGTGCATGTAAGTAAAAGTTTTATCATGATAATTTCAAACTTTCTTTTTCGTTGTTTTCAGGAATTGCATAATGTAGACAGATCCTTAACACACCTTTTGATGCACTGAAACATCAACAATGTTGCCAATTCAGACTGTTAATTTATAAAAACTGCGATTTTCCTTGTTCTCCCTTACAGAAGCCTCATTCGATTAGTTGTCGGTGGCAATGAAAAACTACTTTTTCTGCTCCATAGATTACAAGCTACTCCAACGAAAGAAACTGAAAATTAACGACAGAACATCCATACGTATGAGTTATGAGTCAATTTACATGTTTTGAAAAAAAAAAGATTTACACCTTTTTTTACATCTGGCAACACTGTGTGGTTCCTAGTGTACTTCAATCGTTGCTTCCTACTTTAAAAGTATGTGCATGAACAAAGCTTTGTTTTGATATAACCATTATTTGCGTATCACTTCAGGTTGAAAAGATCTATTATCCCAAACTCCAAGTTGCATTGTATATTGGACAGCATGTATATCTGTTTCAGTCTTAGTTAATTGAAATATGGAAAGGAATTACAGAAAAATCTACACCAGGCCAGTAGCTAGAATATTATGACAGGGGAGGAAGAAGAGATAATTTATTGGGTGGGATAAATTGAGTTAACCTAACATTGATATAAATAGAAACGAACAAATGAACATTTCAGGGGGCGATTGAAGATGCTCGGTTTACCCAATGGGTACATTTTCTATGGGACTGCTCTGCACTATCACAATTAGGACAAAATTTTACTCTTAGATAGTTGAATGAGTCATGCTCTGCTGATGGAAGAATATGTGGTTAATAAAAATGTGACACTAAATATACGACGAAGACTATTTTTCAACGAAGCTTTACTTGCACAAGTAGATGATAACATTATAGGAAATAAACACCCACGAAAAAGGCGAATCTCTTTAGATCGTCAACTCTAAGAAAGAATTAATAAAAATGATACCGGTGCATGAAGTATTTATAAAATATTTTTACTTACAAGGCTGTCAGAGGAGACAGAAAAGATATAAGAGATAAGTAGACTTAGGATCGATATGCACTAAAAAACGGCAAAATATGCATGCACATATGCGCTAAAAATCACGAAAATATGCACTGAAAATATGCAAATATGCACTAAAAATTATATGCACCAAGCAGAAGCTAAAGTTAAATGAGGAATTTTATTAGTTTAGAGAAAAAAGTTGTATTACTTGAACTACATATACTTGGTATATAACTATGGTGTATTCATGCTACAATACACAACTGTGTAATTTTCGCTGTTTTCTGGCAAAAACCTGCATTTGTCAGTCAAAACATTATTGTACATTGAAAATATTCCTTCCGTGTCACGGGTTGTTAAGAGACAGTATTTCAAAGAAGCAATGCTACTTGCCGATAAATTTGAAATTCGTGCGTCGTTGTTCCCAGGAACACTTTAATTAGACTAGATACGAATTTTATGCCAGGATTATTGAATATGCGTTTCGAGGAAATGCTTGTCCGATTGGTCTTGGTGGCGTCTGTTTCGTTATTGAATCAAACAGTTTAAATGCACTACAAAGTCCTAATCATCGCTCTTCTAATCTCGTTATGATCTTTGAAATTGAACTGAAATTGATAAATGCAAGGTCGGTTTTAATGTTTTTAGCTCCGCAAGCGTCCAAGGCTTCTTGAATGCATTTGGTTTCTTTGAGTTCAAACAGCTTACAGCCAGTATGTGAAAATCAAAATACACCCAGTTAATGTGTATATACATATATATAAATTTACAAATAAAAAAGAATACGCCAAGTATCTGTGAATAAAGAATAAATATACTCAGAGAAGCAAATAAACATTCCTGGTATAAGCACATAATAAAACCTGCCTAGTGAAATTGAACAGGACTCGCAAAAATTTCCGTTAAAGGTTTTTAAGTTGAGGAAGATAGATCTATGAGAAAAATAAAAAATCTATGAGAAAAATAAATAAGATACATACATGTAATGGCCGTAGTAAGAAAATAAAATCTTGTACATAGGCCTACCGTATTCAATTACAGTATTTATTTATGCTACGAATTAATACACATAAAACTTACAGTGAACAACAACAACAAAAAAAAAAAAAAAAAAAAAAAAAGAAAAGAAAAAACTACATACGGCTTCAAAAGTCAAGACAAAAAAAGTAGATTATATGCTCTTTTCAGAGCTCCTCCCTGTACTTTAGTCTCCCTTTTGATCTATTGTGTATATTATGCTCCTTGTTCCATGTATCTATACTATCTAGAGAACGAGTTATTGGTATTTCGAATTTACTATTTAAATTGCATTTCGTTCAAAAACTCGCACGGTATCTAGGGGCTTACTTGGCGGTGGACTAAAGGTTAAATGTGTAGGGTAACAATTAAGCAAAGATCTTTACAGACAACGTAGTTCATATACCTAACTTCTCACAGAAATGTCTAAATTTTTTCTAAACTCTGCATTAGAGAAATTGAAAATTTACGTTAAAAAGTATATTTTAACATCGGTTGTTAGCAACATAGGTTCCGTCTAATCAAGATAATATAGCCATTATTTTTTTACCTTTAAACTCATGGGACCGTGAAATATTTCCTTTTTACTGCATTAAAAGCCCTTATTCGAAAACCTCGTTATTGTTTAAAGGAAAATAAATCACTTAAAATTACTTTTTGTAGCCAATTATGTGTAAATGCAATATTGTATCCAATATTTTCTTCTAGCGTAACATTGTCCGTTTCAAATAGCAATAATTTACAATGCATAATATTGATACTTTAAATGGAATAAAGTGATTTGAGCGAGGCATGGAACATGAATGTGAAGAAGCTAAAGTTATTGATACGTTTCGAGAAACCGAGGTGTATCAAAGCAACACAAGCTTTTATTTTAATAGTCTCCTAAACTCCTTAAAAGAAAACTTGAGAACTTATCTCAGAAAGTAACTGCTGTAACAAGTTTTAGATTTTATAAAGAAAATATTTTAATTAATTGTAGAGCTCATTTTCAAAAGGGTTGTTCATTTCTTCCCGAAATACATTCTTGAACGGTTTCTTTGGAATGAACTCTGCCGAGTATGAAAAAAAGCCAAATCTGGGTTGTTTCATAGTTGTATAAACTCCTTACCAGACTTGAAACTGCTATGAGAATATAAGAAGGCCAAAAAATTAAGCGCTTCTGAAGTTTGAGCTTTTGCTGTTGTGAGAAATAGAAATGTCCTTTTCTTTAAACAAGGTTACTTACTTTGAAAATATTACTTGTTTAGCATACACTTTGTAAAATATATTTTCTTCTTGAATTGTTAATGTCTCTCAACTTCAATCCATTGTTTCAGAAGATAACTTCTAGAAGATTTTTCGGGTCCATTTAGTTGTAGTGTGACATGTTTGTCCAAATTTTGTCCATCCAAGAAAAAAATATGTACCATTCAAATTAACAAAAGGAGCCACGGTGGCTCAGTGGTAGAGTGTTCACCTCTGGTGCATGGGGCCTCTGGTTTGATCCCAACTCGCTCCAAGTGAGCTTTGTTTCTTCGATCATCTGTAGTACGAGATCTTCAAATTTGAATTTTAACTACAGTAGGTCTGAATTTTGTCCAATTTTTGTCCACCCGAACAGCTCTGTACCATTCAAATAAATGAGAGAGGACCATTTCAAAATTTGCCACCTCAATCACCTGCAGTGCGACGTCTCTAAATTAGGGATGGGCAAAACCGGCTTTTATAAAAACCGAAAACCGGTTTCTATAAAAACCGAAACCCGAAAAACCCACATTTTCACCGAAGCCGGTTTCGGTTTTCTCCAAAACCGGTTTGGTTTTCACCGAAACTGGTTTCGGTGAAAACTTTTCGAAAACACATAAAACTATTTCTGTGGAAATGGATTCGGTATCCGGAGAACAACGAAACACCATTCTGGTCAGAAATAGAACAAATTTTGAAAAAAAAAACGGAATCGGTTTTGAAGAAAACCGAAACCGGACCAGGTAAAAAACCGAACCGGTTTTGAAGAAAACTGAAACCGGTTTCGGTGAAAAATCGAAACCGGTCTTTTGAAAATTTTCAAAAACCGGTTTCGGTTTTTCTAAAAACCGAAAAACCGGTTTTTGTGCCCACCACTACTCTAAATTCGAATTTTAACAAGTTTAAAATTGTGTTCAATTTCTGTGCATTAAAGTACTAGCAACAAAACATTTTGTACCAATAAAATAAATGAGGGAGAATCATTTCAAAAATTAGCCACTCGATTACCTGTAATGTGACATCTTCGAATTCTAATTTTAATTAGCTCAGAATTTTGGATTCGAATTGGAATTTTGTCTAATTTCCATACACATATGTACCATCAAAAGAAATTTTGCCATTCAAATCAACAAAGGAGGGTTATTTCAAAATGTTGGCCACTTCGATCACCTGTAGTGCTACATCTTCATTCGAATTTTAACTTGCTCAGAATTTTGTCCAATTTTTGTACACCCAAGAAAAAAATTTGTACCATTCAAATAAACGAGGGAGGACCATTTCAAAATTTCGGCTACTTCGATCATCTGTACGGAGACATGTTCAAATTTGAATTTTAATTAACTCAGAATTGTGACGAATTTTTGAACATTTTTGTACCATCAAGAATAAATTCTGTGGGGATGAATCACCCGCCCTTTTCGTATTTTTCTTTCACAGACATTGGAAGATATTCTAAACCGACAACAATGAACAACTTCAAGCACTTGAGTCTATTTATATTAGAAACTTGAAATTCCATTTTTTGAGGAAAGTTGTTGGTTATTAAAAATTATCGATTTGGTCGTTCCTTTAAATATGCATTTATATGCAGGGACGATAAAAACATGCACTAACCTCCAAAATATGCAAATATATGCACTATAAAACTCAGCTATTTTACTCCAAAACAGCTGAAACGAATTTCTGTTTAAAGAGCATATCAATATCACATCAGGAATAAAATATGCAAATATGCAAAAATCCGAAGTCTAGAGATAAGTAAGTGCTGAAGCGTAAAGATATACAACGTGATATCAACGTCTTTCTGGAAAAAAGATGAATGTAGTGTGTTTTGTTCCAGAAAGAAAACACAGGGTAACAAAACATGACAAGAAAGTGCAAACACGCTTTTCAGTGACATCTTACAAAATTTACACAAATGACTTTTTGCCCAGAGTGAACATTTTGTAACTTATGCTACATTCTGCAATGTGTACCCTTCTCTGATTATTGATCGAAAGTGAAAAACACATTGGAAGTTGCCTTTGTGTTGTTCGTGAAAACGTAAACTTGAGCTTTACTAGACGGAAATATTTGAGAAATTTCCATCATTCAAACATTAATGTCAACCGAAATACTGTATAACCATTGTCTGTAAAATAAATTTTACCAAGAAGAATAAAAATAAGTATAAATATTCTGTATTGCTATGTTTATATTTTAGCACAATAAACTCCATTATAAAGTACTGTTGTATTAGCAGTACTGTAGTAGTTCATACACTGAGAAAAAAATTGTAGGTGGCGTACTTAAAAAGATAGGTTACATGCGTAATTCCTGTAGTTTTTGGACTTAAGGTACATCAGACGTATAACTGAAAACGCATGTTTTATAATACTTTCTGTATAAGTGTTCCATCTATACGTACTTTCCGTATGAAACAATATAGACGATCAGGATCTCACATACAAATAGACGTATATAACATATAGCTGACGAAAGTAACACAAGTATATGCATGTGATATACGGAAAACTGTTAGATGTCAGACATCCTGCAACTGCATGATGTAACATCTGAGGGCAGTGCCTATGTAGCATACGGATAATGTATGCTCCGTACTGATTTCTATAGTAAGCAAGAGGATACCGTATATTTGTACAATATACCACTGTCCGGAGAACGGATTTTTCTCTGTGTATATTATTTTATTAACTAATAGTGATTAGTATTATCAAATGAAAAAATGAAATGAAATCTTTAAGTTTTACGTCCCACGGTTATGCCGGTTAGGCTAAAGGAGACGGTGATGATGAGAGATGAGTGTAATGGTGGAATTAAGAAAGTGGGAGGAAACGGGAGAACCTTGAGAAAACCCACGAGCATGGTGTTTGTCCACCACAAAGCCCACACGGCGCGAGATGGGATCGAACCGGGGACCCCAAGCACCGGAGGCGAACGCTCTATCATATTATCAAATGAAATATCAACTCATGGAATTTACTCAACTTCGTGCAGAACTACTGTAAAAGCAATTTAAACTTTAAAAAGTATTAAAAGATGACAAAAGTGTACCCCAAAAGTATTTCTGGCTATTAGTAACATATAATCTTATTGAAAAAAAAATGAAAATGTTACTCAAATGAAACAACTGATTTGTGAAATTCCAAATTGTCCCTTGTTTGGAGAGTGACCCAACCGTCTATTAATAAAATGTTCGGTGATACCAATAAGGACAGAGTTCATTTCCAGCAAGACAACGCACCGCATTACAAATCGAAAGTGTTGAGGAAGTGGTTTTAACATAATGGGGTTGATCTGCAAGATTGGAGTCCAAATTTCCGAGCCTCAAAACCATTCAACATCTTTGCCCGATACTGAGGCGCAAGAATAGGAAGCACTATATGATATCAAAGGAATATTTTGATTCAGAAGTGTTAAGCTATTACCGCCACAAGAATGTCGAAACTTACTGTCGCCTTTACCAAAAAAATAATTGCTGCTGTTTTGTGTATATAATGATAATTTAATTCCAAATGCAACTTGATAAAAATAAGTATTCATTTCAACTGAATGTAAAGTAATTTAATGTTATTAAGGTATCGCATATGTGGTAAATAATTTTGTCCAAGACTGTACACCCATCCATTTATATACTCGTATATACAGTAGCAACGCCTTTGGGATTCATTTTGTAAATTCCCAAACCAGTTGACATGCCTGTTCTTGAATAAGATATAAGAACTTAACAGCTTAACGACCCCGAAAATTATGAATTCGATAGTAATCTCGGTTATCTAAGACATTTTAATTTTCGCCCCTTTCTCACCACCCACCACGAGGAAAAGAATTTGGACTTGAACAGAGCCGAGAATGCGACTATTCATTTCGGCGACCCACAAAACTCTGTACTTAATACTAACATCGATGTTGCTATAGATTATTTTTATAAATTACCCCACTTTCTACTCCCTAGGGGTATTAATGGGGAATAAAGGAGGACTTAAACGGCATTGTGGGTGTCCCTATTCAAAAAATGAAATGAAATCTTTGAGTTTTACGTCCCACGGTTATGCCGGTTAGGCTAAAGGAGATGGTGATGATGAGTGATGAGTGAAAAGTGGAATGAAGAAAGTGGGAGGAAACAGGAGAACCTCAAGAAAACCCACACACACGGTATGTCCCTGTTCATCTCGACGACCAGAAAACTATGGACTCGACACTAAGATCGATTTTCTTTTATTCTTTCCCACAGCTCCTTGGGTCGTTACGTAGTCTACCTGATTGGAGGCTAGATTTTGATTAAAATGACATCGAGACTATCACCAATTAACTTATCAATTCCGAAATCTATTGATACGACACTAATATTTTCGATTATTTTCCGTTACTCTTTCCCCTCTCCCTACGGGCGCTGAAAGAAGCTGAAATTGGACTTAGGCGGTATTCGAGAGTGTAATGATCCACTCAACGATCCCGTAAACTATAGATTCGACTCTAATATCGATCATATTTATAAATCACCAACCCCCCTCGCCACTCCTAGGTATGTTACGGAATCTTACAGCATAGTACATGTTTCAGATTCTATATAAGAAATGTGATAACTTTAGTTGAAATTACATTATTCATTCCAGAATTATGCTGGAACAAACACACACACACAATTAGTGTGTGCACATAATTAGTCACTTCCTTACAATGACTATTTCCTACCATAAGGGCTCAATTACATCAAATAAGATAATAACCTCAGTAATATTCATAAACATGATTTCAAGAGAATGTTTTTCAAACATTTGTTACTAATGCAATATTCTAGCCTAATATCATCATTTATTATTATTTATTTCTACCTTGGTATCTAAGTTTACTACTCTAAGAAACATTCTTACTTTTAAACTCTAGATTTAACTTTGCTTCTTCCATCTATTGTAATAAATTCAATTTAAAATAGAATATACTAGCTTCTACTCTTTAAATACATTACCGTTGATCACGTCGTTGTACACTAGACAATAAATAAACTAACACCCTTGGTTTACATAGAGAAAAATGCGTTCTCCGGACAGCGGTATATTGTACAAACATACGGTATCCTCTTGTTTACTATAGAAATCTGCACCGAGCATACGTTATACGTATGCTATATAGGCACTGCCCTTAGATGTTACATCATGTCGTAGCAGGATGTCTGACATCTAACAGTTTCCCATATATCACATGCATATACTTATGTTACCTTCGTCAGCTATATGTTATATACGTCCATTTGTATGTGAGATCCTGACCGCCTACATTGTTTCATACGGAAAGTACGTATAGATGGAACACTTATACAGAAAGTATTATAAAACATGCGTTTTCAGTTATACGTCTGATGTACCTTAAGTCCAAAAACTACAGGAATTACGCATGTAACCTATCTTTTTAAGTACGCCACCTACAATTTTTTTCTCAGTGTATTTTTGTGGGTTAATGTTTAGAATAAGTTCACCAATAGAGAACAGATACATTAAACACTGTCTTTTGAACAAAATTTACTCTTGGTAAAGGTTTAATAATGATGTTTCAAGAATGTATCTCACAACCGCTCTAATATTTCTCTACTGGAACTGGAGATGATAGAAATTAACAACTACTTCCGGTTTCAACATGAATTGAGAAAGTATTGTGGGTTATAGCCCTACAAATCAAATTCATTCACGTAGTATTAATGGATGTTGCTACTTTACCTTAAGGTACACTAACTAACTAACTTTATGGACTATGGAACCCGGAGTTTTAATGCAGCGTTGCAAAACCTCTCCACTGACTTCTATCCTTAGCCAATTGGATCCAGTTTCTACTTTGTATTCTTATTTCTGAGAGATCCATCTTAATATTTTCCTCTCATCTGTGCCTAGGCCTTCCTAATGGTCGTTTTCCGATTGGTCTCCCAATTAAAACTTTGAAAGCGTTCCTACTTTTTTTTCACCCTTGTTACATGACCTGCCCACCTAAGCCTCTTAGATATGATTACCCTAACAATGTTTGGTAAATGGTATAAATTACATAGTTTCTCGTTATGAAATTTCCGACATTCCCCATTCCTCTTAGGTCGGAATCAGAGGAGAAAATGAATCTTAAAAGGTACAATAGGGGGACGCATTACGTCATGCTGTCCCCCGTGCCTATCTTTGCCCATTGTAATATTTTAGGAAGTGCGGGACGGCATAGATGTTTTGCTGGAAGTGGGAGAACGACGTTCCCTCGCGTTTCCCCTTACCTTTACCCCTGGTCCGAATGTATATTCGTCTCAAGATCTTATTCTCAAATACTTTCAGTCTACGTTTTTCCAGCAGAGAAAGCAACCATGTTTCGCAATCATACAGAACAACAGGCATGATTATCTTAAGATACACTAGTTAATCTATTCTATTTTGCGTTTCTAAGTATTTATCCTGCACTTAAAAAATACACCCATTAAAACACTTCCCATGCTTTATTTCATAGTACTATGTTAAAGATTTTTTTTTTCACATTTTCTTCTAGGGCTTTCTGACATGCCGGTTCAGCCGGGAGAATCTGGATATTTTCTGGTATTGCAGGATGGATCAAGTATATAAGAAAAACATACTGAAAAGTTACATAGGGTGTCACAGTTTATTAGTCTAGAAATTTAAGAGTTGTAATCATGCGTTAGTCACAGTTATAATACGTCACACAGATCTTGAACGTTAATTCACCACTTGATTCTTAACATCACAAAATGCTCTTTACATATGTTATACCATCTTATGCGGCGTTCAAATTCGTTGTCTGATTTCTTACCTTACAGCAGTGATCGCCAAACCGTCGATCGCGAGCTACTAGTAACACGCGGGGACATGTTCGGTAGATCGCGTTAACGCTCCGGTTGGCTAATCTTGATTCCTTCACTGAGCTGACGCTAACGACAGAGGGCGCTGACGACAACTGCTTGTTTCTCCTGCGCAACTGCCATCGTCAGCGTCATCTCACACTTGACTCTGAAGACGTGCGGTTGTGCATGTTATATTGTGTGTGTGTATATATTAGATATTTGCTAATTATGATAGCTTGATTTAATATTTACTAGAAATGTAAGTTTATAGACAATAAAAAATAAAGTTGATAGTTCTTTTGGTTGGTAGCTCATAGTAGGATTTAGAAATGGTATGGTAGCTCACAGTAGGATTTAGAAATGGTACGGTAGCTCACAGTAGGATTTAGAAATGGTACGGTAGCTCACAGTAGGATTTAGAAATGGTACGGTAGGTCACAGTAGGATTTAGAAATGGAACGGTAGCTCACAGTAGGATTTAGAAATGGTACGGTAGCTCACAGTAGGATTTAGAAATGGTACGGTAGCTCACAGTAGGATTTAGAAATGGTATGGTAGCTCACAGTAGGATTTAGAAATGGTATGGTAGCTCTCAGTAGGATTTAGAAATGGTACGGTAGCTCACAGTAGGATTTAGAAATGGTACGGTAGCTCGCAGTAGGATTTAAAAACGGTACGATAGCTCAGAATCTTTATAAGTTTGGTGACCACTGCTTTAAGGATGTTGCTTGCGTAAATTACATACAGGAAACTTCTCCCTTTTGATATTACACTCTTTACCAGTAAATTTTCCAAATATTGTTATTGCTGTTGTAAAATGAAATTCGACGTTCTTTACGACGTGATCGTATAATATAAAGTGGAATCTGGATTATCTCGTGTTAGAATTTCGATGGTCTTTCACCAGGTATCGAAACCCAGTGAACGAACGTCGCGAGCACTAGCCACTAAACGTATCATGCAGCTCAAATCCAAATATGGACTACGGTAGAATATATAACAGCTAGAGCCGTCCACCTTTAGTGTGTGGGGATCTTAGTTCTATCTCAGCTCGCGCCAAATTACGTTGTGGTGGACAAACACTGTGTACATGAATTTTCTAGTTCTTCTCTCGTGTCCTTGCCCTTATTTCATTCCACCATTTCATTAATTCGCAACATCATCATCTTTAGCATACACGGCTTAACTGTTGAACGTAAAACTTAATGGTTTTATTTCTTTAAGTATAGGTTAACCTGTTCTTCATTGTTACCTTTTTTATGTAAGATTTAATGTTTAGATACGTTCCTATAATACAAGATTTGCTCCTGATGTATAGCGAATTATCTTAATAAATTCTAAAACACCACCACTTATGATAATCTATTTGGTCACCCAGCACTCTAGCTATCACCTGAAACTAAAATTTCCATAGAAGGAAGCTTCTTTTGAGTGTAGATATACCCAGCGGTTGCCAAGGGCGTCGATTTCTCTGTAAATTTAGGGGGGACCCATTCAGACGCAGAAGGTGTGTATATATATGAGGATTTTAAGACAAATTGCATTCAAATTATGCCAAATATTGTATATTCATAAATACAATAGGGGGTCCACATGAAATTTGTTATTGCCCCCAGCCTTCCAGGATCGGCACCCTTGGCGGTTGCCCAATTTCTTCACAGATTTCGTCAGGCTGTGCTAAGACTTAATTGAGAAATTCGAAGGTATAGTCCATCCTTGAGGATAAAGTGATATGAATAAGAATATAAGTATGACTGGATGTTTTTGCTTAATGTACCATACCCAATTTGTCTCCATCCCGCAGATACGAAAATATCATTGTGATAAATTGATGGCGAACGTTATTGTGATAACAATTGGAATTTAATTTTGCACTTTGTGGGAGATAGTGTATCTTTAACTTCCTATTGTAACAGAAACCAGCAACGGTAATGATTCCTTTACCAGAACCTTTTCCTATATTCACGGTATTTTTGAAAGTCTATTACACCATGTTATTTGAAAAGAAAAAGTGCCCGGGACTGTAACAAGCACTGAAATGCACATATGACAGGTCCAATATTTATCTTGTTCTCTATATGTTGTTTGTAGAGATGTACACAATTAATGCGGTATTCTATAATGAGGTCTGTCAAGAATTCTAATGTCTATCAACACCTCTAACACCTGATCATATTTAATTATGGTATGAATTGTCACGGTGTTTCAACAAGGTTTCCAATACCTCTCCTCTCTGAATACTTGTGTTCCTCCCATGATGACCCTGCACTCTAGATATTAGCTTATGTACGGCTCTCAGTAGGACGAGGATTTACTTGGAACCAATGGAGTGTATAATTCTCCAGTTCTCAAGTGGGAAATTTCTTCTTTCCTGGCAGAATATTCCTTCGCATAAGTATGTAAACCTTTATTACTGAGACGTCACAAGTGTAATTTTTAATTATATATGCATGCTTACTTCTCTCTCTCTCTCTCTCTCTCTCTCTGTGTGTGTGTGTGTGTGTCCGTGTGTGTGTAAGTTATCCATTAATGAGTTTCTAGCTAAACTACTCCCTCTATCTTATATGTGTGATAGCTTTGGGACACTGGTATGATCATGCATCAACTTAGCACACCACTTTGAGGGAACACAATACTTTATCATGGCTTCTTTATGCAGTATTATATGGTAAAAATACATGGTATATATTTTGCATTATTACAACACACATTAGAGGTAAAATACAAATATATATTTTGAAGACTAGGTTCAAGAAGTTAAGAATTGATTGGATCTGAATCCCTCATTTTACTAAATAATACTGAGAATATATGTCAATATACTGTCCACGTACAGAAAATAAAGAAAGAAGCAACCTTCTAGCATCTCATTGCTTAGTATAAGCAAATATTAACATAATTAAAATAATAATAATAATAATAATAATAATAATAATAATAATAATAATAATAATAATAATAATAATAATATATCGACTGACCTGTAATTTTTTTTAGGTCTTTAGTATATGTTTTTCCTATTTATATTCAATTGCTCAAGCGACTAGTTTTCTACAGGGTAAAGGTTTAAATTAGTTGCTTACGTAGACCTTTACATAGTTATTGCAACTAACTGTGATATGTTATTATTATTATTATTATTATTATTATATTGTTCTTATATGAGGTATCCGCAACCAGTTTATTTATCTCACTAGTTAATAGATATAGTAAGCTACGAAATTTTTTGCATCATTGCACAATGGTCCAGACACCCTCCAAAACTAGCCAAAACCTCCAAATTTGAAATTATCAGAAATGTTAAAGACCTTACAGACTTAATAAGGAAAGACGTAAGATGTGTAGAAATAGATAGGTTTTCGTAAAGGTTAGGCCTACAGTTAGCGCCAATATGAAAAATTAAAGTCGTGGAAGAAGGTCATGTATCCAAATCGATATCGGACGCAAAGTTCATGAGCGAACACAAAATAATGTTTCGTAGTTAGGCGTCAATAATGATTGTGAAGAATATTATTATACATCCATCGTTCATGACACATACGTAGAACTCTAATATGCTTTCATATACCAGTCAATATGTAGATAAATAAAAATAAATCAACAAACAAAATTAGTATACTTGATATTGAATTTTATGTATATTTTGAGTCCAGCCGAATCCAGTTCTATTATTTGCTGGATTTGATAGTGGAGGATGTGATTTATTAGAGAAAAAGATCGAGTGTTACCCGTTTTCTCCCGATGTGGTTTGAAAGGCATATTTGTATGTGGGTAGGGTAATATTGAAGCGAATGACTGCTTTTATTTGTCATTCCAGAAACGTCATACGAAACAGCACGAAGGAAGCTTCTACAAGTCCTGCAGAATGTAGAAGGAAACAAAAATACCAAAAGGCAACATCTGATTAGCTT
The DNA here is from genome assembly GCF_964235325.1 of Thermobia domestica. Lineage (NCBI taxonomy): Eukaryota > Metazoa > Arthropoda > Insecta > Zygentoma > Lepismatidae > Thermobia > Thermobia domestica. Next base: position 198,313,268 of record NC_137467.1, read on the forward strand.
CCTTGAGAAAGAAACGTCCACCGAATTGGCTAGTACAATACAATACATACTACATAGTGCCAACACCCGATCTTTTCTCTAATAAATAACATCCTCTACTATCAAATCCAGGACATAATAGAACTGGATTCGACTAGACTCAAAATATATATAAAATTCAATATCAAGTATTCCAATTTTGGTTGTCTCTCAAACGAATTTCCTGACGTGTCGAGATCAGTGCTTTACAAAATTGTTTCTGAACACTTAATGTTTAGGAAACTGTGCTCCCGTTGGGTCCCGAAACGATGTGAAAACGGCAGTGAACTCTTGGTTATCGGAGCACGCGGAAAGTTTTTATGAAGAGGGTATTTTGAAATTGGTTGAGAGGTATGATAAGTGTTAGAATAAACTTGGCAACTATGTCGAAAAATAGAGTAAAGTATGTACTTTCTGAAAATGCATTTACTTTTTTCAAATAACCTTTCTTTGTGTACTTATGTGCAAACGGGCCTTACTTAAAAAAACACACCTCGTATAACAACATTATTCACAATCACTATTGACGCCTAACTACGAAACATTATTTGATTTCGCTCATGAACTTTGCGTCCATTACCGGATTGGATACATGGCCTTCTTCAACGACTTTAATCTTTCATATTGGTACTAAATGTAGGCCCAACCTTTACTGAAAGCCTACCTATTTTTACATACCTTACGTCTTCCCTTATTAAATCTGTAAGGACTTTCATATTTCTGACAAATTCGACCTTTGAAGTTTGGCCAGGTTTGGAATGTGTCTGGACCACTGTGTATTGAAAAGAACACAGAAAAGTAAACAGACACTTTCAGGCCTGTCACAACATCTTCATGCGTCCCAGCTCAAGATCAATTATGTTAAAGTGCTACATAGAACGAATTCTTTCAATGAGAGATACGTTTTCTCTTTATTATTTATATTGTTTTAGTGAACAGAAATTCTAGTCTAAATTTTGATAAAAACAACTCAAAGAAGAAATGGAACATAATCATTAACTGTCGTCTGGAACATCAACTATGAAGTCTACGGGTGAAAAGATCAACACAGGTTTATTTTCACATAACTTTATTTCCAGGCATATTTATAATTTCGGTGCAATAACTTACCAAAACTATACATGCAACAATTTTCAAAAAAAAAAAAAAACCTAAAAATTTAAGAGGTGCAGTATTTAGTTTATTATTTTTGGATCAAAAGATACAATATTTTTTTCTATATTTCAATCACAAATTTTGTTGTAAACCTGATGTCTGGAGAACTATATATAGTGTAGTCAAACTCAGACTATCAATTTACTCAGTATGATGTACTTATTCCGTAAAAAAAAAAAAAAAAAAATGAAAAATCGATGTAGGGGCCGTTCAAAAATTTTCTGGTCCCTAATCCAAAAACTAATTATTGGCCAGGATAGCAATCTTTTGATCCATTTTTTATCGTTCCTAAAATTCTTGTATAACGTTAATTTACCAGCAAATGATTTAGTTATTTTTTTCTTTATTTTACAGAATCATAGGGAACAGTATAGAAGGAATCCCATTTATATTTTTGTGGAATGTAATCTCTGAGTATCGAAAGAAAACGTCAATAATGAAGTATTAGTTTGTTGATGCTTTAGACAAGTCAATAAGTAGTTTAAAATATATTTAATATTTCTAATAGTAACACAAATACTTTTAACAGTGACACAGATATTCCTGATAGTGACACAGATACTTCTAACTGTGACACCAATACTCCTAACAGTGATATAATACTTTAACAGAGACACATATATTTTTAACAGTGACAGAGATACTCCTAGCAGTGACACAGTTACTCTTAACAGTGACACATACACTCCTAACAGTGGAATACATACTCGTAAGAATGACATACTCCTAACAGTGACACGGATACCTTTATCAGTGGCACAGATACTCCGAAGACTGACACAAATACTCCTGACAGTGACACAGAACTACGATCAGTGACGCAAATACTCCTAACAAGGGCACAGATTTTCCTAACAGTGACACAGATACTTCTAACAGTGACATATAATTCTAACAGTGACACAATACTCGTATTAGTGACACACTCTTAATAGTGACACAGATTCTCCTAAGAATGACACACATACTACTAACAATGGCACATACACTCCTAACAGTGATACATACTCTTAACTGTACACAAATACTTCTAACACTGACACATTATACTCGTAACAGTGACACATATATTTCCAATAGTAATACACATAATTAGTTATAATAAATAAACAAGAAATAAATTGCTTAAAAGAGTACTTGAACTTTAATAATGATTCCATATAATGATCCTCAGTGTTTTGTAGCTTTTAAGCTTTAAAATTGTACATTTAATTTTGCTAGTTCTATTCTTGCTACCACCATTTGTTAGTTCTAACAATTCATGCTAGCGTTATTAAAAATGAACAAACTGAAACAGTTATCTTAGATCTAATAATTGCATGTTGCAAATGATGATAACAGTAAGGTGTGTCTCTCTCAAGCTCTTTCTTGTACGCAATAACACATAATTATACTAATTACTAATTAGACTTTGTACCTTTGAAGCTTCTCCGATGTTGTTTATCAGTCAACATTTATTACTTTTTTTACTTATCATACAACATTGCTTTTGCTTAATTACAATGTGAAGTCAGGTAAATTATTAACAGCGAAGAATCATTGTGTATTTATTCAGTGTTGCTAGGCAAAGATTGTGTTACTCGGCAATCAATTTATGTAACAATATGATGTTTCATGAAATAACTCTTACTAAATTTCTTGCTTAACTAGAGTTACGTGCAGAATGAAAATGATATATTTTTGGCACTTTGGCGTCTACAGAGGGTACTTGGAGATTTGTTCACTTCTAGATATTGTGAAATTGTATGTTGTGCATGCTTCACAATTTGCTCATTTCCTCTATCCATAAGAGTAGTTTATGACGATCATTATAAGACTTCCAAACTATTGTCAACAAAATAGCATCGTCATTCCAACGATTAATGCCTTCAAGGTTTCACTCTAAATCCTTTGGATGCCAATTGATGTGATTTGAAAGTGCAAGATTTTCAGAGCAGAACTTTGAAGTTCAACATCTCATGAAGAAAATTGTATTTCCTTTTTGGTTGCAATTAAAAACATAACTATGAAGTTTATTTTCTAATGCTGATAGTGACTGTTACTTTTTTGTTGCTATTTATAGGAGATATTTAAGCTCGAAATTGTATCAAAGAATATTTCAATTGTAAAATTGCACATTCGAAGTTGTAGCCAGTGTTGTAGTCCTAAAATTTTCAGAGGGTACACGCTGTTTTGTGATCATCTAAGAAAGACATAGAAGACATAAAAAGACATAGAATGCACTTTTAATGAACAATGTACATCATTAATAACGTAAATGAGTGTAAGTATGGAGAAGAAGCCAACTCACTCCGAGAAGGAACGGAGAAAATCGCGCCCGACGTGCCAGAAGTAAGAAAATTACGTCCAAACTTAACTATAAAAACATTATATATGACTAAAAAAAATATTAGGTTCTGTATTACTCAAAGTTACGTATTAGCATGATATTGAACATAGTCATATCTTAGTTCAAAAATATCGAACAAGTTTTTTTCTCTTCAGCAGAGAACAAGGTTTTAAGCAATTGAAATATCAGAACCATAAACATTCAAAACGCTAGGATCGTCTCAGAACAAAAATACACCACTTTGTATCGATCTATCCCCATATCCTAAAACTAACAATTTTGTGTTTTGGTCTGGTGATATAGTCACTTTAACTTTGGAATCATGGCCGGATTAAATAAACAAATAAATAAATATAAACGAAAGAAAAATAGAAAGTATTAAACGCTTTGAAGCAGAAAGTACACTCTAATGACTGAGCGTGTACCACCGTATACCCTCGACTACAGCCCTGGTTCTAGTTCATTTACTCGGGATATATTTTTTTTCTCTGGATAAACAACTGAATGTACTATTTCTAAATTTTCCTGTCTTTAGCTAACAAATGTTACTATAATCTCAAAGAACCTTTCTTCACCAAGTATAATACATGTCCAACGTGCTGCTGGAATAGTTTACGGTGTTATTGGTGAAATTATATACCGATAGTGTAGCTGCAAATAAGATAGATAATGGTTACAGAGGTGTATGTCAGTTTTGATTTTAGTTATTCATCTGGATATAATGAGTTTCTTCGTGCTTGATATTGGCGTCTCCAACTCCCTGAATACCCATAATTACTCCACACTCGCATGTACGAGGTAAGTCAAGAATTATCCATAATGTAGATATAACTTTTACTACATTGTTCTTGCTGACGTGTGTCCTCTTTTTTTTAAATATTATACTCTTGTAGACCTGCAATGAAAGTTTGATCCTAATTCTTCAATTTGTCTTGTTTTTGTTGCAGATAGATCATAGCCAATCAATTAGAAGTTTGCACCAAAGTGGACCAACGAGCAGCGATCCGGTTTTGTGGTCGGAAGTTGTATCACGGCCCAGATGATATGCCACTTCATCAACAACCACTCGTCTGTCTAACAGAAGCATGTCACATGCACGCTTAATGTTGTCATCATTTGTAACCAGATAATTGTCCGGCTCCTTCCTCGTGTGTCACATTAAGTTTTCAATCCATTCGCAGACACTCCGTTGCGAAAAAAACACTGTTCCCTATTGTGCCGAAAGTCTTTGATGGATTCCGCCCTCTGATATATCTTCCGATCCCGAAAATCGGATCACCGCTCGTTATTTCTCTTTGGTGCAAACTTCTAATGGAGCGGCCATGATCTATCTGAAACAAAAGGAAGACAAATGGAGGAATTAGGATCAAACTTTCATAGCATGACCACAACAGCATAACAACAAAAGGAAGACAAATGGAGGAATTAGGATCAAACTTTCATAGCATGACCACAACAGCATAACAACAAAAGGAAGACAAATGGAGGAATTAGGATCAAACTTTCATTGCACGACAACAACAGCATAACAACAAAAGGAAGACAAATGGAGGAATTAGGGTCAAACTTTCATTGCACGACAACAACAGCATAACAACAAAAGGAAGACAAATGGAGGAATTAGGGTCAAACTTTCATTGCACGACAACAACAGCATAACAACAAAAGGAAGACAAATGGAGCAATTAGGATCAAACTTTCATTGCACGACAACAACAGCATAACAACAAAAGGAAGACAAATGGAGGAATTAGGATCAAACTTTCATTGCACGACAACAACAGCATAACAACAAAAGGAAGACAAATGGAGGAATTAGGATCAAACTTTCATTGCACGACAACAACAGCATAACAACAAAAGGAAGACAAATGGAGGAATTAGGATCAAACTTTCATTGCACGACAACAACAGCATAACAACAAAAGGAAGACAAATGGAGGAATTAGGATCAAACTTTCATTGCACGACAACAACAGCATAACAACAAAAGGAAGACAAATGGAGCAATTAGGATCAAACTTTCATTGCACGACAACAACAGCATAACAACAAAAGGAAGACAAATGGAGGAATTAGGATCAAACTTTCATTGCACGACAACAACAGCATAACAACAAAAGGAAGACAAATGGAGCAATTAGGATCAAACTTTCATTGCACGACAACAACAGCATAACAACAAAAGGAAGACAAATGGAGGAATTAGGATCAAACTTTCATTGCACGACAACAACAGCATAACAACAAAAGGAAGACAAATGGAGGAATTAGGATCAAACTTTCATTGCACGACAACAACAGCATAACAACAAAAGGAAGACAAATGGAGGAATTAGGATCAAACTTTCATTTCACGACAACAACAGCATAACAACAAAAGGAAGACAAATGGAGGAATTAGGATCAAACTTTCATTGCACGACAACAACAGCATAACAACAAAAGGAAGACAAATGGAGGAATTAGGGTCAAACTTTCATTGCACGACAACAACAGCATAACAACAAAAGGAAGACAAATGAAGGAATTAGGATCAAACTTTCATAGCATGACAACAACATCATAACAACAAAAGGAAGACAAATGGAGCAATTAGGATCAAACTTTCATTGCACGACAACAACAGCATAACAACAAAAGGAAGATAAATGGAGGAATTAGGGTCAAACTTTCATTGCACGACAACAACAGCATAACAACAAAAGGAAGACAAATGGAGGAATTAGGGTCAAACTTTCATTGCACGACAACAACAGCATAACAACAAAAGGAAGACAAATGGAGGAATTAGGGTCAAACTTTCATTGCACGAACAAAAACAGCATAACAACAAAAGGAAGACAAATGGAGCAATTAGGATCAAACTTTCATTGCACGACAACAAACAGCATAACAACAAAAGGAAGACAAATGGAGCAATTAGGATCAAACTTTCATTGCACGACAACAAACAGCATAACAACAAAAGGAAGACAAATGGAGGAATTAGAATCAAACTTTCATAGCATGACCACAACAGCATAACAACAAAAGGAAAACAAATGGAAGAATTAGGATCAAACTTTCATAGCATGAACACAACAGCATAACGACAAAAGGAAGACAAATGGAGGAATTAGGGTCAAACTTTCATTGCACGACAACAACAGCATAACAACAAAAGGAAGACAAATTGAGGGATCAGGATCAAACTTTCATTGCACGACAACAACAGCATAACAACAAAAGGAAGACAAATCGAGGAATTAGGATCAAACTTTCATTGCACGACAACAACAGCATAACAACAAAAGGAAGACAAATGGAGGAATTAGGGTCAAACTTTCATTGCACGACAACAACAGCATAACAACAAAAGGAAGATAAATGGAGGAATTAGGGTCAAACTTTCATTGCACGACAACAACAGCATAACAACAAAAGGAAGACAAATGAAGGAATTAGGATCAAACTTTCATTTCACGACAACAACAGCATAACAACAAAAGGAAGACAAATGGAGGAATTAGGATCAAACTTTCATTGCATGACAACAACAGCATAACAACAAAAGGAAGACAAATGGAGGAATTAGGGTCAAACTTTCATTGCACGACAACAACAGCATAACAACAAAAGGAAGACAAATGAAGGAATTAGGATCAAACTTTCATAGCATGACAACAACAGCATAACAACAAAAGGAAGACAAATGGAGCAATTAGGATCAAACTTTCATTGCACGACAACAACAGCATAACAACAAAAGGAAGACAAATGGAGCAATTAGGATCAAACTTTCATAGCATGACCACAACAGCATAACAACAAAAGGAAGACAAATGGAGGAATTAGAATCAAACTTTCATAGCATGACCACAACAGCATAACAACAAAAGGAAGACAAATGGAGGAATTAGAATCAAACTTTCATTGCACGACAACAACAGCATAACAACAAAAGGAAGACAAATGGAGGAATTAGGATCAAACTTTCATTGCACGACAACAACAGCATAACAACAAAAGCAAGACAAATGGAGGAATTAGGATCAAACTTTCATAGCATGACAACAACAGCATAACAACAAAAGCAAGACAAATGGAGGAATTAGGATCAAACTTTCATTTCACGACAACAACAGCATAACAACAAAAGGAAGACAAATGAAGGAATTAGGATCAAACTTTCATTGCACGACAACAACAGCATAACAACAAAAGGAAGACAAATGGAGGAATTAGGATCAAACTTTCATTGCACGACAACTACAGCATAACAACAAAAGGAAGACAAATGGAGGAATTAGGGTCAAACTTTCATTGCACGACAACAACAGCATAACAACAAAAGGAAGACAAATGGAGGAATTAGGATCAAACTTTCATTTCACGACAACAACAGCATAACAACAAAAGGAAGACAAATGGAGGAATTAGGATCAAACTTTCATTGCACGACAACAACAGCATAACAACAAAAGGAAGACAAATGGAGGAATTAGGATCAAACTTTCATTGCACGACAACAACAGCATAACAACAAAAGGAAGACAAATGAAGGAATTAGGATCAAACTTTCATAGCATGACAACAACAGCATAACAACAAAAGGAAGACAAATGGAGCAATTAGGATCAAACTTTCATTGCACGACAACAACAGCATAACAACAAAAGGAAGATAAATGGAGGAATTAGGGTCAAACTTTCATTGCACGACAACAACAGCATAACAACAAAAGGAAGACAAATTGAGGGATCAGGATCAAACTTTCATTGCACGACAACAACAGCATAACAACAAAAGGAAGACAAATGAAGGAATTAGGATCAAACTTTCATTGCACGACAACAACAGCATAACAACAAAAGGAAGACAAATGGAGCAATTAGGGTCAAACTTTTATTGCACGACAACAACAGCATAACAACAAAAGGAAGACAAATGGAGCAATTAGGATCAAACTTTCATTGCACGACAACAACAGCATAACAACAAAAGGAAGACAAATGGAGGAATTAGGGTCAAACTTTCATTTCACGACAACAACAGCATAACAACAAAAGGAAGACAAATGGAGGAATTAGAATCAAGCTTTCATAGCGTGACCACAACAGCATAACAACAAAAGGAAGACAAATGGAGGAATTAGGATCAAACTTTCATAGCTTGACCACAACAGCATAACAACAAAAGGAAGACAAATGGAGGAATTAGAATCAAACTTTCATTGCACGACAACAACAGCATAACAACAAAAGGAAGACAAATGGAGCAATTAGGATCAAACTTTCATAGCATGACCACAACAGCATAACAACAAAAGGAAGACAAATGGAGGAATTAGAATCAAACTTTCATTGCACGACAACAACAGCATAACAACAAAAGGAAGACAAATGGAGGAATTAGGGTCAAACTTTCATTGCACGACAACAACAGCATAACAACAAAAGGAAGACAAATGGAGGAATTAGGGTCAAACTTTCATTGCACGACAACAACAGCATAACAACAAAAGGAAGACAAATGGAGCAATTAGGATCAAACTTTCATTGCACGACAACAACAGCATAACAACAAAAGGAAGACAAATGGAGGAATTAGGATCAAACTTTCATTTCACGACAACAACAGCATAACAACAAAAGGAAGACAAATGGAGGAATTAGGGTCAAACTTTCATTTCACGACAACAACAGCATAACAACAAAAGGAAGACAAATGGAGGAATTAGGGTCAAACTTTCATTTCACGACAACAACAGCATAACAACAAAAGGAAGACAAATGGAGGAATTAGGATCAAGCTTTCATAGCATGACCACAACAGCATAACAACAAAAGGAAGACAAATGGAGGAATTAGGGTCAAACTTTCATAGCATGACCACAACAGCATAACAACAAAAATAAGACAAATGGAGGAATTAGGGTCAAACTTTCATAGCATGACCACAACAGCATAACAACAAAAATAAGACAAATGGAGGAATTAGGATCAAACTTTCATAGCATGACCACAACAGCATAACAACTAAAGGAAGACAAATGGAGGAATTAGGATCAAACTTTCATTGCACGACAACAACAACATAACAACAAAAGGAAGACAAATGGAGGAATTAGGATCAAACTTTCATTGCACGACAACAACAGCATAACAACAAAAGGAAGACAAATGGAGGAATTAGGATCAAACTTTCATTGCACGACAACAACAGCATAACAACAAAAGGAAGACAAATGGAGCAATTAGGATCAAACTTTCATTGCACGACAACAACAGCATAACAACAAAAGGAAGACAAATGGAGGAATTAGGATCAAATTTTCGTAGCATGACCACAACAGCATAACAACAAAAGGAAGACAAATGGAGGAATTAGGATCAAGCTTTCATAGCATGACAACAACAGCATAACAACAAAAGGAAGGCAAATGGAGGAATTGGGGTCAAACTTTCCATGCACGACAACAACAGCATAACAACAAAAGGAAGGCAAATGGAGGAATTGGGGTCAAACTTTCATTGCACGACAACAACAGCATAACAACAAAAGGAAGACAAATGGAGGAATTAGGATCAAGCTTTCATTGCACGACAACAACAGCATAACAACAAAAATAAGACAAATGGAGGAATTAGGATCAAACTTTCATTGCACGACAACAACAGCATAACAACAAAAGGAAGACAACTGGAGGAATTAGGATCAAACTTTCATTGCACGACAACAACAGCATAACAACAAAAGGAAGACAAATGGAGAAATTAGGATCAAACTTTCATTGCACGACAAGAACAGCATAACAACAAAAGGAAGACAAATGGAGGAATTAGGATCAAACTTTCATTGCACGACAACAACAGCATAACAACAAAACTAAGACAAATGGAGGAATTAAGATCAAACTTTCATAGCAAGATCACAACAGCATACCAACAAAAGGAAGACAAATGGAGGAATTAGGATCAAACTTTCATAGCATGACCACATCATAACAATAAATTAAACGAGAACAGATTGTCAGTATGAACAATGTAAGAAGAGTTATATCAAAATTCCGGCTAAGTATTGATTACCCTCATATATTACTGGTCAGCATTCGCGTAGTTGATGTTGGCTGCACCTAGTAGTAAAGAAGCATGGTCATTGTATCGTTTCTCATTTACATATACATTTTTCATTCAGAATTTGAGTAAGATTACGCACATTAAACAAACTATGGAAAAGCAAGAGATAGCTCATCGGTATGACGTAAGTTTTATAGCGTGCATCCGTTGTAGTATTCCTCTCGTGACTACCGCATCCACAACTGAGATGGCAGTATACTTCAGAATTAGAATACATCCTGAACTAGTGATTAGTGGTGTCAGAAGGAAGGAAGAAGAGTATATAGAATAACTTCACAAGCAATTGTAGACCAACTGATCTTACAAAAGAGAACTAAGAATATAAAGAATTAGAAGCAAGGACCAGAATAGTAAGCAAAAGAATTAAGGTAGGAAAGAAGATGGAAGGGAAGAAAAGAAACCATTTTTGGAAATAGAAAGTATGAGGGAAGACACGGAGACAATTAAGAGAGCAATAAAGAAAATAGGGAACGAAGCAAGAAAGTATTGGATGTGTTAAGCATGTGGAAGAAGGAGAAAGAAGAAAAGGAGGAGAAACGAAAGGAGCAGATGGGAAGAAATGGAGTAGTTTACAAGATAAGGTGTAGTGAATGTAACAGTTGTTATATTGATAAAACGAAAAAAGGAAAAAAAAACTAAAGGAATGGTTAAAACAACTTAAAGATAATGTAAGATTAGACAGAGAAAGAAATGTCATTTTTAAGCATGTGAGGGACATGGAGCATAATATTAATTTGGTGTGAGATTGAAATGTGAGGACGGGAACAAAAGGACGTTAATAAGGAGGTAGGTGGAAGGAGGCCAGATTTATTGAAAAAGGAGCAAGAGTGTGTTATGAATTGGAATGCAGGACTTAAAATTGACGAACAGCTGGGGAAATTATTGGAAAAAAACTTTATTTGTACCTTAGTTTACTGCCGGACCAGGTAATGATGTTTAGTTTTACTTTTGTCAACTTTTGTTATGACTGGCTGAATCCGTTCTGACTAGCCAATCAGCGTTTAGAACCAGTTTCTGGGATCCTGTTATATTTTGACGTAATTCCCAATTGTTTTTACAGTGTTTGATGAAGCCAACATGTTCAGTCAGTTGGCCAAACAGTCTCACAGTTATTATATTTAAATAAACGTTGCTTTGTTCAATTGTTCGTGTTTCTAGTTTAAGTGATTTTTTTTTAATGAAATGCTTCTTTCTATAGTTCAACGTTCCACAATTATTCTATTGAAAATAAAAGAGAGGAATGAATAATGAAAGTGAATTATTTGTAATTAATTTTTGTGCTTCCCACCGGAAATTGAACACAGGACCACAACCACTAGACAAACGGTGAAGACTGCATAAAATTTAAGTTGCAAGATTTGACATTAACAAACAATCAAAAGAGTAACCACAAAAATGACATTATAGTTACAATATATATATTCAAGGTAAGCTAGATATATAACATTTTCTTCCTTGTCGAAATTATTAGTATCAGAAGAATACCCACTGTCAGTAAGTATTCTTGGAACGTAAATACAGGCGACTCCGATTTACCGGAGACAGTTTTTAACTGATGCTCGTCGAAAAGAATAAAGATTTACACATGTCACAAGACTGGCCAACAGGCATGCTGCAGGAAAACGGATACACTGATTAAAAAACCGTATGTGGCGTACTTAAAAACGTAGGTTACATGTATAAATTCTGTAGCTTTTGCACTTAACGTATAGCAAACGTATAACTGAAAAAAGCATATTTTATACGTACTTTCGGCATAACTGTTCTGAATAAACGTACCTTCCGTACGAACGAAACAACTGTATATAGGTGGTCAGGATCTCCCATACAGATGGACGTAGGTAACATATAGCTGACGTATATAACATACGTATACGTATATAATATACGGAAGACTGTTAGATATCATGATATAACATCTAAGGGCAGTGCGTATGAAGCATATGGGTAACGTATGTTCCGTACTGATTTGTATAGTTAACGTAAAGATTCAGTATATTTGTGCTATATACCGCTGTCTGGATAACGAATTTTTCTCAGTGTAGAAAAACCAAACATGGAATTTGACAATGAGATTCGAATTGAGGAGATTTTAGATGGCCTCCATTCTTATCCCTCCCCAAAATTATTTCTAACAACCTGATCGCAGTCATAAATCCCTTTCTAAAGTATATACAGTAGGCTATAGGTAAATTGCCAGGTAGCCTTTTTTCTATTCATTATATAGTGGTTACATATTTTCATCGTTGTTTTACTTTCTGTCTTTGGATTAACCCTGAATATCTTCCACTCTTTTACTTAGGTAAATCGAAAGTCAACTGCGATATACAGGGTATTTCAAAAGAACACAGCAAAACAAAACAACACTTGGGCGGTGATTCCTGACATAAAGCTAAGACGAAAAATATAGACCAACCTGGGTGAACAAATGCCTCCTTCGGGAGTTACAGGCTACCGAAAACATAAAAAATTGAAATTTAAAGGTCCATAGCTTCCATACGATGAGATTTACTGTAGTCGGGTCAAGACTTCACTTAGGAACTAGTATGTGTCCTATCCAGAAATTCATGTTTCAGAATCCTAAGGTACTCACGCAACAATTCGTATAGAAGGAGTTTGGTCACGGGTTTATAATTTCAAGTACTCACCTACTACCTATCAAAATTGTTGCGGAAGTACCGCAGGTCTCTAAAAAATAGAAATATGGTTAGGGTACATACTAGTTCGTAAGTGAAATCTTGATCCGACTACATAGGTTCCATTTTCGAAGCTATGGGCCTTTAAAGTTAATTTTTCATGTTTTCGGCAGCCTATCAGGGGCGTCGTTTGGGGGTGTAAAGGGTGGAGCCTCCCCCCCCCCCAAAGTTACCAATCTCTTGACAAGTTGGCAAATTAAAATACATAGTTGGCAATTTGAAGAATGCCGTTTTGTTCAATTGACTTATTCGGTTTAACATTTTCTTAGGGACCCAGTTGCTGCAAATTATTATCAGTTCTCTTATAGACTTGGCATAAGTTTTGTGTAGTTTCCAACCTTGAAATAAATTGATATATTCGTTTAAAGTTTCTTTACTTGTTGAATGTGATTACACTTCACTTTTGTTTATTTGATATTCGTTAACATTTTGAAGAATCTTTAATGAAAATCGGGAATTGTACCACTGACAAAAGCAGAATAGAGTTGGCATGCAAAAACGGCGTTTCTGTAGCAAGTAGAGGGCGTTTCGGTAGCAAGTAGAGCATTGGACGCAAAAGCATTTGATACAAGAGCGTATACAAGGCAACAGGTAGTGACTGGCAGAATTAATAAAACAAGAACAAGGCAATGACTGGTTAGTATTAAGCCTGTCACACGTCCCGTAAAAAACGGGACAGACCCGATTTTGGGCCCGAGAATCCCGCGTCCCAATAAATTTAGTCGGGACAGGCAAATGTCCAATATTTTAATTCCATCCCATTTCTGCTATCAGTATAAGCTTATTCGAAAAGTAATGAAATGGCTGGGATAATGTGAATGAACAATAAAGTGTATCATGTAACAGTTTTGAGCAAGTTATCACAATACCGTGTCCGAATTGATAGCGAGCGAAATTTGCAACACTGCTTTCTCCATTGTAGCTGGTGGAAACTCGGACACTCTCCAACATAAAAAAAAAAAGACGGCTTTGAGTGTTTCTACATGTACAAGCACAGGAAAGATGACTTTATCTTCAGACAGACATTAAATAAAGTAACAAGAATTATTATATTTTTGAGAGGTTATGGGCACAGAAATGTGCTTGATCGAGGGCTTTGTATGTAAATCTAGTCCTGACAATTATACACGACACAAGGAGAAAAGTCAACTTTTCATCAGATTAAACTGACAAACGTAATTTTGGCAAATACTACCATGTAAATAAATATTGCTAAACGCGCGAAGAATATTGAATGTAGATTGTATCACTGATTTAAACAGTTTGCATATTGTTTTTCTGTAAAGCATTTTTATAAGACATTATCTTAAGTTTTTAAGCATTTTTTTTAGTTGGATTGTAAACATCTTCAGTCCGTAAAGTTAATTGCAGGGAACGACGAGAGAAAAGTAGCTGCAGCTTAGGAACTTCCGCCTATTATATTGTTGAAAAAATGAATGTCGGCTAGGCTAAAGGAGACGGTAATGATGAGAAATGAATAAAATGGTGGAATGAAGAAAGTGGGAGGAAACAGGAGAACCCTGAGAAACCCACGCACACGGTGTTTTTCCACTACAAAGCTCACTTGAAGTGAACTGGGATCAAACCAAGGACCCCATGCACCAAAAGTGAACGCTATGCCACTTCGCCACCGCGGCCTATTATACTGTTATTCATAACCAGAGATATAGTTTATTGGATTGTGTTGGAAAGTTTGGAGTGAAAGGGGATTTAAGTGTTCCGTATTCCCATGAAAAAAACATGGCAGGTTTATTAGTATAAACTTTTTACTATGTATAGTATGTAAATTTGAAAAATTTAAGAGTTTTCTTTCTAATAGTAAAATGTCAAAGGGAAGTAGATTTTGATACCAGAGTGAATATACTTTGTACTGTGTAACCGTGTATGCTTTGTGTGTGAATAAACCTTTCGCTTTGAAACAAAAGGTGATCATATTAATATAGAGGACAAGAATAGCTTATTTCAGTTCTGTTTTGCAGTAAGACTTTCTATTTACAGGACTTTTCGAGTAGGGAGAACTGAACAAAAGTGTGTTTTGAGAATGATACCATCAGTGCCTTGCATAACGGGGAGCGATAGCCCCGGGCGCCGAAGAAAGGGGGCGCAAAATTGGGGTGAAAAATGAAAAAAGAGAATGAAGAAAAAAGAGAGAAAGAAAAAATTACATGGAATATTACTAGTATGTAATTAAATCTTATTTCTGCTTTAGGAAGTGGTCCTATAATGTTACTAATGTTAGGAAAATATCGAATATGTGCACATATATAAAATGGAAGAAAAAAAGTAATAAAAGGTGTTCAAAATCAAGGAAAAGCAGGGTTTATTTTTGAAAACTTCCTTACGCTTCGCGCCAACCATGGTGGCGCTTCGCGGATGATCTCTCGCCCTAACTCATATGTATACTCGTCGTATAGCCGTACTCTCGCCCCGGGTGCTGATTTTTCATGGCACGGTAGGCTTCTGGAAATGTTGTTCGTTGACAAAAGCTACAATGGATGAGTCAAGTCATTCTGTCGCTTCTGCTATGAGCCTAAGTGCATGATTCCAAAAGTCACATTTTGGGGGCCAAACAATACGTCTGCTGGGTAAAAGCATAGATCGGTGTGTGTTTTACGTCATTTTCATACAAATGTGTTGCCTTTCCTACTTTATTTTTAATCACGTAGTTGCTTCTTTCGGAAAGTAAAAAAAAAAAAATTGCAATTCTTCCATTATTTATAGTATTTATAAGTCAAAGCATTACGTAACCATTGTATGTTACTTATGTAGCTTATGGGGGAGCAAGCGAGGCACGTACTCCGGGCTTGTAGTTGGAGGGCGCCTAAAAGGGAGATTATATATTAGTATTTTTCTTGCCGGTATTTAATACTTTTCATCAGAGTGCGAAATTATGAAATCGAAGTGGAAGAAGACTAGAGGACAGAAGAGAAAAAAAAATATGCGCATTTCTGGTGAAGATTGACTGGTGCAGTTTCCCTAAACTAGCCATAAGTTGTCAAATTAACAATTGTGCATCGTGAGAGATGATAATGATTCTGAGTTGAGGTGTGAAATTTTACTGGAAGCCAGGGGCTGTTCGTATTCGTATCTCAGATGGGACACGGAATGGGACGAATATGAAAATAAGGTTGCTGTAAAGTTTTCCGCAGGGTTGGTAAAAGTGAGACTAAGATTTTCGAAATATTTGGTATTTTTTTTAACAAGACTTGGCATTTTTAATACCAAGACCTGGCAGTTTCAAGTTTCATGCCCCCTTTCCCTCCAATCTTGTAATGCTCGCTACGCCGCTGCAGCCTATAATTTCAAAAAGGAAGGAGTTGTGCACCCAGGTTGGTCTATACTTTTTGTCTTATCTTGGTGTCAGGAATCACCTCCCAAATGTTGTCGATGTTGTTTTGAAACACCTTTTATATATATATATATATATATCTTTTAGACAGTATTTAAACTTACTGTGTAGTTGTACGTGGATGTAACGTTGGGAGCTAGATGACGGAGAATTAGCTTCGTTGTACTAACTCATTTATTTGATCATGTTTCCTTGTTTCCCTGACATATTCAACATTTCCTCCTAACCCCATCTCCAGTAACCAGCAACCTCTATATCCCTACTTTAGCATCTCTCTCTAAATTCCAGTTAATCGATAACTGTCTCCATTTAAATAGGCAAGAGGGAACATTATAATGTGAAATCCCAACTTTCAGTAGTTATTTAGTAAACGATAGTACAATTTTGTCTAGAAATAGATTCACACTTAGTTTTATAGAATAAAGTAAAATAGTACTCACGCAAATTTATGTCAAGGTAACTTAAATATTTACTGTATTTCATTTTTTAAACAATGGTACTCTTCCCACTGGTCTAGTGAATATATTGGGTGCAAGTGGTTCCTGAATTCGATTCACGATAGGAAAACTGAAATTTGAACGCATTACACAATTTTGAGATTATGCGATTAGAATGTGAAACGGAGCGGTGGTTTTGATTCTACCATAAATTTGTAGATTCACGTCATATACAGTCTCGGGGTGTAAGGGTCGCTAAACTTCAATCTAAATCACTAGGGGAGACCGGGTATGGTTGTAACACTTTTTACATTTTTATCCATAACTAGATTCCAATTGAAGAAAAATACGAATTTTTGCACGTGATCGGAAGTTTGGGCATCCTTCTCTCAAAATACCTAGCAAATATCAGATACTGTAAAGTATTTGCTGAGATATAGTGGAAAAACAAAGACTATCCAAATGTTACAACCAACCCCGACGTTGAGGGTTAAGTCTTTGGTAAGTGGATACATTGCTATTACATATATTACAATATTAACACAAAATTAGATTATAAGATCGATACTTAATATGTTCCTCTGTTACAGGTTAAGACAGTGACATAGAATCGTTAGAGAACTGTATGACTAATGAAAGTACTGTGCATTTTAGATGTATATATATATATATAACTATCTCTTCACATTGGAAATATATCTACCATTGGAAATATATCAAATTGGAAATATATCACATTGGAAATGGATAGCTAGATCTACACTTTACAGTATACATACAATAAAATAGCTAATATTTTGATAAATGAACAGAATTGTATGATATATTTAGGTTTACTTTGCCTTTTACATATCAGGTTTACCTAAAGAAATGTAACCCGAGCTAACCTTGACATATTTCTTTTAACTTAAAAATTTCAACAGATCATTTGTTATAATAACCATAATATGAAACATAGTACTAGACCCTATGCACATCTACATTTCGACATCTACATCTGCTCTAGTACCCTATGCACTTCGACACTCAAATTTAGACTTTCATTTACCTAGTCTACTTTTACTTTTACCTACATTGAATGATTTGAATCACAGTTGTGACATTAGTATTCACCGTCACCGTGGTGCAGACAACATGAGCCCATGCATGACAAAAATTACATTGAATCCATTTCTCTCTTGGAAAGTAATTCACAACAAACTAGGCAAATTGCGTTATCACTGTCTTCGTCAGATGACAAGATGGACCATATATTTCACTATTACAGATTAAAATTACATCTGCTTCAATAGAAAGGTAAAACCAGTATCCTTTATAGCAGCAGATACCTTGCAAACATTAGGATGTTGTGTATCGTTATGTAGCTACATAACTTTTATAAGAGAATTGAAATACTTTTCAAAGAACAAAAGAGAGAGAGAGAGAGAGAGAAAAACAATGTTCATGTAACAGAATCATTATTTAGGTAAACAATTTTTAAGTAAATAATACAAACTTAATTACATATGCATTGTTTTACTCTGTGGGGCCTGGTTGTAACAACGTTACAACCAGACCCATTTTTTTGTTACAACCAACTCTATACTACGGTAGCCATCTTTGCCAGAGTACTTGCAAAATTGTGTTGATTCTGTGTTTGGTTTCACTACATAAAAAAAAATACTCATTAGTATCCTTTTTAATATTTTACTGAAATTATCTAAATGTTTCGCACACATATTGTAATATTACATATTTTCAGGAATATAGAAAATTTACTTTCTTGCCCAAAAAACATCAAAACCGCGACAACTTCAAGACGAACACGCGTTACCTCACACAAAAACAGTGATTGAACGTGCATGAAGGGCTTGTGTTTTGACCGGAACATGAACCACATCTAGTGATTAGCGTAGAAACTACTCGCTTTGTTACAACCAAAACGTGTTACAACCATATCCGGTCTCCCTTACTCTAAAATAGCATTTAATCAGATATGGTTATTTCTAATATAAAGAGAAACGAAACAGATGGCGGTCTCGTTCTCTTACTACTATTTTTAATTTTAGTAGATAAACCAATGAAAATTACAACGCTAAAAATATTACTTTGCCCTACCTTAAATTAATATTTTAAAAATTATTATTTTATTAAACGTAACGTATGCTGTTATCTTGTTAGAGTCAAATGAAAGGCATAATAATAAGATATTTTGTTATCACCTTTATCTTAAGAGACTGTACAGGTTTAAATGTTTTCGCTGGATACTAATGTGTAATTCTTTTAGTATCACAAAATAAGTTTTTATTGATTTTTTGGAATATTCCACATAAAAATGTATTCTCAATGATGGCATTTTGTCAGCGCCGTAACTTAGATTCTTTTCTGGGGGAGGAGGCGAAAATTAGTACGCGTATTTGGGCCTCCTAGAAAAGTTGTTCTTCTAATTCTTAGGCCCCGTCTTTCCATCATTTCTCTTACTCTTTTTGGGCCTCCCGGAACCTCTGGGCCCTTCCGCATGCCAAGGTCTGTGGGGCCTTTAGTTACACCCTAGGGCCCGTACCGTACATGACAAATTAATGAAGGAGACAATATTGACAAATCTCAAAACCATAATAATAAATATTATTTCTAGGGGCCATTAGAGTAGACATATTTTACTGAAATGAGCGCACGACTTATTTTTGTTTCATTTACCTTCGTGTGCTGTTTTGTTTATGTCATTTAGTGAACTTCTTTCATGTTTCATTTATAATTTCATGTTCGTATCGTATATGAAGTAAGAAATTTTTTGTGTTAAAGTGGACCCCACTAGAACGGCGGGAGAGCTTCCCTGGGGGAGGCAGTTGCCCCTCCTGCCCCACACAAGTTAGGGCCCAGCATTTTGTTCATCCTGAAATCAATGGATTGACATATTATTCATCTTTGGATTTTAGTAATGAGTTTACCAAACAATCTTGTATAAATATACTCTTTGTTTTCATGTGATCATCTGACAGACACATAATCTCCACAACTGCTTAAGAGGCCTCATCCCGGCGAAATTAAAATACCGCTAATTTTGCAGTAGTTTTGTGATATCTTCAAATTGATCAAAGATTATCGAAATGTGGAACAAGAGCTCGCTAGAAAATATCATTTTACATCAGATACCGTTTTCACGACTTACTTATCTGTTTTCGATTTCGAGCCATTTTGAAAATCGACATTTATTTTCGCGTTTTTAGACGACTGAAAACGGAAAGCCACTAGGTGACTTGTGATAACGGTACCTCATGCAAAATAATATTGTCTAGGGCGCTCTTGTTTCACATTTCAATTATCTTTCATCTATTTGTAGATATCATATAATTACTGTAAAATTAGCGGTATTTTAATTTCGCCGGGATAGTCCAAAATGTAGAGGATGAAAAGTTATTAATAAAATGTTTAATGGAGATGTTCCATTTAGTTGATCCCAAGATATGGACAATCAAAAATCTGTTCCGCATGTTTTACTATGGGAGTTATTAACGGATATCATCCTTGTTTTGATAGACTATCCTCAATGGTGTTGAGATTAACGGGTTAAGGATTAGCGGTAATAGACTACCGTCAATGCCCAGGATGCAACCTCTATGTTGATTACAGTGCTAAAATGAAACTAAATTATTTTCTACTCGACAAATTTAAGCACTTAAATATTTTCTATATTTAAAGTATGCATTCGTCTTGAAACGCACATCATTTAATTTGAGTTGAAATGTTTTAAAGCCTAGGGTTGGTGAAATGTAGGTTCTTAATGAATTTTCTTAACCAAAAACGTAAACAAATTTCTTCACGTGGTGTACACTGAGACTTCTTCTTGTTCTATTTCTGAGATCACTCTATTTCTAGCGTCTGTCCCAAGGATGTTATAAAACAGATCTTCTCGTATATATCTTCGTACTATTAACTCAATGAAGCCAAAATAAATAAATAAATAAATAAATAAATAAATAAACGAATATCGGGACTACTCTCGTTTCCGGAATTTCTATTCTCGTTTCCGGTATGAATGTTGGCTGAAATCATTGCGATCTCAGTTGGCTGAGCGGGCGGAGTGAGGGTGGCGAACTGTGACGTATGGCTTCACGACTTTGTTGTAAAGATAAATGCTCTATTTTATAATATTCTTGGTCTGTCCATTGAGATTTCATTTTGCAACATATTTTCTCATCAAAGCTTATTATTTTATAGTACTTTTCTTTTTCTTTTGCAGAACATTTGTTAAAAATGATATATACTTCTCTTTGTCTGTTCTAACTTACATCAGATTTCACGTGGAGTTACTTCCTCAACCAAATAACATTCTCGATGGTTGATTCATGTTATGACTCTTCATTTACTTTTAAGCCATAAAAGTAGGGTAAAACGGTCTAGCATATTTACAGACGAAATGAATAATTTGATTTCATTTGATTGATATTTTTTTTTTTATTTTTACGTCCCTTTTAGCAGCGAGGCTATACGAGAAGTGGAACTACAGCTTAATGTGGAATCCGAACCACATGGGTTCCCGCCAGGAACCACAGCCAAGTCTCACACTCCAAAGACCTAGTTAATGTTACTCTTCCAAACGCGGATATTTCAGCTAGGAGTCCAGCGTCTAGGTAATAACAATGTTACCAGCAGGACCGTAACTTGTGGGGGGCAGAGGGGCCACTGCCTCCTCAGGAAAGCTTCCCATCATTCGAGGAGGGCCCATTCTAAGACAAAATTTTCTTACTCCATACACGATACGAACACGAAATCATAAATGAAGCATCAAAAGGTTCACTACATTACACAAAGAAAACAGCACACAAAAGATAAATAAAACAAAAATGAATCGTTTGCCCATTTCGATATATATATTAGGGGGCCCTAGAAATAATACTTATTAGTATGGCTTTGAGATTTGTCAATATTGTTCCCTTAATTAATTTGTCATGTATGAAATGGTCCCAGGGGAGTAACTAACAGACCCGCAGAGCTTGCTGTGAGGGAGAGTCCACAGGCTCCGGGTGGTCCATAAAGAGTAAGAGAAAGATGGAAAGAGGGGACCCAAAGGGGCCTTAAATACACGTATTAATGATTGCCTCCCAGAAAAAATGTAAGATACTTCGCTTCATACCACGAATAAATTTCGTATCTAAAATTGATCCTCTATTTAAACGAGAAGTAAAGGAAACGTACTGCTCTCGATTTCTATACCATTTTCGAATAAAAAACCTAAGAATTAACAAGAAACGATTTTCTAATCATTTCAGCGTCCCTAGAATAGGTTCGAATCCCTTCATTATTTATATATGTTGAAACGATTAGTGCCTATCCACTTTCGTATGTAGAAGTTGTCATCAAAAAGTATAGTGAATGTAATTGCACAGTGTCATCTATTGGCGTTGTATTCATTTCAACTAGTGAGCCCGGGAACCTAAGCCTTTGGTACAGCCAGTGTCGAGTTTCAACTATTTGTGACTCGTTAGCTTCCTTTGCTTGCTTTGAATCCCCGAATTTTTGGCCAAAAAAATATTTCTATCTGTCAACATTCGCTGTACTCTCCAGATATAGCACCATGCAACTTCTGGCTCTTCCCAAAAATTAAAATGGCGTTAGAATAAAACATTTTGACACCATTTCTGACATTGAGAGGGCCACGACAGAATAGCTGAACGCCCTTTCAAAAGTAGCCTTCCAGAAATGTCTCCAGACATGGATTCAACTTTGGGATAAATGTACTGCTAGCCAAGGAGAGTATTTTGAAGGAGATTAAATCAAATTCCATGCAAGCTCATTACTTTGTTTCTAATAAAATTATTCACCGTATTTTCTACTAAAATTATTCACCGTATTTTCTAATAAAATTATTCACCGTATTTTCTAATAAAATTATTCACCGTATTTTCTAATAAAATTATTTACCATATTTTCTAATAAAATTATTCACCGTATTTTCTAATAAAATTATTCACCGTATTTTCTAATAAAATTATTTACCATATTTTCTAATAAAATTATTCACCGTATTTTCTAATAAAATTATTCACCGTATTTTTTGAACATACTTCGTATTAGTATCGATTTAATTTGTATTACTATAGAGGAAACATATGATAAAAATATTTTATGATCTAAATTCAGTGTCCCTACAAAAGCTTCCTTGTAATTTTTTTTATCTCTGTGTTGAAACTACAAGGCAATATGCATATCACATTTCCGTTTCCAGCTTTCAATTCCATAGTTTCCAAGTTTATTGCAGATTTAAAACGAGAAGCGAATCTAACTTATTTATGTTTATTTCCGTAACTTTTATCTTAACGAGGAAATCAGCAATGCACCTTCTTTCGTTTTATTTAGTTGAATATCTAGAGCATAACATCTTTTTGAAACAAATTGTAATAATTCAGACTAGATTTCTCATGTTATAACACACAAAGGATTTGAAAATGATGGACCACTGTGTCTCATGTTTATTATACAAGATATACGTTAAAATCAAGTTAGTCTAAAATAAACTTGGATTTGTGACGTGATTTCTGCGGTTACAGATGATTCTTTGCTCTTTTCTTCGCTTAGGTATTTTCTATCTAGGTCCACGCACCTACAACGAAAAACTTCTCCCTACTGGCAACTACATCTTTCTGCATTTCGCTTCCCTTAATTTATAGCCTACTAAATTATTCGCTGACACTGGAAGAAGGTGTGCCTGGTTCGGATTCCCTACTGACCCATACAAGGCGGACGCCATTGTAAAGGAAAATCTCGCCTAATACTATTATGGAGAATGGGTTTGGGCTCTCTCTTCCTTGGTTTCTCTACCTGGGTCCTTTACGAGTTTTCTCTTGTGGGTTTTTTCTTGAGTTTTTGTTCGTTCCGGTTGTTTGCAGGTGGACGGACACCGGAGAAGTTGCAACAATCCCTCCCCCAGCCTTTATTTTTCTTCCTTTATCAATTTCTGGTGTACACGGAACAGCTTTTTACTAGCTGTGCAAATAGACAAAAATAATGCTAAAATGTACGAGGGTTGGGAAAGTACTAGGGAACACAAAATGACAGAATGAAGTAGTTCCCAGAGATTCCCTTTATGCTCTGACCTTTAAAGTATTCGAGTTCAAATTGTGATGAATTTCATAAAAACAGCATTACTTTCACTCCACTCTGCGGACACATATCAAACAAACAACCGTCAGAAGTCTTTTATAATTTCCAACGTAAGTATCGGGATACCAACAGCTTTCATGGGCCATTACTCTATTTAAGTATTACTGTACTAGCAAACACACTTAATTTGTATATCTTGGTATTTTATATTACTGCTATGAAACTTTGAGTAATTTCATTTAAAGCAATGAAAGTTTTGTGTATGTGCTACGTGTGTGTCTCTTCCATTGCGGTCATATTGTTGCGTTTTTCCTTTTGCCCAGTTAATAGGTTTGCGCACAGGACAATAACTGTGGTTGTCTCATGTCGAGAAGGTATCTTCGAAGTGATGTCTCACCACTATAACTATCTTGATTATACTGAAAGACGATGTCTTGTATTGTGTCTCGCGACGAAAATACTCAGTCGACATGGACAGTGGCCCCGCATAACGTAGTCACTAACGTTCTCGTCTTCGGTGCGAGCGGTTCCGGGTTCGATTCCCCGGGTCGAAAAAGTGTAAAAACGCTTTTTCAGGCCAGCCACTCTGAATGTGGTTTTCCTGGGTTTTTCTCGTTTACACCAGGCAAATGCCGGTGTGGTACCTAACTTATAGGTCCCAGGCCGCTTCCTTCCTTCCCCAATCCTTTTTCGGTTCTTTTTCCCGGATAGTGTGATTCCCAAGGGACGCCATACCTCACAATGTGACATGCTAAATGGTCTTAGGTGCCGAAAGCCCAGAAATCTAAATCCTAATCGACATGGGCAAGTCTTGGGGACGGGCCACGGTGGCTCAGTGGTAGAGCTTTTATTTGGTAAATGGGGTCTCTGGTTCGATCCCCAGCCAATTAGGGTTGTGGTGGACAACATCGTATCCGTGAGTTTTCCCGGGAAACTCCCGTTTTAACCCAATTGGTCATTCCACCAATTCTTCCATCATCATTCACTTGCTATAACTATCGTCTCCTTTAGAAATCTTGGGATATTAAACTAAAAATGTTCGAAGAGTCATGAGTTTTCTAGAGAAAACTTTTAGAAATTAGATATCTGGGCTTTCGGCGTCTATGACTATGTTATCCCGTTACGTATGAGAGTCGATGTCTCTCTGCGACCACACTGTCCGAGGAAAGGGAAGGAAGGAAGCGATCTCGGACTTGTATGTTAGGTACCATCCTTCCCACATAGCAAACTACGTCCCTATGATGTCCCATTTTGATCCCAATCATCCTATTCGGTTCCCGGGATTATCGGGACAATGAGAAGACATCCCATGGACGTCCTGCATGGGACGCCCTGAAAGATTCCCATGTAGGATGTCCACGGGACGTCCCAGATTGGACAGGAGGTCCGAGGGAAAACCAATAAACATTCCTTCGTGGTCCCGTTGAATATCCCGTCTCCCGGGATATGAGCGGACATCTGGATCTCCCGTGGAAATCCTGTGGATGCCCCGGGAGCACATTCGGATAATCCCGGGATGTCCCGTCGTCCGTTGCGGGCTCAGTCTCGGTCATCCCGTGGACGTACTTGGGCTTACATTTGGATGGTGTGAATGAGGAAAACTTCACTCGGTACGGATGAAGTCAAAAATGTTTTACAGTCGTTTGACCTAGTGTCCCCACCGGGAACACTAGCACCAAAGACAAGAACGTTAGTGACTAGGATACTGGGAACCGCGACATAACTCTTAATTGACAATACTAAAATTCTGGACGGTGATGAACATTATTTAGTAGTAGGTTGGATGCGATTCACACACACATATATATATATATATATATATATATATATATATATATATATATATATATATATATATATATATATATATATATACATATATATATATATATAAACATAAGTTTATAAAGGACAGGCCTACAATTAACGTAAGATCTTAACCCATTATAAGACTTGCATCTAATCCAATTGAAGGCGTAGAGATGGTAAACCCTTACATTGTATGACACACTCTACTAAACTATCTTCCAAAAGAGATGAATTAGAATACCAGTTATCGGTTATATCAGGGGCTGGTTTATGAAACAGGTATATTAAACTTGATTCATAAAACTATGAAGATATTAGTGACTTTGATAAGCCCTGCGGGGTCCTCGGAGGCTCAGTGGTTGAGGGTTTACCTCTGATGCATGGGGTGCTTGGTTCGATACCAGTTCGCGCTAAGTGAGCTTTGTAGTGGACGAACACCGTTTGCGTAGGTTTTCTCAGGGTTCTTGTGTTTCCTCCCACTTTCTTCATTACGTAATTTTATTCATTTCTCATTATCACCGTCTCCTTTAGCCTAACCGGCATAACCCTGGGACGTAAACCTTAAAGATTTCATTTAACTTTTGATTAACCTTGTATTTTCAGACGCGGACATTTCTTTTCTTACTATTTTTACCACGCTAGTTATTACTCATGTAAGGTTATGCCCTTGTTTAGAGAAACAGCTTATGGAGGAATATCCATAACTTGCTTTGTAATAATAATAATAATAATAATAATAATAATAATAATAATAATAATAATAATAATAATAATAATATATCTGTAAAAAGTTTAAAGAAATTCGTGACATAATTTGAGCGCTTTTGCATCGAAAGTTAGATAACAGAATTAAACCGTATACCCTGTTTGAAAAATTACAAAAATCTAAGCTTAGTCTTGTATATTTCTTCAGATTGAACAAAAAGTGATTTTTAAACACACAATCGTATCGACAAGTTAGGATGCTTCCAAATTTAGAAAAACTGAATGACACATAAAGAGAAAAGAACTTGGAAGGAGGTATAATTGTCACTTTGAACCGTTTAGTATCAAGCTACAAGAAATTGAAATTTTATGACAACATAGTACGTAAGAGACACAAAGTTTTACCGACTGAAAAAAAATTGTCTATCCCTATGCCCAATGCTTCAACAGAAAATCTTCCCTGTGGATCTTGGTAGGATCCGTAAAGATCTCTACACAATGAAGCACCATCTAGAAGGAACAGAATGATTTACTTATATTGTGATGCGGTTGGATGTAGAAATAAAAAGAAGTTACTTTCCTTGCACAGTATGAAACTATGATGGATTTTCAATTATGTAAATTGAACCTCTTAGTACATCTATAACTACTGGTTGCAATACAGTAATAAGATCAAAGATAGAACCTGTTCCTCGGACCCTGAATGAATTTGAAAATCCTTAACCTGCAAACTCTTACTCATTTGCTCTATGAACAGTGGCGTATCTAGAAATTAAAAACTGCGGGGCAGTCAAAACCCAGACTATAATAGGTAGGTCTACAATATGAGTAACTATAAGCTTTAAAAAATATATAAATGATAACTTTAATTACACTGTTCAACAAATTTTGATCGAAAGTATGTAAATTCTTTAAAATTGCGATTTTTACATTCATTTAAGCATAATATGAAAGGAAATGATAATAGAAGAATTTTCTTAGCTCAGGTTGTGAAAAAATCGCCCTTGTACAACAGTAGCTGTATATATACAAATGTATTAATATTTATAGAACATTTAAGCAAATCTTTGTAAAAACCTACATTTCACTTTTTTAAAATCTATTTCACTATGATGTGATAAGCTGGGGAGTTAAGAAGTACCCTAACCTATAGCTTTCTATACCCTTGTACTTCCTTTTTCAAAATTGCGCAAATACCAGTTTCACAGCGATACAGAAAATAAAGTAACCGTGGTCAAGTTAAACATTATCAATTCCGTAATAAAAATCAATATTAACATCAAAACATGAAAAATATGTACAAATACCTTTTTGTGTAAGAACTACACTGCAATGTAGACAAAAGTTTCAAGTGATTCCTTGTACAGGATTATGTTTATTTTATTTTGAGCGTCTTCGCTTGGCTTGCCTTTTGTAGGTTACATCTGGAGCATCCCTTGCAATAGTCCAACAGTAGTCGGCCAATATGTTAGAACTCCACTTTCCCTCATCTCTTCTCCATGGCTGCAATATCTTGATGGAAACGCTCACCATGTTCGCACTTACTGCTCCACAATCTTCGGGAAAGAAGTCTAGATGTGAATGAAGAAAGTGGAGTTTCAGAGACATATTGCAACCAAGATTTTCGTAGCACAATAACAACTTTGCTACCAGTTGTTTGTAATTTGTTGCTCGGTGTCTTCCCAAGAACTGTGAACAAACACTCTTCAAGCTTTCCCACGCAGCTTTCTCCTCACCTTGGAGAATTTCGTCGAACTTGTGATCTTTGAATAGTTGCCTAATCTGTGGCCCTATGAAAACACCTTCTTTAACTTTGGCATCACTTAATCGAGGGAATTGTCCTCTTAGGTACTTATAGGCCTCATCCTCTTGGTTCATGCTCTTAACAAAACTTTTCATAAGACCTAATTTAATATGTAGAGGGGGAAGCAAAATTCGGTTACGATCTACCAGTGGTTCATGCTGCACATTTTTCACTCCCAGCTGAAGAGTTTCTCTGGTACTCCAATCACTTTTGCGGTAATGAGATCCACGATCTCTACTGTCCCATTCACATATAAAGCAACAATACTTTGTATACCCTAACTGCATACCTAGTAACAGTGCTATTACTTTAAGGTCACCACAATTGAGCCACTGAAAATCTTAATATTTAATGGCTTGAAGTAAACGTTTCAAGTTTTCATAAGATTCCTTCATATAAACTGCGTAACCTACATGAATTGAAGGAAGTTCATTTCCAATATGTAAAAGCACTGCCTTTAAACTCACCTTGGACGAATCTATAAAGAGCCTCCACTCCGTAGGTTCATGATTAATTTCAAGTGCCCTCATGAGACCATTTACATCTGTACAAGCCACAAGTGTGTCTTCCATAGTAAAAAATGAAATGAACATCTTCTCCCTATTCCGATACACTGAAATATTTACTTTTTCCTGCAATAAATTCCATTGTTTTAAGCGTGACGCTAAAATTTCGGCTTTGCTTTTCGAGAGGTCCAAGTCTCTGATTAGATCACTTAGTTCCTCTTGAGTATGTCTATGTGTTTCACATGGAGGTTCTTCTACAACAAACGTAGGGTCCTTCGAAGTACTTGATTCAGGAGCTTCAACTTCTTGATCATCATCAGAAAGAAGATCGTATTCTTTAGGTGGGTCAGGAACAGGTAGTCCTTCTCCATGTGGAACAGGGCGCATTGCAGAAGGAATGTTAGGGTAGATCAAGGCACGCTTCTTCTTCGTGGAAATTCCCTTCTTGACGGAAGGAACCATACAAAAATAACAGTCTCTGATGTCGTCGCTTGGCTCCCTCCAAATCATGGACATTGCAAAAGGCATTGAGCGCCCCTTCCCATTAATCCAATTTCTTAGATTGCTGGCACGGAGTGCCCAAGATTTATCTTGGTCTCCAATTTTACAACCAAAGTAATATTGATAGGCTTTTCTTATTAGTGGTGTTATAGTCTGCTTTTGTGAGGAAAATGTCACTTCCCCACACACGTTGCAGATACTATCCGCACTGTTTACACAATTTCGCGGCATTTTTGTTTATTGAAATCCTCAAAATGACACTTGAAATAGTTCCGACAACTATTTAAAAAAATATACATTCGAAATACCAGTATTTTTGCGTACTTGTAGTTGTATTTTTATGTCCTGCACTACACAAACGTCACACCCAAAACGCTGATACCTGCACTAAACCTGTCTTTTCTAACAATAGCAGAACACTACTGAGATAAGGAACACAACGAAACCAAGCGTTCATATAGTTTCTCCAGTGTTGCCGGATCAGTGTAACATTTTACCCCAAACGAAGCGAATATATTTATTTTTAAAGCGTTGTTATTAGACATGCCTGTAAAACGAAAAGTAGAGCTAATTTTCGAAAATAACTTTCAAATTCATGATCAGCTCTACAAAATCAATAAGAATTAGCTGATTTTGTTCAATTTACATTTTCGTTGTTGAACAGTGTTATTTTTGTGACTCAAACAAGTGGGGAGCCTAAGTCCCCTGGCGACGGCCTAGATCAGCAACTGTCTCCGAAAGTCTATATTAAAACCAAAAGTAGTCATTACTTTCTAACAGCTCCTGTTTCAGTAGAGAGATAAGAGAATAGATATTACCTTTTCTTCAGACTCTGAATTGATTTCGAAAAACTGTTTTTCCTTCTCTATTGTTGTATTTATTCTATGACGGTCAATGTTGAAACCAAAAATTGTTTATTTATATTTCCAATTTTAATAGAGAGTCAAAGGCGGAGATAAAATATATTATTGGGACTCTGAATAGATTCGAAAAGAATATTTCTCGTTACCTTTGACCGTTTTTGCCGTACCATTTTGCCGATTTCTATAGACGATCAATATAAAACTGAAAGTTCTTAATTTTTACTAGATTCTACTTTTGGTCTTAATACAGGGTCAACGGAGTAGATGAAACCTATTCTTTTGATTTTGAATCGATTTGAAAAAAAATGTTTGTTATTATCCCTTATCGTTTTTGCGCTATTTAGATCGATATTGAAACAAGAAGTAATAGTAAATTGCTATAGCTTCCAGTTTTAGTAGAGAAAAATGGAGGAAAGATGATAGCTTTCCTTGAAACCCAAAATCGATTCCAAAGTCAGCTTATTTCTATCTCTTATCTCTTATGTTCTAGTATAGTCAAGGTTCAAAAGGAAGATTGTTCATTTCTGTCACTTCTCTTCTTGAGGGGAGGATCAGTGGTAGCATGTTCAGCTTTCGTGCATTGGGTACTTGGTTCGATCCCAGCTCGCAACAAAAGAGCATCGTGTGCGTCTGTATTCTTATGGTTCTCCCGCTTCCTCTCACTGTCTTCATTACACCATTTCGCTCATTTCTAATCATCACTGTCTCCTTTAGCCTAGCCGCCATATCCGGGGGACGTAAAACTTTAAGATTTCATTCACTTTTCTGTTCCTGCTGCACAAAGTCGATTGTATAAGACCGCTTTTGATATATCTTATTGTTTCTATTGATAGAACAATTAGATAGCACTCGGCAGGCGAGCGCACGGACAGATAGCTAGACAGACGGACATAGCCGTTCTGGAAGACTTCCAATATTTATGTATTACATAGTCTGGAACTCTAGAAAGACGGTATCACATACTCGAAAAGAGAAAAATCTTTCAACACGACAATGCTCTGCCGCATAGCGCAAAATGGAAATTGTACTAGTTAGGTTATGAAGTTAACTTTGATCCAGTATACATTGGGCAGTCAAACTAATGTTGGCTTTTGTTCCTTTTACTATGGGAATAAATTTGAAATCAGAAATGATGTAGAAAAGAAAGTTTCTAATATTTTGTATCAGATAAGAGATAATAATTTTTAACAATAGGAACTTGATAACAATGGCTGTCTAGTAGATAGAGCCAGATAAGAAGAAGATAAGAAGGCTGTTCCTAATATTGAATTAAAGGTACGACGAAGTAATTCTTACTTTTCTTTGTTCTCAACTGGGTTATACTGGGGAAGCGAGGACCTCACCTTTAAATATTGGGGGGGCCAAAAGTGTCTTGATCCCCCAAAGTCGGCGCCTATGATTCTCTTCCAAGTATCACTCACCTGCTTTAACTATAGGGGATAAACGTGTGGCAATCATTTTCAAACTTGTTTAACCCTTTCAATATAAGGTTACTGTATTTTATAGCATTCAAAATGGAACATTTCACAATTAAACGGCGTGACAAACATTTTGGCATTTGAAGGCGGCGCTCCAAGTTCCCTTTAAATGCTGCTAGCAAATAAGAGATCAGCGATATTGCCACGTTTATTTTGTACACATCCATGTCTATCCTCTGCCACCTGATCGCGCTGTAGTTCGTCTGTTTAGCCATAGCCACACCCCTTAGCTCTCTGCAACATCGCGTCAGAGCTTGCGTTTTATTCGTTTAGCTGAAATGCCAAGATGTTTGTCACAGGCTTTAGTTTTTTAAACAATTTTCCCTATCGATTCAAAGTATTTAACCATCACGAGCGTTTTTTTTTCTATTGAAATATTTTTTTTTTCTGTTGAATGTATCAGTAACAATGGTTAGAACAGTAACACGGACGGATCTTAGATTCGTGACACACATCGTAGATCCAAAGATTATATTAAGTATATGCCTAATCGTGATACGCTCTAACAATATTCAGGCATGCTATAAGTTAAGATGAAAAGCATTTATTAGCTAACATTTTTTTTAGAATACTGCAGTGAGGGTAACACACGCAACAAAGTATTGAAAAATAATTACGTCTGAAAAATGAAATAAAAAAATAAAATGATTGGACCAAAAGTTTTGAAAATCAACAGTAATTGTTTTCTAATATTCCAACACAGTCTATAACGACCACAGTTTGTATATTTATATAACTAAAGCTACTGACATATCAAAATCCATTTTACACACTGCATCAAGATATTACCTTTTTATTGTAGTAGGAAACAAGTTAATCATTTTTACACTCTTTAAAAATTGTACATACAGTTTTCACGAGATGGACCCTTCGTTCATATTATTAATATTTCCGTTACTATGACAAATATACTCACATCGTTGAATCACTATCAAAACAAAATATAATCTCATAACAACAGAAAAGAAATTACTTCTATTTCTCTTTGCATATTCTTCTTCTTCTTCCTTTCTTGAACAGCTTGTGCATATTTTAAAAGTACTTTTTGCCCATAAATACAAATAAAGATGTTTAAAAAACTACAAGTATCGTTGTATGTCCTTTCGGAAAATATAACTACCAAAAAATTCTCTTTACTCTTTTATCTGGTAACTCATGCATACTTAACAATTACCAGCATAAATTAAATAATAGAATTATAACACGTATATCCTCGGTGTTGAAATGTAACAAACTTCAACACCAATAACTTCCAAGTTGGAAGATTATATTCTTGAAATACGAGTAAAACATACCAACAGCGCGATATGGTTTAATCAAATTTACCGAAAATTTGCACCGAATGTATGCTGTTAATATCAAATTTTCTACAGTATATACACAACTGCAGAAGGTTGTTAAGGAACTAAATTGGGGAAACCTGAGACAAGAATGTTCTACTTCGGTAATTTTATACCACTTAGTTCCAAACCAAATTGCAGCTTAGCATAGCATTTTCTTTTTTTAATTGTATTTGTTTCATGTTTAACGACACGAAATCAAAGTTGCTTAAATATATTATTGTGCGGCTCGAAATGACTCTCCCCCTTCCATCCGCATCTAGGCGTCTGCTTCTAAAAGGAACATAATCTTTTACAAGTAACAACAATGTATTGCTTGTTATTGTACGATACTGAAGCACCAAATATTTGGATTAACGTCCTCTAATATTTGGGAAGAAATCGGTGTCTAACAGCTGTGAACAGAGGTTCCACGGAAAGTGATTAGGCCACGGCGACAGGTGTTCCAAGCCTTGGTTCAACATTCATTAGGTCGTTCTACTTGCTTCCGTAGGAGGATGGGGAGTCCTCATTCCCCAAGACCAACAGACACAATATTCCTTCACTGCATCCTCAAGCAACGAGTCAACTACCCCCTAAACTGCTTTCTTGTCTCCCAATCCCCTCCCCGCGTTCCCCATTTAATTATTCACAAAGCGAAATAGAGAACGAGAGAGGAACGCTTGTATTGCAAGATAAGTCTTCCGTCTATTTGGCGTCTACTTTCCTTCGTTATCCATAAATTCCATGGTTAAATTCCAGTTTGTGCACCTCGTTGTGGTTCTTACACCGTTAAGGAACTCGAAATTATCAAGATATTTGCCATTCTTGCTGACTTAAATCTATTCCTTCTCCTACTCTTCATTTTCTTCTTTCCCTCATTTAGTCCTCCTCAAAAGGTATATCTCTGCTTCAATTTGCTCTACCAATTAATGTAAACTGCATAAAATCTAAGAAAGGACAGTTAACATTCTGCGTAGTGTTTGCACGTAACTGCTAACTAAACACAGTAACACTTCTGTTTATATTTAAATCTTTCTATTCTTTCTAGAGAAACACTGAACATATACGTGTAGTGATATTGTAATTCCACGTTACGGTGTTTTACCAAACAATATAGGAACAGTGCTATGTACTTAGCTTAACGCGCCTTTGAAGCGGGAGATCTAGGTTCGATCCCTGATGGGTCTTCATTTGTTTCAAAATTAACTAACTAATTAACTCTATGGTCTATGAATCTCGGAGGTTCAATGCCGCGTTCACAAAAGCTCTCCACTGACTTCTGTCCTTCTATCCAACTGGATCTAGTTTCTACTTTGTATTCTGCGAGGACCATCTTAATATTGCCCTCCCATCTGCGCCTACATCTTTCTAATGGTCGCTTACCGATTGGTCTTCCGGTTAAGACTTTGAAAGCATTCCTCTTTTCTTTCATTCCGGATACATGACCTGCCCATCCAAGCCTCCCATCAAACCGTATGAATGATGTAGTTCCTAGTTGTGAGTTTCCGCCATTCCCTATTCCCGTTCCTCTTTGGTCTGAATATTCGTCTCAGGATCTTGTTTTCAAATACTTTCAGTTTACGTTCTTCCCTCAGAAGTAAACGACCATGTCTCGCAACCATACATAGCAACAAGCATGATTATCGGTTTAAATATTTTAAGCTTGAAATTCCTCGACAGGATTCACGACGACAAGAGATTTTGAACTGAATTATAACGCGAATTCCTTACTTTTAGTCGACATTTAATTTCTTCTTGAATGTGGTTTTGGTCCTTTAATATTGATCCTAGATAGTTGAAAGTATCCACTTTATCAAAAGTATTATTTGATGTTTTAATTCATCCATAATTTACCGTATTACGATTCCGACGAACTTCCATGTATTTAGTTTCCTTTGGAATTACTTCTAAACTCATGTTCCTGCAAGCGTTTAATAAGATCTCCGGATTTCTTTCTATTGCTCTTCTATCATCCCCAATTAAATTTACTTCATCAGCATACGCCATACCTTGGTGAATGCTATTCAACTCCAGGTTCTGGTTGCTATCTTTGAGTTTCCTTATAGCGTACTCCAGAACAAATTTGATTAATAATGGCGACAATTTATCTCCACTTCCGACGTGAAAGCTTGTGGAGAAAAATGTTTCTACCCAGACTTTACTCTGGGATTCATTTAAACATATTTTAAACTAATTAGCTTTTTCGGTATTTCGAATTCTGTAAGAATGTTGTGAAGTCTTTTTCTCCTAACCCAGTTGTAAGCCTTTCTAAAATCAATAAATAGCTGATATACCGGGGTATCGTATTCCTATTTCTTTTCTAGAATTTGTCGAATGGTAAATATTTATTCGATCGTTGATAGGACATCATTTGTTTCAAACGCACGTTAATCCGTAGATCCAAGTCTCAAATAGATTCATTGTTTAAAAGGGTTCAAAACATCAATTCAATCAATAAAAATAATTTACAATTTTCATTTCATATTCTTAAGTTGAAAACACTGATTTCAACTGCAGGTATATTGTCTCTCTTTCGGACTGCAAAAATGACCGAAGGGATCTTAGCAGATATCTGCAAACTTTGGTAACCAGGTTTCAAATTCAGGTTGACCGTACCAGAGATGGCCTGGGTCATGAAATCTTGACTCATGACCCACTACCCACCGTGACCCACTCCAACCCACCACCCATCATGATCCATTCTGACTTACCAAAACCCATCGTCATAAGCTCTAACCCATGGCCTACGGAATCCTCTCAACTGCATAAAGAGTTCACACTTGCAATAAAACAAGGGTATGAAATTATCACTAATCGGAGTTTGAATATCTACGGTGAATCGCTCAAACACCGTTGTGTTACAATACCGGTGGACTTAAAACAAACAGTATGTATATAATTCACATTATATTATTTTTGACGCCGCGGTAGCTTAGTGGTAGAGTGCTCACATCTGACGTGTGGTATTTCTAGTTCAATCCTAGCTCTCGCGAAATGAGCTTTGTGGTTTTGGAACACTGTTTATGAGTAGATTTCTCGCGGTTCTCCCGTTTCCTTGCACTTTCTTCATTCCACCCACACCTAGCATTGCTTTATTATCCTCACCACTGCGTACCTTAGCATCAGAAAATAATTAAGAGATCTGAAACTAGAAAAGACTTATCTTTTGCCGGCGCATTTTGTGTTGCTCTATTGGGCAGCTTCTACAGTATTGAGCGACTCCGCAGTCTCCCCCCCCCCCCCGACAACAGAAAAATGCATGGAATAAATAAAACCTGTTGAGAATGCGCCAAGAGCAGGGGTAAAAGTGGATCTGAAAAGGTAGGGGGACACATGACGGCACGCCGTAACCCTGCCCATCTTTGCCCATTGTGACTTTTTTTAAAAAAGAAGTGAGGGTACGCCATGAATACTTTTAAGAAGCAGAGGCACGCAGTTCCCCGCGGTCCCGCTCACTTTTACTCAAGTCCAAGTCCATTGCCAGAACGAACTTCGAAAGAATAATTTTTTTCTTATTAACTTCTACAGGCTTTATACTAATTGTTCTATGCACTTCGTTATTATATTGATTAAAGAATTCTTGTAATATATCTCTCCATTTATAATTTCCTTGAGTACTCAATTTTTTCGACATGTTTTGTTTAAGAGTTCTGATAAAACGTTCTTCAATACGTATGTTGTTTTACGAATGCTGAAAATGGAGGGCTCAAAATTGCAAAATTCTCACAGTTCCCGATATTCGGTTCCTTAAACCTCTTGAAATCGGAACTTTTTAAACTAATATCTAGGGAACGGTCGCCAGTTGCCCAGTGATCACCGGTTACTATTTGGTACTAAAATGTTCACCATTCTCTTAGGTATTAATCAACACTAATGTGATCTCTCTATGACTTACGATTCCCGAGATATGGCTCCTTAAATCTCCCAAAATCCGAACTTTTTTGACCGATATCTGGCGAATGGTCTCCAGTTGGCAAGTTGCCACCGGTTACTATTTGGCACCAACCAGTCGGAACTCTTTTCGCCAATATGTCGGGAACGGTAAGTCATAAAAAGACGATTTTGGTGTTTATCAATACCTAAGAGGATGGTAAACATTTTGGTATCAAATAGTAGCTAGTGGCCGTGGTTAACTGGCCACTGGCCACTGATGTTGGCTCAGTGGTAGAGTGCTCATGTCTGATGTGTGGGATTCCTAATTCAATTCTACTCTCACCAAATGAGCTTTGTGGTTTAAGAACACTGTTTATGAGTGGGTTTGCTCGCGGTTCTCCTAGCAATTTCTTCCTTCCACCATTTTCAGCATTTCCATCCTCAACACTGTCTACTTTAGTATCAGACAATACGTACGTAATTGAGGGATCATAAACTATAAAGAAAAGTTATCTTTTGCCTACAGGGCCGGATTTACGGGGTGCAAAGGTGTGCGTGCACCCCTCTTCGTTGTAAATATTCACTATCTAAATTAAGAAGCTAGCCTAAAAGAAAGCAGAGCTTTGCAAAAACAACAGCCTAAGTCGATTTTCAAAATGTTGAAGGAAAAGGATTCACCAACCAAAATAATATAACATCTGTCAAGTATGGAAGGAAACAGAAACCAGGAGGAAAGAAGAACATTTTTTCCTCCATAACACTTGCGACCCTCTTTAAAATACTCCCCTCCTTCCGTTCTATGTATCAGCGTTGTCAGCTATAAAGAATATTGACACATATCACTTTGAAGTTTCAGTGTGATTGGTTATTTTGGTAATTATTGGTGCACCCCGCCCCCTGAGACAATCCTGGATCCGGCCCTGTTTGCCTACCCTTTTAGTGTTGCTCTATCGGTCAGCGTCTACAGCATTGACTGGTCTCCATGTCTGGACCACAATCAGAGAAAAACGCACGGCAAGGTGTAAATAAAATTATGTAAATAAAAAAAAATAACAATTTATCATTACACAACTACTAATGTAACAGTCGAACGTCGTATTACCATTAGTATGCTTATTCATTCGATCTTTTGAAGTTTCAAATGGGTGCACCGACATTGCGCAAATTTTCCCACGCTTATCTGTTGACACAGATAAAGCCTTAATGAGCAGGCAACAAAATTGGAAATTGCGAAAAAAATCTTGTGCAACGTTGCCATCATTACCATAAGTATATCGACTAATAAAAACAGTCACCAAAATGCAAGTCGTTTTAACAAAAAAAAAAAAAAAAAATACAAAGTAATGGATAACAATAGCATTTTCAGTCATCTATATTATATGTGTGCAATGGCGTCGTTAGAGAGGGTGACTGGGGAATGTGTCCCAGTCATTCATTTTCCGTATCATATCTAACTGTAAGATTAAAACTGTAAGAATATAGTTATTGAAAGCAAATAGTTTTGAAATACTGTAAGGAAAACAAACATATATAAAATAAACAATATATATAAATATTTCTAGAAGTTCTCTTGAAATATCGTGAACAGACGTTCGACCAATCAGAAATAAAGATTTGTCTATATCTTCCAGTTTTGGCCAATCAGAAACAAGCACTTGTATACATATTTCAGGTGTGTCTACCACATATCTTAATAACTATCCTTTCACCTTTCTATAAATGATACTTAGATTTGCATTTGCGTCTTAGTTGTTCTTAGGTGCTGTGAGAAACATTTGTTATATATTACCTAGGTATTATCGTATAAATTGTTACAAGAATGAGTGGTCAGTGTATTAGAGATAAATAGGGCCCCTTGGCAAGAAAGCTCGCCCCCTTGAGTGATGCAGCAACTTATATCTACGTGTACCTCCTACATGCAGTTAGAATTCTAAAGCAGCATGTCGAATGTTGTGTCTCGCCGCGGTTTTCAACGAACTTAAAGAGTTCTGGTTTGGCCAATGGCCACCAATTAATATTGCTACCAAAGTGTTTACCATCCTCTTAGGTATTGATTAAGACCAATATCGTCTCTCTATGAATTACCGTTCCCATGATATTGGCCAAAAATGGCCGATTTCCAGAGATTTAAGGAGCATTATTTGAGGAACCGTAAGTCATAGAGAGGTCATATTGGTGTTGGTCAATATCTAAAAGGGTGGTAAATATTTTGGTAGCAAATAGTAACCGGTGGCCACTGTGCAACTGGCCATCAATTAATATCAGTACGA
The DNA here is from genome assembly GCF_964235325.1 of Thermobia domestica. Lineage (NCBI taxonomy): Eukaryota > Metazoa > Arthropoda > Insecta > Zygentoma > Lepismatidae > Thermobia > Thermobia domestica. The sequence continues at coordinate 198,352,584 of NC_137467.1, forward strand.
AAATGTTTAATGTTCTATTAGGGATTAACACTGATATCATCTCTCTATGACTTACCGTTCCCGTGATACTGACTAAAAAAGTTCGAATTTCTAGATATTTAAGCAGTCATATCTCGAGAACTATAAGTCATAAAGAGATGATATTTTGTTAATTTTTGCGAGAAAGAGAAGAGGGTGCGGATAAAAAGATTTACCTTTACATCTAGGAACAATTACAGCTATCCTTCCCGCTAGATCTCTCCATTCTTTTAAAGTTCGTTCTGGCAATGCTCTTAGAGCATTCTCAACTGTTTTATCCTGAAGATATTTACCGGACAGTGTACATTAGAAAGGTTTTGGACCTGAAATTGGTTTGTGTGCTGAGTTCAGGAATTCGCAGAGAAACTATGAGAAGGCACGTATGACATTTTTAAAAGCTGTAGGATTTAAATTTCAAGCATTCAAACTGTAAAATGAAATTTTCTGTAAATAAGTATGTTGCTTTGTAAATATTAGAATGCAATAAAATATATCTCATAAAGGAATAGCTTTATACATTTCATTTCGATGCAAAATTTCACACAATTCCTTAAATCCTGTTGTTGGCAACGTCGCGGCGGAAATTTGCGCAATTTCAGCACTTTCTGCTCCTCGTTAATAAGACATAAATTACTTAGATTATCAACGATCTAATCTTTAGAAAAATTTGCGCAATGTCGTTGCACCGTTTCAAATAACCACAACAGAGATATCTGATTACTGGACCAAATTAGATTATTTTTCTAATATATGGAGCTATAAATGAGCTTATCCTACCTGATAACATCACAAAAATAATTGGATGGAAACTTTCATAATGTAGTATTTGTACTTCCATTTTGCTTTCTTTCTTATTTCAAAATTTTTAGGGTAGTTTTCGTGGTATGGTAATAGAAGAAAAGCGTTTTCTTTTTAAAAATAAAAATAGTGTTTAACCTTTTACGCAATAAAAATGAATAACGGCGTAGCTATATATATATATATATATATATATATATATATATATATATATATATATATATATATAACCCTTCCTATCCTTAAAATGAAAGAACGGAGAGAGCAAAACATTTAAGCTGCGAAAATAAAAAAATAAAAAAAAATCCAAAACTACGTTTGCAGCATAATTCAATGAATCTTTTTTTTAATCCTTTTAGAGCGTTTGGAAGATAGAAATGTAAATTCAGAATATAAAAACCAATAATAGCCTGCTTTCCTCTTATATTGGGGAGCCATCTACATTTCCTTTTTTTTTTTCCTTCCTATAAAATATAAAGCAGAAAGCTCGCTAAACACACACACTCACAGAGGCACACATACATATTCACACAACGAAAAAAAGAAGGGATTTTATTTTCAAATTAAGTTCCAGTGATACTTACCAATGAATAGGCGTTGATTGTTAGCTTCAGTGCATGTGTGGAAATTGAGAATCTATGAACCAGTAGCTCATTCATATATGTGCTTTACAATCACTGCTTGCTATACGCTATATCAAAACATAAATAGATATTAATTTTTTTTTTTTTTGACGACTCAAATTTATATGCATATACCTTTCAATTCCTCTTTGCTATGTTGTATGAAAACAAACATATAAACCTTTTGCTATTCAAAACCTCAGAGTAGTTAATCCCATTTGAATTACAAAATACCAGTTAAACTATAGCGTTCTAATTATCGTATTATACTGTTATAAATATATAAGTTATGACTACTTATTAAAATTCTGACATGTTTTTGGTATATAACGAATAACACTTTGTTCAAAGATGAGGCGTATGCCCGTTATACCATTTACGTGCCACCTGTAACTGTTCTTAGAAAGGAGGTCGTTACTCGACACAATCGTCCCACAAATGGAGATCCGCTATTATTAAGTAATATCACGAAGTTGGATAGTTGCAGTCGGTGATAATATCTATAATGTGCACGATATATACGAGGAGAGTCTGAAAAAATGTTTCCTCTCTCGTTTTCCCTAAAAAGGCGAACTGCATTGTTCATCCGTCATACAATTCTGATCTCGCTCCCAATGACTTTCATCTGTTTCCGGCTTTAAAGAAGACTCTCGGCGGCAGGTGCTTTGGAATCAAATCTTAAGAGTCTTCATCCCGGCGAAATTAAAATACAGCTAATTTTACAGTAATTATGTGATATCTTCAAATAGATAAAAAGATAATTGAAATACGGAACAAGAGCGCCCTAGACAATATTATTATGCGTGAGGTACCGTTATCACAAGTCCTCTAGTGGCTTTCCGTTTTCAGCTGTTTAGAAACGCGAAAATAAATGCCGATTTTCAAAATGGCTCGCAATCGAAAGCAGATAAGTGAGTCGTGATAACGGTTTCTTATGTAAAATAATATTGTCTAGGGCGCTCTTGATCCATATTTCGATTATCTTTTATCTGTTTGAAGATATCACATAATTACTGTAAAATTAGCGGTATTTCAATTTCGCCGGAATGAAGACTCTTAAGTGAGAAGCTGTATGACGCTTCTTCCGTATATGGAGCCTTGAATTTTTCCTGGAAGGATTTTGGAAGCATATTGACCGGTATGAGAGATATCTCAATGTACGTGGTAGACTACTTATGTGGAAAAATAAAGGCACATCTGATCTTTAATGTCGCATGCTATTTTTGGTCTTGTCCACAGTCGCCTGGGGAAATATATTTTCGGACTCCCCCTCGTATATCATATTGAGCTCAAACAATGAAGTATCTGAAAACAAGTACAGCCAGTGGCGTATTTACGATTTTGTTTCGGGAGGGCTTTGCTAATTTTCGAGGGGGTTTTGCCTGAAAATGTGAAAAATCTGCAAGAACAGGTATTTCATATACTTTACTATAGTAAGTAAGATTTCCGCGGAAGCTTACGCCACTGAGTACAACATTACATATAAATATCACTAAGTTTTAGGTTGAAAGGCCACTAGAATAAGTATTCAATAATAATAAAGGTAATTATACTTATATATCATTTGTCGTTATATAATTTAGAATTTCTACAAGACAAAATTTTCAAGTTACTTTACGAGACAATTTGCAAGAAAATACTATTTTTAACATTCGAAATATATACCTTATGTACAACTTGAATTCATGATTAATGTTCCCAATAGAGGTCACGGAAACTTCTTGAAATAAAGAAAGAAAGAAACAATACAAAATTCTATTAACATACAATTCATACACTCTTTATAAATTCCTAATTTTTTCACTTGTGATATGAGTAAATACACCATGATTTTGTTTAACATATAAATGCAATGGAGATTCGTCGAATACGATTTCCCTCAACATATATAAGAGTTTATGCTGGTATGCTTACCCATACCATAACCAATCACAAAAATTACCAATCTCAAATTCTAACGCAAATAACACCATAAGATATCGATCGTGAGACCATTTTTTCTTTGTTCCAAGTAACCAACAGTGTCATGTTACCAAGGAAGGGGGCGAGTGGGACGCAGGCCCTGGCCGCCAATGTAAAGGGCCGCAAAAATTGGGATGAGATAAAGAAAATAGAGGGAAAATTCCCGGGCGATGATTCTCCACGGCACAGCATTGCATGTAACACTTCACAGCCAAACACTACACATTTAGAGGTGGGTATGTATATATGTAAACGTTTCTTACTACCTGTGATGAGTTGAGTTGATTTTGATTTTAACGTTCCTTTCAGCAGCGAGCCTATAGGAGACGGGACCTACTGATTAACGTGAAATCCGAACCACATGAGCTCCCGCCGAGAATCGAACCCGAGTCTCCCACACCAAAGGCGAGTTACCTGTGATAATAATGAGTACTGGAAATACAATACATAACAACCATTGCATGAGGGAATTCAAACCTGTGATAGACGTTTTGTGTCTTACTCATAGCACATCATAGATTATGACCTCTAGACTGGATTGATGAAAGCAAGTTATTATGGAAGAATAGTTGCAATCAGAAAGAATGTGCGAGGAAATTGAAGAACAAGAAATGATCTGTAATCAAACAAGGGACTCCCACTAAAGAAATGAGCACTGTACCAGTGAGCCATCGTGCATGGATCTATAATTCAAGGTGGAATCCAAACCACTCTAACGTGTTCAAATACTCACCGTAAGGGAATCGAACCAAAGACCCAGTACTACAAAGATTGACGTCCTAGCCACTAACTCTACGGTGAGAGCTCTAGTCTAAAGAATAAAATGATTAGAAATGAATAATGAAATGATTACTCGTAACACCGACAGCATAATTAGCTTTATTTATTTGATTTCAGTTTGTCCCGTTCAGCAGCGAGGCTATATGAGACAACTTACAAGGGGCGTCCAGTAAGTTATCTACCTACACAGGAAAGGAAGGGCGGAGCATAATGACTACTGACCTGCACGCCAAGGCCACTGTGGGGAATCCCACTGCGAAGTTTGAGGTCAGTCGGAGCAACGCAGTTGTTTTGCGCCGCGTAGCAAATGTTTGCCGGATGTAGCTATCCCAAGACTTGTAGCACTTCTTAGAGGAAGACCAAGACAAATTCCTGGCTCAACTAGTGACAGAGAATGAAACCTGGATCTACCATCCAGGTTCACCAACAAAGTCCAACGGACTGTTTCCCAGTAGTTTGCAGGCCATGACAAAGACTATTTTACTCTGGGATTCCTTCTCTGCCCAAGAAGTAGCGACGGTGCATAAACATCGGACTACATCGAAAAACAGTGATAACCAGCTGTGCTTATCGGCATTTCTTCCTGTTTAGGAAGTTCCTCGCACAGTTTAACGTGGAATCCCAACCAGAAGAGTCGGGAATCGAACCCAGGTCTCCAACGCCAAAAGGCATACGCCACCTGCTTAGCCACGAGTGAGCTCTAGGCATGATTGGAATTCGAACCTGCGACAGAGAGATTTTGGGATCATTAGTGTAATGCCTTGTCCGCTAACCATTTCAGCCAGCAACTAGAATTGAAGGGGTGGATTCCAAAAAAGCAAGGTCGCCCATCAGGGGGCAAGGTGGGGCACTCGTCCCCCTAAGAGGAAATCGTACTTGCAAATATCGAAAGCCCAATATAATTTTTACATTAGTTATAGCAAAATTTGAAACTATATTTGAAGCCTTGCTTATATTTGCCCCCCTTTGGAAATCACAACATGGCCACCCTTCCAAAAAGCCTAAGTGAATTTTTGTTAATTTTGAAATATTGGTTCTATTAAGTTCTATTTCAGTATCTCCGTATATTAAACAGGGTGTCATGCCAAAACTCCATAAATCAAATTAATTGTAGGCAAAAGAAAACAACGTTATTTTCCAAAATGTCCTTAGTCAGCGGTATTCTCTGAAGTTATTTTCTGATTCATTCCTAAAAGCACTTATAAAACTCTTGCTATAGATGATAATTTCACAGTTATCTTACGAAAAGTAGGCAATTACAAGTTTGTTTTATGTAGATTACTTTTCTTTTACAGAAATACAATGATGGAAACACACACACAAAATATTCGTCTCCTGAAAAACTTACTTTTTTGACTTAGGCTCTTTTGGAATTGAGCACTTCAATTCTCTATGTTAATGATTCGAGATAATATAAGAATATTTTTGGCTTAAAATTAATACTCTCTTCGTATTTCTGTCTCTCTCAAATTCTGTCATTCATCGCTTTTCTTTCTATCTCTCTGTTTGCCCCTGCCTCTCATTCACACATTCTCTCCTGACTTTCTCTTTCTGTATGAAAGTAAAAGAAAAGAAGTAAAAGAGAAGAGGGATTTGTCAATGTACCACGAATGACTACACTATAGAAGTCAACAAAAAAAAAAGAAAGAAAAAAGAAAAGAAAAGAAAAGAAAAGAAACGTTATCTTGAGATGTTGGAAGGAATGAAGAAGTCGACGCAAACTGTCAGAGAAGTCTGCATCAATGTGGCAGCTGCAACTCAAGTCAAAACCCATCCAGATGCCTTGCGGTGAGGTCAGATACGTCGATTGGGCAAATGAAACACCTGCGCTCAGTCTTTTCCCCTTTTCCCTATGCAACCCAACTCAGCAACAACAGGGTCTCTGAATTTTTCATACATTCTAGCCACAACATATGTAGAACTAAACTTCCAAGCCTTTGCAGTTTTTTTTCCCTTTATACTAGAATATTTTCACATAATGCACAATTGTTTTACTTAAGTGCATTGTAAGCAGAAAAATGTGTATCGATTTTGATCAATTCATTCGTTAGAATTTTCATTTAGTAATACACGTCGAATTATCTTCACTAGAAAACTATTTGCATCTAATTATTCGTAATACTAATTTAGTTGTTATCTGTTGAGTTGAGTTTAACGTCCCTTTCACCAAGGCTATATAAGACGGGACCTACTGATTAACCAGGAATCCGAACTACATGAATTACCACCGGGAGTCGAACGCGTGTCTCCCACGTCAAAGGCTCATACGCCTAGCCGCAGAGCTCTAATTATATTATTTGTGAGTGTATATATGCACGTGTTGGCTCAGTACTATGACGAATCGTTAGCTACTTGAGGGTTTAGGCTTTAAATTTCAGGGCTTTCGGCATCTAAGGTCATTTAGCCTGTCACATATGAGAGATGACGTCTCTCGGCGAGCACACTATCCGAGGAAAGGGAAAGAAGGAAGCATCTTGGGATCATTATTAGTGGTACCATTTCGATATTTGCCTACCGTGAATGAGGAAAACCCAGAAAAACCTCATACAGGGTGGCTGGTCTAAAAAAAACTTTTTTCACTTTTTAAGTCCGAGTGCCTCCACCAGATATCGAACCCGTGACCGCCCGTACCGAAGGCGAGAGTGTTAGCGACTACGTTACGCAGGGCCACAGGTTAGCTATTGGAGTTTAGACAGTAATCTTACTTTACAAAGATTATTTATTTCTATATTTATTGAGATGTAACCTCTCTTTTCAGTCCCGAAGCTATGCGAGACGTGGACCAACCATTTAAGGTGGAATTCAGAGCATCCTAATACATTCAGATATAACGGTGCAGAGAAAAAAATACGGCATGCGTGAAAACGTATGTTACATACATAAAACCTGTAGATTTTGGATTTAACGTACGACTATAGCTAACATTCTATAAAGTGAAATGAAATCTTTGAGTTTTACGTCTCACGATTATGCTGGCTAGGCTAAAGGAGACGGTCATGTTGAGAAATGAATGAAATTTTGAAATGAAGAAAGTGAGAGGAAATAGAACCCAGAAAGAACGCAAGCACATGGTGTTTTTCCGACACAAATCTCACTTGGCATGAGCTGGAATGCGTCAAAGGACCCCATGCAATAGAGGTAAACGCTCTACCACTTTTTTCTTAACTACTTATTATTACATTTCTACTTAATTTACTTGCTTTTTTTTTTTTACTTTTCCCCTAATCTCGTAAACTCACTTTTCCCGTATAAAACATACAGCTGACAAATGTAACATAGGTACATGTGTGTAATATACGGAAGACTGTTAGATTACATACATCCTGCAGCGACATGATACATCTAATCGTGAAAAGGTCGATACGTATTTTATATATAGATAACGAATGTTTTGTACAGATTTGCGTAGTAAGCATATGGAAACCGTATAGTTGTACATTATACCGCAGTCTGGATAACGGATTTTTCTATACGTGTTAAGATGATAAAATCTACGGTATTCCAAAATAATGGTCTGACTAGAAATTTCTCAGTTTAACATGTTATATCGAACAGGCCACAGTCATCCATAAATTGAGAACCTTTAAGTGTGCATTAAGGAAGATTTAAAAGAACATTTAACATACTCGTAATAACAGAAAAAAATACAATGGATAACTATTGAAATTTTCATTGAACTATGCACTTGCAATGCAATAATTTACAATTACTTCCATTAAATTGAAGCTTAAATTAATTAAGAATAAGAGTATGACTCTAATCTTTTTTGTAAAGTGTTCCATGATAAATTTCAATTTATTTAAATGAGATTGTGAGGAAATAGAGGGACTGGGAGAAGTATAAATTATCACTGTTTTGTAGGGATGCGAATGAGACGAGTCGGGACAGGATTTTCCTGACAAAATTCGATTCCAGTCACGGCTCTTCCAATAGAAAAATATACATTTTTCGAGTCGAGACATCACTTTTACAGCACATTTTCGAGACGAGACAGCCACAAATCTTGTCTCGTACGCATCCTTTACTGTTTTGACATAAGGCAGGTTCAGTGATATTGCTAGCTACTGACTCAAGTACATTATTTTTGGACACAAGTGCTGTTCATGCATGAAAAAGGAAACAAGGCAAAATTTTTAGAATCAACAACAAAAGATGTACACCTTGTCTCAAAAAGGTTGAGCGCATTCTTTATTGGTGTTTTGAGGCAAAAATTTTCAAAGTCCAACTTCGGGTATCTTCGGGAAATAGTAAACCAGGTTCGAACCTCCAAGCCAGCCTTTGCTATCGGGAAAAAGTTAGCAGATGGGTTTTTCTTCTTTTAAATATAATAAGACTTGTTACCAAGTGTTGAAAAAAAGCAACATTGATTGAAATATGTAATGATACAATATTTCGAAACTTTGTATTAATGTCAGCTCATGTTTGTTTGTCATTTAGCTCTCCATACGTGATGGAACATTTAGAAACGTAAACGAATGTTTCCATATGTAAAAGAATGCTCAAAGTTAAGACATAGAACAATTATCACCTGAGTACTAAAATAAAAATCAAAGTAAAACAAAAACGGCGTTTCTAGTGGGTATGAATGTCATAATTTTCTTGAAAACCGTTATACATCGCTAAAAATACCTTAGCACAAGTCCTTGTGTTAGCTCACTGGTAAGCTGTCGGATTTCAAATCATAAGGTTGAGAGTTCGAATCCCATCTGGGCCAATGCTCTTTTAAAAATTATATTTTCCGCAATACATGAAAAATTATATAAAATAATGAAATTAAATACATCAGTTTTTATATATATAACATAATCATTGCAGAATGTAGTAATTATTATGTTTAAAATATAACATCTGAAATAGGTAGGTGTTCACAGTAGGTCTGTATTATATATATGAGAATGTTAAATACAAGTTAAGAAACTCGTTCACTAGCAATAAATAAATCATGTAGTGTATTTATTTGCAGCTATTTGTCATACAGATGTAACTTCTCAATATTCTCAATACAGCATGTCATTTACATTCGTGAAATACAGTATATTCCTACGGATATAGAAAGTGTGTAAACAGAGTATCCAAAGTCGGATCCTGCTTCAAGACACATAACTTTTCCCGATCCCCTTAACGTCACGGGAAGAAACACAAATTCTCTTTAGAACGGAATATCGTTACTTAGAGTCTCATTCGAATACGTTGGATATGCTTTTGTATATTCATCTTTCTCTCTCTCTCTCTCTCTCTCTCTCTCTCTCTCGCTCTCTCTCTCGCTCTCTCTCTCGCTCTCTCTCTGTCGCTTTGTTTATGTGTTGTGGAATATCCCAAGTTGAATACAACATTTGCAAAGTATATGACCATCAGAGTTATGGAATACCGGAAATTGAAAGTCGTGTTTCTTCAGGTTGGATTTGCGTGTTCATGTTAGCTCACTGGTAGAGTACGGGCTTGTTAATGAGGTCGTCTTGAGTTCAAAGCCTGCAGAGAATATCTCTTTTTTTTTTGTTTGTAGAATTGCACAGAAATCGGATTCAAGGAGTGGTTTACTTCTAGAAATATTTTCAGAAGCGTTTAGGTAGCCCTCAAAAGGACTGTTTTCGGGAGTTATGGCGGGGACATTAATATTGTGTCCAATACCCTTCTGAATTTATTACACGCCCCATTCTTCGGGGCATAGAATCTATTAAATGGGTGACAAATTTATCTCCTTCCCCTACCTCTAGCTATGCTTCGGAAACAAGATGCCACAGGTCATCCTGGGTTCTTGGTGGATCTGCCTCAGGCCAACTATCCCTTAGAGCACGCTTCACTTCTGCCCACATATTTTCCATGACATTGAGGTCTGCTCCACGAGGCGGCCAGTCAATTAAATCAATCTCAGGCTGCCCTGCGAACCATTCCTGAACCACACGGGAAGTATGTATTGGCGACTGGTCTTGCTGGAACTGAATTACACCATCAGGCGGAAATACTCGTACAGATGGCACCATGATATTACTCATAATATCTAAGTACTGAGCACTGTCCAGGTGTCTTTCAATTCTGTGAAGCTGTTCTGCTCCGCGCCTGAAAATCCAACCCCAACATGAAATAGATACATGGCCACTGCGATTTCAAGCAGCAACACATCCAGGGTCATATCGGGTGCCTCTCGGCCGATACACAAAACGGCGTCCCTCATTTGATGTTGTGAATATGGATTCATCTGAGAAAACTACGTTTTCCCAATTGCGACCCACATTCGCCTGTGCAAACGCGAGACGGTAAATTTTGTGGTCGTCTGAGAGTTTTTCCTTCACGGCAGCAACAGAGCCACGTAACCCAGCATGACGAAGCCTTCGCAGAGCTGTATGCTTACTACCAGGAAAAAGAGAATCTTCCCTTAGCTGTCTAGACGTCCATAGTGGGTCTGACCGGGCTTCGTTTACTAATCTCGCATCTTCGGCTTCGGTTGACACATGCGGACAACCAGAAGATCGTAAATTACCAGTTTGATGTGTAGGACCATATTTCCGAATCCATCGCCTTCCTCTAGAGGCCGGGACACCTACTCGCCTGCTAGCTGCAGTTGCAGAATAGCCTTCCAACTCCCATAAAGTAATTATTGCTGTACGTCTATCCATAGTTACCAATGTTCTGAGCTGTGAGCAGGAATCAATAGGTAAAAGCTAGTACCTGACGTGTGGTTGGTTAATTGCACGACACGCCTATTGTGGGGAACGACTTGGTCAACGACTAGCGAAAGAAATCTGAAAATGGTGCGCCGTAATAACAATATCAAAAACAGTTTTTATAAAGGAGTATTAATACATACGAAAAGCTGTTTAAAGAATGAATTGTTATACTGACTTTACACGTATAAAAACATATACCATATACCAAACAGATTGAGCAATATTATGATAGCTGTATTGAGACGAACACTTTCGAAGTCCAACTTCGGGTATCTTCTGAAAACAGTAAACTAAAGCTGCTGGTTCGAACCTCCAAGCCAACCTTAGCAATCGGGAAAAAATGTACAGATATGTTTTTCCTTCTGTTAAATATAATAAGACATGTTGAAATGGTATTAAGTGTAGAAAAAAAGTAAAGTTGATTGAAATAGTTAATGATACAATATTTCGAAACTATATATTCACACTCTCGTTTCGTCATTGTGATTTCCATACGAAAACAAAATACGTATGAGCTCAGTTATATTTCAGAAGCAGCTTCCGAAAAGCGGTCATGTTAGCTCAGTGGTACACCCCCGATACCCGATTAAATCGTGAGTTCGATACCCGTTCAGGTGAGATTCTTTTATGATATTCTACTTTCCTCAATGCATGAAAATTATGTAAAATAGTTACATTACAATTCATCAGCTGTACATATCAGTTGAATATAAAAGCAATTCTTATCTTTAAAATATAACATCTGAGGTATTGACAGAACGTCGGTATGTTATATGTGAATATTAAATACAAATTAAGAAAATCGTGTAATAGCAATAAATAAGTTATGTAATGTATTTATTTGCAGCTATTTTCATACGCAGGTAACTTCTCAATATTCGCATTACAGCATTTAGGTAGAGAATATCGAAAATCGGATCGTGGTTCAAGACAAAAAACTAGCTAGCCCCAAACTGTCACGTAACAAATTCACGAATCGCAAAAGTAAAGTGAAGAGATTGAGAGCGGTAATACCTTAATCGCTCTCTCTCAACTCTCTCTTATCTGCATTTATACATATAAAAGTGTATGTACACGGTGCATGTATGTTCCGACATAACTCATGTATGCCTAGAGCAGGGTTTCTCAACCTGGGAGTCGTGGCCCCTAGGGTGTCGCGAAGATAAGCGGAAGAGATAAATATAGTTAGAATCTAATACCGGAAATTATTTTGAATTTTGTTCTGATAGGCATACTTTTATTTTTTATACATACTGTAAAGAACAATAAAAAATAAGTCTACTGAACATTTTCAAAGGGTGCAGAGTTGTTTAAAAATGAATTTAAATGAAAGACGTATGATATGATACTAATGAGAACTGTATATAGAAATACTAGAAAAATACACATGGAACAAAACCTGCACATTGAAATACAATTAAAATTGAAACCTAATGAGATACCTAAGCATGGTGTAATTTCACTAGTGCAGCAATGCCCGGTTCAATCTTCGTGACGAACATTATGAAGCCATTTTCAACTGATAAGCGATTTCTTGTCTTTGTTTTAATGTTTACCATAAAAAAAAAAAACTTTCGCACAAGTACGATGTAGCAAATGGAATTATTACTTTTAAAGCAGCAGATACCAGACCAGGATATTCTTCTCTCCTCATCAGGCAGAACTTGTCCAAGTCTTTGTTACAGAAAATTAGTTGCAAAGACTTGTAGCATGATCATTCTATTATTTGGTTAAGAAGTTGTGGGCTTAGATCAGATACGTTAATGGCCTCTTCAAAGAAGGAGTTTAACATCCATCTTGAACCAGCACCTTCGTCGTTGGGAATATAGATAGTACAGTTACTGTATCCACTGTCAATGCCGGGCGCCGAAAAAAGGGGGCACAAATTTCGGAGGAAGTGTGTTACTCATGTTAGGAAAGTAGGGATGCACGCGAGACAAGACGAGACGAGAAATGGAAAAGTTTCGTCTCTTCTCGCAACCTCAAACGTTGGTCTCGTCTCGCGTAAGGTCTCGTCTCGCAAATGTGAAGTCTCGTCTCGTGTCTCGCATAAAATTTTGAGTCTCATCTCGCATCTCGCGCGAGACTTTCTCGCATGGTCTCGCAGTCTCGCATATATTCTAGGTCAAAATTTTGCAATGTGTTATTCTATGGCTGCTAATGAATGATGATGTGATATTCTGTCCGAAGGCAGGTATTTGACCTAAAAGTCCCTTGGCAAGGTGAATGGTGGTTTGCCATTGCTTTCCATGGGATGAATGTTCATAACATCCTAAGGAGACGGAACCTAGAATTCAACATGGTATTCGAACTTGTGTCCCCTCCGCTCCAAATTAAAAGAAAAGTTGTGCTGGAATTTGATCGCTGGACCATTAATTTTCGTCAAATTAATAGCATAATTTACAGCAAAACCAGCATAAATTGTTGCTGGATCCAACATTGTTTTCCAGCTTAGAGGTGTCCAGCAATATTTGGCTCTTCTAAAATATCGTCGCCACTATCAACATTTACACGTTTTGGTCGTTTCCTTGAAGGGTGAGTTTCCAGTATAAAGATGTTTTTATACCAACAAAAGCGCTTGTACACAACAAAAGAACTCCTCACAACACAATACGACCCAATTCTTTTGGTTCGTTCGCGCTTGTAGCAATGTTGGATTATCGCATTTTATCAACTTTCGCTTTCAACTTATACTGCCAGATCTAGAAAATAAAATTACTGACAGATATAGGGCAATTCCTACCATCTCTCACGAAACCTATAGGGACATCCTGCCAAGCCAGTATTTGAATTAAACTTCCGAACTAGAGGGGGATGTTTTTGATAAATATATGGAAAGAAAATACTTATTCCATGTAAAAATATCATGTTATTTCTGCGAGCCGGGCCGGGGATAAACTTTGACGAGAGGGGATTTCCCCGCCATCCCCCAACATTAATCGCTGTAGTAATGTGAAAAAGACAGAAACAACAGAAATATCATATTTCGCAGCAATAGGGAGTCTTATTCGCTTTTCAGACCAAAAATAGAAGTTCATGTATTCGTGCGCGCCCGCGTGTATGTGTTTGTGTCGCAAAAAAGGTCCTAAATCTATGCTGTAATAAATTTCCAATTTACAAAGCTTTTCTTTTTTAGAAACTAAAGAAGGCTTTAATTCTGAAAATTAACCTTCATTAATAATAAATCTCATAAAATGTCTATTGCCCCAATCACTTTTTTGTTCCTGGAGGCATTAACACTCAACTTAGAAAACTCAATAAATGTAAAATTACTAAATATACAATTAAATGTAATTCATAAATGTTGCGAGACTGCGAGAAGTCGGAAAGGCAGCGTTTACTTTTGAAAATTTTATTGCGCTTCGTGCCAACCATGGTGGCGCTTCGCAGCTAGTCTGTCGATCTCACTCGCTCCGTCGTATACTCTCGCCCCGAGCGCTGATTTTCCATGCCACGGCACTGTTCACTATAAACTAGAAATGGATTCTACTATTATAGAAATAGGTATGTTAAAAATCCCACACAAGCTTATTATAAAACACAAATTATAAAAGAGTCGCTGGCAAGAGGATGTGATAAAAGGGGATCGTGATAGGAATTAGATTGAGAACCACTGGCCTAGAGTAATTTTAACCAAATTTCTTATAGTCTGAAAAAGAGTGCTGTCGGGTTACCTATGGTGAATGGGAGGGGGATACATATAAAAGATTGCTATAGAAAATGATCGGTATTAGTGTCGAATTCATAGTTTTCGGGGTCGCTTAGATAAATAGTGTGACTTTCGATTTCGCTTAACTCCGATTAAGCTCTCATTAGTAGGGATGGGAACGAGCGACTTTTCTTTGAAACTCTACTCGACTCGAAACAGACATCTTTGAGGTCTACTCTAGGACTCGGCGCGAAAAATATCCTCCAACTCGACTCGGATTAGAGTCGAGTCAAACTGAAACGAACCAAATCCTGTGTGTAGTCCTACCTAGACAATACATAGACAATATAATTATTCTATTATCAATTATACTACTATTACTACAAATAATAATAATAATAATAATAATAATAATAATAATAATAATAATAATAATAATAATAATTATTATTATTATTATTATTATTACAATATCGTGTATAAACATGAACGATAGATGGTTAGTAAAGGAATACTAAAAGCTAGTTGACTGCCGACGTCGGTAGTCATGACGTCTACAAGGCAAAGACATCGTTCATTACCCTAAGCTGTAAGCGTCGGTGGACTAAAGATGGTCAACTATTGACCTCTCGCCAAAAATTGGTGGCCCCGCAGCGACAATCCGCGGTGGCCCGAGTTCCATCTTGAAAACTTTACTACCAGCGGCAGAGACGCGATGAAACGACAACGAACCACAAAATTACTCTCCCAAAATATGTTAAAATGCCTATATGTGTGATTTGTTTATATTTAGGTGAGTCAAAAAAACACAAAACAAATACCCCGGGGTGGACGCGAACTATCAATATTACGATTACTAGGCACGTGTTCTTCTGATTTCCCCACGAAAACGATCATAAAAAGCTTGCTTGTTGATGGATAAATCATTGACGTCTTACTTTAGCCAATCAGACAAACCCCTACATCTCGAGTTCTAGGAGGTGATACCGTGAACCGTTTCAGATTTATTGCTTTCTGGTGGGGTACTATCTATGTGCAAAATTTGAGCATAATAGCCGACATGCATCTTCGGTGCCTCTTATCTTTAGTACAATTTTAACCAGAGATGGTGTGGGTCAATGAAAATTTGATCCACGACCCACCATGATCCAGTATCACCCACCACCCAAATGACCCATTGGCCCACTCTGACCCATCATCCATCGTGATCCACTCTGACTCACCACCAACTATGAACCACTCTGAAGCATTGCGACCAACTCCGACCCACCAACACCCATCGACATCAACTCTGACCCATGATCCACGTCCTCTTCTCCGTTGACTAAAGAGGCTACACTTGTAATAAAACAAGACTGTGAAATTATCACTTATCGGAGTTTGAATTTCTACCGTCAATGGCTCAAGCACCTCTCTGTTACAATACTGATGGATCTGACCTTTACGATATATAATGGCAAAGTGTTTCTCAACTTCCGAATTAAAATGAATTTAAATTTATCATATATAATTATTTCTTTGTTGCCTTACAGACACATTTCAGTAGAAAATAGGATGAAATTTGAAAGTCTCAAATCAAGGAAAAGTAGACCAACGTAAAAAAAGAAAGAAAAACTAATTTTCTATATCATTAACCACCTGGAGTGCCACTCTTTATCTAATCCACCTCGAAAATTATGGATTCGACACTAATGTCGGTCTTTATATATATATATATATATATATATATATATATATATATATATATATATATATATATATATATATATATATATATATATATATATATATATATATATATATAATTTTGATGTTAGCCCCTTTCATTTCTCCCAGGAGAGCAAACGGATACTGTCACCGTTAGGACTAAATTTGGTCTTAAATGACATTAAAATTTCTACCAATTAATTTAGCGACCAGTGTTGCATTTAAAAGCTCAGTGCCCCTACGCACTTTTGCTCTCGGCGCCCCCAATAACTACATATTTCTCCGCCCCTTCATCCCTAACTTAAAAATAAAACTTAATTCGAATATGCTTAGTTAGTGAATTTATTACATTTAAATACCACTCACTACATGCTACAGCTAGAACTACGTAACAAAAAAATAACAAATGTGAAACGTGTTCTGAATTATTTTTAAATTTCTTACGCTATTATTATACATATTAGAACAGTAAAAGAGGATTGTTAATGAAATAGTATATTTGTTCTTGATTGTTAACTCTTTCATACGGAAAAAATTAAACTATTATTCAAGTTTTAAACTTCACTCTGCAAATATATTGCCCTATAGGCAATGGGACTAATGTGAAATGTGGACTAATGTGGACTAATGTGAATGCGACACTGTTAGCGGCGCTGAAAACTTACGATTCGATTCTAATATCGGTTGATTTCGATATTTTTATGTCGCTACGTAACCACCCTGGGTGCTAATGGGAGCTTAATTGGACTTGAATTGAAAGTAGAACTATTCACCTAAGCGACCACGAAGCTATGGATTCGATACTACTATCGACCCGTTTCTAGCATTTTTGATATGTATCCCGACAGTACTCTTTTCCAGACTGTAAGAAATACAGTTATAATTGCGCTAGATATATCAGAATTATGTTGAAACACACACATACATCCACTTTTATATTCTGTATAAATAGAGAGTGAGCGAGCGAGCGAGAGAGAGCGACTAAAGGCATCACCATTTCCACATTGCAAAAGCATATATCAGGAATTGAATTGAAAATCTATGTAAAGACTTTCTGCTGTAGCGTGCTTCATAAGGACAATTCCAGTCTGCTCACGTGACCTTTGGGGTTCATGAATTTCTTGCGAGCGTTGCGACTTTGGATTCTCTGTTTAAACCCTCGGTTTATGCATCGAATAAGTTTTCAAGAACATAAATGACATGCTGTATTATGAATGTCGAAAATTACCCTCTATATGACAAATAGCTGCAAATAAATACACTACATGATTTATTTATTGCTAGTGAACGAGTTTCTTAACTTGTATTTAACATTCTCATATATATAATACAGACCTACTGTGAACACCCACCTATTTCAGATGTTATATTTTAAACATAATAATTACTACACTCTGCAATGATTATGTTATATATATAAAAACTGATGTATTTAATTTCATTATTTTATATAATTTTTCATGTATTGCGGAAAATATAATTTTTAAAATAGCATTGGCCCAGATGGGATTCGAACTCTCAACCTTATGATTTGAAATCCGACAGCTTACCAGTGAGCTAACACAAGGACTTGTGCTAAGGTATTTTTAGCGATGTATAACGGTTTTCAAGAAAATTATGACATTCATACCCACTAGAAACGCCGTTTTTGTTTTACTTTGATTTTTATTTTAGTACTCAGGTGATAATTATGTTCTATGTCTTAACTTTGAGCATTCTTTTACATATGGTAACATTCGTTTACGTTTCTAAATGTTCCATCACGTATGGAGAGCTAAATGACAAACAAACATGAGCTGACATTAATACAAAGTTTCGAAATATTGTATCATTACATATTTCAATCAATGTTGCTTTTTTTCAACACTTGGTAACAAGTCTTATTATATTTAAAAGAAGAAAAACCCATCTGCTAACTTTTTCCCGATAGCAAAGGCTGGCTTGGAGGTTCGAACCTGGTTTACTATTTCCCGAAGATACCCGAAGTTGGACTTTGAAAATTTTTGCCTCAAAACACCAATAAAGAATGCGCTCAACCTTTTTGAGACAAGGTGTACATATTTGAATTGCTTGGAAACTTGACGTTATTAAGAAAATGAGTAGACGGTGATTCAGTGGTTAACTGGTGGCACTAGCCAAGTGATCTCGGGCGTTCGGCTTCGGGTCATGAGGCTGCAATCGACTGGGGGTTCGAATCCCTCTGAAGAGAATGGTGGGGATTTTTAACTATTCTTGATATTTCTATACTCGTGTCCCTATCGTATTTGGATTTCGTAAAATTGGGTCCCGAGAGATAACCATGAAGACTGATATCCCAGTATGGACGAACTTTACAAAAAAGTGATAGAGTGATTACCTCTGGTTCGTGGGGTCCCTGGTTCGATTCCCCGGTCTAGTTAATTTGAGGTTTACAACATCGTATCCGTGGGTTCTCTCAGGGTACTTCCGTTTCCTCCCACTTTCTCATTCCACCAAGTCTTTCATCATCGTTCACTTGCCTTAATCATAGTTCTCGCCGTTCGAAGGGGAGCTCACTCTAAGACAAATTTTCTTACTCCATATACGATACGAAAATGAAATTATATACGAAGCATCAAATAGGTTCACTACATTACATAAACAAAACAGCTCACAAAAGGTAAATAAAACAAAAATAAGCCCTTAGCCTATTTCAGTAAAAAAAAAAAAAATGTCTACTATTAGGGGCCCTAGAAATAATATTTAGTCGTATGGGTTTGAGATTTTTCCATATTGTCCCCTTAATTAATTTGTCATGTATTGAACGGGCCGAGGGGGGTAACTAAAGGCCCCGCAGAACTTTGCGGTGTGGGAGGGCCCACAGGCTGCGGGGGGGCATGAAATGAAAAGAAATAAAATATTTCAGTTTTACGTCCAATGTTTACGCCGATTAGGCTGAAGGAGACGGTCATTATGAGAAATGAATAAAATGGTGGAATGGAGAATGTGGAAGGAAACGGGACAACTCCGAGAAGACCCATGAGCACGGCATTTGTCCACCACAAAGTCCACACGGCCCGAGCCGGGATCGAACCAGGGACCGCAAGCACCGGAGGTGAATGCTCTACCACTGAGCCACCAGGCGGGGCCATAACGAGTAAGAGGAAGATGGAAAGAGGGGGACTAAGAATTAAATAAATTCTAGGGGTCCCAAATACGCGTATTAATTCTTGCCCCTCAGAAAAAAATCTAAGTTACGGCGCTGTATCTTACTCTAAAGGGCATAAATCGTGGAACGTCAAAGTAAAAGATTGAATTTCACTTTTGTTTTTGCGATTAAGAAAATATGTACGAGGGCTCCGATAACCACCCTTTAACTTAAGGTTACATACTGCTCTAACTCGATAAATGTTGCACATTATAAAACTGGAAGAAAAAGAGCAATGCTGTTATATAGAAGAGGTAAGAACTCTTAATCATCTTACGTTCTAATGTAAAATATTTAACTCTAAAGGTTTGGAACTGCTTAGACTACTTATATTAAATTTTAGACACATTCCATTCAGTACGAATCTAACGTTAGCATAGTTGGAAATCATAAGCCATTTTACAATTTTGCTTCATATAATTGACGTATAGCTATACAGTGGAGCATTTATCTCATTACACCATTGTAATCTTTAAACTGATTAACAAAAAAACGCTAAAATGTTTTTCCATGAAAATATTGGCCAGGGAACATGGTTTGGCATATTTCTTGACACCAGAAAGTTAACAGTGTTGCCAACCAACATGATCACTACATCAGATTATTATATATTCCAAATCTACATGCTAAACGAGAATAGAGGATAACATATTTGTTTTCCACTGTTGCAAAGTACTGACGCTACGGTGTCACAAACATCCAAATTTTGGCGGTTTGTACAGCAGCAACAACCTATTGAGACAAACGGGGAATGCATTTATGTCTAAAACTAGATCATGATATGAGGGATATCGATTGAATATTAACAGTCACAAGGCATTATTATTTTTATTTAAAAAGGATTTAATTCAAAGAAACTGCTAGAGATAACTATATCATGCTTTTCAATAGATCTGAAAATCACAATGCCGTTAGGAGGAATTTAATATCTCGAACCACTCTGGAAGTAATGCAAATACTGTTAAGGTTGCAACACTGCTTAGCCGTATGCAATTCAGAGAGCTTATTGTAACTACACCTATCAAAAAGTATTTTTGTAGTGTTTCAGAAGCGAAGTAAATTATAAATTGTTTTAAAAAGTTCCCGCAAATGTCCGATTTTGAGGAATATAACAGTTTTACATTTGTGTTTTGATATCTTCCGAATGGTTTGTGTAATTAGTGTAAATGGCATAATCTTTATTTTTATTCAAAATCATGTACTTAATTTGTTGTTATACTTATTGAAACACTTTTTGACATAAAATTCTTTAGAAAAAATGAATTTTTCAATTCCTTGTAATTTTCTTTCTACATCTTTGAAATATCCAATAAGATGACCATAGAATTGGACATTCATTTTGGTTTAACTTGTTTTTTTACTGTTCTAGAACCCCTCAAAAGTTTCCTGGTTTAAGATGGTCGTAATAATGCTTTGGCGTTAGATTGCAACAATGCATAAGAAGCACATTGTACGTTCTCGTTTAGGATGCCGGTTTCAAATATCAATAACTTGACGCAGTGCTGCTTATTTAAAAAATAAGTCTTTAAGTTGAGCTAACAACAATGTTAACCTTGTGGTATCACACGGTATGTCAAAAATGTACCCGGCCGACATTTGATAGTACAAACTTTGAGCGTTTTCTATTCATTAGCTTAAAAGCTACAAAAGCGTACCAAAGATAAGTGATTCATCGTGTACCGTATATATATTAAATATAGTTTAGGTGTACAATCAGTTTAAGGCTAGTTTAACTTAGTTAACGTATGCGGTTGTAGACAATATGTACAAGGGCGAATAACCAATTAGTAGATGTCATGAACGCTAGATATAAGCGAATTCTACGAAGCACAGCTCTTATCCAAATCCCGTAATAATTGGGGTTATGTTAAAATACTTGAAGATTTCAGGTGTATGTATAAACTCTTGTATTGTAATAGGCACGTTGGCTAAGGCTAGTTTTAAACGGAAGCATTTATCGTAGCAAAAATCGTATCATCGATATCTCACCGGGTAAAGTAGCAAATGCTATAGCATTTCTCCTGCCATGGCATATTCTATGGCATTTCTTGACGATAGAACCTGCTCTATGTCGTAGCATTTTCCCCAGCATTTCTGGTCCGATTGCAGAGACGTGGTGTGTTAAAAGGAAGAGAAAGATTTTGTGCCAATACCCATGCTCTTGTTTGTGTGGAAAATTGAATTGTATTAAAGAAACATGAGTTGGAGTATCGATGCTAAAAACTAAAGAAGAATGCTTTAGTTTCGCTCTTCTCCAGTGATTTGTTTGCTACGTCACGACAAGATGCTTATCAAAATGCTACCGTGTAAAAAGCACCATATACTTTTGATGTCATAGAATATCATATAAGATTTTTGGCAGCACATCTGCTACCAGAAATGCTACGATAAATGCTTCCCTCTGAAACCAGCCTAAGTGGTAGAGAGCATACCTCTGGTGTGGGGTCTTTGGTTCGATTCCCAGCCAAGTAAGTTCGTGGTGAAGAACATCCTGTCCATGGGTTTTCTCGAGATATTCCCGTTTAATCCCAGGTTCTTATTTCACCAGTTGTTCCATCATCATTTACTAACTTAATCACCCATCTTCATTAGCCTAATGGGCGTAATTATCTGTCTTCCTTAGCCTAATGGGCATAATCATCTGTCTTCCTTAGCCTAATGGGCGTAATCATCTGTTTCCATTAGCCTAATGGGCGTAATCATCTGTCTTCCTTAGCCTAATGGGCGTAATCATCTGTCTTCCTTAGCCTAATGGGCGTAATCATATGTTTCCATTAGCCTAATGGACGTAATTATCTGTCTTCCTTAGCCTAATGGGCATAATCATCTGTCTTCCTTAGCCTAATGGGCGTAATCATCTGTCTCCCTTAGCCTAATGGGAGTAATCATCCGTCTTCCTTAGCCTAATGGGCATAATCACCTCTCTCCCTTAGCCTAATGGGCGTAATCATCCGTCTTCCTTAGCCTAATGGGCATAATCACCTGTCTTCCTTAGCCTAATAAACGTAATCATCTGTCTCCCTTAGCCTAATGGGCATAATCATCTCTCTCCCTTAGCCTAATGGACGTAATCATTTGTCTCCCTTAGCCTAATGGGCATAATCATCTGTCTTCCTCAGCCTAATGGGCGTAATCATCTGTCTCCCTTAGCCTGATAGGCGTAATCATCTGTCTCCCTTAGCCTAATGGACGTAATCATCTGTCTCCCTTAGCCAATGGGCGTAATCATCTATCTTCCTTAGCCTAATGGGCGTAATCATCTGTCACCCTTAGTCTAATGGGCGTAATCATCTGTCTTCCTTAGCCTAATGGGCGTAATCATGCAACCTTAAACTGAATGATTTCATTTTATTTTCATTTTTGCTTAGATTTATTTTTTCATTATTTTAAATTAAAAATAATAAACTGACACTGCTTCTGTAGAAAAGTATCGCTGGCAAAATTAGTCGTAGGTATTATCGCACACGAAAGACACTACAACATTAATTTCGATCTTGAAAAATTCACAAATGACAGAATAACTGTTTAGAAAATATAAGTTCCTAAAGGTCAGGTTGTCGAGTGGGGATTGTCTTCCTTTATTTGCTGCCCTGAGTAAGCGCAGCGAAGACCCTTAGTAAACAGAATGCTACAATAAGTTATTTATAATAGTGCGCAGTAATCCCTGTGTTCTTAGGAAGGAAACTCGTTTAAAGACTGGTCTCATTGGCGTAAAGTAATCATTTCCAATTGGATGCTTGCTGCTCCAATTCCAGTAAAATCACACAAAAATGGTAAGGATTTTACCACTATGATAACATGTAAACAAGACCAATTATATTTCAGATACACTACTTTTGACTTCATGATTAACACGTGCACTGCCAACACTGGCTTTATTCCAATCCCCTATCCTCCCCTCTCTATCTCCTTCTTTTTGTCCTTATAAATGTGCACTTCAATGTCATATATTAGACAGTTTGAAAGTTACTAATGTTCCCCACGAGGAGAAACTTCTCATCTCATATTGTTCGTCTCAAAAACGAAATGAGAAGCATATTTTCAAATGCGAAACGATAAAAGAAATTTCAAAAGTCTCGCACTGAACACAAAGTCTTATATCTGAAATATTGTTTTGATGTTATGATTCGAATAGATAAAAAGTTATAAATTCATAGTAACAATCAGGGACAAAACTTCTTTCTGTTTGGTAAAATTTATTTTTGGACTAACGGTGGTGTGACTGGAACGTGTATATATATATATATATATATATATATATATATATATATATATATATATATATATATATATATGTGTGTGTGTGTGTGTGTGTGTGTGTGTGTGTGTATAATTTTCGGAGAACTATACTTAAATTGTCCTTTCATTTTGAAGTTACTTACGAAACTAATGTCATCAAACGAAAAGAACTATTGTTACTGGCTGTACGAGCAAAATGAAGATCATTTATAAAAGTTTAAATATATGTAACTCACGATATACTAAAATAATAAGTTTTGAATGTTGTTATCTCACACCCACTGTGGATCTCTCGTAATGCGAAAGGATTCTAATAAATTCAAGATGGAATTAAGAAAAAAATAAGGTCATAAATTATATACTAAACAGGCTTACATTTTTTTTCTTAGACAAGTAAAGCTTTTCGAGAATTCAGACAGGTTGAGAAACTTTTTTTTTTAACCCAAGGTGGGAGGAGACTTCTACAAAATGTACAAAGGTTTCTATTCTCATTACGTCTTATATGCAACACTAGAAATGATTTATATCAAGAAAACATATGACTTTTGTCTCAAACGAATTTTAGGTCCTTTTTGAAGTTACTTCTCTGCAAAAAATACTCTATCTAACTCCGAAAACGCTTTCAATTACTGCAACGACATCTTGTATTTCGACATCATGTATTTTCCCTGTAATTTTAAATATCTTTTCTTATATTTCCGGTCAATGTATAATTTTAAAATATGCAGTAACCAGTTAGAAGAAGAAGAAGAAGGAAATACTAAAAGGAAAGAGAATCAAAATTGATTCTAATATGATACCTCCCAACATGGAGTTATCATGTTGAAAAATTTTCGAACGCCCTGTATAATAATGTAAAATAATATATAATATAGGATATGTAAGGATGTAATGTTGTCATTTAATTTTCTTGTAATATTAAAAGGTAGGATTAAGTTAGGACGTGCATTAAAATAGGTTTAGGATTTTATTTCGTATTTAATGTCTATGTTTTGTTTATTTCTATCTTAATTTCCTATATTTCTTTAATAATATTCTGCTTGTTTCTTTTATTTTTATCTATAGAACGCTTTTCCTATCTCCAATCATTCTGAAAACTCTGTCAAAATTTTCTTTAAAAATTTATTTCAAAAATTATTCTTCATAAAATTCTTTAGACTTTCAGCCATTTTGATAGAAAATCGTCAAGATTCACTCGGTTTTGGTGCATCATCTTCAATCTTGTCTTGTGTGACGTCAGTAGCACAGATTTACAGAATTATTTATAATTGGTCGCTTTCCTTTGAATTCTATGATAATTAGCTCATCTTCAATCTTCAGACTGTTACGTCACATTGTTGTCGTACTGTAATGGCGTCAGCCTAAGAAAGCAATCCTCTGTTATCGCCCGTCAGATATTATCGACATAAAGTGATAAAGAAAGCCGCTCCCGAACGGATTTTTACTACTAAAAGATCTAAAAAGGTTCGATTGCAAAATTTGCGATAATTTTTGCGCTATTTATTGAACGGAACGGAGCGAATAGCGAGGGGAATTAGTGAATCGAAGCAGCCCAATGTTGTAAGTTGTCTGTATGCATTATGGACGAGGTCTGATTTCTGCAGAATAGGATCCTGATTTTTTTGGAAGAACCGTGATAGTTAATGGCCTTTTAACTGGTTCAAAATGGACTGTATGTTGTGGAAGATGTGAGTGATTAGTTGTTTATTCTGGAACTGTGAAATCCATCACAAAAATAATAAGAATGGTTAACCGGAACGGGTACCTGTAAGGACAACATTGGATTCTGCTACATATAAACTCATCCGAACTGTAAGTAAGTTTTCTTTATTTCTAAAGTGGTTTCAAGCGAAGTAACTTGGTAGCCTGGATTTATGGATATTTTCTTCTAACCTCGAAATTCACCAAGTTATACCGTTGGAATATGGTGTTTAGTGAAACATAATAATATAACTATGTCTTCGTAAATTCCTTTCCCGTAGGATCTACACAATTACTGAGACAATATGTGACGGCTTAGGCTTATCTATAAAGGGGGGGAAAATAAAAGGTAGAGCAAATACTGACGGAATATACATGCAAGTCTAAAATTTTCATTTAGAGTGACCATCAAAATTCCTGTTATTCAAAGAAAGCAAAAATCTTGTGAAAGGCTATATGCAGTATTCTTTATTATTGTTGTGATTTTTTTTTTTTTTTTTTTTGGCTATGCATCATTTGGCTATACATTAGAACCACGCTAAACAAATAGGATAGGAATGACGTTCTCCGGTATAGAACATATATTCAATATATTTTATTCTTTTAAAGTTTTTCCTTTTTAACCTTAACGTATCCGTGAAGTATGAGAAAGAAACCGAAGCTGTACTTTGATAAAAGAAGCACGATGGGTCGTTTTGTCATAAATTTCCGATAGGGGCAATTGATTTCCTACACCGTGCGAACATTCATATATTTTTTTTTTTTAGTAACAGAATTTCATTAAAAGAAATGTGGCCTGGACTGCCAACCAAAGCGTTTTTACGTTATAAAATAAATTTGTTGGTGTGAGTGTGTAGTGTGAATGTGTCTTAGGTTAGTGTAGGTTAAGGATTTAGTGATTTCATATGT
The DNA here is from genome assembly GCF_964235325.1 of Thermobia domestica. Lineage (NCBI taxonomy): Eukaryota > Metazoa > Arthropoda > Insecta > Zygentoma > Lepismatidae > Thermobia > Thermobia domestica. Next base: position 198,378,801 of record NC_137467.1, read on the forward strand.
ATTTGTAATAAAATGTGTAGGCAAGAAATGAATAAACATAAGAAAAGGGGGGTGCCTAGTAATTGTAGCTGCTGTGAACAGCTAAAACGTAAGATTTTTTTTAAATGAAAGATATGAATGCCAATGAGAGGCACTTTCCCTAAGATAGTCGAGAATGAGTAACTATTTAATGAAAGTAATAAATATTGGGAATATGTGAAATAAAATTTGAAAGTCATGAGAGTATGTGTGCATGTGGTATTGTAAAATGGTTGGTCACGAATTGTGACACGCACGGTAAAAAATGATTCTGTAAAGTGTAATGCGATGTATTGTTGTGCCCCTAAACTCAATGTAAACAGTCTGTATAAAGCTTCGGTGAAACAAGTAAAGCTTCAGGTGGACAATTATGTTTTATTCCATATAACAGAGATACAGTAGAGTAGAAATTTGTATAGTAAAACATGATTTAGTCGAGATCAATAGTGCGTCTTCCTATCAATCCGATAATGTATCATCGAGGGGAAAATGATATGAGTGAAACGTTACGGGGAACCCATCAGTGAATGTCACGAATCCTGAGATTTTTTTTTATTTACTTTTCCAAATTTTCGAGTTTATTTATCTTTTTTTTTCCGTTGCGCAAAACTTCATTTAGATAATACACTTGTAGGGCAGGTCTTCTGAGTTCGATCCTTTCTCCCATGACTATGGAGCGAGTGAGTGCATCCCCGGTTGCGAGCTATTCTTCTGTGATGGCCACATAGACTTGTAGCTGGTTAAACTGGTGATATACTCAAACGCACCTTGGTCCCAAGAAAGCGAACATCTGAGAACAACAGTAGACACGAATACATACATAAACAAAACACATAGAAATAAAAATTATTTTACTAACAAATATGTTGGTTTTTTGATGAGTTTTTGTCTTTACGTTGTCATAATAACGTTTTGTAAATAAACGATATAATTCAGGAACCATCATAAAATGGGATGTACGCATAATCATAAAGGTGTGTATTTATTTCAATAAATGTGCACCACAATAAAAAAGCCAGGAAAGCTAAACGCAACATAAACTGTTTTAACTGATTTTAGTAATATAATCTAGCTATAATTATGACTTAGGATCTGTGTATAACGAGTTATGTTATATAACAAAGAGCTGCTTCGTGGCTAAGCTGGTAGTATATGCCCCTCTGGCGTGAGAGATTCGGGTTCGATTCCCGGCTGGAGTCATGTTCCTCGGATTCCACGTTAGTCAGTAGGTCCTGTCTCAAATATCCTCGCTGCCGAAAGGACGTCAAACTCAAAATCAACTCAACTCAACTTTCAGTAGTCAAACCAAAGTTTGGTTCCGAAATTTCATATTGATTACATAATATTCTTAATTTGACCGCTTATAGCTTTTGTTTCTATCATGCGGTAAACTTCTTTCATATTTGTCAAATAGTAAAGACCCATATTTAATTCAAAATGGGCGTATTTCATGTAGTGAACTACTTTCCATATTAGACTAATAGATTACATAAAAAAGAAATAGAAGAGATAGAAATAGTAGCTTTTTTGGGGGGGAACTGTAACTAGTTTCCAGAAAGGAAGAAAGAAGAGGTTTTCTCAGGAACGAGTGAAAAAGGATTTTTGCTCCTGATAACTTGAAACAACCCTTATTTCGTTAAGATTTATGGAAAAGTGAAAGAAAAGAGAGAAGAGAATAAGAAAGATCTAAAGAAAGAAGTGAAGAGAGGAAAAAGGAAAGAAACTAGAAGGTAATGAAAAGTAAAGGAATAAAAGAAAAAATAAAAAAAAATAAAAGAGCAGCGTGATGCGTAGCGAATACTTGTCCCGTAGTTTTCCCTGGCTTTAATGGCTTCGACGTGCTTGTTTAAAAAGAAACGGTTCTAAAAGAGCAATGCGAGTCGGGGGGGGGGGGAAAGGGGGGAAATTTCTCCAAAGGAAAGTTATACATACCGAGTAAGGGAAAGATAGAGAGAGAGAGAGAAACAAAGAAAATGATGGATAACGTTTTTCACAACGCAGACACCAACAGAAAATTTAATGAAAAAGAAAATAAGTATTACACCATTATATATATATACATATATATATATATATATACACACACACACACACACACACACACACACACACACACACACACACACACACACACACACACACATATATATATATATATATATATATATATATATATATATATATATATATATATATATATATATCAAAAGAAGAAAGTGGAAGTGCTTAATTTACATACTTAATAACTTTTTTATGTCTTTCCTTAACGTATCCATATGGGATTTTTACTTGCGTTTTCCGCCATGATGAGATTCTTTCCCGGGATTTTCCCTGTTATCTACTTCTTTTCGTTTTCTATTAAAATATATATATACAGAAAAAAGCTTTCACTGTGTTTTGGTTATTTTTTCCTTGGTTGCCTTTTTTTTCATAATTTTTGTTTGTAGAATGACAACAAATGATGGTTATTTTCACTGCATGAAGTTTTGTTTGCTATAGAGAGGAAGTACATATATACGTATACAATTGAATAAAAGAAACCGTAATGGGAAGAGTATATACCAGATAAGTTGCCAGTGCAGTATGTATGCTCTATATTATATACCTCTAAAGTCGGAAACACACTTAATTGTTTGCATACTTCCACAAAACATACAAACACCAAATTTTGCATACTTGTTCGTCATGGGATGTGAGTAATGTGAAAATTCCGATATCACGAAAAAGGCGACATTTTCCATGTAATTGAAGTATCCAAATTTTTCATCGTTTCGAAATGCTGGTTTTTAGGGTAGTTCCGCACACCATAGAAACGTCATATTTTGTCAGGCAGTGAAGCTAGGCACATAGTTTATGATAGAAAAAAGAGCTTTAAAATTCGTTTTCGTTTCGCGGCGCAAATCGAAAAAATGTGAAATTTGTAATGGCTGTATCTAGGATGTTGAAATTTCGAGGTGATGTTTATTCTGATGCGTAGTTTGCGAATCCGCCCTTAAACTTGAAAAAAATAGTCATGTTCGGTGTAAGAAAGTGCTAGGAATGTCATAAGGGGGCGTCTAATTCTACACAACTTGTAGATATGGTGGAATCACGAAATTGCGTTCAAGTGTGTAGAGTACATTGTATGTGTGGGGAAAAATCCGACATGTTGGAAAAGTCGTCATCTTTTATTCAAAATGGCGGCTCTAAAATTTGTAACCATGAAAATTGTAAGTTGTGCTCTTGGTAGGTAAGCCACGTTTCGCTATGTTTTTAAGGACGTAGTTCAGTTTAAGTGAAGAAACAAATCATTGGAGAAGTCGCCATCTTGAATTCAAAATTGCCATATTTTTAAATTTCCTTCATTTGGACTCTTATGTGATATATTGAGGAGAAAAGAACAAACAGATTTCAATGTAGTAAGTTAGCTACACGGTAAAGTGTCTGCTTTCTGAGTAGCAGGTCTGGGTTCGAATCCCCGCAGACGTTGTTTTATCTTGCGTTTTTTTCTTATCACGTTGCTTCATTTTACCAAATAGTTTCTGTTGGCATTGCGTGAACAAAATATTTTCGTTATTACAGACATAGACGGAAAGGATATATTTATACGCTAACTGTTGAGATGGTCTCGAAACTAGCAGTATGTTCGTGTAAAGTTTCGAGACGATACTGAAGTATTTAAAATCAAACATATGTAGCTTTGGAAATGGAGATCCCCAGTGTCTCTATCGGAAGCAATGTTCGGGGGAGGGGAGTATTACCCCGGGGGCACTGCTGATAACATTCTATTTGTTATTGTATTATAAAAGTATTATTTTGATCTTGCCAGGGGCGCTCTGAGGAGGCAGTGTCCCCCAAAAAGAGTCTGAAAGAAACATTGGGCATCATTTTCACGATATAGTGTCCATAAAAGACAACAATACATTTTGTCTCGCAACAACAGTGTCTGCTTCAAACCGGAAACGATTGCAAAATATCTCTCTCCCCTTTTATGTTCCTAGTTAAGATACATGCGTATACCAAATTTGAAGTGAATACCACAAATGGAAAGTATAAAATATTAATTTTAAGGAAATACACACACACACAGGCCGTACGCAGGGGGTGGGTCCTGGGGGTCCGGACCACCCCCGAAATTCCAACTTTTGAGTAAATTTAGCCTAATTTTTGGGACAAGTTTAGGAATTTCAATATAAAATACACTGATATTGTGTTTGGCCCCTCCCGAAATAAATTCCTGCGTACGCTACTGCGCACACACGCTCATACACACACACACGAATGGGCACCTTTTGAATATTGTCTCGTCGGCAGCGTACATAATTTTAATATATAAGATACGTGGAAAGGTGCCCTTTCGATTTAATAGTTTTAGTTGCGGTTTCGGTTGGAATGAATTGCCGTATATAATAAAGTCAAGCTTATTTTCAATCACCTATGCTATAAAAATAAACTTTCAAAGAAAGAAAAAGTGAGAGAAAAACTTGCTGAGAATCGAACCCAGGTCTTTTGCACAGTAATCTCACGTCGTTCCCCTACACTACTTAATTCCTTAGATTTTGGACTTCCTACTTACTGCTCACATAGTACTGGTACGTATCGGTCCCGCGTCTGTGGAATTATATACCTCTATAATCGGAAACACACTTAATTGTTTGCATACTTCCACAAAACATACAAACACCAAATTTTGCATACTTGTTCGTCATGGGGTGTAAGTAATGGGAAAATTCCGATATCACGAAAAAGGCGACATTTTCCATGTAAATGAAGTGTCGAAATTTTTCGTCGTTTCGAAATGCTGGTTTCTAGAGTAGTTCCGCACACCATAGAAACGTCATATTTTGTCAGGCAGTGAAGCTAGGAACATAGTTTATGATAGAAAAAAGAGCATTAAAATTCGTTTTCGTTTCGCGGCGCAAATCGAAAAAATGTGAAATTTGTAATGGCTGTATGTAGGACGTTGAAATTTCGAGGTGATGTTTATTCTGATGCGTAGTTCGCGAATCCGCCCTTAAACTTGAAAGAAATAGTCATGTTCGGTGTAAGAAAGTGCTAGGAATGTTATAAGGGGGCGTCTAATTCTACACAACTTGTAGATATGGTGGAATCACGAAATTGCGTTCAAGTGTGTAGATTACAGCGCATGTGAGGGGAAAATTCCGACATGTTGGAAAAGTCGCCATCTTCGATTCAAAATGGCGGCTCAAAAATTTGTAACCATGAAAATTGTGAGTTGTGCTCTTGGTAGGTAAGCCAGGTTTCGCTATGTTATTAAGGACGTAGTTCAGTTTAAGTGAAGAAACAAATCATTGGAGAAGTCGCCATCTTGAATGCAAAATTGCCATATTTTTGAATTGCCTTCATTTGGACTCTTATGTGGTATATTGAGGAGAATAAAACAAACAAAGTTCAACGTAGTGAGTTAGCTCCGCGGTAAAGTGTCTGCTTTCTGAGTAGCAGGTCTGGGTTTGATTCCCCACCGAACCTTGTTTTATTTTACGTTGTTTTCTTATCACGTTGCTTCCTTTTATCAAAATAGTTTCTTTTGGCATTGCGTGAACAAAATATTTTCGTTATTACAGACATAGACGAAAAGAATATATTTATACACTAACTGTTGATATTGTCTCGAAACTAGGCAGTATGTTCGTGTGAAGCTTCGAGACGATACTCAAGTATTTAGAAAGAAACATTTGTAGCTTTAGAGATGGGGCAACACCAGTGTTTCTTTCAGAAACAATGTTCCTGAGGATCACAGTTAGTATTCCCAGGGGCACTGCTCATAGTATTCTATTTATTATTCTATTATACACGTATTATTTGGTCTCCTGCGGAGGCACTCTAAGAGCCCCAAGGAGGCAGTGTACCCCCCAAAAACATTTTGGAAAAAAACATTGAGCATCATTTGCACGATATAGTATACAGACGAGACAAAAATACATTTTGTCTCGCGAGGATAGTGTGCGCTTCGCTTTTAAGGAAACACACACACACACACACACACATATATATATATATACACAGACTGTTCCATAATTCGTGTTATTTTCTACAGCGCTGGGAGAAGATGAAGTTTATACACTATTGATGTAAAATTTGGCACTCTTATTGAGAAATATCTGAATTTTTCGAATTTCTAAAGAAAATAACAGAAAATTGCTGTTTAGCCCTCCTTTTAGGGGTGTAAACACGAAAGTTCATTTTCCTTATGGGAGATTCAATGTTAAATTTTAGAAGCAGTTTTCTCCAATAATTATTCGTTAAGATTTTGGAGAAAATGAGTTGTATTTGTTACAAAATGCAAAAACGCTCATTCACAAAGCTAGTAAAGCCGTCTCAAACATTATTTTGCGAAGGTCTCCCTTTTGGGGGGCAAGCGGCGTAAAAAGGTGGTGGGTGATATGTTACCAAAATCCCAAAATTTATTTTCGGAATGCGAGTAAGCGTGAGATTAACCACAAATGTCACAGAATTAATGATCCAATGTCCTTACATGTAAGAGTGACTGATAATGGGGCTACAGCCCCCTTTCAAAAATAAAAAAATCACCATAAATATCCTTAGTAGGGACATACGAGAAGAAGGTATTTTTGTTAATTAATGTGAAATTTGGCGTAATTGTATCAAATGAGTATGCGTTTTTCAAATCTGGAATGTTATTTTGATAACGCACCGCCTTAGGGGGGCACAGGGGGCGAAGCATTCAATGATGGATCTTTATAAAAATTCAAAATGTTGTTCCGGAAATACCAGTCAGCGTCAGATTTTACCACTGTCACAGAATTAATATTCTAATGCTCCTTGCATGTGCCAGTGACTTATATGGGGCAATAGCCCTCTTTCAAAAATAAAAAAAATCACCATAAATATCCTTAGTGGGGATATACGAGAAGAAGGTATTTTTTTAAAATTAATGTAAAATTAGGCGTCATTGTATCAAATGAGTATGCGTTTTTCAAATCTGGAATGTTATTTTGATAACGCACCGCCTTAGGGGGCACAGGGGGCGAAGCACACGATGATGGATCTTTATAAAAATTCCAAATTTTGTTCCGGAAATGCCAGTGAGCGTCAGATTTTTCACCACTGTCACAGAATTAATATTCTAATGCTCCTTGCATATGCCAGTGATTGATGTGTTGCTACAGCCACCTTCCACAAATCACCAAAAATCACGATAAATATCCTTAACAGGGACATACCAGAAGAAGCTTTTTTTCTATTGGTCGATTAATGTGAAATTTGGCCTTATTGTAATAAAAAGTTATGTATTTTCCAAATCTGAAATGTTATTTTGGTAACAGGGGACAAAGGACGCGGTTGGTAACTTTTGGCTTTGGAGGGCACAGGGGCTGAAGTATAAAAATTCCAAATTTTATTTTGGTAGTGCCAATGAGCATGAAATTAATTGCAAGGCACACAGAATTAATGCTCCTATGCTATTTCCATGTACAATCCGCAGCAAACAACCTGCAACATGAGCATGTAAGTTTATTGTGAAACTACGACTAACAGCACCTCGGCGTCCTCCCCTGCACACTTATTTTGGAGCAAAAGACTTCGTCGTTTCACAATAAACATATATGCTCATGTTGCAGGTTTTTTGTTGCGGACTGTACCAGTGATTGATATTAGGCTACAATCCCCTTTCATAAAACAATAGAAATTCATGATGAATGTCCTTATACTCAAGGACCTACTGGCAGAAGGTAAATATTTTTCATTATTAAAGTGAAATTTGGCATTATTGTCGAAAAATGTTTATTTAGAAAAAAAGCTAAAGTGACAATATGATAATGGTCATGTGTTCATCTATTTTAGTGGCGTCAACTCAAAATTTGATTGGCCTAACTAGAGTTTGAATGTAAAATGCGGAAAGCAGTTTGCTCTATATTTATACGAATTTTGCTGTAAATTAGCAGTTTTAGGTGGAAAATACGATACAATTCCTCTTCTTCCTCCCCTTTCATCTATGATGGTACATGCGTTTCTAGTTTTATTACGCCAAACCTCCAAATTGGGAAAGATAGGCAGTAAGAAAATTCAAACTTTTCGTTATTTCCCGTGAGCGTCAAAATATTTGGAAATATACCAAAATTAATGCTTAGAAGCTACCTCCATGTGCCAGCGACCACTTTAGTGATTCAATTCCCCCTTCCCGGTCCCAAAATCATTTAAAGAACCACACCACTTTGTTTTATTATCTTTCATGCTTCTCTCTGGCCTATTCAGAATGCATGCTAAGAGATGTGTGTTTAAGAAGCACTGGAACACGTCCGAATCATTTGTTGGCGTCCTACTGTAAGCTGATTTTAAGCAATGTCAACAAACTTTTGTTTATAAAACACCCTCTAATTCATGACTCAACTTCTTGTTCATGTGTGCTGACAACAGTTTCAGACCTTTTCTTATCGCAATACGCCAACGATTTACGAGTTAACGTGTTGACAGTTAAATAGGATTTCGTGTCTGTAATCAACACCTGGGTTAGATTGCCTTCTTCGGAAATGGACATTACATAGTAGGTGGATCTCGGGGATAGAAACTTGAAGGTAAAACCATACAAGGTCCGAATGGTTTCTGAATTGTGTGCAAGTGATTATGGTGATCGTGTTTATTTCTGTAACTGGTTTATCTAGAAGTTAAATGAAAACCCTGTCTTCTTATTTCAAGTGATGTTTTCCGATGAAGCAAAATTCTTCTTAAATGGTTCTGTGTCCTCATCACATGCAAGATATTGGTCATCGATACAGCCGAACGTGAGATCAGAAGTGTCAATGGTCAAACGAGGAATAATGGTTCGGTGTGGTATAACTGCGACTGAGGTGATAGGACCTTTCTTTTTTGATGAAAATGTAACAACGTCATCATACCAAAAGCTACTAAGAGAAAAAGTATTTTCTGAACTTGATCGTTTAAATTTAGGTCAAAGTGATGAATTATGGTTTATGCAAGATGGAGCGCCAGCGCATCGCTCAAATACGACTATAAATCTTTTGAGAGAGAAATTTGGGGAACGGATTATTTCTATGGGGTCAAGTGTCGAATGGCCACCAAGAAGTCCGGATCTTACACCATGCGATTTTTTCTTGTGGGGATTCCTAAAACCAATTGTCTACCAAAAATCATGTAACAGTGTAGAGGACTTGAAACAGAGGATTGTCCACAGTATACAGATGATCACTCCAGATATGTTGGAGAAGGTGTTCACAGTTTCTTTAGTAAATCGCATTAATTTATGTCTTGCTCATTCAGGATGGCATGCCGAATAAAAGTAAGTTGATTTTATACTTTTTACATTTAGGTTAATGATCTTTTTAAACAATTAGTGATAGTAGAGCCAAAAAGAGTAGTTTTCAACAAAGAATAATTTCCAGCAACTGATTCTTATTCCTCGGGAAACATTTGTTTCTATTACAACCGTGTGTCCGTGTGTATTACGTCTGCAGTACATACGAGTAAGTTGTTATATGGAAAGTTGGATAATACGGTTATTGTGTAAGAAGTAATGAAAATACATGCTTTTTCTTTTTACGAATAAAGCAAACAATATTGAAACTTAAAGCTCACTTTTAATTTTTAAGATCTTACTTTTCATTAAGATTTTTTTTGTTCCTGCTACATTTTTTATTGTCATTTTGTGTTCTATTTCGAGATGGTTCTCCTTAAGTGTGTAGAAAATACGTAGGTGATACGTGTGTGAGATTTTCTGCTATAAAAAGAGCCCTAATTGATTTTTAAAAATATAAAATTCTTTGATTATATTCCTGTGACACCATAACAACAAAGCTATATGCATAATCAGTTACACTGACAGAAGTTATTCATTTACAGTAATTTCCAGGTTTATTGTATATATATTTTTTTGTTTTGCAATATTGACAACTTACATATTAATTATGACATATTTATTGTGATTTTTGGAAGGGGGCTGTAGCCCATATAAGCCACTGGGACATGCAAAGAGCATCGGAATATTAATTCTGTGACATTTGTGACTAATCTCACGCTCATTAGAATTTTCAAAATAAAATTTGGAATTTTCATAAAGATCCACAATCTTATGCTTCGCCCCCTTTGCCGCTAAAGGTGGTGCGTTATCAAAATTATACCGAATTAAAAAAAACGCCAGCACCAAATTTCACATTACTTGATTTTAAAAACTAGTTTCTTCCGGTGTGTCCCTGATAAGGATATTGATCGTGATTTGTGGAAGGGAGCTGTAGCCCCACATCAATCACTGGCACATGCAAGGAGCATCGGAATCTTAATTCTGTCACATTTGTGATTAATCTGATACTCATTCACACTTCCAGAATAAAATTTGGATTTTTTAAATAAAGATTCAAATGCTTATGCTGCGCGCCCTGTGCCCTCCTAATCCGTTGTCACCAAAATAACATTCTATATTTCAAAAACGCGTACCTTTTTACTAAGATAAAAAATTATTTTACATTAATTTGACAAGAAATAATGGTTTCTCGGATGTCCCTTCTAAAATTTTTATGTGATTTCTTGGAAGGGGGCTGTAGCCCCATATCAATCACTGGCACATGCAAAAAAACATCGGAATATTAATTCTGCGAAATTTATGATTAATCTGATGCTCACTGGCATTTCCAGAACAAAATTTGGATTTTTTATAAACATCCATAATTTTATGTTTCGCCCCCTGTGCCCCCTAAGGCGGTGCGGTACCAAAATAACATCCCATATTAAAAGGCATACCTTTTCAGCACAATAACACCAAGTTTAACTAAATTGATTAACTAACTAACTTTAAAAAAATAGTTTCTTCCGGTATGTTCCTGCTAAGGATATTTATGGTGAATTTTTAATATGATTTTTGGAAGGGAGGCTATAGCCCCATATAAGTCACTGGCACATGCAAGGAGCATTAGAATATTAATTCTGTATGACAGTAGTGAAAAATCTGACGCTCACTGGCATTTTCGGAACAAAATTTGGAATTTTTATAAAGATCCATCATCGAGTACTTCGCCCCCTGTGCCCCCTAAGGCGGTGCGTTATCAAAATAACATTCCAGATTTGAAAAACGCATACTCATTTGATACAATTACGCCAAATTTCACATTAATTAACAAAAATGCCTTCTTCTCGTATGTCCCTACTAAGGATATTTATGGTGATTTTTTTATTTTTGAAAGGGTGCTGTAGCCCCATTATCAGTCACTCTTACATGTAAGGACATTGGAGCATTAATTCTGTGACATTTGTGATTAATCTCACGCTTACTCGCATTCCGAAAATAAATTTTGGGATTTTGGTAACATATCACCCACCACCTTTTTACGCCGCTTGCCCCCCAAAAGGGAGACCTTCGCAAAATAATGTTTGAGGCGGCTTTACTAGCTTTGTGAATGAGCGTTTTTGCATTTTGTAACAAATACAACTCATTTTCTCCAAAATCTTAACGAATAATTATTGGAGAAAACTGCTTCTAAAATTTAACATTGAATCTCCCATAAGGAAAATGAACTTTCGTGTTTACACCCCTAAAAGGGGGGCTAAACAGCAATTTTCTGTTATTTTCTTTAGAAATTCGAAAAACTCAGATATTTCTCAATAAGAGTGCCAAATTTTACATTAATAGTGTATAAACTTCATCTTCTCCCAGCGCTGTAGAAAATAACACGAATTATGGAACAGTCTGTATATATATATATATATATATATATATATATATATATATATACCTTTTGACAATTTTCTCGTTGGCAGCGTATATAGTTATAATATACGGGATACGTGGAAAAGTGCCTCTTTCGGTTCAGTAGTTTGTTTACAGGACCGGTTGGAGTGAAATGCGTTTTATAATAGACTCAACCTTATAGGCAAACAATATATGCTATAAAAATAAACTTTCAAAGAAACAAAAAAGTGAGAAAAAGATTTTTAGGAATCGAACCCAGGTCTCCCGTCTAGTAGGCTCACTTCAATCCCCTACACTACCGATTTCCTTAGATATTCGACTTCGTTCTTACTGCTCATATAATACTGGTACGTTGCGGCCTGCATCTGTGGGGAATTACACGTCTAAAATCGGAATAGTAATCGGGTTTTATATGCGTTTTTTAGTATCATTAAGGAAATGATGTCTTGTTTTTTAATTGTAATAAGAAATGAGAAAGACACCATTCTAATACACTGTTATACTACTATGCAAAAAGTGGTTTGTTTAAAATGTTATAAACAAATTTTCAAAAGCCTCCAATAATATTCATATTCTAAATTACTTAGTTAATAATCGTCTTCATTGAAATAATGAGAGTAAAGATACACGAAGACTCTATGTAATTGCCCAGTGTATATAAACATTTCAAAAAGTCTTGCTGCCCAGTAAGTACATTTTTTACCAAAGGACACCATTATAATAAGATGTACCAAATTTCACAAAAGTAAATCCCCACGTTAAGCGGGTTTGCATATTCCAGGCTCCTAACTATGAAAACATTTACGCTCACTCCAACCTCAATCATTTCACGAATTCAACCTGTTTTACGTATGTTATTAGGACATAATATCGATTGTGATTTATTCTAAAAACACTTTTATACATTGCAAGAGCTGTAACGTCCAAATATTTACTGAGAACTCATAGTCGTATCGGAATAAACAAAAGCGAGTATGGAACAGTAAACTGCTTTCGCAAAAGGCAAAAGAACATGTGTAAAGGCATACAAAACGGTCGAGTGGTTTGGGTCGATACACTATCAATCACATGTTTGTGTGTTCAAACCCGGTAGCAAGTTATTCCTTTTTTTAAGTGTCTTCCTATTTTCATCCGGAGGCTGAAAATATTTTTTTGAGTAACTCATTGAAAACTTCTTTTGTTTCAAATTCGATTAGAACGGAACATTGTATGAATTGCAAATCTTAAATCCATAGCAAAAAAAAAAAAAAAAATGAAGTATACTCACTACTCCATTATCCTCTGATTTGTAACGAAAAACTATTTATAAACAGTGGTGACTTCAGAAAATTATCCTCGGGGGGAATTTCAATATGCGGGTGGAGGGCAAACATTGGTAGTCCACATTGAGCATGATCGAATATATGGTCCTGAAGGCGGAAATTTCTTAGCTCGAAAGGGGTCTCAAATTCTCCGTCAAATCACGTCTTGAAAGTATCATTGCTTAAAAGCTTTTCGTAGCAAATATAATATTACACTTGTTTCTCGTTCTACATTTAGAATTGGTAAAATCATAACTTACAGAGGATTATAATAAAAGCATAAAAATTACAATACCAATCATGTATAAATTATCCTGTAAGTTACCAACTTTGTCAGATTAAAACTCAAATATTTGTTTTCGGATTGCACTTAGAAGTAAGTCCTCTCTATATAATCCGGATTGGAAAGCCATGTATAACTCTAATTAATTAATCAATATTTATACAAATATTTTTTTTTACTATTTTTACTATTCAATATTATATACACTTCATTTCCAAAATCAAAATCTCGAAAATGTATATTGTACGAGTGCAGATTCGGAAAGAAATGATTATTTATCATATATTGGTCTCTATTCGAAATTCTATTTAATCGAATCCGACAAGAACACAGACAGAAACATTGAGAACAGGTGAAAAAAAGAGAGAAAAAGGTGCTGTACCTGGCGGAGGCTCGAACCTAATTCGAACAGTGCTTTATAAGCCGAACGCCTTAGACCACTCGGCTATGGTAACAACTAGTGATTGTAGCAAAGGCTTCGAGTAGTAGTTCTTATTACAGAATATCGTTTTCTATTGCCTAAAATTTAAACCTAATTTACTTTGATATAATATATCTACTAATTTGTTTCATGAACACGTTTTCGTTACTTTGGTGAATGATGTATGTTGTTGATATAGATTCTATTACACGTTCTTTCGTAAATATTATAGAAAGTATCAGGGTTATTTATGATCTTTCATGGAAATTGACTAGCGCATGCGCAGTACACATACAGTTCAATTGGAAGGCGAGGAAGGAAACGCTAACACACTGTAAGAATGTTTCCCTCACAAGCAGTAGTTCCCAACCGAGGAACGGCGGGACGCACTTCCTCCTCCTGGGGTGGCGTGAAGGGCTTACGAAGTCCCTTCGTTGTGTTATATTTCTTGAATGATTATGCACAATATACAGTCACATCTTCGACACCTTTGGAAGTGATAAATCGTAGTATAAGTAAATCGTCCTCCACACACAGTGATTGTTGCTTTTCCAAGATTATAAACTGGAACACTTTTTTTTTCAATAGAATATAAAAGTTTCCATGGGAGGGTTTACAACCCCCTGGGTCTTTGATATGTCACCGCCTAAACTGTAACTTTCAAGTTAGAATCGAAAAATGGAGACATGTGACCTACTAAATATATTTTTAGTTCATTATACATTTTCATAAATAAAATATCCACAATTACAATGACAGTAAATGCTAAGTAATTATTGTAAATGTTTGTACTTTCATTTTCCCTCTTTCTTCTCAACTGAGCTTGAAAAATGTAAAAATGTAAGGTTAAGAATTTCAAATATTACGTATATTTTAGCGTATTACGAAATTATAATTAATAGAATCCGGCAGGATCACAAACAGAAACGTCAAGAAGAGGTAAAACCAAATTGTACTGTGGTGGGATTCGAACTACTCTTGAATGGTGCCTCAGAATCTCTAGCAGAATGACTTAGTTCAATCGGCTAATGTCACAAGTTGAAAATATAGTAAGCGTGTTTCGTGTTCAATCTTTTGTTACAGTATGAAATTTATTTTGTATTCTCTGAAGTTTAAGCCTATTTTGGCCTGATGTAATAGTCTGTTGAAATTGTTTTATGTTTACGGTATTCTTTACTTTGACGAATGATATTGTTAATATAGGTTCTATTACGTATTCGTTCATAAATATTACAACAATTGTCAGGATTATTTATGATCTTTCATGAAAACTGACTGGTGCATGCGCAGTAGAAACGGAAAGATGCACTTTACCGACATTTGTCATACACGCCAGAACGCAAATTTCTAACAGGTTCTGAAAATGCCTCGCTCTAAAGGTTGTGGAGAACAGTCTGTTGCTCTGAGAGGAGAAATCATAGGCCGAGCAAAAATGGGACAAACTGTGCCTCAGATTGCTAGAGATCTGGGATGTGACAAGAAAACGGTCAAGAAATGGGTTCAGCGACATGAAGAAGGTGGTGAATGGTTCAGGTCTCGGTCAAGAAGTGGAAAGCCAAAAGTGACAACTGCAGCTCAAGATCAAGCTTTAGTTACAGAAGTAATGAACAGACCTCTACGCCACACGTCAATCCTCTTGGACAAAGCCAGAGAATATAATTGTTCTTACGAAACAATAAGAAGAAGATTATTGGGGGCTGGTCTACACTGTTCAAGACCAGCTAGGAAGACTCCTGACTGAAACTCACAAGGCCAGACGAATGGAATGGGCACAGAATAACATAACCCAACCTCAGTCATATTGGGACTTAGTCATCTGGACCGATGAGAAGGTTTTCAAGTCTAACCAACAAGGCAGAGTTATATTGTATAGACCGCGCCGAACCAGGTATGCTGAACAAAATATTATCAGAACTTCTTGTTCAGGACGAATATCAGCACACTTTTGGGGATACATGACGGCTGCTGGTCCTGGAGATTTGGTTGCGGTGCCTGAGAGAATGAACAGCAGTGTTTACATTAATATCCTCGAAAATACGTTGTTACCGTCCTTAGAAAGAAACTTCCCCGAACAGGAAGAATATATATTTATGCATGACAACAGTGCTGTTCACACTTCCCGGCAAACACGAGAGTGGCTAAGTGAACATCCAGAGTTAATTTGTATTGAGTGGCCCCCTCTATCCCCACACTTGTACCCAATTGAACATCTCTGGGCCTACATGGTGCAAGAATGGGAAGAGAGACGTGAAGACAGAGACCAAATGTTTCTTCAAAATCATGTTATAGAACTGTGGCAACATTTTCGTGACACACCGTCGTATTGCTCGAGACTTGTATCTAGTATTCCCTCCAGACTTCAAGAAGTTATTGACTCTGGAGGTGATTACACGAAGTACTAGTGTGTTATTTTTTGTGTAAACATTTATTTAAGTTTCATTTATTTATTATATTTTTTCAAGAGCAATACTTTCATTCTTCATTCTTTTCCTTTGCTTGTTTACTTATTAGTTCGTTAAAACGTTAAGGAAGAGTAGTATATCTTCAAAAAGTATTTGTGAATTTACTTTGAACGTTTCTAAGAATACATTTACTTTTTTTTCTTACTCTATATCATGCCCAATATTACTTTCATTTCAGTTAATTAATAACTTTATTTTACATCTCGGATAAAAGTATTATTGCCTTTTTAACGATGTTTTTCCTTTTGATTGTGTAATTTCTAGTTTCATTGAATTATCTCAATTCGAATGAATAAATCACATTTTGTTTATTGTAACTTCCTTAGCTAGGTTCGAATTCGAGAACAATGTGTTGTAATTTACGTTCTTTATTCTTCATATTGTGCAGTAAAGACAATATTAATTATTTTTCATGAGTCCAGTTGATCAGTGAGAACTTGGACAAACATTAACCTGGTGATTCTTTACGCAATGACAAGAGTAAAATTCATTTTAGCTGTTCTTTATGCTTCACAGCGATGAAACATTCTAACAGTGTGTTAGCGTTTCCTTCCTCGCCTTCCAATTGAACTGTCTGTGTACTGCGCATGCGCTAGTCAATTTCCATGAAAGATCATAAATAACCCTGATACTTTCTATAATATTTACGAAAGAACGTATAGTAGAATCTATATAACAACATACATCATTCACCAAAGTAACGAAAACGTGTTCATGAAACAAATTAATAGATATATTATATCAAAGTAAATTAGGTTTAAATTTTAGGCAATAGAAAACGTTATTCTGTAATAGGAAATACTACTCGAAGCCTTTGCTACGATCACTAGTTATTATCATAGCCGAGTGGTCTAAAGCGTTCGGCTTATAAAGCACGTTTCAAACTAAGTTCGAATCTTCGCCGGGTACAGCAAATCTTTCTCTCTTTTTTTCACCTGTTCTCAATGTTTCTGTCTGTGTTCTTGTCGGATTCGATTAAATAGAATTTCGAATAGAGACCAATATATATGATAAATAATCATTTCTTTCCGAATCTGCACTCGTACAATATACATTTTCGAGATTTTGATTTTGGAAATGAAGTGTATATAATATTGAATAGTAAAAATAGTAAAATAAAAAATATTTGTATAAATATTGATTAATTAATTAGAGTTATACATGGCTTTCCAATCAGGATTATATAGAGAGGACTTACTTCTAAGTGCAATCCGAAAACAAATATTTGAGTTTTAATCTGACAAAGTTGGTAACTTACAGGATAATTTATACATGATTGGTATTGTAATTTTTATGCTTTTATTATAATCCTCTGTAAGTTATGATTTTACCAATTCTAAATGTAGAACGAGAAACAAGTGTAATATTATATTTGCTACGAAAAGCTTTTAAGCAATGATACTTTCAAGACGTGATTTGACGGAGAATTTGAGACCCCTTTCGAGCTAAGAAATTTCCGCCTTCAGGACCATATATTCGATCATGCTCAATGTGGACTACCAATGTTTGCCCTCCACCCGCATATTGAAATTCCCCCCGAGGATAATTTTCTGAAGTCACCACTGTTTATAAATAGTTTTTCGTTACAAATCAGAGGATAATGGAGTAGTGAGTATACTTCATTTTTTTTTTTGCTATGGATTTAAGATTTGCAATTCATACAATGTTCCGTTCTAATCGAATTTGAAACAAAAGAAGTTTTCAATGAGTTACTCAAAAAAATATTTTCAGCCTCCGGATGAAAATAGGAAGACACTTAAAAAAAGGAATAACTTGCTACCGGGTTTGAACACACAAACATGTGATTGATAGTGTATCGACCCAAACCACTCGACCGTTTTGTATGCCTTTGCACATGTTCTTTTGCCTTTTGTGAAAGCAGTTTACTGTTCCATACTCGCTTTTGTTTATTCCGATACGACTATGAGTTCTCAGTAAATATTTGGACGTTACAGCTCTTGCAATGTATAAAAGTGTTTTTAGAAGAAATCACAATCGATATTATGTCCTAATAACATAC
Source organism: Thermobia domestica (assembly GCF_964235325.1). Classification (NCBI taxonomy): domain Eukaryota; kingdom Metazoa; phylum Arthropoda; class Insecta; order Zygentoma; family Lepismatidae; genus Thermobia; species Thermobia domestica. The sequence goes on from NC_137467.1 coordinate 198,396,962, forward strand.
GTAAAACAGGTTGAATTCGTGAAATGATTGAGGTTGGAGTGAGCGTAAATGTTTTCATAGTTAGGAGCCTGGATATGCAAACCCGCTTAACGTGGGGATTTAATTTTGTGAAATCTGGTACTACGTTACACTGCAAAAACTAGTGTTGAATCAAATGTTATGAACTAATGTTTAAAAAGCCTTAACAAAATTCATTTTTATAAATTACCTACAAATTGTAGTGTTTATTGAAAATACAAGACGAGAGATACAGGTTGACTGCAAGAAATTGTCCAGTAAATATGAAATATTTGAAAAAGTCTTGCTGCAGGTAATATGTACAACTATGCCCAAGGTTTCCATTATAATCCACTGTACTACATTACAGTACAAAAGTAGTGTTCACTCAAATGCTATGAAAAAAATTTAAATAATTTCCAACAATATTCATATTTGTAAATTACCTAGTAAATTGTAGTCTTCATTGTAAATACAAGAATAAATATAGAGGAAGCCTGAAATATTTTCGCACTCTTATATCACAGATGTGAATTACTTTTAGTGCAGGTAGTATGTACAATTAACAACAGGGACACTATTATAATACATTGTACGTACTAAATTACACTGCAAAACATAATATTTAAAAGGGTGGAAAAATTCACATTTGTAAACAGTGAGTGTTTTCGGAAAATGAAAGATTTAATTGGTAGGCTATTGCAAGACAGTTTCCGCTGTTTATGTTTCAGAAAAAAAGAATTCTGTTATTCTGTCTATCATGTATAGATGTGCGCAAAGTGTATATAATTAGCCATGTATATGATTGCCAGAATAGAAGTAGTAATAGAGTTCTTTCTTATAAATTGTGTGTTTGCTGTCTAAAGTTAAATCGAAGAAATAATACCGGTTGAATTGAAGTATGTGTTGGTAACAGGTGTGTGCTGTAAAGGGAAGTGAATTCCTCAAGGAATAGTTTTCTAGAACTTGACACCTTATGGGAAAGCCATCACCGGGGGTCTGGAGGCGGAGCCCCCAGCGAGCTTTAGCGAGTTATATACCTCTAAAGTCGGAAACACACTTAATTGTTTGCATACTTCCACAAAACATACAAACACCAAATTTTGCATACTTGTTCGTCATGGGATGTGAGTAATGGGAAAATTCCGATATCACGAAATAGGCTACATTTTCCATGTAAATGAAGTGTCGAAATTTTTCGTCGTTTCGAAATGCTGGTTTTTAGGGTAGTTCCGCACACCATAGAAACGTCATATTTTGTCAGGCAGTGAAGCTAGGCACATAGTTTATGATAGAAAAAAGAGCTTTAAAATTCGTTTTCGTTTCGCGGTGCAAATCGAAAAAATGTGAAATTTGTAATGGCTGTATCTAGGATGTTGAAATTTCGAGGTGATGTTCATTCTGATGCGTAGTTTGCGAATCCGCCCTTAAACTTGAAAAAAATAGTCATGTTCGGTGTAAGAAAGTGCTAGGAATGTCATAAGGGGGCGTCTAATTCTACACAACTTGTAGATATGGTGGAATCACGAAATTGCGTTCAAGTGTGTAGAGTACATTGTATGTGTGGGGAAAAATCCGACATGTTGGAAAAGTCGTCATCTTTTATTCAAAATGGCGGCTCTAAAATTTGTAACCATGAAAATTGTAAGTTGTGCTCTTGGTAGGTAAGCCACGTTTCGCTATGTTTTTAAGGACGTAGTTCAGTTTAAGTGAAGAAACAAATCATTGGAGAAGTCGCCATCTTGAATTCAAAATTGCCATATTTTTAAATTTCCTTCATGGACTCTTATGTGGTATATTGAGGAGAAAAGAACAAACAGATTTCAATGTAGTAAGTTAGCTACACGGTAAAGTGTCTGCTTTCTGAGTAGCAGGTCTGGGTTCGAATCCCCGCAGACCTTGTTTTATCTTGCGTTTTTTTTCTTATCACGTTGCTTCATTTTACCAAATAGTTTCTGTTGGCATTGCGTGAACAAAATATTTTCGTTATTACAGACATAGACGGAAAGGATATATTTATACGCTAACTGTTGAGATGGTCTCGAAACTAGCAGTATGTTCGTGTAAAGTTTCGAGACGATACTGAAGTATTTAAAATCAAACATATGTAGCTTTGGAAATGGAGATCCCCAGTGTCTCTATCGGAAGCAATGTTCGGGGGAGGGGAGTATTACCCCGGGGGCACTGCTGATAACATTCTATTTGTTATTGTATTATAAAAGTATTATTTTGATCTTGCCAGGGGCGCTCTGAGGAGGCAGTGTCCCCCAAAAAGAGTCTGAAAGAAACATTGGGCATCATTTTCACGATATAGTGTCCATAAAAGACAACAATACATTTTGTCTCGCAACAACAGTGTCTGCTTCAAACCGGAAACGATTGCAAAATATCTCTCTCCCCTTTTATGTTCCTAGTTAAGATACATGCGTATACCAAATTTGAAGTGAATACCACAAATGGAAAGTATAAAATATTAATTTTAAGGAAATACACACACACACAGGCCGTACGCAGGGGGTGGGTCCTGGGGGTCCGGACCACCCCCGAAATTCCAACTTTTGAGTAAATTTAGCCTAATTTTTGGGACAAGTTTAGGAATTTCAATATAAAATACACTGATATTGTGTTTGGCCCCTCCCGAAATAAATTCCTGCGTATGCTACTGCGCACACACGCTCATACACACACACGAATGGGCACCTTTTGAATATTGTGTCGTCGGCAGCGTACATAATTTTAATATATAAGATACGTGGAAAGGTGCCCTTTCGATTTAATAGTTTTAGTTGCGGTTTCGGTTGGAATGAATTGCCGTATATAATAAAGTCAAGCTTATTTTCAATCACCTATGCTATAAAAATAAACTTTCAAAGAAAGAAAAAGTGAGAGAAAAACTTGCTGAGATTCGAACCCAGGCCTTTTGCACAGTAATCTCACGTCGTTCCCCTACACTACTTAATTCCTTAGATTTTGGACTTCCTACTTACTGCTCACATAGTACTGGTACGTATCGGTCCCGCGTCTGTGGAATTATATACCTCTATAATCGGAAACACACTTAATTGTTTGCATACTTCCACAAAACATACAAACACCAAATTTTGCATACTTGTTCGTCATGGGATGTGAGTAATGGGAAAATTCCGATATCACGAAAAAGGCGACATTTTCCACGGAAATGAAGTGTCGAAATTTTTCGTCGTTTCGAAATGCTGGTTTTTAGAGTAGTTCCACACACCATAGAAACGTCATATTTTGTCAGGCAGTGAAGCTAGGAACATAGTTTATGATAGAAAAAAGAGCATTAAAATTCGTTTTCGTTTCGCGGCGCAAATCGAAAAAATGTGAAATTTGTAATGGCTGTATGTAGGACGTTGAAATTTCGAGGTGATGTTTATTCTGATGCGTAGTTTGCGAATCCGCCCTTAAACTTGAAAGAAATAGTCATGTTCGGTGTAAGATGGTGCTAGGAATGTTATAAGGGGGCGTCTAATTCTACACAACTTGTAGATATGGTGGAATCACGAAATTGCGTTCAAGTGTGTAGATTACAGCGTATGTGAGGGGAAAATTCCGACATGTTGGAAAAGTCGCCATCTTCGATTCAAAATGGCGGCTCAGAAATTTGTAACCATGAAAATTGTAAGTTGTGCTCTTGGTAGGTAAGCCAGGTTTCGCTATGTTATTAAGGACGTAGTTCAGTTTAAGTGAAGAAACAAATCATTGGAGAAGTCGCCATCTTGAATGCAAAATTGCCATATTTTTGAATTGCCTTCATTTGGACTCTTATGTGGTATATTGAGGAGAATAAAACATACAAAGTTCAACGTATTAAGTTAGCTCCGCGGTAAAGTTTCTGCTTTCTGAGTAGCAGGTCTGGGTTCGATTCCCCGCCGAACCTTGTTTTATCTTATGTTTTTTTTCTTATCATGTTGCTTCGTTTTATCAAAATAATTTCTGTTGGCATTGCGTGAACAAAATATTTTCGTTATTACAGACATAGACGAAAAGAATATATTTATACACTAACTGTTGATATCGTCTTGAAACTAGGCAGTTTGTTCGTGTGAAGCTTCGAGACGATACTCAACTATTTAGAAAGAAACATATGTAGCTTTAGAGATGGGGCAACACCAGTGTTTCTTTCAGAAACAATGTTCCTGAGGATCACAGTTAGTATTCCCAGGGGCACTGCTCATAGTTTTCTATTTATTATTCTATTATACACGTATTATTTGGTCTCCTGCGGGGGCACTCTAAGAGCCCCAAGGAGGCAGTGTACCCCCAAAAAACATTTTGGAAAAAAACATTGAGCATCATTTGCACGATATAGTATAGAGACGAGACAAAAATACATTTTGTCTCGCGAGGATAGTGTGTGCTTCAAACCGGAAATAATTGCAAACAATCTCCCTTTTTATACTGGTCGTTTAGATAGATGCGTATACCAAGTTTGAAGTCTATACCACAACTGAAAAAGTATAAGATTATAACTTTTCAGGAAATACACACACACACACACACACACACACATATATATATATATATATATATATATATATATATATATATATATATACGCACCTTTTGACAATTTTCTCGTTGGCAGCGTATATAGTTATAATATACGGGATACGTGGAATAGTGCCTCTTTCGGTTCAGTAGTTTGTTTACAGGACCGGTTGGAGTGAAATGCGTTTTATAATAGACTCAACCTTTTAGGCAAACAATATATGCTATAAAAATAAACTTTCAAAGAAAGAAAAAGTGAGAAAAAGATTGTTAGGAATCGAACCCAGGTCTCCTGTCCAGTAGGCACACGTCAATCCCCTACACTACCGATTTCCTTAGATTTTCGACTTCGTTCTTACTGCTCACATAATACTGGTACGTTGCGGCCTGCATCTGTGGGGAATTATATACCTCTATAATCGGAAACACACTTAATTGTTTGCATACTTCCACAAAACATACAAACACCAAATTTTGCATACTTGTTCGTCATGGGATGTGAGTAATGGGAAAATTCCGATATCACGAAAAAGGCGACATTTTCCACGGAAATGAAGTGTCGAAATTTTTCGTCGTTTCGAAATGCTGGTTTTTAGAGTAGTTCCACACACCATAGAAACGTCATATTTTGTCAGGCAGTGAAGCTAGGAACATAGTTTATGATAGAAAAAAGAGCATTAAAATTCGTTTTCGTTTCGCGGCGCAAATCGAAAAAATGTGAAATTTGTAATGGCTGTATGTAGGACGTTGAAATTTCGAGGTGATGTTTATTCTGATGCGTAGTTTGCGAATCCGCCCTTAAACTTGAAAGAAATAGTCATGTTTGGTGTAAGATGGTGCTAGGAATGTTATAAGGGGGCGTCTAATTCTACACAACTTGTAGATATGGTGGAATCACGAAATTGCGTTCAAGTGTGTAGATTACAGCGTATGTGAGGGGAAAATTCCGACATGTTGGAAAAGTCGCCATCTTCGATTCAAAATGGCGGATCAAAAATTTGTAACCATGAAAATTGTAAGTTGTGCTCTTGGTAGGTAAGCCAGGTTTCGCTATGTTATTAAGGACGTAGTTCAGTTTAAGTGAAGAAACAAATCATTCGAGAAGTCGGCATCTTGAATGCAAAATTGCCATATTTTTGAATTGCCTTCATTTGGACTCTTATGTGGTATATTGAGGAGAATAAAACATACAAAGTTCAACGTATTAAGTTAGCTCCGCGGTAAAGTGTCTGCTTTCTGAGTAGCAGGTCTGGGTTCGATTCCCCGCCGAACTTTGTTTTATCTTACTTTTTTTTTCTTATCACGTTGCTTAGTTTTATCAAAATAGTTTCTGTTGGCATTGCGTGAACAAAATATTTTCGTTATTACAGACATGGACGAAAGAATATATTTATACACTAACTGTTGATATCGTCTTGAAACTAGGCAGTTTGTTCGTGTGAAGCTTCGAGACGATACTCAACTATTTAGAAAGAAACATATGTAGCTTTAGAGATGGGGCAACACCAGTGTTTCTTTCAGAAACAATGTTCCTGAGGATCACAGTTAGTATTCCCAGGGGCACTGCTCATAGTTTTCTATTTATTATTCTATTATACACGTATTATTTGGTCTCCTGCGGGGGCACTCTAAGAGCCCCAAGGAGGCAGTGTACCCCCAAAAAACATTTTGGAAAAAAACATTGAGCATCATTTGCACGATATAGTATAGAGACGAGACAAAAATACATTTTGTCTCGCGAGGATAGTGTGTGCTTCAAACCGGAAATAATTGCAAACAATCTCCCTTTTTATACTGGTCGTTTAGATAGATACGTATACCAAGTTTGAAGTCTATACCACAACTGAAAAAGTATAAGATTATAACTATATATATATACGCACCTTTTGACAATTTTCTCGTTGGCAGCGTATATAGTTATAATATACGGGATACGTGGAATAGTGCCTCTTTCGGTTCAGTAGTTTGTTTACAGGACCGGTTGGAGTGAAATGCGTTTTATAATAGACTCAACCTTTTAGGCAAACAATATATGCTATAAAAATAAACTTTCAAAGAAAGAAAAAGTGAGAAAAAGATTGTTAGGAATCGAACCCAGGTCTCCTGTCCAGTAGGCTCACGTCAATCCCCTACACTACCGATTTCCTTAGATTTTCGACTTAGTTCTTACTGCTCACATAATACTGGTACGTTGCGGCCTGCATCTGTGGGGAATTATATACCTCTATAATCGGAAACACACTTAATTGTTTGCATACTTCCACAAAACATACAAACACCAAATTTTGCATACTTGTTCGTCATGGGATGTGAGTAATGGGAAAATTCCGATATCACGAAAAAGGCGACATTTTCCACGGAAATGAAGTGTCGAAATTTTTCGTCGTTTCGAAATGCTGGTTTTTAGAGTAGTTCCACACACCATAGAAACGTCATATTTTGTCAGGCAGTGAAGCTAGGAACATAGTTTATGATAGAAAAAAGAGCATTAAAATTCGTTTTCGTTTCGCGGCGCAAATCGAAAAAATGTGAAATTTGTAATGGCTGTATGTAGGACGTTGAAATTTCGAGGTGATGTTTATTCTGATGCGTAGTTTGCGAATCCGCCCTTAAACTTGAAAGAAATAGTCATGTTCGGTGTAAGATGGTGCTAGGAATGTTATAAGGGGGCGTCTAATTCTACACAACTTGTAGATATGGTGGAATCACGAAATTGCGTTCAAGTGTGTAGATTACAGCGTATGTGAGGGGAAAATTCCGACATGTTGGAAAAGTCGCCATCTTCGATTCAAAATGGCGGATCAAAAATTTGTAACCATGAAAATTGTAAGTTGTGCTCTTGGTAGGTAAGCCAGGTTTCGCTATGTTATTAAGGACGTAGTTCAGTTTAAGTGAAGAAACAAATCATTCGAGAAGTCGCCATCTTGAATGCAAAATCGCCATATTTTTGAATTGCCTTCATTTGGACTCTTATGTGGTATATTGAGGAGAATAAAACATACAAAGTTCAACGTATTAAGTTAGCTCCGCGGTAAAGTGTCTGCTTTCTGAGTAGCAGGTCTGGGTTCGATTCCCCGCCGAACCTTGTTTTATCTTATGTTTTTTTTCTTATCATGTTGCTTCGTTTTATCAAAATAATTTCTGTTGGCATTGCGTGAACAAAATATTTTCGTTATTACAGACATAGACGAAAAGAATATATTTATACACTAACTGTTGATATCGTCTTGAAACTAGGCAGTTTGTTCGTGTGAAGCTTCGAGACGATACTCAACTATTTAGAAAGAAACATATGTAGCTTTAGAGATGGGGCAACACCAGTGTTTCTTTCAGAAACAATGTTCCTGAGGATCACAGTTAGTATTCCCAGGGGCACTGCTCATAGTTTTCTATTTATTATTCTATTATACACGTATTATTTGGTCTCCTGCGGGGGCACTCTAAGAGCCCCAAGGAGGCAGTGTACCCCCAAAAAACATTTTGGAAAAAAACATTGAGCATCATTTGCACGATATAGTATAGAGACGAGACAAAAATACATTTTGTCTCGCGAGGATAGTGTGTGCTTCAAACCGGAAATAATTGCAAACAATCTCCCTTTTTATACTGGTCGTTTAGATAGATGCGTATACCAAGTTTGAAGTCTATACCACAACTGAAAAAGTATAAGATTATAACTTTTCAGGAAATACACACACACACACACACACATATATACATATATATATATATATATATATATATATATATATATATATATATATATATATATATATATATATATATATATATATATACGCACCTTTTGACAATTTTCTCGTTGGCAGCGTATATAGTTATAATATACGGGATACGTGGAATAGTGCCTCTTTCGGTTCAGTAGTTTGTTTACAGGACCGGTTGGAGTGAAATGCGTTTTATAATAGACTCAACCTTTTAGGCAAACAATATATGCTATAAAAATAAACTTTCAAAGAAAGAAAAAGTGAGAAAAAGATTGTTAGGAATCGAACCCAGGTCTCCTGTCCAGTAGGCTCACGTCAATCCCCTACACTACCGATTTCCTTAGATTTTCGACTTCGTTCTTACTGCTCACATAATACTGGTACGTTGCGGCCTGCATCTGTGGGGAATTACACCTCTAAAATCGGAATAGTAATCGGGTTATATATGCGTTTTTTAGTATCATTAAGGAAATGATGTCTTTTTATTTAATTGTAATAAGAAATTAGAAAGACACCATTCTAATACACTGTTATACTACTATGCAAAAAGTGGTTTGTTTAAAATGCTATAAACAAATTTTCAAAAGCCTCCAATAATATTCATATTCTAAATTACTTAGTTAATATTCGTCTTCATTGAAAATATGAGAGTAAAGATACACGAAGACTCTATGTAATTGCCCAGTGTATATAAACATTTCAAAAAGTCTTGCTGCCCAGTAAGTACATTTTTTACCAAAGGACACCATTATAATAAGATGTACTACGTTACACTGCAAATACTAGTGTTGAATCAAATGTTTTGAACTAATGTTTAAAAAGCCTTAACAAAATTCATTTTTATAAATTACCTACAAATTGTAGTGTTTATTGAAAATACAAGACTAGAGATACTGGTTGACTGCAAGAAATTGTCCAGTAAATATGAAATATTTGAAAAAGTCTTGCTGCAAGTAATATGTACAACTATGCCCAAGGTTTCCATTATAATCCACTGTACTACATTACAGTACAAAAGTAGTGTTCACTCAAATGCTATGAAAAAAATTTAAATAATTTCCAACAATATTCATATTTGTAAATTACCTAGTAAATTGTAGTCTTCATTGTAAATACAAGAATAAATATACAGGAAGCCTGAAATATTTTCGCACTCTTATATCACAGATGTGAATTACTTTTAGTGCAGAAAGTATGTAGAATTAACAACAGGGACACTATTATAATACATTGTACGTACTAAATTACACTGCAAAACATAATATTTGAAAGGGGGGAAAAATTCACATTTGTAAACAGTGAGTGTTTTCGGAAAATGAAAGGTTTAATTGGTAGGCTATTGCAAGACAGTTTCCGCGGTTTATGTTTCAGAAAAAAAAACTCTGTTATTGTCTCTAACATGTATAGATGTGCGTAAAGTGTATGTAATTAGCCATGTATATGATTGCCAGAATAGAAGTAGTAATAGAGTTCTTTCTTATAAATTGTGTGTTTGCTGTCCAAAGTTAAATGGAAGAAATAATACCGGTTCAATTGAAGTATGTGTTGGTAACAGATGTGTGCTGTAAAGGGAAGTGAATTCCTCAAGGAATAGTTTTCTAGAACTTGACACCTTATGGCAAAGCCACAACCGGGGGTCTGGGGGCGGAGCCCCCAGCGAGCTTTAGCGAGTTACACCTCTAAAATCGGAATAGTAATCGTGTTATATATGTGTTTTTTAGGATGATTATGGAAATGATGTCTTGTTATTTTATTGTAATAAGAAATTAGAAAGACACGATTCTAGTACAATGTTCTACTACAATGTAGAAAGTGGTGTTGTTTAAGTTGCTATAAAGAATTTTTTTAAAAGCCTCCAATAATATTCATATTTTAAATTACTTAGTAAATAAACGTCTTGATTGAAAATATAAGAGTAAAGATACAGGAAGACTGTATGCAATTGTGCAGTTTAAATAATCATTTCAACAAGTCCTGCTGCCCAATAGTTACATTTGTACCAAAGGACAGCATTGTAATACAGTGTACAACGTTACTGTGCAAAAACTGGTGTTCAATCAAATGTTATGAACTAATGTTTAAAAAGCCTTAACAAAATTCATATTTGTAAATTCGAACAAATTTATTCTTCATAAAAATACAAGACGAGAGATACAGGTAGACTGCAAAAAATTGTCCAGTAAATATGAAATATTTCAAAAAGTCTTGCTGCAGGTAATATGTACTACTATGCCTAAGGGTTCCATTATAATGGACTTTTCTATATTACAGTGCAAAAGTAGTGTTCTCTCAAATGTTACCAACAAATGTTTAAAAAGCCTCCAACAATAATCATATTTGTAAATCACCTACAAATTGTAGTCTTCATTGAAAATACATGAATAAATATACAGGGAGACTGCAAGAATTTGTGCAGTATATATGAAACTTTTCAAGAAGTCTTGCTGTAGGTAATATGTACAACTATGCCCAAGGTTTCCATTATAATCCACTGTACTACATTATAGTACAAAAGTAGTGTTCACTCAAATGCTATGAAAAAAATTTAAACAATCTCCAACAATATTCATATTTGTAAATTATCTAGTAAATTGTAGTCTTCATTGTAAATACAAGAATAAATGTGTAGAAAGACTGAAATATATTCCCACCCTTATATCACAGATATGAATTACTTTTCCTGCAGGTAATATGTACAATTAACTACAAGGACACTATTATAATACCTTGTACTAAATTACACTGCAAAAAATATTATTAAAAAATGCTACGAATAAATATTTGAAAAGTTGCAAAAATCATATTTGTAAACAGTGAGTGTTCTCGCAAAATGCAAGGTTTAATAGGTAGGCTATTGGAAGACAGTGTCTGCTGTTTATGTTTGAGAATATAAATTCTGTTATTGTCCCTAACATGTATAGGTGTGCGCAAAGTGTACATAATAAGCCATGCACATGATTGCCAGATTAGAAGTATTAATAGAGTTCTTTCTAATAAATTGTGTGTTTGCTTTTCAAAGTTACATGGAAGAAATAATACCGGTTGAATTGAAGTATGTGTTGGTAACAGGTGTCTGCTGTAAAGGGAAGTGAATTCCTGAAGGAATAGTTTTCTAGAACATGACACCTCATGGCAAAGGCCTGACCGGGGGCCTGGGGGCGGAGCCCCCAGCGAGCTTTAGCGAGTTATTTATCTAGAATCAGAACATGAATTATTGGAGGATTAGTAGGGTTTTGCGATTGTGACAATGAATTAGAATTTAGGAACAAAATATCATATGGGGCGTTAATAGCACAAGGGAATCATGTTCAATTCCAAAGTTGTGAAAAAATGGGTGATAAAGTTTGTACAGTACAGTTAATTACAAGGAAAAAGTTAACATTATATTTTTTACATTATGTTTAAAACACGGTAAGTTATTTTCAATATGTGGACATGAATCTTTTGAAAAAATGAAATGAAATGAAATCTTTGAGTTTTACGTCTCATGCTTATGCCGATGAGGCTAAAGGAGACGGTGATGATGAGTAATAAATGAAATGGTGGAATGAAGAAAGTAAGAAGAAACGGGAGAACCCCGAGAAAACCCACGCACACGGTGTTTGTCCACCACAAAGTTCACTTGGAGGGGGTTGGGATCGAACCCGGGACCCCAAGCACAAGAGGTGAACGCTCTACCACTGAGCCACCGCGGCCCCTATGAACCTTTTGCGTTCAGGATCGTAAATGTAAAATATGTAAACAATGACCAGAATCTGGACTTGATTCCTATGTGTACCAAACGTTTCATATCTAAGTTATGGCGAGACATGCTTTCTTGTCTTTTTGTTAATCTTTCCATAGAGTGAGAACTGTAATCGCAGGGGACAATTTTTTTCCTCTCTTCTTTAAATATGGATTCCAGATTTCAAAAATATTTTTCATTTTAGCTCTTCACTCTTCTACTGAAGCCACAAATCAAACAGAACTAGTTCAATCTTCGATTTTGTGGGTAGATTCATATCATTACAAGTGAGTTTCGTTTCCAGTATGAAACTAGTAGGCTCCCAAACTATGGGAATTCAATACTCTAACTTAAAGCAGTACATCTATGACTACTGTTTGCAATAGATTAATAAGATCAAAGATAGAAGTTTTCCCTGGGAAGCTGAATCTGTATGAATAAGACGTTACTCGCTATCTCGTATGAGCTCCTTCGTGGCCAAGCGGTTAGCGTACGCGCCTTTGGCGTGGGAGACCCGGGTTCGATCCCCGGCGGTTGCTCATGTGGTTCGGATTCCACGTTAATCAGTAGGTCCACGTCTCATTTGCCTCGCTGCTGAAAAGGGACGCTAAACTAAAATCAACTCAACTCAAGTCGCTATCTTTTACTGCTTTAGTCTATAGTGAAATGGTTGAAACTGGAAATCGTTATTTTGAATCCATTCCGGATTGAATAGGTGCTTAAAGAAGGAGATAAAATCTGTTCTTTGCAAGCTGAATCGATAGTAAAAACTACATCTTGATATCTCTTACCGTTTTTATTTCTCTATGGATATTAGTATTGTAACCTAAAGCGGTTTTGAATTTCAACCACTTCCGATTTTGGTAGTGTGTTGCGGGTTGTGGTGGTATTTTCTCTTGACACACTGAATCGATTGCAGAAAAATTGTTGTGAATATATTTTACCACTTCCCTTGAATGCCATTAAATCTTGAAACCGGAAGTCATTAATTTGAACCACTTCCACTTTAAATAGAGGATTAACGGAGGAGATAGAACATATTCTTCGGACGTTGTATCAATTGCAAAAAAAAAATTGATATCTCTTACCATTTCTCTTTACAAAACCGGAAAGTCAGTATTGAAACCGGAAGTAGTTCTGGTTGTGGTACAACGTTGCGGGTTGTGGCAATATGCTACCATGAGACAATGTATCAAATGCAGAGAACAACTTGCCATTATCTATTACCATCTTTGCTTTATGGTGATAAGAGTTGAACCGGGAAATTGCTAATTTGAATCACTTCCGGTTTGAATATAGTGTTAATGAAGAAGATGAAATCTTTGTTGGAACAATGAGTCTATTACAAAAACAACGCATGTAGATATCTCTTACTGTCTTTTTCTCTGTAGAAATCACTATTGGAACCGACTTAAACCAATTGTGGTGTTCGTAGAGGGTTTGGAAATCACTGCCGTGAGACGTTGAATCGTTTTCAAAACATCACTTCCCACTAACTTTGACCGTTTTTGTTCTATGACGTGAAACTGGAAATCACTAATTTGAACCACTTTCGATTTGAATAGAGGAGTCGGAAGAGATGGAATCTATTCTCTGCACGCTTAATCGATTGCAAAATATCACATCTCGATGTCTCTTAACCGCTTTTGGTCTTTTAGCTGTTCAACAGATAGATGGACAAAGTTCTTTTATAAGATTTCCGACACTTATACGCCTACATAGCATACATTGAAAAAATAAAGAATCTACTTTTAGACACAGTTGGACAATTTACACATTATCGACACTCTTTGAACACCTCCAGATGACACATATTCACAACGTTTAGATATTGTGTTCTCCAAGTATCTATGTATGTATAGTCCGAAACGTATGTACAAAATGTGCAAAATGCGTGTCATCATTTTGTTTTCGAATTGTTTGCCGAGAAGGAGTGTTTTAAATATGTAACACTAGATACTATTTTTTAGAGAATTAACCCTTTTGGACACGCGAAGGACACTTTAAAACAACTATTTCATCAATTTTCCCCTCAACATCTACACCTAAAGTGTTAAAATGGTGTTTTATTTTTTACAGAATAATTTGGGAGTCTCATAACTCTAAACGATAGTGGGATGCTTATTTTGATACGGTTTAAGCGTCTGATGATCAGGTTCCCTCTCTGATCATATTCCTCAATTACAACGCGATCTTATTTAACTTCTATTTCCGGTTTCAGTAATAAAATCTCATAGTTCGGAAATTTACGTTAGTTTCGGGATGTAAATCAAAACTGACTTAATATTTACTTCTCTCGTAGATTATGTATGTCCTCTATTATCTTTAACTACCATCGCTTTGTTTATTCCCTGTATGACAACAAAGCTTCTAATGACGTTCAACCCTTCAATAACCTATTTTTTTAATTATTATTAGTAGAATACCTGTTATTTACACGGAGAGAATACGTTTCATTTTGAACATAAAGGGGAGAATTTGGAATTAAACGGCATCGGGAGGTGTCACGTATCTCACGTGTCACGTATATATATACGTATCTCTCTTTCCCTTCTTCTAAGTTGCACCATCAAAGTGAAATGCTAAAAAACATTCCAGCACCGAATCTCATCTATATTAAAATTTGATTGACATCGGGCGAGAGATTGAAAAGGAACGAAGTCACTTTCATTTTTATATAGGAGGAAATAGATGAACCTGGGCTCTCTACACAGCGCATCATTCACATATAAGCATGAATTTCCTTGTTATTTCTCACATCTGTACATGTCTCTTTACAAACACGAGTGAAAGACGTCTTGATAAAAATCGGCAAGAAACACCGTAAAGGGGAGATTTTTTTTTTTCGATTACTTTTTCAATACCTCGCACCGTTTGCAAGATTTGAACCTACTTCCGGTTAGGTTTTTTATTCATGTATGATCAAGTGTTTTCTTTCTTCTTGCATGCAGTATGTAATAAGCAAATACGTTACACACACAATTAATTATAATGTCAGTGACATATGGTGTTAATTGGGCAAAACATTCCAAACAATAAAGATTCATGTTAGTCTGGAGAAATGGTTATTCTTCGTTTTCCATTATCATTTGGCTATGAAACAAACGCCTGAGAGATTTGCAACCCCTATATACAGTTATGTGGTGTTGGAATGTACAATGCATAGGATATGATGTTTTATTATTTTATTTTTTTTTAATTTCAACACTTCCCGTGTACCCTTAAAAATGTAATAAAGAAATAATGGCCATGTATTTTTTTAAAAAAAATATTCAATTAGAACTGTACAATCTACACAAAATTTGCAATCCATCAGAGAAAACGTCATCTTTCTAGAGCCTATAGTTTCCGAGATCTCATTGTAGAAAAGATTGGCCACAAACATTTAAACGTCCACAAACGTATAGTTTTGAAAACTCCAAATATGGCAGCAAAATTCATTTGCATCGATTTTGGAAAAGGCTTATTAAAATACAAAGGCTTTGAAAAATATTTTTTTAAAAAGTAAACTTTATGAAAAAGATCTATTAAAATAATTTATTTAAAGTACACATACTTTAAATTATTATTTGTCTTTGTTGAACGTGAAATCACAAATATCCGTAAATGAAATGTTGAAATCCAAAGTTAGAGGTTGAAGTTCAGGCGCTTTTATTGCTTTTGTAGCATTTTAATAGATAGATTAATGTTCCTTAGCTGGAATTCTTATGAGAAGAGGTATTATAGTTACATTTATGATACTTTACTTAGAAAAGAATGCACTTTACATATTTCTCATTCAAAATAAAACAAAATTGTCTTCAGGAAACCTTCCGAAATTTGTTCCGGAAACACTGATATATAAGGCAAATTAAATTACTTCTAATTAAAACTCCTATTTGTCACACACAAGAAGTTTACGAGTTTAAACAATCGTTAGAAAACATTTCGTATCGAGTATCATATGAGTGTTTCTTGGGGAAAAGAAACCTTCCTAGTCGTCGACAAACCAAAGCTGGTGACGATGTTTCTTTGCAGGGAGCCACATTAACGTGTGAACTAAAAGCTATTTTATTGCCATAACCTTCTTTGGCGAAAAGCGAAACACGCGGGGGACCATATTTCTTCGTAGGCAGCGACAGCGAGTGAAGCATGGCGGTTTCGCGGCCACAAGTTTGCTGTCCACGCATCTTCTAAGCGAACCTTAATTCACTCGCCTGAGAAACTACATATGTTCTACGGTGTCCACACAAATCACGGAATCTTCTTCCACAACATGCGTTATGTAAAATTTCTCTCTTCCACCAACAATCATGGTTTTAAGAGAATATTTTTTTGGAAACGGATGAATAAAGAACGTAAAATGAAATCTTTGAATTTTACGTTCTACAATTATGCTTAGTGGGCTAAAGGAGACAGTAATGATGAGAAATGGTGGAATGAAGAAAGTGGGAGGAAACAGGAACTTCGAGGAACCATACACACACGGTGTTTGTTCACCCTAAAGCCCACTTTGTGCAAATTGGAATCGAACCAGAAACTCTAGGCATCAAAGCCGAAAGCTATAGCACTGAGTCACCGCGGCCCCAATAAAGAAAACACACGTCTACTGAGCGTAAATGGTAAATCGGTTCCGAAGCAGGAGATAGGAAATTCAATTCCCGGTGGGAGTTAATGTGGTTCGAAACTACGTTAAGATGTACATACGTTCTTATTCTATAGGGTCTCAGTGCTGAAGAAGCACTGGAAACCATAAACAGTGGCAAATGAGATCAAAATGTATAAGACGTTAGGGTTTTGATCCAGGGATCTGCCTATTTGAGATTCGAATCCCGCTCATAGCATGGGCCTTATGTAAACTCATGTTCAAAATGATTGTCGCATATCTATAACTATCTTCTTATAAGAATATAATTTGATAATGATTTTGCAGTTTACTTTTAATACTGATACAATGTGTATAATCGGAAAATATGTATTTGTGGTAAATTTCATAGGAAAAGAATTATAAACACGAAAATTAGAATGAGTAAAACAAAATGTTGCTAAATGGACAAACACACTTTATTTTCGTTTTATTGTTTTTATTTACTGCTCTTTTGACATGAAATTTGCCACACACATGTCTTTGCCGATTACATATATACTAACATGATAAGAAATACCGGGAGAATTCGTAATCAAATTATATTTCTACAACAACATATTTATAGACATGCGCCAATAATTTTGGACATGAGTGTACATATGACAGGTCCACATTGCAACGTATTTCTCTTGTTCTTCTCTATACAGTATGTTTCAAAACAACACTGACTACCTTTGGGAGGTGATTCCTGACACAAAATAAGACAAAAAGTGTAGACCAACCTGGGTGCACAAATGCTTCGTTTCGGAGTTATAGGCTATCAAAAACATGAAAAAATGAACTTTAAAGGTCCATAGCTTCAAAACTATGGGACCTAACGTAGTCGGGTCAAGACTTCACTTAGGAACTATTATGTACCCTACCCAAATATTCAAGTTTCAGAATCTTGTGGTGCTTTTTATAGAGGTAGCTGATGAGCACTTCAGATTATGTGCCCATAGCCAAATTCCCTCTATAAAATTTGTTGTGTAAGTACATAAGAAATCTGAAACTTGGATATTTGGGTAGGCCACATAATAGTTCCTATGTGAAGTCGACTCGACTACGGTAGGACCCATAGTTTTGGATCTATGGACATTTAAAGTTCATTTTATATGTTTCCGCTAGTTTATAACTCCGAAAGGATCCTGAGGGAAATCGAACTCGGGATCCTTTGCACGTGAGTCGTAGATGCTCTTGACTTTGCCATCTCATCACTTGTTACCTTTACGTGTCGTATAATATATACGGCAAGTCGGAAACTTTAAGACGCCTTTTCTCCACTATTTCTGGATATCTCGCTCTCCCACTTTTTAATAATAACACTTTAAATATGTATCACTACGTCACGAAAGATGGCCCTGAAGTTACTTTACCAAAGTCTCCTTTCACCATGTAAGTTACAATTTCCACAGAATGAAACAATGAAAAGGCATTCAGCTTATCAAAAGGAATAAGTTTTATATTTTACTTTGTGTATTTTAGATTGATAAATACATTTTGCTTTGTTTGCATCCTGATACGAATTCAGACAAAGATTGCATAACGCAGTTAGCTGTAAAATATTTCGTAGGCCTCACGAAAACCTTCTTCAAAGCACACAGTGGCAAAAGGCGAATATTTGCATTGAAACATGGCTTAGAATTGCATTTTGCTTCTAAAATTCTGTATTTACAGCTAGCATAATGTTTGCTTAGGTTTTAGAGATTTAAACAGATTTACATAACACCAAAAGCACATGAGTCATTTCCAGATGTAATTATCCGGTCCACGTCCCAGGTTAACACAAGCAGCGGCTATGGGAGTTTGTATGCCCCGTTTTATATTTTCTGTCGGTTAATGTTTTATTAAATCAGTTAGGAACTCAACTGAATTATGATGAAGCTTACAAACAGCATACAATGTGTTCGTGTTGTTTCTACTATTAAGCGAAGTACAAACGTCCAATTGATTCAAGATTTTTCATTTAATGACTAATTAGATTATAGAATTAACACACACTAAATACATGTGCTGAAATAGGTACTGATTTACTTAGTGTAACGTAAATTAATACGCTACACAAAACATGTATGTGCTCCTTTATAGCTGAGAGGCGAACGTAACTTGTTTTGTCAGCCATCTCTTCTCGTTTCTTGATTATCGAGCACACCTTTGATGCATGGTACAGCGTTCAGCTCTTTTGCGTGGGGTCCTTGGTTCGATCCCCGTTCGCTCCAAGTTAACTTTATGGTGGAAAAACCATGTGCTTGGGTTTCCTCGGGGTTCTCCCCTTCCCTCCCACTTTCTTCATTCCACCATTTCCAAAATTTCTCATCATAGTCTCCATTCACCTAGATGGTACAACCGTGGGACGTAAAACTAAAATTCCGGAGAAATACCATGGAACACACTATAGTCTGTTAAATTCAGTGAGGTCCTCCTCTCAAATAGCCTGGATGATGAAAAAGAACGCTGAAGTTCAATAAAAAGAGTAAGAGCAGCAATATATTCCGAATGCGTAGTCCTGGGTTTGATACCCGATGAGAGTTATCGTTTGGAATGTAAACATGAATAAAGGTTGGAAGATACAATTCACACTTCGGAGTTCCTTCGTGACTGAGCGGTTAGTGTACGAACCTTTGGCCTGTGAGATCTGGGTTCGATTGCCGGCGGGAACTCATGTGGTTCGAATTCCACATAAAGCTGTAGGTCCACATCTCATAGAACCTCTCTGCTGCAAAGGACTCTAAACTTTAATGAAATTAAGTCAAATAA
This sequence comes from Thermobia domestica, assembly GCF_964235325.1. Lineage (NCBI taxonomy): Eukaryota > Metazoa > Arthropoda > Insecta > Zygentoma > Lepismatidae > Thermobia > Thermobia domestica. The sequence continues at coordinate 198,416,283 of NC_137467.1, forward strand.
GTCCTCGTCCCATATAGTCATGTTGACGAAAAGGAACGGTGAATTTCAATTAATTCGATCAAACATTGGATTTAGTTGTTAATTGATTTGATTGATTGATTAGGAGTTACTGTCTCTTTCTGTGGACTTATAGTTTAAAGTGGGATCCCAAGTACCTGAGCTCCTACCGGAAACTACTTCTATTGTTTTATGAAGTATAAACATATGGTGAATTAATTTACTTGTAGTTTCAAATTGATACTTTATTGGTAAAAGCAAAAGACAAAATAAATGACTCCAGCAGGAATCGAACCTGAAACCCTTAGCACGTAAGTCATTGATGCACCTCACTTTGCCAAGCAGCCACTTGGTAATTTTGAGCGTCGTATCATATATGCGGCCAGTCGGAGATGCTTTTTCTCTGCTATTTCTGGCTATTGCGCTCTCCCAGTTTGTAATATTAACACTTTAAATGTGCACTATTACCTCGTGAAAGCTGGCCTCAAAGTTCATTTAGCAAAGTCTGCTTTCCCCTTGTTAAACATACGTTAACAAGTAACATATCCACAATGTAATAAAGTTATTTCAATCAAATATTTATATTTTCAATCATTACAAAATAAGTGATATTTGTGAAATAAGCGACCGTACTGAATGATTGAAGTTTTAGGTATTGAATCTATGTAAGGAGTAAATCTGTTCAAACAAATTACGCGGCAAATTGAATGTATCTTTACGTTTCATTACCCATACGGAGCAAGTGGAATTTATCTTTACGTTTCATTACCCATACGGAGCAAGTGGAATTTATCTTTACGTTTCATTACCCATACGGAGCAAGTGGAATTTATCTTTACGTTTCATTACCCATACGGAGCAAGTGGAATTTATCTTTATGTTTCATTATCTATACGGAGCAAGTGGAATTTATCTTTACGTTTCATTACCCATACGGAGCAAGTGGAATTTATCTTTACGTTTCATTACCCATACGGAGCAAGTGGAATTTATCTTTACGTTTCATTATTTATACGGAGCAAGTGGGATTTATCTTTACGTTTCATTACCCATACAAAGCAAGAGGAATTTATCTTTACGTTTCATTACCCACTAATACGTCGTGCGAAAGCCTATGATTCTGTGAAAATAGAAAGATTATACAGTATCTTGAAGTATTATAAAATCCATGTATTCTTTAGATTGTCAGGTATTTAAGTGCCTGTCTGAATACAATTACCAGTACTTTGGAAGTTTGAAAATTTCGGAATTGACAAACATCTGAAGCAAGACAGATACCTTAGAAAGAGGATAAAAATAATATATTCATTTCATATGTACATTAACATTTTCTTTTATCAAAACAAAATTAAAAGGTACACTCATGTCCAAAAGGGTTGTCGCATATCTATAAATCTCTTCTTGTAAGAATATAATTTGATAATGATTTTGCAGGGTACTTTTAATACAGATACTATGTGTATAATCGGAAAATGTATATTTGTGGTAAATTTGATGGGAAAAGAACTATAAATACAAGAATTAGAATGAGTAAAACAAAATGTTACTAAATGGATAAGAAAGATTTATTTTCGTTTTATTGTTTTTATTTACTGCTCTTTTGACATGAAATTTGCCACACACATGTCTTTGCCGATTACATACATACTAACATGATAAGAAATACCGGGAGAATTCGTAATCAAATTATATTTCTACAACAACATATTTATAGACATGCGCCAATAATTTTGGACATGGGTGTACATATTACCACACTAAACTCTCCTGTTCTAGTGATTGGTTAATTACAGAGTGTTTAATGGTGATACTATCCATGAAACTGCTTATCCCCGTCACGATAAGGCCAATCGCTGACACATTATGTGCATTAAAAATTAAAATAAAACTTACAAAAAAGTCAAGTTCAAGCAAAGATTCGTTAAAATAAATCATTATAACAGCAAAACCAGAAAAGTAATGTTCAAAGAAGAGGTGTTATAAGGCTGAAATAGAAGAATAAAATATACGAGGGTGATTCAGAAAGTAAAGACTCCAAGCTCACTACTTGGCCAATAGTATTGCATACATTCTGAACTCGTTATCATAAACACACCGATATTTAAGATATAGAATGTCACTTGTTTCATCTACCTATCTTTTCTTGTTCCAGAGTAATGGAGCAATCCATGGCGTTCAGTGGTGACGTTCAGTTGAAACAGAATGCTGTCATTGAATTTCTGACTGTTGAAGGTTGTGCGGCCAGAAACATTCATAGCCGGCCATGAGTCATGGATGCACCATTATGGTCCGGAAACAAAGCGTCAGTCCATAGGAGTTCCGCCACACGTTCTCTCCTCCGCCAAAAGTTCAAAGTCGTCCTACCTGCTGATAAAATGTTGTTGACGTTCTGCCTCACCTTGCCTATAGTCCTGATCTTACGCCACTCCGACTTTTGGGTTTTCCCCGAACTTAACATTAATGGCCAACGCAACAGTTGTTTCGCGGAGATGGAAGCACCAGTTCGGCAATTCTGTGGCCAGCAGCCACCACAATTGTTTCCCGACGGCATAAAAAAAAACTTGTTTCGTGTTGACGCAAGTATGGTGCTCGTAATGGGGATTATGTTGAAAAATGATGCCACCATTTGTAGCTGACACTCCAAGCTTTCCACTGATACATGTACCGGTGCTATGTGTCAAACATAAAGGTATCACTTTTGAGGCATTACTTCTTAAATCACCCTCGTATAATATATATATATATATATATATATATATATATATATATCCAGAAAATAAATCAAAACTAGGGACAATAGTAACAGAGAAAATATTAAAACGAAACCCGCAGAGAACGTTAACTGTTCCAATCTCTCGAATAAGATGTGAATAAGAAAGTTCGCGTTATTTCCTAAAAATTGATTTTAATTTTTTCAGTATCCTAAAACATTTATTGATGTTTGATACTGTGAACATTCTATAAGAACGTGCTGAATACTAACAATAGGTCAGATGATACAGTTTTTCACAATACGGACGGTTATCGCCACACATTTACTGGAAATGAGTGATATGTGAGTGTCCGATATTCAAGATGTAAGGATCACTTCATCTTGATGACCAGTACGTGACGACGTCTGTCAATTACTCATAAGTTTTACTGAATCGAGTTTATTTTTGTTGTCCTTGTTTCAATCCGCTTTTCAATGAGAATGCATTCCTTGGAGAAACAGCTAAGAAGATCTGATCATTGTAGAGAATGCTCTAGCGCAACATCTGCCATTGCGGTGTTCTTGACCACTGTATGAACATACAGTGTTCATGCGGTGTTCTTGACCATATTCTTTTCCCATAATGCCGTGAAAAATTGTATAGTATGTAAAACATTATTCTTGTTTGCTTAAGTTTAGTGTCTATTCTCAACACTGAGACTATAGAAGACGTGAATCCACATCTTAACGTGGAATTTGAACCAACGTGATGTGTTCAATTTTCTTCCACTCATAATCGAACCTGAGACTCAGTATACAAAGACGTGCGCAATAGTCACTAGGCCAAAAGGGAAGGCCAGTTCTTTGTATTGTAAATTGTAATATACCACATGATTTTACTTACAAACACTGACACGTGCTTATATTGACAAACATCAACCATTTGCGTCTTACTACGGATTACTATTGCGTCTTACTACGGATTACTATAGCTGCAGACGGCAGAGACATCAGCGACACCAGTGGTCATGTGACGACGAAGAATCAATAGTGAAATCACTGATCATGTGACGACGAAGAATCAATAGTGAAACCCCTGATCATGGGACGACGAAGAATCAATAGTGAAACCCCTGATCATGGGACGACGAAGAATCAATAGTGAAACCCCTGATCATGGGACGACGAAGAATCAATAGTGAAACCACTGATCATGTGACGACAAAGAATCAATAATGAAACCACTGATCATGTGACGACAAAGAATCAATAGTGAAACCCCTGATCATGTAACGACGAAGAATCAATAGTGAAACCATTGATCATGTGACGACAAAGAATCAATAGTGAAACCCCTGATCATGTAACGACGAAGAATCAATAGTGAAACCACTGATCATGTAACGACAAAGAATCAATAGTGAAACCACTGATCATGTGACGACAAAGAATCAATAATGAAACCACTGATCATGTGACGACAAAGAATCAATAATGAAACCACTGATCATGTAACGACGAAGAATCAATAGTGAAACCCCTGATCATGCAACGACGAAGAATCAATAGTGAAACCACTGATCATGTGACGACAAAGAATCAATAATGAAACCACTGATCATGTGACGACGAAGAATCAATAGTGAAACCCCTGATCATGTAACGACGAAGAATCAATAGTGAAACCCCTGATCATGTGACGACAAAGAATCAATAGTGAAACCATTGATCATGTAACGACGAAGAATCAATAGTGAAACCACTGATCATGTGACGACAAAGAATCAATAGTGAAACCACTGATCATGTAACGACAAAGAATCAATAATGAAACCACTGATCATGTAACGACGAAGAATCAATAGTGAAACCCCTGATCATGCAACGACGAAGAATCAATAGTGAAACCACTGATCATGTGACGACAAAGAATCAATAATGAAACCACTGATCATGTGACGACGAAGAATCAATAGTGAAACCCCTGATCATGTAACGACGAAGAATCAATAGTGAAACCCCTGATCATGTGAAGACAAAGAATCAATAGTGAAACCATTGATCATGTAACGACGAAGAATCAATAGTGAAACCCCTGATCATGTAACGACAAAGAATCAATAGTGAAACCACTGATCATGTAACGACAAAGAATCAATAATGAAACCACTGATCATGTAACGACGAAGAATCAATAGTGAAACCCCTGATCATGCAACGACGAAGAATCAATAGTGAAACCACTGATCATGTGACGACAAAGAATCAATAATGAAACCACTGATCATGTGACGACGAAGAATCAATAGTGAAACCCCTGATCATGTAACGACGAAGAATCAATAGTGAAACCCCTGATCATGTGACGACAAAGAATCAATAGTGAAACCATTGATCATGTAACGACGAAGAATCAATAGTGAAACCACTGATCATGTGACGACAAAGAATCAATAATGAAACCACTGATCATGTGACGACGAAGAATCAATAGTGAAACCCCTGATCATGTAACGACAAAGAATCAATAGTGAAACCACTGATCATGTGACGACAAAGAATCAATAGTGAAACCATTGATCATGTAACGACGAAGAATCAATAGTGAAACCACTGATCATGTGAAAACAAAGAATCAATAGTGAAACCATTGATCATGTAACGACGAAGAATCAATAGTGAAACCACTGATCATGTGACGACAAAGAATCAATAGTGAAACCACTGATCATGTGACGACGAAGAATCAATAGTGAAACCATTGATCATGTAACGACGAAGAATCAATAGTGAAACCACTGATCATGTGACGACAAAGAATCAATAGTGAAACCATTGATCATGTATCGACGAAGAATCAATAGTGAAACCACTGATCATGTGACGACAAAGAATCAATAGTGAAACCATTGATCATGTAACGACGAAGAATCAATAGTGAAACCACTGATCATGTGACGACAAAGAATCAATAGTGAAACCATTGATCATGTAACGACGAAGAATCAATAGTGAAACCACTGATCATGTAACGACGAAGAATCAATATTGAAACCCCTGATCATGTAACGACGAAGAATCAATAGTGAAACCACTGATCATGTGACGACAAAGAATCAATAGTGAAACCATTGATCATGTAACGACGAAGAATCAATAGTGAAACCACTGATCATGTGACGACAAAGAATCAATAGTGAAACCATTGATCATGTAACGACGAAGAATCAATAGTGAAACCACTGATCATGTGACGACGAAGAATCAATAGTGAAACCCCTGATCATGTAACGACAAAGAATCAATAGTGAAACCACTGATCATGTGACGACAAAGAATCAATAGTGAAACCATTGATCATGTAACGACGAAGAATCAATAGTGAAACCACTGATCATGTGACGACGAAGAATCAATAGTGAAACCCCTGATCATGTAACGACAAAGAATCAATAGTGAAACCACTGATCATGTGACGACAAAGAATCAATAGTGAAACCATTGATCATGTAACGACGAAGAATCAATAGTGAAACCACTGATCATGTGACGACAAAGAATCAATAGTGAAACCATTGATCATGTAACGACGAAGAATCAATAGTGAAACCACTGATCATGTGACGACAAAGAATCAATAGTGAAACCACTGATCATGTGACGACGAAGAATCAATAGTGAAACCATTGATCATGTAACGACGAAGAATCAATAGTGAAACCACTGATCATGTGACGACAAAGAATCAATAGTGAAACCATTGATCATGTAACGACGAAGAATCAATAGTGAAACCACTGATCATGTGACGACAAAGAATCAATAGTGAAACCACTGATCATGTGACGACAAAGAATCAATAGTGAAACCATTGATCATGTAACGACGAAGAATCAATAGTGAAACCACTGATCATGTGACGACAAAGAAACAGAAGCGCCACTACCTCACCTGCAGCACATATATAACCGAGGATTTTAGCCGCAAGCATCAGTCTCTCGCTTAACAAGACCCACTTCTTCAGTTTGTAATGAAGCTTTCGAAGTACCTTACCTAAACCCAACCCTTTCCTTTGCAGTGAGGCTCTAGGCCTCCTTTTTCTCTTGGCTTGTAGTGGAGCCGGAGCCGTGTAGGAACCTTTAACTCTATCTGTGCTTGCAGTAGAGCAAAGGGAGATTCCTTATCACTACACCCGCCTAGCTTGCAGTGGAGCATTGAGTGTTCTACCTCTTCTCATGTCGCTTGCTTCTTGAGGAATCCTTCACGAGTTCGTCAGGTCAACTGCGTCACTTATTTTACCCAAACAATGAAGAATTTGTACTTGCTCGTATTTTACTGGAATTTTGTAATAAAAGTAGGTGGTGGGAGAAACGATTCCGGATTATAATTTGTTCTACCTGTGCTTTACCTACACCTACACAAACAGAGTTTAGATATATATATATAAACTAGTGTTACAGTAGTCCAAAAATAAGGTAGGAACATGAAAGAAAAATATAATATTTTCATTTTTGGAATTCTTCCATAAAGTGTAGCCAAAGACATTATTAAGACTATAATTCTTTGTTTCTTTCAGAAATGAAAAGTAATTTTCGTGGCATACAACTTAAAATTTTGGGGCAAAAATGCAAAAAGAGAAAGAAAGATTGTGTGAGCCAGTGGGAATTTAAATACAGTAGGATAAACACCAAAAGGTCAAAAGAATAAAACGCACACAAAAAGGAATAACAGTAGAAAAGCTTATTTACTGGAATTTTTTTATTTCTTTGCTTTGTGTTGTTGTAGGATTTTAATATATATTTTTAAAACTTTTTTTTAAATCCTAACATATATATATAACTGGAAAACACAGGTAACTAAACTTTAAATCATAATCATATCCACCCTACGCTCCACCATTTTGTTAAGCACATTCTTCAAAATTAAATTTTGCCTCCGTTCTAAATTATTTATGTACATTTTTTTTTCAAAAAAAATCTCTCTTTTTGTATTCTGTACGAATTTAACTTGCTTTATTTTCCTTTTGTTTTAGAAAACTCTGTTTCTGTTTCTACGTATATTGGATTGTTTTCATTTTATAGAACAAAAAACATAAACATGTTCTGTTTTCCTCTTAAGTTGTGTTGATTTTAGAATTACATAAATCTAAAAATTTATTTCTTCTGCAATAATAACAGTTTGTTCAACAGCTTACGTCATACATTGTCAAAGTAAATATGAAGGTAATTACTCAATAATAATAATAATAATAATAATAATATAATAATAATAATAATGTTTATTAGGTAGCAAAGAGTATACATAGCCAAGAGTGCGCCTGACAGCAGGCACGTGATACATGAACCCCCCCCCAGTCTTAGATTCTATGAAGGAGGCAAAATACAGCAGCAATACAATCTATACAAGCAGTCCTCCTTTTTCACCTGCCTATATAATTCTAAATGGGAAACTTAGAACTGAAGAACTAATCTCTAAATTCAATATTCGGGTACCTGCAAGAAGAACTATAAATAGTGAACTACTTCATTGCAACACGCCTCGATTATCAATTATTCAGCGTTCTTTGTTCTATAGACTGGCTTCTGAATTTAACTCCATTGCTTCTGACGTGGATATTTTTTAAATCTGAGAATGTATTCCGACGGGAAATTATTGCTACACTTATGGAACCTTAGTTTTATTTCAATTTGTTATTGCTACACTTATGTACCTTTATATAGCTTTTTATTTACACTTGTTATTGCTAATTGTATATTATATGTTATATAGTTTCAGTGTAAAATGGCTGCCTTGCTGTATCTGGAACTTTGGCAAATAAATAAATAAATAAATAAATATGCATTAGTCTTTTAAATTCGCCAAATCGTGGATTCTATTCGGCATTCCATGAAAACACCTAGAGTTACAGACATTTGCAAGTTTATAACATTTTCATGTGTTGTGATTTCTTATTACCTTGAAGTTTCTTTCTTTCTGCGATGTTAATTAGATTTCTTTTGTAATATTTTTTCACTGCACAAGCTTTGCCGTACTACTACTACTACTTCTACTACTACTTCTACTACTACTACTACTACTACTACTACTACTACTTATTATTATTATTATTATTATTATTATTATTATTATTATTATTATTATTATTATTATTATTATTATTATTATTATTATTATTATTTTACAATAGATGTATTATTTAGCTCAAAACGTAGTTTAAAGCAGATTTATTTTGTTATTAGTTCGTTTTTTAACTACAGATGGAGGTAACCTACTATACTAATACAGTCTTTTTTTCAGATTGATTGGATAAAACTATGGATTTGAAGCAAAAAGAAAAAATCGTCATTGCATTTCTGGCAAAAGAAGGTTGTCCACCTAAGGAAATCCATAATCGCTTGAAAATATTTGTCGCTAAAGGACTGAGGTCCCCCCAAAGTTCATGTGGGCCCCGCATTGTATTTATGAATATACTATATTTGGCATAATTTAAATGCAATTTTTCTTAAAACCTTCATATTTATGCCTTCTGCATCCGAATGGGAACCCCCCAAATTTACAGAGAGCCCTTGACCCTATTATGGATATCAGCAATGTGCGACATTGGGATAAAGAAGTTTGGAAAAATATTGTAGATATACCGACAAGCGGCCAACCGACAACATCAGGTTCACATGCAAATCGAGAACGTCCTGATGAATTGATTCGAGGAGATAAGCAGATTAGAGTTCAGAATGTTGTTAATGCATTGAACGGCTCGTATGGCTCTTTCCAAGGAATAATTGCTTACTTCGGATATCACAAATTTTGTGTTAAAACAGCTTTAAAATTATTGGTCAACACCCCTGAATTTTTCCAAAATGGTTTTGATTGCTAGGTTTGACGATTGCGCAAGTGTGTTCAAAATCATAGAGAATTTGTTGAACGGCAGTTTTCTGTAGAGAACAATTAGATAGATAGATAGATAGATAGATAGATAGATAGATAGATAGATAGATAGATAGATAGATAGATAGATAGATAGATAGATAGATAGATAGATAGATAGATAGATAGATAGATAGATAGATAGATATCGACATATTATCATTTTTCACTCTGGAGAAATGGCACTGAAAATTGCAGATTTTAAAGACTTTCAGTTTGAATAATATAAAAGTCAAGATGAAATTGACGCTGAAAATGGGTTGAATAGAGGATTAACGAAGGAATACAAATTGATTGGGTTTTGTCAAATATATTCCATGCGTACAAACGTTATTTGCATAGCAAAATGAGTTCAATTATTTTATACATTTGTCGTTCAGATGATATTTAAGTAATAGAGAAGCAATAACACTATATATATTGGGACTATGGACTAACAAGATTCTACTATTTCAATCGAAAAGAAATTGCGTGTCTGTCCGTATGCACATCGTGAAAAAAAAGAGGTATAATTGAATCTTTTGCTGGGGATATATTTTTCTCTTACAGAGCTATACATGCGTATGCGATGGACCATCGTGCCGGGAGAGGAGAGGTTCGTTTAACTGCCAAGCGGTTCATCTGGGCGAGTCACTGGGACATCCTGCCTAAAGAAAGCAGTTTGGTTGAACTCCCAAATGGGCTACCTGCAAGTGTCATTGGAATATCCTGCCGGGAGATAAGAGTTTGGTTCAACTCTCAAATGGGCGGCCTTCACGAGCCACTGGGATATCTGCTAGGAGAGAAGAGATTAATCCAACTTCCAAATGGGCAGCCTGTACATGTTATTGGAATATCCTACCGGGAGAGAAGTGTTTGGTTCAACTCTCAAATGGGCGGCCTGCACGAGCCACTGGGATATCTGCCAGGAGAGAAGAGATTAATCCAACTTTCAAATGGGCAGCCTGTACATGTTATTGGAATATCCTACCGGGAGAGAAGAGTTTGGTTCAACTCTCAAATGGGCGGCCTGCACGAGCCACTGGGATATCTGCCAGGAGAGAAGAGATTAATCCAACTTCCAAATGGGCAGCCTGTACATGTTATTGGAATATCCTACCGGGAGAGAAGAGTTTGGTTCAACTCTCAAATGGGCGGCCTGCACGAGCCACTGGGATATCTGCCAGGAGAGAAGAGATTAATCCAACTTCCAAATGGGCAGCCTGTACATGTTATTGGAATATCCTACCGGGAGAGAAGAGTTTGGTTCAACTCTCAAATGGGCGGCCTGCACGAGCCACTGGGATATCTGCCAGGAGAGAAGAGATTAATCCAACTTCCAAATGGGCAGCCTGTACATGTTATTGGAATATCCTACCGGGAGAGAAGAGTTTGGTTCAACTCTCAAATGGGCGGCCTGCACGAGCCACTGGGATATCTGCCAGGAGAGAAGAGATTAATCCAACTTCCAAATGGGCAGCCTGTACATGTTATTGGAATATCCTACCGGGAGAGAAGAGTTTGGTTCAACTCCCAAATGGCCTACCTGCACGAGTCATTGGATATCCTTATAGCACAAAAGAGGTTGGTTCAACTCCCAAATGGACAGATTGCATTGAGTCATTGAGTCCGGTGCTTGATATAGCATCTTAGCTGTAATTTGAGCACCTCAGTTGTAATTTGAGGTAGGTAAGGGAGGTAAAGTTTTCCAGATGTGAGTTTGACTCTGTCGGGCTCTGGTCATATGTTTTAATTGTTACATTGTCCGGAATTTAGGATGAAGCAATTACTGTCTAGGTTATAACTACGTAGAATATTAAATAGACAAGGTAAAATACTCATTGCAACAATTAGCAAGTAACTAGAAATGCCATTATGTATCTTACGTGTCAATACAAGAATTCAGGAAATTAACTTGGAATCTTGGACCACGGTATTTTGGCAGATTTCTTTAAAGCATACTACCGCATCTAAAACGAAATAGAAAAAAATAATAAAAAGAAGAAAAGAATCATTTAGTTGTTTGGAAACAAATTTGTAAGAATTTCCTCTAACAACACAATAGAGAATAGGGAAAAATCTAAGAAGAAAAATCGAAGGGAAATATTTTTCTTTCAAAAAAGATAGAAAACGGAAGCAGAGGAAAATACAATAGGGAGAAAAAAAGGATATTTTCTCCCGAGAATTGACAGAATATTTTCTCTTGGTTTCTTTTCTCTTTTATTTTTCTCCAAGCATCCTTCTTTTCCAGTATCTTCTTCTTTATCTCTCTCTTCAAAATAGTTCAATACACGATTTTGGATGCATTCTTTCTTTCTACAACAGACACAAAACAGGGTGGTCAGTGTTATGAAATTTTACATTATTCTATAAATCCCAATTTATTTTCCTTCCTTAGATCAGTTGTTTTCAACTCGCTAATGCATGACGTAGAAGCGGTCATTTATGACCGCAGTCACGAAAGAGAGAACAAACTGAGCAACTAGTTCGGTGGACAATAATTAGGTAGGATGAAATAAAACAATGTTGACCGTGTTTGATTAGGTATGAATCCATGAGTAGCGTATCTGTAAAATCCATGAGTAGCCTATATCTAGAGACGAAAGTTTTTTGCAACAATTTTGACATTTTGTGGCATTAATTATCGCAATTTTTGCATTTATGTCAGATTTTTTAAAATTTTGCACAAGTATATTTTTTAAAAATAATAGTAGGGCCTACTTGTAAACAGTATATTTTTGGCAGTAAGGTGTATCTAATACCAAAAAGAGGACAAACCTTGATTAGGTGCACATTCTAGCTAATTTATCCACTAAACTATAGAATTTAATGCAAAAATTTAAATACTTCCTCTAACCTCATCCTTAGTTAGAAAAGGAAAACAAAACGTTATCAATTCTTCTTTTAAGTTTGTTCTCCTGTCAGTAATAAACATATTATACTTTAAAAATAATCTCTCAGCATCAACACTCGAAACTGGTAAAGAGGCGTGAAAAATCCCAGAAAGTGACATCATGTCATACAAGCTTACGGATTTAATGGATAATTTAATTTAGCGCCGTGCACGTTTTCAGTAAAATGCAACAATTTTTAAATATTGAAAATGCGGTTTTTAGTTATTATTATCAATAATTTCTAATAATTATTGCTTTCAAATTCTTGACTGGAAGACCAAATTGGAAAACAACCATTAGGAAGACCTAGGCGCAGATGGGAGGACAATATTAAGATGGATCTCGCAGAGATAGAAATACAAAGTAGAAACTGGATCCAATTGGCTAAGGATATATGTCAGTGGCGAGCTTTGGTGAACGCGGCATTGAACCTCCGGTTTCCATAGGCCATAGAGTTAGTTAGTTAGTTAGTTATTAGCAATAATTAGCAAGAATTCTACCTTTTCGTTTTCATTCTCCTTTATCGCAAGTAACGCCGAATTTCTCAAAAATTCGATATAATATAAACATGTTTTCTGGCTCTGACACGAAAAGTTTGGGGTTTCCTGAAACATATAAGTATTTTTTAACGTTTCTCACATATTGCATTAGCGAAAAAGTTTTATCTATAGCTATGTCTTGTTTATTTATCATCAGTACTATTTTTTCAACGCTGACATTATTACATTCTCGTTGGTCTGTCCGTGTGGTTTGTTCAAAATACGAGCAAAAAATTACAACATCGTATAGCATAAATTGGAAATGACTAATTTAGATTTATTTAGAATCACAATTACAAATATCTATCGTGAATTTATTTTCATGATCATAATCACATGTATCGTTAATTCACTGCTGGATGAAAGTATCACCAGTTCTTCTTTACAACCCCTTATTTTGTGCAATTATACTGTACCTGCTTTCTCATTTTGTTAACTTTCGAGTTGTGGGAATGCTGCTTATTTGCAAAATATTTCACGTGCGTGTGGAACATATACGCTCATATTAAAGTATTTTCTTTTTATGTAAACGAAAAGCGGATGTGATTACTGAACCATCGGCTACTGTACCGGACGTTTTAATCCGTCAATTTTCGGACGGTAGGAAACCACAATTTATAACTAAATAAATTAATGTACCAAGGTTACGGATACGACATCAAACTCCGTACATGTTCAGAAAATATGGTGGGTGGTTAGCCAGTCAGAAGTGGTCTTATTTTATAACTTGTCAGGAAGGGTCACTATGCTCCACCGACATACAGATTTCACGTTTTTATTTCTATGTAGAGTCGATTAAAAAGTATGGACTATTAAATTTGAGAGGGGCAATTGCCCATGCCCTACCCAAATGACGAACCTCGTCAAGAGGCAGTACGTTGTTGAACAGGGTCATGTCGAAGTAAACTATGGGGAACACATAATCACAAGTTCTTTTCCATTATGAATTCAGGTTGGAACGCTCTGTACACGTAACTGCGATAAATATGAACTTTGCACTTAGGCTAGGGGTGGTGATTGAAGGCAACATACAAACTTTGTGAAATTTCGTGCCGGCGACGTAACAGTGAAAATTGAGTCCCGTTAGAAATTCACTATTGGAAAAGTGTCCGTGGAATTGAAGGTGAAATGAAATGCAATCTTTAAGTTTTACGTCCCACGTTTATGCCGGTTAGGCTAAAGGAGACGGTTATGACGAGTAAGAAATGAAATGGTGGAATGAAGAAAGTGGGAGGAAACGTGGAAACCCACGCACACGGTGTTTGTCCATCACAAAGTTCACTTGGCGGGGACTGGGATCGAACCCTGACCCCAAACACCAGAGGTGAACGCTCTACCACTGAGGCACCGCGGCCCCAGGAATTGCAGGTGAGTTATTCACATACCATATCACTGTAACTCGGTGGATCTATTTCTAAAGTAAAGAAGTTGGACTCATGGCTACTATGTGATTGACACCAATCAACAAAAATAGTCATTGATTGTTCTTTTCTTAACGTTGATACTAAACCATTGCTATGCATTGCTACAGTGCTCAGCTGCTTGAAATGCACCATAAGCATATCTGGAAGCATCTTCCAACGATCAACATACAGAGTACATGATGATGTCACAATGCATGACTAATATTCATTTCTTTTTAGCATGGCACCTAATATTTAAAACCATGGCCTTATATTTTCTTTTCTTTTTTTTTTGTTTGTTTATTTTCCTTTATTTATCCTTGATGACCATACAGAGCAACGTTTGAATAATTCTTGAAAAAGCAGACCTCAGAGTTATTTCATAGTGAAATCAAGACTTATACATTGTTCGGCGTAAGCTCTAAACTGCGATAAACAAAGCCACGCGAAACTAAATCTCGCTGATTTGCTGTTGTCCTACCGACGCTTGTACTTCTCCGCAAAATAGTTCATGCGATTGCATTAGTACTTTTACTATGAAGTTTCATATAAAACTGCTATATTATTATAAATGACAAAAATATAATACGGATTATCTAATAATACTGCAATCGAGTGTGGGTAATGAAACAATAGAAATAAACACTAAGCATGCTCAGTAATTATGGCGCTAACACAACTGTGGACGGGTGTTCTGCTTTTAAAGTCTGAAAGATGGCTGGCATGAATCCCAGTTCTGCGAGTGTTCTGGTGAAACACCAACAAGACAAACCTTTACTCACTAAGCAACAATTGTTTACGAGCGAAATTCAAATACTTTTTTTTTTTTTAATATTTCGAGTTTCTTTTCTTTCTTTTCTGCTGCTGCTGTAAGTATCTGGACAACACGAGACAGTATTGTCAAAATGCTGCTCCTCCCCGTGGGGAGTGGGAGTGATACATCACTAGCCAATCATATTTGTGACAAGCGGAAGGATACAAATATTTTGTTTATCGGAGATTAGAGCTTACGCTGAACAATGTTTAGGCTGGCTAGAGGGAAAGTACGGTTGCAGAAGTACACTACTTCGACTCAACAAGGATTTGTGTCAGAAATTGACAGAATACTTTATCCAATAACAATGAGTATATAGATGTTTTTTTATGCTTTTGGGATTTGAAAGTGGTACAAGTAAGTTGGACATTTCAATCGTACCAGTGCAATTCCAAGTTAAGTCCTGCAATATTTCTTATCATTTGAATCCATAAGAAGTACCATTAAACCTATATGGCAATACATGAAAAGTGATGCTTATACAGGATATAACACGCTGCTAACGATATTATATAGGGAAATATATATTTATAGGTGTTATTTGTTCTAAACAAATTAATTTCTCGAAACACGTGAGATATTTGTTAGTGAGATCACTTTTTCTATTATCGAAAGCTTAATAAATTAAACGTTTTACTGAAAGAGAACTTCTGCAGGTGAATTATTTCAATCGTCTTCAGTAATCTAGAACTGACATAGAAAGCGAACAAACTTTTTACAGTTACGTTTGGAAACTGAAATATAAAAGTTAATACCCTCTATGGAACTTCCATATGACATGATAATACAACCTGTTCTCTGAATAACAGCCTGAATTATGTTTTTAAGTTATTCTATCAAATGTTGCAGGTTTACTATATAGTTTGAGACAACTCGCTTTCAGTAGATCCATCCAAGTATGATGATGTTTATTTCTACGAATCACTCATAAATTTTGTTATATATGGCGACACTATAAGCTAGACCAATTGCACTAGAATGTTCAAATATATTTTTAAATCATCTTCAAACACTTTGACCCTTATAATCATGACAGTTATCATTTTTTTTAAGACTCTAGTGTAAGATGAAGAATTGAAATCACTTGATGATTCAGAACATCCAAATAAATATGCTGGTTCAAGTTTGAATACTTGTATGACTGGTTGAGTTGAGTTGATTTTGAGTTTAACGTCCCTTTTCAGCAGCGAGGCTATATGAGACGTGGACCTACTGATTAACGTGGAATCCGAACCACATGAGCTCCCGCCGGGAATCGAACCCGGGTCTCCCGCGCTAAAGGCGCGTATGCTAACCGCTTAGCCACGGAGGAGCTCACTTGTATGACTTGAACCAACTAAATGATTTCAAACTAGCAAGAAAATCTCTCCTGGTTTGAACTACACGGTCTATACACTGAGAATGAAATATCCATTATTCTCTACGCCAGGGGCAGGCCCATATCCACGAGGGGCTAGGGGGCCGGGCCCCCTAAACTTTGACTGGCCCCCTAAAAGCTTCACGGTAGGCTTGCAAATGAACTATAATGTGGTGATGAAGTATAATATAGTTTGGTTCGGCCCCCCCTAACTTCTACCGGGCGGTGGCTCAGTGGTAGAGCGCTCACCTCTGGTGCTTGGGGTCCTGAGTTTGATCCCAGCCCCCGCCAAGTGACTAACACCATGTGCGTGGGTTTCCTCGGGGTTCTCCCGTTTCCTCCCACTTTCTTCATTCCGACATTTTATTCATTACTCATCATCACGGTCTCCTTTAGCCTAACCGGCATAATCGTGGGACATAAAACTCAAAGATTTAATGTAATTTTATTTTTGGTTATAACAATCAGGCAAGAAGAACTCTTTCTATGGCACAGCACGTTCAGCCAATTATAGTGGCTCATTTCTCTCGCTCTGCAATAGTAAACATTCCACCCTTTCCACATGTTGCCAATTTGAATATAAACAAATGAACATTGTTTTAATCGAATGTCAACATGAATAGTGGACCTGCTGGCTAATAAGAACACTCTTTTTAGTTCTCTTTTGTGCCATTTTATTTTATAAAACTGAGATTTACTTGTTATGAATAATTTCGTGTTTGAATACCCGTCGCAAAAGCTTGCAACACAGCATTGAGCACGACGTGCGTGCAGCGAGCTGTCAGAAGGGATAAGTAGTATCAATTGCAGTATAGTAGTATGTTGCATTGATTAGAAGAATTGTAACGAAGAGTGGAAATAAGATGCGAAGAATGGTAGGTAGACTTTAAAATAGCTATGTAAAAGTGTATGAAACGGAGTGCGCGGTACACTTCGATTCATTCCTTACTTGAAGACAGCGACGAATTTGCACATGACTGCGGAGCTTTATAAACAATGGCTAAGAATACATATAAAAAAACATCCGTAACATCCATCTCGTGTTAGTACATAAGCTGTAATATTAGATTTCTAAATTCCGGAAACTCCATATTATTTAATAAAATAGTTATTGCATACAAAATCAAACTTAATAATTTAACATTGGGAATCATCAGGGATACGAAAGTAGGCGGGGCTAGGCTCTTAGCAATTCATATGGTACATCTCAACGATATTCCACAAACACGTCTTACCGTTTATATTTATTTTTACTGCACAAAAGAATATAATTTTCAATATTTTATGGCAGTTTGATTAAATAACACTTAAAAATTACTTTAAACGTCAAATTTATTCGGTTTTACATTTATTAACTTTCACTGTTTTTTTTTTTTTTTTTTTTTTTTTTGTATATCCATCAATCGATCAATAATAAGAAAAATATAAAAATGCACGTATACAGAATTTAAAGCACTTTCCGCCCAGTGATTCGTTTAGTATTCCAGAAAACTATAATCATAGACTCGTTTTAATAAAATTTGTTCTCTAAATTAATAGTAACGTATTAAAATTAGTAACAATAAGCTTGAAATTAAATGAACAAGTATTTCGAATAAAATAAAACAATCAATAATCACAATGTGAACCAAAACAAGCAAGACTTGAAACGATCGGTTTTCAGATCGTTACAATCTTACAATGGCTATCAACTCAGAGTGATAATACAATTCAGCGCTAAGGGAGTCGAAGCAGTACTGAATGGGTGTCTGGAATGCTTCTGGTTCGATATCTAGGTATCCTGCTTTGTAGAAAGCAAATCCAATCATGCTGCGGAACAGGGGATCACATAACTGAAATAGCGTAAACGATTGAGATTCAAGAACTTGTCACCGTGCCAGATGTTTTTTACAAAGTGATACTAAAGAATCCACTTATCATACTAGAATAGCAATACTTAAGAATGTGGAAGCAAACACCTATATCATGATAGATACGATTTAAGAATGTTGGTTGGCAAAGGGCAAGGGAATTACCAGACATTCCAAACACATCATTCATCTGCAGTTTATATTTTACCTGTTATCGTTCACAGAAAGAAACACTACACCATTTGTTAAACACAGTTTGGGTAAAACGACTGGTGGGGTAGTGGTAAAGTGCTAGACTTCCAAGTGGAAAATCTTGGCTTGATTCCCCATCAAGTAGTATGATTTTTTCGCATAAAATAATGGCTGCAAACAGAGATTCATCTTCTATTGGAGAACTTACAAAGCATCACTGGCGATAATTCGAGTAAACAGTGTGTGCGTTCTACATCATACACTGCAATGATAAGTATCTTAAATATTTATATTCGTCCCCCCTCTCTCTCTTTCTTGACGTTTCCCTATCTTGTCTTTGTATCTTTCACTTCTCCCCTCCTCTCTCTCCCAGAAACACACACTTCATGTGCATGTGCGTGTTCCAAAGTTAAAACGAAGGAAGAGCCCAATATACCTGATCTGGAAAATCTAATTAACTGGGAACTTCGGCGTCGTGTTTTTCGTGCTCTGGAGATAATATCTCCAGTCCTGGTCATCTCTGATAGAAATACTGTTTAAACGCAAGGGAATAAGTGAAATCTCTATTGAACCTCTAGATTCCGGATTCTCAGTCGAATTTCCGGGTCACTACGGGTTTGAATATCGATCCAATGGTGGTTTATAACCTAACCAACATCATTCGACTGACAGGATGATCCGTTTGAGCTCTAGCTTCTTCATTATTTCTGTGCAAATCACGTTTTATCCACAAGAAAGGAAATCGACACTGGATGTTCAGAACACATAAATTTTCGCAAAAGACTAGAAAATGGTGACCTCTATGGTTTTTTGAAAACAAAATTTTATTTAGACTAGTTCGACAAAAATTTGTTTCCATCCTATAATTCAATGTAAAATATTCACGTTGAAATTTGAAACATGCTACATCTATGAGAAACTTAAATTTTTCCTTTCGAATATTTGTAACTTTTCACTACGACACAGTTTAGACTTTTATATAGTGTATTTTTAATAGAAATTTAATAGTAAAATAGCACTCATTCAATTTTCTCTTTCTTTCTTTGTTTCTTTTTCTTTTCTTTTTGTTTTTATTTGCTTGTTCAGTTTGCATTAGTAGTCTGAAATGGAGGATATGACCAACGCTACCTACTGGGTTTATTCGAGTGTATTTTGGAGCAGTATGTACTACCGAATTTGCAATCAAACCACGCGGAAACAAAGCATGTGTGTTAAAGTTTTGACATTATCCTAGATGTGACTCAGAGATCTACAGTTCTACTAGAAATTGAGTATGCTATCCTTTATGAAAGTGACTTAATGAATGTTAAAACATCTCCTATATATTCGAATAGTTCTGAAAAAAACATGTAAAAATAAACGTCTTTTCTATATTAGTGTTGAATTTCTGGAAACGGAACTTTATAATGTTAGATTCTTTTCTTATTACGTTTGAATTCCACATTTTTATCTGTGGCCCCTTTTCGTTTCCTTCTTCTCTCCACTTCTCTCAATTTCTCTCTCTCTCTATCTGCCTCATTTCTGAATATCTGTTTAATAGACATTTATTTGTTTCAGTTTTTCATTTTGTGTGTTTCAGTTTCTTCCTACATGAACTTATGAATCTTGTTTCGTCTCTGTTTTGTTATTTCATTTTATAGAAACTAATACATGTTTAGTTTGGATTAGAATTGCCCTCATGTTGTTAGCTAATTTTAGTATGGGAGAGAAGAAAGGAGGAGGGAGAGGGGGTCTCTTTACCTGACACGATTATGGGATAATATGCTGTATATTGGGTGGCCTAACTGCATGGCGTTAGCTGTCTCAATTTTTTGATGCGGAGTGTACAAATTTTTTTTGTTTGGATCATTTGATTCTTTCTACTCTCCACATCAATTATGTGGCTTGAACATGCGTTTTGAATCGCTTTCTGCCTTCCCAAATATATAACAGAGACGGAATAAACGCTTTCTTTCTTGTGTTTGTCATAGGCCTCAATATTATCTTTGAAGTCCCATAACTTTTTCCCTATTGGCAGACTGCAGTTAACAACTTCGTAATTAACTAACTATTTGATACTCTTATTGTACATCTCGAGTCCTGGTGCCGTACCATTTGCTTGTAAGATGGAGTCGGGGAGTAAGAAGGTGAAGTTAGACCACATATTCTCTTGCTGGTAACTCGTTCATTGAAATTGTGGTTTAGCTATACATCCTTATATGGTAACAAGTCTTCGCAGAGCTCAGGAGTGGTTCGTGACAGAAGTCACACTTATAAAAATAACAGTTTTATCGCTTGAAACTAAGAGAATAAATGTTATCTTAAGTATTAAATGTTATATATAACAAAATAGGATATATTCATAGTATAAGATATATTATAGCTTTGGATATATTCATAGTATTAATAAAGTAAAACTGGCCGGAGCATCAAATATATATTAATAATACTTCTGCAAATGTTTCAGCAACGTAACGCTGCCGTCATCAGGCATGTTATCAAAGATCAATCCAAGAACAACAATTTGGGTATCCACAGAAAGTTAAAGAAAGACGCACCAATATTTCTCAGAGCAGATTATGTTCTCCCTTCACTTTCTAGCTTCATATCTACGAACCGTAAATTTTTAGTTACGTGCAAAATGTAAATTTTTAATTAGGTGCTTGTCACGTACTTTCGCTAACAATTTGCACACCAGTACTGAATTTGGACACCTGGACATCTGTAGTGATTTTTAACATTTTAGTCCTTTCTACTTGTCCAGTACTGTATTTTCTACTCGTCCAGTACTTTCTACAATTCATGAATCATAAGCCCGCTCGTCTAATTCATTAATATATCCTTCCCATGTTTCTTGATGCATTAAGGATGGTTTAAAGGGAGAAGTTTTGGCGATAGATATCATCACAGTCTTCGTATATCTCATGTAGTTTTTACCTTCCACGAAAATTCACGGTTTCTCTTACAGATTTCAACCTAGAGACCCCAAATTTTTAGAGAAGGAACTTCATAACCTATCAAAGGCAACAGTCCATGCCGATTTTTTATTTAGAATTTTCTTCATTCTTGAAACTGTTAGATTGTTAAAGGTTTGGATGTCCATTTCAACAATCAAGCCATTTCAACAATGAAGAAAATGCTAAATAAAAAATCTGCACGGATTGTTGCATTCAATAGGTTATGAAGTTCCTTCTCTAAAACTTTGGGGTCTCTAGGTTGAAATCTGTGAGAAAAAATGTGAATTTTCGTGGAAGGTAAAAAATATATGAGAGAGATACGAAGACTGTGGTGACATCTATCTGCAAAACTTGCTCCTTTAAACTATCCTTAAGCTTCTAACCACTTCCGTATGATTTTTGTTCAGTTCTGTTCAGTTAATAAATAATCTCGATGCGATTCATTTTTCTCGCATCCACTATGTAGTACAGATCTTGCTACTTTGGCCTAATATGTATTCTAGTATTTTTTCATGACTAGAATTGTTGATTATTTGAAGACTGCATAAAACAAATGTTTTGTATCAAAACACAGAGAGTGATAGAGCGGTGTCGGCAATTCAAGATCTGACAAATGCTGAACAAGTTATTAAATAAAGTAGCTGGAATTTTGATTTGTAACATATATATATTATTTTTGTACAACTGTGACAAAGTTGTGACTGGGAAATAATAACACTTTTGGTAAACTCCAAGATGTACATAAATAGACCTTGATTTTGAAGAACATGAATACAACAACTTTTATGGACAATTTTTGATAATAAAGTGAAACTTTTCTTGCAATAAGCATGCTAACCCTGCTGAAGAGAGGTCACTGATGTGAAGGGGAAGGAAAGGGTTCGGTTCTTTTTTGGAAATCGCCGAACGTACGTGAATCTTTCTTCCAGTAACAAAAGGCTTGTCTCCACGCACGAGCAACCTCACTGAATGTGGACGCCACTCGGTCGGAACAGCCAAACTACGAAAAAAGTCGTTCAGAGAAGGGAATCGCTCCAGAGAAAGATTGGAGAGGGAAGGGTTTGGAAAGCGACAGATAGAGGTCGCCCTTGTTCCACTCATACGCACACAGCCATAGTCTGCCTGCATCACTATGTTCAACTGTAGTGCACTTGCTTGCTCCGGCTCCTAGCTTTTGTTTTATTTTACAGTCTTTTTCTTTCATTTTTTTTTTTGTAACTTTTTCAGTTTACAAAAGTCGTTTTCTGCAAGAATCACTCATATCCCTATTTCTAATCCGAAACGAAGTTCCGTCTAGTTAAACTATGTATATTGAAACACCAATGTTCAAGAAGCTTGAAATAAAATAATGCTTAATTTTCTAGGACTTTCCTGCTCAATATATGATGTAACTATAAACATGTTCGATTCATTTTATCTGCTTAACCCGTAACACACCAAGCGGGGTCCTCTAGGAACCCCAGAGGGTGATATTTGGTGATACTGCTACAACTATAGGAACCAATTTATTCTCGATTTTTATATGTGCCCTGTATCCTTTTGGAATATCTGCTACATAATTAGATCAATGATACGTTCCTTAAAAAAGGGAATTGAGAAATTAAAATAATACTTGGGGTCCCTATAAGACCTCAGCTTGATAAACGTTGACGATTTGGGCTTGGTGTGTTAAGGGTTAAAGAAGTGGTAAAAGTGGATCTGAAAAGGTAGGGGGACAGTAGATAGCTGCATGACGTCACGCCGTTCCTCCAACCTATCTTTGCCCATTGTAATTTTTTATGAACTGGGGGGACGCCTTACATTTTTTTTGGACGTGGGGAGACGGCGTCCCCCGCGTTCCCCTGCACTTTTACCCCTGGTTTAAAGTAAATATTTCTTTTAATTTAACATCTTACGCTCATGCACTGAGGCTAAAGGAGACGCTTAACATAGTAATGAACAAAAGGGTGGAATGAAGAAAGTACGAGGAAACTAGAAATCCCTGAGAAAATTCACGCACAGAGGGATTATTATCCATTTCGAAGTCCACTTGGTGCGAGTTGGGCTTTGAACTAGAATTTCACGTATCAAAGATAAGATTTCTACTACTGAACAGCCATGGTCCAAAAGGAAAATCATAATTTGTATCATCAAAGAGACAAGCTTCGCGATTTTCTCAAAGTTCTGTCCTAGAAGGTTTATTCGCCAAGTAGAGGTCTGTAGGGGTTCGGACCGAGCTCTTGAGCCAGACTCGGGTGTACAAAGCATATATTACTTTGGGCATGGGCCGGGCTCGTGCCGTTAACTTTTAACTATACAATCATATTTCTCGGGCATTTTCGGACCTACCTTTGTTACTATACTGTACAACGATATTCTTTCCGGAGAACTTTTAAAGCACAACAGCAAAATTAAACCTCTTAGATATAATGATGTAAATATGAATACAATTTTACGTTAATTATTAATTTTCTATAATTCGGGCTTATTTCGAGCTCATTTGATTACCACACGGGCTCGGGCCTAAATCCTTAAACATATTTCGGACTCAGGTCGGGTCTCACATTATAAATTCAATTGCCAGCCCGGGGCTGGGCTAAAAATTGCGGCCCGTGCAGACCTCTAGCGCAAAGTAACAAGATTCTGTTGTATAGACGCACTGAAACAAACTTTCTGTGTGTTTACAATGTGCGTTCACAACTGAAATATGTAGACGTAAAGAACACTGTCTGCTGAAAGTACTTGAGCCTCCTCCTCGCTCTGCTTATGCTGGCTATTATAAGACTGAAATCACAACGGAAACTTCAGTCGGAAATTCTGATAAAGTAGATTGGATGACAGCTGGAAACTTGCATTGAAAGTTCAAGAGAGTGTCGCCAATGAGAATCACCAACATAAAGTATGTTGCCAGTAGGCAAATAAGGTCAAACAGGAAATGTTGTAAAAGGTACGAGCAGTGTCAGGTCATGTAAATCTTGACACTTGCAGCTCAAATGGGTGAAATTATACTGTTTTCTGGCATCCCACAAAGGTAACTATTGATGCTCTAGTGAAGACATATTGAATACTTGTATGAACTGTTACTTGATGGTTATAAATAAGGAGTACGTATTCCCTGTACTTCAATTCTGTAGAAGATCTGGAATCCCCCCCCCCCCAAAAAAAAAACTCCAAATTCAAATAAATTATTTACGATTGTGATTGAATGCAGTTCACAGAGCTTTGCTGGAAATTATGCATACATTTCTGTCAAGGCAAAATATTGTTCATTTATATTTTGGGTTACAACTTCTTTCGGTTTTCTGGGACTTATTTCCATATCAAAGTTGGTTCTGACTTAGCTGATTATAAGACATAGGACGAACTATTTGCCAATTGAAAAGCCCAGGAAAAAGAACGGATTGTAGCATTCAAAAGCATTTGGTAAGCTAGTGGTAAAATTGGCTGATATATCTTAGCACTGATAGATCTTTCTTGAAATTCCGTTGCACCAGTACAGAGCACAAGGAACATTAATTACAGCTATGAATCAATCTGTGAAACAGAGGTAAGGTATCAGTTATGTTTGTCACCATAAAAACTTTACAAAATCACGTTTCTCTATTCCCTGCATCATATTAATCCCAGAAACGTTATTTGTTGGATCAAAAGATCCAATACATTTCAGGCAGAAATTTTCTTGAAGGCCTTATATTTGGAGACCTACATATAGCGTAACCACTTAACTCAGTATAATGTGTTTCTTCCGTAAAAAATAAGAAAATTCGATTTAGGAACCGTTCAAAACTTTTGTGGCCCTTGATCCAAAATCTCCAATATACAGGGTCGTTCAAGGTTGACCGGGACTTTTATTTCTTCAGAGGAAACAGATAGCACAAGAAACGCCAAACTAGGTCAGTTTTTCAAAGTATTTTCCGTGCATGTCGAGGCACCGTTGCCATCGTTGTGGCAGCTCCGTGATTCCTTTGGCGTAGAAAGAACTTGGTTGTTGTCCTAGCTACTGGAGAACATCGTTCCGCAGTGCTTGATATGTCGTGAATTTCTTTCCTCCCAGATGGTCTTTAAGGGGTGCAAACAAATGATAATCACTGGGGGCTAAATCTGGACTGTAGTGGGATGGGACAGAACTTCCCAGCGCATTTCGGCCAGAGTTTTTGTTGTCACATTACCGCGTGAGGGTGGGCATTGTCATGGAGAAGAATGACATTTCCAGACAACATCCCAGGTCTTTTCTTGCAAATGGACTTTCGTACAGCAACACACAACAATTTGAAGTAATACTGGGCATTAATTCTGCTCCTTTTGTCCAGAAAATCCACATGGATAACACCCTTCATGACCCAGACGACATTTGCCATGATCTTTCCAGTGGACGGCTACATTTTGCTTTTCTTGGGCGGTGGTGAACGTTTATGCCGCCACTCCATGCTGCTTCTTTTTGTCTCTGGGGTTGAATTCTGCAACCATGTTTTATCACACGTGATGATCGATTGCAACAATTAATCACCTTCGGCTCGAAACCGATTCAGAAGCTGTTCACAGACCGCCATACGTGTCCACTTCTGATCAAATGTCAGCTGGTGGGGAATCCACCCTGCAGAGATTTTGCGGAAGCGTAAGTGGTTGTTAATGATTGTCTCAACACTCCAAACACTGATATTCACCTCGGCAGCAATATCCTGCACTGTTACTCGACGGTTTCAATAATCATTTGCTCAACATGTGCGATATTCACTGGTGTGATTGCAGTCGGGCAAATGTGTCCATGCGCTTCATTTGCCACCAGCTCCCGTCCTTCGCGAAAGTGTTCACACCATTCGTACACTCTTGTCCGTGACAACGTTTGTTCACCATACTGTGCTTACAAATTTCTGAAAATCTCAGCTGGTTTAACTTAAGAAATTTGATTACACACCGCTGCTCCACAGCCACAGACACACTGCCTGCCGCCATATTCGCTACAATTGCTGCGCATGCGCTAAATAAGCCATGCCAAGCGCTAGTTACTCGAAAAAGAATGCATTACGTCACCTGCAAGTTTCATCATGATCCGGCTATTCATCTATTATTTACGCACGAAAATCCCGGTCAATCTTGAACGACCCTTATATTTCAATCAAACATTTTCTAGTACGCCTTATACCTGGAGAACTACATATAGTGTAGAAAAACCCAAACTATCACTTAACTCAGTATGGTGTGCTTATACCGTAAAAAGAATATGAAAACTGGATTTAGAGGCCGTTCAAAAATTTTGTGGCCCCTGATCCGAAAACTAATTATTGGTGAAAATCACAATGTTTTGATGTAGATTTGGATTTTTCCTAAAATTCTCGTTAAGATGTAACTTGTATTTCTCTCTGCGTTACTTGTACAAAAGTATTTTCATTTTCTTCACAAATAAGAAAATAAAGTGTCATAGTAAAAATTTTGTAAAGCAACTTGGAAGTAGATATTTCATTTGTATACACCCTGTACACAGACAGAGACAAACATTATATATATACGTTATACAACAATACGTTATAGAAAGTATGAATGTGTTTAGAATAGACGAGAGGGTATAGAAAGGAGGGTAATATGTTAGACCACTGATGTGAGTTACTGTTGCAGGGGAAGGGGGGGGGGGGCGAGACAAGAATTAGTTGGAGCTGGTCCATAAGTTGTGATGCAGTGATCACTCATTGTCATGTCTCACGTGTTGGTGTGTGTAGGGCGATCGGCTGTTTATTTCGTGTGATGTATGTTCCCCCGTGTAGTCAAGTAATAAATGCGACATCTCATTGGGGACAGCTGCCATAGCGTGGTACAGGAGGTGGGGGAGAATTAGGGGGTGGTGACAACTTTTAAATTGTTACAAGAGACATTTTCATATATCGTTGCTGCCGGAATAACCACTGTATTTAGTGTTTTAATAGAATAAAGCGAATTTTCATTCGGCTTGTTGACATCCATATATACAAAATTGCTAAATTAATTACATTGATGGCTCATTATTTTTGCATTTTTGTTGAATAAAGCTTTTGCGTCAGTTGTGCAATATCGTTTTTATTAGGTATTTTTTATTCTTAGAAATAATGATATTTCGTCCTACTTTCATTTCCTTTACGTATTAAAGATAAAGCAAAGTTGGAATATATTGTACGCGATCAACGAAACTCATCTTACTTTTACCAAAGTTAACATGATGATAGACCTTGAACAAAACTAACATGGTGATAGATCTTGACCAAAGTTAACATGGTGATATACCTTGACCAAACTTGTCTTACTATTATGAATTGCCGGCGTCTTAGTACTCAAATCAAAAATTATAGTGTGAAGGCTTTGGTTCCCAAGTAGTGATAGGCAGTGGGAATATTCCCGGTGGGAAGGAATTTAAAAAAATGGGAATATTCCTGTTTTTTTTTCTCTGGCCTATAAATTCCCGGGAAGGAATTTATTTCCATTTCTTTACTTTATCTTCCAAATTATAAGAACTATATGACTAATTACTTTATTTTAATATATTATGATTTACTTCTAGCTTTTAAAGAATTTGGAGGTTAAAAAATTTAAGATTCTTTGACAGTACTTTATATAACTAATAATATGATTTTTTAAGTTCCATTTCCATTTGCACTAAAAAGTAGAGTAATTGTTTAGTATTGGGGGGCCAAAACTAGCAAAAAGGTATGATGATTTACGGAAGAAATGAGTTGATAGTGGTGTTCAAGTAGTCAAGAAAGTATCGAGCACATTTTTAGAGTAGTAGGAGATTTGTACAAACCGTAAAGGTAAGTCGAAGTGATTTATGTGGGAAAAGAAAGTGAATTGTTGATGACACAGATAGAAAACAACGTGCCGTGCGGAGCTTTAACCCGCTTTCACTCGCTAACGCTCGCTCGGTAATGATGTCTGAATTTAATGTTGGTAACGCAATTTAACGCATGAACCCATAAAACAAACCGCATCGGAATAAAATATCTCAAAAAGAAGGTGCAAAATCTGACCCGCCAAAGCTAAACATTCGTCAAAAGTAGAAAAGTACTAATTTACAAATGATGGAAAGAAACAATTTTGTAAAGTAATGAAGAATTATGTAAAAATAGGAATGAAGTAATATTAATAAAACCTGAACCACTGTTAGTAATAGACGTCTGTCTGCCTCCTCTCTTTGTCTCGAATTTCTGAAGAGGTACTCGAACTTCTTTTACATGTGAATTAACGCATGAAATTTCGAGAAATGGGCAGGAAGAGAAGTCATGTGTGGCAATGTTATATGCAAAATTATAAAGAGTGGAACGTATCTTGCAAATATTGTCAACATACATATTTATTCGCAAATGTTGACAAAATGGTGGGACATGTGTGTTCTGTCAGTTACCCAACTTAATTTGTTTATAACATTTAAAAATTTAATAAGTTTATAATATTAGTAGTAGAAGTTTAGAAAACCTTCTAACTTAAATTTAAACTGTTTAGCGATTTATAAGTATGTGGACTTACCATTCTTGAAACATATTTACTTTCATAGAACATATTGTAAATAAATATCCATTTTGCGTACTCTCTAAATATAATAAAATATTAACAAAATAACATAACATCGTTCAGAATATACATTCTAAAGACTCCCCTGGGGACAACAGTAATAATATGCTGTGATATAAAAACGAATTTAATTTTGAAATCATAATATAGTAATAGAATGCAATTTTCTTTGTGATAGTACATAAATTCCCGGAAAATTCCCATTTTGGGGAATCTTCCCCAGAGTATTCCGAGGGAATATTCCCGAACAATATCTTCCCGGGAATTTACCCATCAGCATTCCCAAGTTATTGACCATCAAAATCGGGAATTAGGCTTGGTCAAATGGAGAAATTTCACTCAAACGCAATTGATTAAACTTATCCAATCTTGTTCAAACAACACAATTCTAAAGGTCAAAAGGTTCAGTAGGCACCTGAAATGTTATGGCATGAATACCTTTGGTTGCAGAGTTATTGACCACCAAAGTTGAAGCTTTGGACTAATTCTCGGAAACGAATCTCATTAAAATGCAACCGATGAATCTTTGTCCAATCTTGACCATGGAGATTGGTTTTGACCTGGTTAGGTTAGCACGAATGAGAAATATTTATTCTTGATAGCTTTCTAATGAATCAGTTAAACTAAAGAATATCCGTTCACCTTAGCAAAGATGAAACCCACCGGAAGGCATATTGATTGAAGTCAATGTCCCATTTCTTGTCAATATCGTCCACCGAAATGGGTCAGCAAGTCGGAATTAGTAGACTTTCACAAATATGAAAATTGTCTATTGTCTAATCTTATATTGGACAGTATGTTCAAATTAAAATTTTGGAGACACGATGGCTCAGTGTTAGACCGATTACCTCCGGTGCATGTGGTCCCTGGTTCGATACCCAAACAAGTAGGCGTGTGGTGGATAACATCTTCTTCGTAAGTGTTCTCGGGGGTACCCTTGTTTCCCCCCATATCCTCAATCTACTAATATTCACTTGCCATAATCATCCATCCGTCTTTCTTAGCCTAAACGGTACATTCGTGGGACGTTAAACTAAAATATTTCACTTCATTTCAAATTGAAGATTGGCTGAAATAAATAAAGGATGAATTTTTCTCCCTTCCTGTAAACAAACTTGTTTAGATTTCAAATGTTCTTTGTTTTCACTAAGGTTACGTGAGAGGTGGATACAAAGATTATCTCCAGATCCAAACCAGCCTTACTACCACCGGAATCGAACTGAACTCTTTCTCGAATGAAGACAATTTTGATAATCATTCAGCCACTGAGATGGTCCTTAATCTCAGTTATTTAATAAAATGGTATTTTGAAAGAAAACTTTAATTCTACAAAGAGTACAGAGTGTCTGTCATTTGGCCCAATCGACATTTGTATGTATATTCATTTCTACGTCTCTCTGTTTCACTCCTAACTCGCGTAAAACGTGTTTTAATTTATGATGCAATAGTACCCTCTTCCAACCTTCTGAAATAAATGTATTGCTTAGGACTTCTATCTATCAAGAATAAGAAATAGTAATTAGGAAAAATTCATCCAATGTTGCAAATTTTCACATATCAATACAATCATTTTCATTTGAGGTCGTTGAAATCGGTCAAAAATAAATGAGTAAAATGGTCATTCCAAATTCAGTTTTTTTGTTCAACTGTTAGGATAAAAGAACAGTTGTGAACCTGTGTGAAATAGTGTTATAACCAACAATAATTTTAAAATGAGACACCATGCTTAAAATTTGCTATTCTCTTGTGAACGTATATTTGAACGCTAATATATATAAGAAACTTCTAAATTTACATGTTGAACTGTAGATTTGTACAGATTAAGATTTATTTTCTTAACTTAGTTTTAATTTATGTGATGGATCTACGTTAAACTGCTATTGCACTAATACCCACAATTGTCTTTAGTAATTTACACTAAAAGGTTCGATTTTTATGCAATACGGTATATATTTTCTTTGAGGCTTTCCAATCACCGCACTGCTTAGGGAGAAATCTCGTGAATAATATAAGATAAAATCCATATTTTTAAAAATGGATTACAATAACATAGGTCTGCAACTAAAAAGCTGTTTGCATACTTTGAGCTGATTTTTACGCTTCTGGGTGCACTAAAGTTAAGGATGACCCCCGTTATGTCAAGTTTTTGCGCAATCGAATTGTAAGGTGGTCAAACATATAGCTGGAAATCGCCAAATTGCAACTGCATCACACAAAAATAAAAATGAATATGGAAGATTAAATGTACTTGGACTTCCCGAAACATAAAAATACATGTATATTGGTCCGGATGGGAATCACTGACACATATCGTAATGTAGAAAACGTTTATAAGTAGTTCTGGATACACTATTTGTTGCTCAAATACTAAGAGTACGCGAGTACGCGTGTTTTTGTTGGCCCTAATATTAGAAAACTCATATCCGACAAAGACTTCATCGGTTCAATGACTCTAACTCAAAAAGATGATTGAGTTGTCCTTAACGTGGTGATAAAAACGTTTTTGGGGAACCGAAATGACCCACAGTACAAGGAAATGGTGGCAAAAATGTTGCACATGTTGCACACGTTGCTCCATGAGCTTAAAAGTCCATCTGTGTAATTTTTGGTAAAAGCAAAATAATTTATTTTGAACCAATATGAAGTATATTTATTTTATGCCTTTGCAATGATTCCCACTACATGGAGCGTAAGACAGTGATTGAATAGTAATGCATTGATGAAATATGCATTGAGTCTTACCTTTACATTCTAATTAGCATGTTGCAAGTTTGTTGTAATATGGTGTATATGTCTTTGAGACTTCAATAATTAACTCGGTCGCGATAATGGATAGATTTAATTAAGTGCTATTATTGGGCACAGGCCAGCAACCAGAGGGGGCTACGGGGGGTCTGTCCCTAAACTTTTTTTCGACCCCTCCATACCTCAATACAAACAACAATTTAGATATATGTAAGATAATTTTTAATGACTTGATTCCCCTAACATATTTATGTCCCCCAAGCCTATCTGGCTTTTTTCGGGCCTGATTGAGCATCGAAGAGGTTGCATGACTGTGACGTACTGGCACTGTATGGACTGAGCAACTCACATTCCCAGGTTAAAATAAAACAAGTATGGTAGCGAAGGAGTTTAGTTTGTATGAGGTGATATTTTCGCAGTTATTATGAAACCGAAATTGTATATTTCTACCACTTCCGGTTTCAGTAGCGAAGTTAATGGGAAGATGAAATATGCATTGAGTTATTTAGTTGATTACAGGAAACCATTTCTCGCTATATATTTTTGTGTTTACTCTATAGCTGTTTACGTTAAACCGTAAATGATTGACCTCTGCCACTGTTGATGTGAATAGTGAGTTAACAGAGGAGATACTACATGCTCTTAATAGGCTAAAATGATTCCAAAATCACTTTTCCCTATCTCTAATTATTTTTGCTTAACGCAGATCAAGGTCGAAACCGGAAGTTATCGTCGATTTCTATCACTTCCGATTTTAGAAGAGGGTTAAGAACACAGATTAAATGCACTCATTTGACATTTATTCGATTGCAGGATAAGGCTTTTCGGCATCTGTTAAAGTGTTTGGTCTATAGTAATCAATGCAGAAACAGAAGTTGGTTGTTTTGAACCTCGTAGGGTTTGAATGTTGTCTCCATCAGTGATTTCCTTTGGTTACGTATCAATGACTGCATCCTGGCCAACACTAATGGGATCCATCATGTAGCTATTGAGAATTGTTGTTACCTCGACGGACACACTGTAACTGACGTCTCTCGTAGATGCATGGGGGCGCGATGGCTCAGTGGTAGAGCGTTCACCTCTGGTGCTTGGGGTCCCGGGTTCGATCCCAGCCCCCGCCAAGTGAACTTTGTGGTGGACAAACACCGTGCTCGTGGGTTTTCTCGGGGTTCTCCCGTTTCCTCCCACATTCTTCATTCCACCATTTCACTCATCTCTCATTATCACCGTCTCCTTTAGCCTAACCGGCATAACCGTGGGACGTAAAACTCAAAGATTTCATTTCATTTTTTCTCGTAGATGCATAGAGCACTAGAGCAGTGTTTCTTCCAGACATGCTTTTTTGGGGGTACTGCCCTCCGAGCTCTGAGAGTGACACCCTGGACGAGGCAAAAATAATAAAAATTGAATGACTAAAAGCAGGGAATTAGTGTTATTATTCAGTTCAAAATATCTTATTGTCGCGAATTCTGTCGACGAATTTGAAACTTAAAATAAATAAAACGATAACAATTTCTGTTGTTCTGTATGGTTCCGAAACATGGTCTCTTACTCGGAAGGAATAACATAGATTGAAAGTATTTGAGAATAAGATCCTGAGACGAATATTCGGACCCAACAGAAACGGGAATGATGAATGGCAGAAACTTCATAACGAGGAACTACATAATTTTTAGGGTTTACCAAACATTGTTAGGGTCATCAAGTCTAGGAGGCTCAGGTGGGCAGGTCATGTAGCCAGGATGAAAGGAAGAAGGAACGCTTTGAAAATCTTATCTGGCAGTCCAACCGGAAAACGACCATTAGGAAGATCTAGACGCAGATGGGAACACAATATTAAGATGACTCTCGCAGAAATAGGAATACAAAGTGGAGAGTGGATCCAGATGGCTAAGGATAGAAATCAGTGGAGAGCTTTGGTGAACGCGGCATTGTAGATCCGGGTTCCATAGGCCATAGAGTGCCCGCCGGAATAATAAGTGTGTCCCCCGGGACATTTTTTCTGAACGAACGACTACACCAGAGGACTTAGCGGTTAGATTTGAGTCTAGGTAGTTACTTATTGCGAGAAAACCGGGGAATAGAATTGGAATCACCTTTCGATAATTCAACAATTTATTGTATATCAAAAGTAACTAAACGAAATTAACAAGTACATATACACATATAACCACAAACAAATAAATAATCGAAAATTTAACTTTGTTTCCTTAATGCAGGTGTAGTCCATTTTGATGTTGCACAAAGTGGTGCATTTCAAACAATTTTACACAATTTTAAATTCTGAATTTAGATAAGATTTTTGTGAAACACAAAATATTACAAAAGTAATGTAACCACTGTTAATAAGCAAGGTATGGGCAATAAGAGCACGATCATTCGTGGAATTTAAGAAAGTACTAATTAAACAACTGAAACTACAAGAAAAAAGGAGAAAAGAAAAATATAATAATTATATAAATATTTTACATAGGTCATATTCTCATTCTCCATAGTACCAATACTCAAACAAACCCCTTCTAAACATGAATAGCACTGCCAAATCACATTTTAATATCATATCCTGCAACTGTAATACGTACTAAGGAAAACAATGTTAACAGGAGACGTTACCTACGTACAAATACCCCGAGAAACTGGTTGAATTTTCTAACGTTAGTTTCGATAGATGGCAGTACAATACGGTACTATTTCAGTCATTAAAGAGAAACTGACATCTACAGCAAATCACTGAATTTTAAATGGCTCTAATTATTGTCATCTGTCCTTTCCAATTATTATTAATTTTTTTGAACATTACCGTTACAACACGAAGGGCGTAAATATCAAGAAGTTTTGGTAAACCAATCTCCCTAAAAAAATGTCAAAGATATCTCGTTAGTGAGTATTTCGTATTGAAATCTACTGCTTGTGCTCTACACAGTTAACCAAGACGTCGATAAGAACACGTCAAAAAATAAGAATTCCATACAACGTAATATTTACCTTTGTGCGGAGCAAGTTTAAACTGTGAATATATGCTATTGAAATGGACATGTGAGATTTTCAGTAAGAGTGTAGTACATGAGCGCATATACTATAACAATGGTTAGTTTAACAAATTTATGAACGGCTACAAGCACTGGCGCAAATCCCGGGGTGATGAGGGGGAAATGTCCCCTCCAATCTTAGAACTGAGGGGACTGCCCCCCAATAAACCGATTTGAAATGTGTTTTGGGGGAGAAATTTGATGATTTTTGTCCGGTTGTCACAAAGGAACTTGAGATGAAATTGATATCCCTCAGAATAAGTCTCAAATCTGCCTGCCTCCCAACATTGAAGTCAACTCTGCTCCTCTGATCATCCACAACAATGTTTTTCAACTTCATAAATATTTTGTACATCGCAAACAAACAAACAAACAAAAGATATTATGGGAATATTCTTACCCGTCCCTTCAATGTTGAAGACAGATTTGCGCCGCTGGCTACAAGTGACGATTACCAGTTATAAAGTCTCTCAAAGAAAAGTCAACAGAGTTTTTAGCTAATAGAAATTCATTCAAGGGATATATTTTTAGGCTAAGGCAGACGGGTAACGAAGGCAAGTGGATGATGATGGAAAAAAATGATAAAGTGAGAATGCGGAAGGAAATGGGAGTAAAACGAAAAACCCCAATTGTTGTCCACCACAAATTTACTTCAGCAGGAATTGAACCAGGAAATCCACGAATCAAACGTAAGTGCACTACCACTGAGACACTGCACCCCTTCACAAACGATAGACATGGAAAGCAGAGTGAGAAAGAACGTATATTATGAACACTTATTTTCTATCAAACGAATATACACAATCAATAACATTAATGAGGTAGCGAATTTATTTTCCCTTCCTAAATACCCTATCAGAGAAAGTTTATGTTTGTATACTAGTCATTTATAAGCAAATTCGAAAAAATGAGTATGAAATTAACTTGCTAAAGACACAAAAGAATCCTCGAAGTTTCAATTTCGTCCATTGGACGTTGAACTACACCCCATCTGCTGCGTGGAGCTGTAAGTCAGCAGACAATGGTGGTTCATAATTTCATATGGTTTCCAGAAGTATCGAAAGTCTGCAGCCCATCGAACCACTGAAATTCCATAGAAAATGAAGTTGGAATAGGTGCACATCAAACATATTGTAAAGATGACATCTCGTAGTCTTCATGAAGAAAATAGCTATCACCACGAGATGGCACCAGCCCATAATCTGGTCGCCAGCAAGAGATCTTGCAAAGTATTATATAACGCATCTGATCTTCTTTATCAGAATCCAAGTCCGTTGGAACAAAAGCTTCCAACTACGAATCACATGAAACTATATAACCAATAACAACAGAAAACAAATAATGTTGAATTTTTAGGGGCCACATATTGTATAGCACTACGTACCCATGTATCCAATATACATTTGAAAAGAACAATCATCACTTATTTTAATTCTTCTGTGCTTTAGGTTAAGTTGATAGGTTAGATTAGGTTAGGATTTCCAGGTAAGTATATTAGTTAACTGGGTAGCTTAGGTTAAGTAACATTATGAGGCAGCTTGATTCTATGATTAACGACCATGTATGGCAATTCAGTTTTGAACGAATATCTAGTAATAATATATACGCCATTTCATTAATATTCTTTAATTACTTATTTACTTGCCTCTTTGGCTTATATTAGCATCTTTAATAACGTAATAACCACAATCCATTCAAACAGTATAATTATATTTATCGTAATCATGAACAAGTTTTTTTATACGTATTCACATAATTAATATACATCCTCACATATCACTTACAGGTCGCAAATAAGCTACTCAGAATGACATTGAAGATGAAGTCCAGAAAACCATACATGGACCATTCCTATCAAACTTCATTACCGAAACTAAAATTTGGAGGGTACATTAATGCGAAGCTATACAATAGACATCAGCAACATCGGGTTGGAAGGAAACATTATGAGGACCCTGTGGGTCCAAGAACTTCTAAAATTGCATTCCGATTAATTTCATACGCATAGTTCGAGGATCTTCCTTAATCTTTTTTTTATCATGTACAATTTTTCTTCTTTTCTTTTTAAATAATATCGTAAATATACGGTACAGACTAAAATCCAAGTTGTCTACTGCCTGTATAAAATTTGTATGATACATACATTGTAACAATATAGAATAACTTATTAAATAAATAAACGACTGAACCTCATAAATATGAATTTTCAGAACAGTAAAATTATTAAAACAGTAAATGAAATAACTATAAATACAATCTTGTGATCGATCACGAAGTGGAGCATTACAATTTCCCGGGCCATGCAAAAATTTTATCTTGAGATAAAATTTTATTAATTTATTTTAATCCTTTGAGTATCATTATTTTGAAATAATTTCCTTTTCTCTCTGAATATGGAAATGCTTTAAATTACAATAGTATTGAGCTGCATAAAATTTTAAGATACCATTAATGGAGCATGATTTTTCCAGACTTTGGTTATAATATAGGGACCAGTGTATTAAGGTATAAATTTATGGTGAGAAGTTCAACAAACAAAACAATGATAATAACTTAATAAACAAGAACAAAAATTAATCATCCGTTAGTTGATGTTGATCCTTAATAAAATAATAAATTGCAAAACACACAATGAAACGCCATCCATTTGTCGATCTTGTCTTTTTCCGTCTCTTTCTTCTCCAGCTTCTTCTGTCCCACATTTTTTCATTATATGTCTCTTTCTTTCTTTTCCGTTTTCTTCCACGTATTTCTTTTTCCACTTTAATGCCTTTCCTCCTATGGTGTTTCCATCTCTTGTTCAGTCCAATTTTCTTTCTTCTCTTCCTCTTTTTCTTCAGGTTGCATAGTTGTTTTTGGGTTTTTCTCTTCTTCTTTTTCTTCCGAAAATTCTCTATGAGTTGTGTTCTAGTTTTCTTTCTCTTTGAACACCTTATCCACTGTGGCTTCTTCTTTTGCCTGTTCATCAAATATCTTTTCATTTTGGATTTCTTTCTCTTCTTTTTCTTTAATGCAATTTTTCTCTTACACCTTTTAAAGTGAACATTTTCACGTGATTGGAAATTGTAAGGATTCTCACTTTTTAGGTTAGCATTGATGTCGGTGTCTTTCTCGTTTTCTATTATCGCGTATTTATCTGCTTCTGTATACTCCAGGTCACTTTCCTTTCTTTTGATTTCATTAAAACAATCTAATTCCTGAGATATCTCATTAGCAGTCTCCCTTCCTGTACCATCTCCGCTTTCACAATCTTGACTGTTTGGTTCTTCCTTTAATTCATTTACTTTTCCACTTCCAATTCATATTTACTCTCTATTTGGTTTTCGTCAGCACTTTACAGATTGGATTTATCAGCAATTTCCACCTGTGGCTTGCCAAATGTATTCTTCTTTGATTCACTATCAACGTCTTTATCTTTATTTAAGTGAAGTTCTTCGTCATCATCCACAACATCACTTTCCTTCAAACAATCAACAATTGCGTTCTCTTTGGACTTAATCACAGCATTGTTTGCCTTTTCGTGATTAGCATTTGTTTCTTCCCTGTCAGTCACTTCATTTGATCTACCATCAACAATTTTCTCATTTGTATCTTCTACATCACTATTAGTTTCCGTGCTTCTTTCCTGAGTTCCAGATTTCAATGTAGTAACTACCTGCTTTATTTCACTTTTCAATTCCAGTTTCACATCTTCCATACATTTACATAGATTTTCCGTCTCCGACTGGAAAAACAGACTAAATTCCTCAATACTGCATAGTATCATATTCAGTAAATCCTGCTTTGTAACTTCACTGGCATCATTTATACTCACGTTACTTTCTTTATCACCTTTTATATTACATACTTCATTAGTTTCTTCAGTATTTCTCGTTATGATTGCCGTCGGTATCTGTACACCTGCTTTACTTATAGACGGTATCCCTTGACTATGACTTAGTTCATTTATTTTCCTTTTCACATCACTATCACACATATCTTTTTGACTGTCTTTATTCATATTTTGGTTTTGCATTATCTTTGTACAATGCATAAAATTGAACCCTTCGGGCTCCCATAACATTCTTCTTTTCCCGACGTCCGTTAAATGTGCAAAATTTTCCTTAGTTTCTGATTCGTAGACATAAACATTTTGTTCCAGTACCACTATATTCTATTTGACTTCCAAGTAGGTGGATTCAGCTCCAATATGATCCTGCGATGGTGTCGCCATTCTGAACTACACCCCATCTGCTGCGTGGAGCTGTAAGTCAGCAGACAATGGTGGTTCATAATTTCATATGGTTTCCAGAAGTATCGAAAGTCTGCAGCCCATCGAACCACTGAAATTCCATAGAAAATGAAGTTGGAATAGGTGCACATCAAACATATTGTAAAGATGACATCTCGTAGTCTTCATGAAGAAAATAGCTATCACCACGAGATGGCACCAGCCCATAATCTGGTCGCCAGCAAGAGATCTTGCAAAGTATTATATAACGCATCTGATCTTCTTTATCAGAATCCAAGTCCGTTGGAACAAAAGCTTCCAACTACGAATCACATGAAACTATATAACCAATAACAACAGAAAACAAATAATGTTGAATTTTTAGGGGTCACATATTGTATAGCACTACGTACCCATGTATCCAATATACATTTGAAAAGAACAATCATCACTGACAGGTATTTTAATTCTTCTGTGCTTTAGGTTAAGTTGATAGGTTAGATTAGGTTAGGATTTCCAGGTAAGTATATTAGTTAACTGGGTAGCTTAGGTTAAGTAACATTATGAGGCAGCTTGATTCTATGATTAACGACCATGTATGACAATTCAGTTTTGAACGAATCTCTAGTAATAATATATACGCCATTTCATTAATATTCTTTAATTACTTATTTACTTGCCTCTTTGGCTTATATTAGCATCTTTAATAACGTAATAACCACAATCCATTCAAACAGTATAATTATTATTATCGTAATCATGAACAAGTTTTTTTTATACGTATTCACATAATTAATATACATCCTCACATATCACTTACAGGTCGCAAATAAGCTACTCAGAACGACATTGAAGATGAAGTCCAGAAAACCATACATGGACCATTCCTATCAAACTTCATTACCGAAACTAAAATTTGGAGGGTACATTAATGCGAAGCTATACAATAGACATCAGGAACATCGGGTTGGAAGGAAACATTATGAGGACCCTGTGGGTCCAAGAACTTCTAAAATTGCATTCCGATTAATTTCATACGCATAGTTCGAGGATCTTCCTTAATCTTTTTTTTATCATGTACAATTTTTCTTCTTTTCTTTTTAAATAATATCGTAAATATACGGTACAGACTAAAATCCAAGTTGTCTACTGCCTGTATAAAATTTGTATGATACATACATTGTAACAATATAGAATAACTTATTAAATAAATAAACGACTGAACCTCATAAATATGAATTTTCAGAACAGTAAAATTATTAAAACAGTAAATGAAATAACTATAAATACAATCTTGTGATCGATCACGAAGTGGAGCATTACAACGTTAACCGCTGGAGAGTATTTGCTTCCATCTAACGAGACGATGACTATATTTTAGGATTCTACAATTATACAATTTTGCGTTAATAGTAGAAATGGGAAACAAATGCTGATAATTTTTGCCTCCAAGGGAATGAAAAACTACAAACCACAGATCCAAGTACGTACTATGAAACGAAACCTTACACAATTCTCTACAAGATTGTGTATTCATTTTTTTTTTTTACCATTTACTGCAATACATTTACAACAACGATAAACAAATTGTTTCATTCCGACGGCGTGGAACTCAGGGTCATCTGAGCTTAACCAAGAGTGAACAGAAGTCTCAACTTCTGCATCACAGATGTAATGTCTAACCTTCAAATGTTTTTTTTTTTTTACTTTGGAAACAAAAAAACACTAGGTGCAAGATCAGGACTCTAAGATGAGTAGGGTAGTACAATGAACTTCATGTTTTCAAGAGCCAGTGTAGTCATGTGGTTTGTGTGACCTTGCATTGTCGTTATCAATACTATTTCACCGAAGCCTTCGATATCAAACACTGTTATAATGTTACAAAATTCATACTACATATAAAAATTATAAATTGATAAAGTAATTATACGAACAAAATTAAGAGGATTTATCAATGTTCCAAGATATGCAAGTCATTATACAATATACTTCAATAATAAATACATCTTTGTTATCTTACATTGTTCTTGGATGTGGTTCCATGGAAGTATTGTTATAACTTCTAGATTAAATTATGAAGAAAAGTTATAGCATACATTTTGCACATAAATTTACAAAAAAAAAGGCGATAAAATTTTCAGACAATGAGAATTGTCACGAAAACTTTGAGAATTGTCACGAAGTAAGGAAGAATGTTTCGAGAGGCGAGATGAGATGATCGTGTAATGGGCATCTCTAGTATTTGGTCAAGTTTCGGAACGATTTTTTAAACTCGGAGCTGGCCGTCTTTTTTGTTGATTCAAGTATTTCACTTATTTTCCTCCCATACCGTAAGGCATACACGAGTTATATTTTCTGTTACTCCGCGAAGACGATGTTCACTGATCTGCAACCCAATTTTATTCAAGTATGAGCATGTTAGAACATTTTTATACATCGTGTGTGCGATCACCTCTATACTTTTGCTATCTTAAGGAGTCTGATTTCCTAGCAGACATATAATTGCATATTTCAATCTTACTAACCCATAATTTACTACACTGAGTAAAACGTCACAGCTCTTCAGTTGCAGAGGAACCTGCCAAACTTATGGTGATAGCAACTGAACATATTTCGTTAAATGTATTTTGCTATACTTATCCAGTACTCGAGCCAGATTGATTGGTAAGTACCTTTCTGCCATATTATTGGACTATATGAGTCCAGTAACACAGGCAATATAACATCTGGTACACTGCTTACTGCACACTTCACAACAGGCATTTAACTAAATATATTCAGTTGCCATAGATATATGTTTGGCAGGTTCATCTGGAACTGAACAGAAGTGACTTTTTTTTCTCTGTTTAACTTTGTAGTTTATAAGCACGTTAAAACAACAAACGCATAATAACATTTCTTTCATTTCCAATATTTACTACTTTATGTAACTTTAAATTAAACGGAATAAAGTAGGAAACAATTGAAATTCAAAATGCAAGTGCCTCACAGAAGAAGAAAATAAATAAATGAAGACTTAAATGGTGTTGAAAGAAGGAAAAGAAGGAGGAGGAATGTTTTGGAAACAAAACCAATCTACTGTGTCATGCACAACGGTAGCAAAAAGCAAGTAATAATAATAACAACAACAACCAGAGAAAGGAGCATTTCATTACAAGGATAAAACAGAGAAAAAGGGAAAGTATCAAGGGAATAAAACACAAAGACATTTACTTTGGAAACTACATTTCTTTCATATTGCTTTCAGGCAAGAAATAACGAATGCAAAATAATACATACATAATGTTCTCTTTTGTCTCTACTAAAGAAATCCTTCTTTTTTTTTAAAAAAAATAGATAGCTGACTAATGGTGACGCACTTCGAATAGAAGATAAAGGAATAGATTTATTCATTTGTTTTATTTGTAAAATTATTATTCATTAAACAACCTTCAGAAACATAACCATGTCTCAGAAGGTGGTTTCTTGAGGAAAAAAAATACCACAGCTCTATTTTCCCGCAGTTGACGTAAATTTATTCAGCAAGTAAGTATCACTTTTCTATCGAAAGAATCAAGCAGACGATTTTTAGTTGATACAACTATCAGCACTCTCTTCTGAGTTGACACCTCATACCTTATACTTTACCTCCACCATTCGGGAATACAGATAATAATCAAGATACGACTAATTTGCAGAAACAAAACAATGAACTGCTAAACAAGACTGTACTATTCATAAAAATAAATCCTTTACATGTTACATTTCAATCTTCTAACCAAGATCCTCATCAGACATACACTAAATCAGTATATAATGAATCCATACTAATACAATTTGGGGAATACCAGTTCGAGAGATTTATCAAGCAATCTCTACCATTTTTTCGGAGGTCAGTGGCTGATTTAACCCAGGGCCGGGTGCCTTGGTCCCCGAATTTTTGAGTGACAAAAATAATTGAAGCTCTTATTTATATAGTTCTTAAAGTTTACAGTAATCTCATGATACGAGACCTATCATAGCCTGGGTTTTGGCTGCCCTTCCCCAGGTTTTAACCTTGTAGATTCGTCAATGACGAAGGTTACTAATACAATTTCAGAAAAGGATAATGGAATATTACCTCCTAAGACCCGGGATCAGTTTGAATGTTGCAAAAATGTTTCATTATATGTTTTTTACAATAATAAGGACCCCCTAAAGCGTAATGTTTCAGTTTTCTTGAAAAACATGTAACTTTAAGGTGAGGGTAGGGTAGGTTGCTCTAGCAACCTTCAGCTCTCATTGCTACACTACCCTTTCGAGGCAGAGTCATTTTTGGCGTTTTCGTAGACTTTCAGTTAATGATTTATAACGCAAAGTCTATTTACCCGATTTATATGGTTAAGATCGTTTTTTAGAAGGATGTGGCAATTTTATGGCGTAAGTTTGATTGCAGTGTGTTCGACGAGAGGGAAATGTAGGGGTGGAAATTCACAAAAAAGTACCTAACCGAATTTTAAGATTTTTTGGAGCTGGTGCCACTAGGATCCAAGTCACCTCAAAAATTTTTGGTGTGTTGACACGCACAGTGAAACTTACTAGTGTAAGATACATCTCTACAACTACGTGACTCCAGGCAAATCCAGTATCACCATCGGAGTATTGAAACAAGCTTACTTCATCTTAGTAATGTTAGGTTTCACCAAAAACTACCAGATAAAATATCATGATTCGATCACAATCCGGCAGGGTACAATATAGCCAGGTAACAAGGCCCTAATACAGGGAGACTTAAATTTACATTTATATCCTTGACTTTTTATAGTAAGCACTTTTTACGTAGGGAAACACGGCTTAATTTCTGGTGGGAGCTCATGTGGTTCAGATCTACTTTAAACAATCAGTCCACGTGTCATACAATCTCGATACTGAAAGGGACGCTAAATTCCAATTGAACTAACCAATCAAACTGCATATTTTATGAACATATTTACTTAAACAAACAAATGAAAGTTTCATAAGGGCTAAAAGTGTTTTTTCCTCTGGTACTCTCTAGTTACAGCCCTGTTCAAGCCTAATCCAGAAGTTTCCTGAAGCCAAGAAGAGATTCGAGACCTAACCGCGTTTACTTCATGTTACACAAGTGATATCATGCGAAAATATTTTACTGTCAATGTTACCACGGATGGAAATAATACAGAGTGTTATATTTCGAATTGCATCTATCATTAGATCATCCCATATGAAATATATATATAT
The DNA here is from genome assembly GCF_964235325.1 of Thermobia domestica. NCBI lineage: Eukaryota > Metazoa > Arthropoda > Insecta > Zygentoma > Lepismatidae > Thermobia > Thermobia domestica. The sequence continues at coordinate 198,460,573 of NC_137467.1, forward strand.
ATATATATATATATATATATATATATATATATATATATATATATATATATATATATATATATATATGGGTGGGTGTGGGTGGGTGGGTATAAAGTGGTGGCATTGAAAATCCTTTGTGGAAATAGTTTCAAAATGACAAAAGACTACTCCAGTTCTTTTAGAAATCATGTGAAGGAAAGGTCATCTCCCAACGTTTTCTAAAGGGTTTTACAATGTGGCAATGCGTTGAAATTTGGTAATTATGGGGTACATAAGAGTTGTTAGTGGCTCTTAGTGTTTCTCAAATCATTCTTGGAATTGTCAAGATGTGTTAATAGGAGATGTGTTATTCTGGAAGATTCCATCACACGTAGAGAACAGTATCTGCGCAATTAGACGGATGTCGCCTACCAAAATTGACTCATGTGCCTTGCCAGTCATTGGTCAATGCACAATAACAAAGTGAATTGCATAATACCAGATATGACCATACCATATTCTAATAAAATTATACTAATACTTGGCAGTTCCAATCCGACTACCTCGATTGTAAGCTTATGACTGTTTTTCGTGAAAAGTGCATCTACCTTGGAATGAGTAATAAAATAAAAATGGTTTCATTTTACTCCATGTTGTGTTCATATTGCTTGGTGTTGATTCATAGTAAACTATTTTCTACATTCACCAATCTTACAAGAGGCTTGACGATAGCATCTCTGCAACGAATATTCATTCTTTGATTTTAATTTTACCTTCTTTTCAGGCAATCGCGGTGTACATGGGAATTGAGTTTGGGAGGTCAGTTCCGTTGTAACTATACTCTTCCTAGAAATGATAATTATCTTTCTCATGTTCTTATTAGTTTTTCTATTTTGATATGGTATTACGTTTCTCGTAAGAGACTTTTCAACTCAAAACTGTACTGCCCATATAACTCCTGACACAGTATATCCCATTCCCCCTAGGACACGTATGACTATTATCATAGTCGTTCCAAACAGAGAGCATTAACACTATGCCCCTCTTTTGAGTACAAAAAGTTAGACACAATGAGGTGTAAGATTAACACTATACCATTTTTCGCACGGATAAACCTATAACAGGTAACAGTTAAGGAAGAACCAATAACAACTAAATACTATCGCAGTCTGCAAGGCGTGTGCACAATAACAATAGTAGCTTATTGGCATTTTTGACAGGTTCTCATATTATTTTGTTCACAACTGTGTATACATTGATCAGTAAGAACATGATGACCAGCTGCCCGATAATCTGCAAGTCCAACTTTAGGACGTCGAGCAGCAGCAATGGCATTAAGTAATAAAACATTGGTTGTTGAGTAAAGACAGAGCGCATCACATCTGAACATACAGTGTACTTAACCCTGGATTGATAACACGGGGTATAGAGTACCCCTGAAAATTTTCTTTTTTCTTACTCTCTGCGCTCGCAACTCTGACTCCAGTGAGTCAACGTGACCTTTGTTTGAGAACAGAGTACTTTCATTATGCTTCGTAGTGTCGACAAGTTCATTTCCTCACCGTGGTGATAAGGTTGGGTACAGAATAACCCAATTATCTGGTTGTGTATTGATTTGTTGTTTACTTCTCTTAAATATCTGGGTACAATAGACAAAAGAAACTGAAAGAAAATGTTTAATTGCCTGGAGATGTGTGGCTATTTTAAAAGAGCTATTATGTCAGAAAAAGATAACAAGATATTTGAAGATATACCTGACAATGATAGTGAAAAAGATACTTTGGGAGAAGATCATGTAGTCGATAATATTTTCCAGATGCAAATGATGACGAGTATAACTCCCAAGTTTCAACATACTTTCTCTTTCTTGGATGATGCGAAGACGGAACATACTAAAACTGCCTATTTCCATTCGATACAATTAATTGCAGTGCAATTTTGGTTAAAATTTCTGCATTATCCCAGACAACAAGTCTCTGAAGTTTTGCTAGGAGTCACACATGTACTAGATCGAAATATAAAAGCAACCTGTTGTTTGCAGTGAAAGTGGCAAATTTGCTTGTGCTGCTTCTAAAAATGTTGTATATTGTGAATATAAACAATAAAACAGCTGTTCTCTTTATGCATACATGCACATGAATAATTCAAAAGAAAGTTACAAATGTTTTGAGTCAACAAATACACTTTCGTAATTATAACTTGTTTTTCATTAAAATAAAATGTGAGTTCAAAAAAAGTAAAATGTTTCTTAATCTTATTTTTGTTCTCTTTGTGGCACACCGGGATCTCATGTTTTCAGTTATGTAGCTACAAAATAGTTTTCCCGGTAAGGACTAATAACAGTAAATTCTGAGGTTAGGAGCTCGGGGTGTAACGTTCAACAACACTACAATGGGTTCGTTGGAATACGATGATATGAGTTTGGGAACTCGGTCGTCAACTGAAATTCGTCATTGTGGTCTCGGGACCATTGCAGCATATGTTTAGCCTTCAGTCATCTTGCATAGTCTTGTTGCAAGAAACCATTGCCAAACGGAAAGATGACCAACATGAGTGGGTGTAAATAATTCGCAATTCTCGTCAGGGGGCCGCAAAGTTACCGTAGTCGTAATATTACTGTCCACAGCATCAATCGTTCCTATAACAGATTATTCAAAGACTTCCCATAGCATAATGGAGTCACAACTCTCTGTCCTGCTGTGCCTCTATCAAGTATCTGTTTCCTTAAATAGTCTAGCGCCAGTTGACCATTAATCTGAAGCAAGACGTTGCAGTAAATTGCAATCGAATTTACTAAATGGACAGCACAACATACTGCCATTGCTCTATGATGCAATGATGATAGTCACGTATCAGTTAAAGTCCTAATCACCAAAGATGTTGAGTTAAGAGATACACACTTTTGGATTGTCGAAGCGGAGGCCAAAACCAACAGTCTACAGTAAACAGTATGTTGAGACACCTACGTATTATCTTCTGTAGTAAAGTACACTGTTAATTATGCCATAGTTTGCTGCCTGTTACCTTTCCTGCTGTCCGATACATTTAATGAGATGAGTCATTCCACGTTTACTTGATATATCGTAGTTTCTCCGTTATTTGGCCACTTTTGGGTGACATTTAGGACAGTGTTTGTCGAAAATTCACGCCCTTTACAAGATGGTCGTTCCAAGTCATCTAGTCAACTTCAAAGTGCGATGGATGCTGGCTTCTGTCATTATGCGTACACAAAAACACAGACATGGATCCCGATCAACGTATGGCGAGTAGCTTTTCCATTGTACGTTACTCTCACACAAGATAGAGAGGAGTTCATTTCCAAATCCAGAAGTTATCACAATGGTATGGCAAATCAGTGTATGTAATGTAATCACAAAGTGTGGAACAACATCTTATTCAAAGTAATATGTAACACTAAGGGAAGACAACTAACTGGAACTAAGTACTTTTTGTAGAATGGAGATATGGATCCACAAAAACACAGTAGACAACTTGCCTCTACTTTAAGTAACCTCATGCAGAATGAGTGGTCAAATTTCCACAAACCTTTGCATATTTGTAGTCAGAGACAAGTAGCTATCGCCCCAAATAGGTCATCATGTCCTATAGCTGTCCAGTTATAGTGGAATTATAAGAATAATGGAAATATCTACAGCTCTTTTTTGTTGGATTTCAATAGATCTTGGTTGTCATGAGATAACAGTAGGTATTTAATATCGTCCTCAGGACTCCACGTTCAATTCTCAGTTGGAAAGCCTTGAAATTTCAGCACCTGTGGTAGTTCGGAATTCCAACTTAAAAATGTAGATCCCATGGCATACAGCCTTGGTACTAAAATAAGATACTAAACTCCAACCAACCAATCAAAATTCGTCCTCTGATTATCTCGTAAAGAGCCCAGAAATGCCCTGTAGATTTCTCGGAGGAATTCCTGCTTCCTGAATATAAAAAGATTTGAAAATCCAAACTAAATTCATGAGAGGTCAACTGACAAAAAGAAATTCCATTAAATGTTCCTATACTTACGTTCATTGAACCTCCAGGGAATATCTATGTGTTATTTTAGACAACAATACTTAACAATAGGGTTTTTTATTTCTTAGACAACTCTCATATTACTAAAACTACAGGAACTAGAAGAGGGTTCAAGGCAAAATGGCGTCGGGATAGGAAGAACTGTCTCCAACTCCAATTTAATACAATTTTTATTTACATATAAGACTTATTTTCTACTTCTTTTCACGTGATACTAATTGTAATAAGTGTGGACAGTTTTAACGTTACTATTATTCATTTTTATAATAATTCAGCTGTATAACAAATACTTTAACATTGGCAATACGCCTTCGCCATTTTGAGTTGCACTTCGATTGTAACCATGACAATTATAGCACATATCAATTTTGATTTTTGTTTATCAATTTTATACTTTTTAACAATTTATAGTGTAATAGACCGACATGGCTAAGTCTTCTGCATTTAACATATATAAAACTAGAAATTTGGTTCTAGCACAAGAACAGGAAAATTAGAAAGTACATTATATAAACTAGAAATGTAATCTTTCTTATGTTCTGTCGTTGATTGAAATTACATTCCAATCCAGGATATTTGTACTTAAGCAAACAAAGAACTTATTATTTTAAATATATTTTATGTTGCTAGGTAACTACAACGATTAATTACTTGTCGTTGTTCTCTGTTCAAAGTAAACAGAGCGTGAAAATGTCTAAGTAAATTGGTATAGAGAAACCTTGGAAACATAATAAACCAATTAGCTGTCTCAGAATTATCACTCTTTGTGTTGTATTTGTTCAAAGCTTCCCTAATTCAACAAGGAATCAATTAATGCTTTACCCAATGATTAGTATTCGTTTCATAACATCAAAGGCATTGTGTTCATTCTCCAAAGCCAAGAAGGACGAGGCCAATTTGCATCTGGGTCTGATACGTTTTGCATCTTTCAACAAAATCAAAAATGTATTTAATGTCTACAATATATATATATAAGAGTGAGGTAAGCCAAACTTGCGAAATAGACTATCCTGTTATATTCTTTATTGAACAGAACACATCTATTAAATTAAAATAATGGTTTTCTGTATAGTTTCCTTGTCTAATTTTTTCCTGTATAATGCCAGTTTGTGGCTAATTTACCTATTGCAACTACGATGAACAATGAAAGGAAGTTGAAAAGATTTACGATTAGAGGAAGTAGGAGCAGAAGAGGTGATATTCTTTATCAACCCTTTTAAATTCTGATTTTTTAAAGTTAACAGCTGCAACATCATTCCTATTAAACCTAGGTTTTGATCTCATTCTCTTTAGAGTAGAACAGCCTTTCAAACGGTACCATTCACATGCCTCTATTATGTATCTGAGGCGGGAGAATCTCGAGAAAACGCATTTCTTGTTTAAAATATCCCTTTTTATATCTTCTTGTCCCTCTAGATCACCTTGTTTTAACGCAGAGATCTGAGAAAATGTGAAACATACCAAGACGCGCACTGAATGCGTGTACAAAATTTCCATCTTCTAGGTGTAACAGTAAGCCCGCCAAAAAGTAATAAAAATTGGCATAACAAAAATATTTTTTAAAGTATGCCGTCATCATATCCTATATCTCGACGCAGAAAAGCGTGAATTATATGTAACGTGTTCTACAATATACCCAAGCTTGAAAAAACAGAAAAAAAGTAAAAAAAACTCTCTCTGCACTTTTTTAATCAAATAGTGAAGATTCTACCTTATCACCTAAAAATAGGTGATATAATTTAAACGAGTTAACAGTAATCTGCGAAAGTTTTTTTTTTTTTTTGAAAAAATGGAAAGAAGTCATATGGGGATTTATTGATCTAAAAAGTTTATTTTATCATTTATGATGTGGAGTCAACTTTAGTGCGAATGTTTAACAAAAAACCGTGTTCTTGTTCTCTTTGAACGGAAAATCATCTTTAAAAATGTTTTGAGCAGTGCCGTATTTAGGATTTTGTTTCGGGGGGGGGGGGGGAAATGCACAACATGTGAATAAGCACTTATATTTTTCGTTTTGGGTGAAGACAAATTTTAATGAAGTTGTGCATATAAGAAAATTATTTCGGGAAGGCTTGAGCCTTATAGCAGCCCCCATAAATACGCCACTGGTTTTGAGCATATACGCCTACCATTTTACTATTACCAATATAATTAATTAATTACCAGTATGCAGTACACTAATACTAAACCAAAGTAGTAGTTAAAATTTCCTTGGCTTCACGATGGCACTAGCAAATGTCTTCACGTGTTACTGTGAGAAATACGAATAGTACAAATTCTAGGATTCAAAGTGTGAATCACTGGATATCAATAACTTTTAATAATTACCTATCTGGTTTTCAAGTCCTAAAATTGTCCACAAATCACCTTAGGCTATGAGTTATAGTTACAACTCCAGGGTTCGAAGTGTAAAATGATTGATGTACAAGGTTATATATAATTTTAGCGTACCCGCCTTTGGTACGGGAGACCGGGTTCGATTCCAGGTAGAGCTCATGTATTCGGATTTCACGGCAAGCTTTAAGTCTATGTCTAACATAACCTTTGTGTTGAACGAAACATTAAACTAAATTATTACGTGTAGTATCGAAAATGAAACGTGAGTCAAGACAAGGTATTAAGGGCGCACCTACGGGAGTCCATCAGGTTATGCGCCCCAAAAATCTATCCCAACGTACATTTGAACACTTTCTTAATAAAACTATATTTGTTTAATAGGAAACTCATTTCGTCTCTTCTCCAAGAAATATTAATAGATAAGTCTTTTCGTTTAATATCCCACGATTATGCCTTTTAGGCTAAGGGAGATAGATAATTAAGGGAAGTTAATGATGATGGAAAAATTGGTGAAATGACAGTGTGGAAGGAAACAGGAGCACCCAGAGAAAACCCATTGACACAATGTTTTCTACCACAGACTTATTTAGTCGGGAATCCCACTAGGAACCCCACGCACCAGAGTTAAGTGCTCTACCATTAAGTAACCGAGCCCCCGACTTTTAAGAAGGATTAAACACGTATTTAATTACTTTAAATAAAGGACCAAGCACAAAATGTCATGTATCTAAGCTTTAAGATATTCCGCGATATGAGTATCTTATTATAATAATTGTAATCCTACCACGCATTTACTGATCGTCCCATGTTATTCTTTTCTATTTCGGACATATTAAATAAACTCTGAGAGATGTACCTAATTAGCTTAAATGAAAAGTCCAAATAACAAATTACATGTCTCTTCCCTTCAGAGATTCGGATATACTTGTGTTTTACTGTAATTATACTGTATATTAATTGCCACCCTCATATTCCCCCCTCTCATTAAGTTCTTCCTTAGTAATACCTCAATTACAAATCCCAAAATGTCAAGTTGCTAGTTTAAGCAGTTTGGCCTGGGTCTTAACAAGTTAGTAAGTCGACCAGTCAAAAATGTTATGTATATATAAAATAAGAAGAAAATGCATATTAGCATTTCTCTATAGTTGGAGGAGCGATTTGCATATGAAATGCTTATAGCAATACACATTATGCGAAGTAGAACCCGGAAAGTAGGCTGTGACAGTTGATTGACATAGCCGTCCCAATAAAATGTCAAAACAGAGAAGTCGTACGTGAAGGTGAACAGGTTAGGAGAAGACCGTGGAGCATGGAAGCTTCTCAGGTGCGACAAGTGACCTGCCAATAATGACAGAATACCTATGATGATGATGATGATAAAGGGCACCAAGAATATTTCATAATAATACTTCAAATTGTATTTATATAAATAAACCTGAAACTACCGATGTTTGCTTGCTAACTTTTCCTAGGCTATTGTACCGATTTCGACGATCCTTGCCACATGAATGCATCATGATCCAACTTAGATTTTATATCATATTAATGTCACAGATAGGGTTCTCTAAAAGGAGAAAACACCTTTAGCAACGACATTTGAAAGCTACATTTGGGATAAAATTTAAGGACAATGGGTTAATAGTTTATTATATTTGCACACCTACCAGTTGTCCTTTCGTTTTCAATGAAATTTCCGTCAACAGAAATAATCTTGTTAAAATATTCCCTTTTCCGGGTTCACCTGGTGAGGAAGAGGGTTGAAATATTTAAAGTAAATCAATTCTTTCCGTGCGGAGAAAGAGCATTTCAGCTAATTATTATTTTCGTAAACTGTTCATCTTTGAGGCTGTCTACTACAGTGCATGTAATAAAACTCACTTCATTTTATTTTATTTTGGTTCAGTAATGTCTAAACTAAGTAGACCACAAAGCTAAATCTCAGGAACCAGTTTCAGAAGCACTTATATAAAATAAAAGTGGTTCTGTGCAGTGGACCGCATAAAGTTGGTATGAGTTCTAAAGAAGATTGATTCTGATAAATTTATTCGAGTTTAAAGTCTCTTCAAAATCAAAGCTATAAAGACCTAGACTTACTACTTAAAGCTGAATCTAAACCACTACTCAGATTTGTATTCGTAGTAACTTTCTTCTCTGCAGTTGAATTCAATACCATGTATGTTAGCAATTTGGCCACAAGAGGGAGAATGTGGGACATAAATTGTGGTGAAGACAATAGAGAGGTGCATTCGACATTAAAAATTAATTGAAATTTTGCAGGAAGAATGTTACATATCGTTTATTATATGCAACCAACCATACTTTTGTGTTATGTGGGTTGCATATGAATATGGGGAATATCATGGAGATTTGAAGGATGCAGTCGCAACTTGTGAAGATATTAACAGAATGACAAGTGCGATTATTAACTAACAGCCGGATTATCTGTAGCAGAAAACCGAATTAAAAAGTTGTTTTCGTTGGAGATATCTCGTGTGGAATATCGTGTGTTATACTAACGTTATTCTTTTGTAAGGCCCTTTAGCATGGTTCTAGTAAAGAAAACCAGAAAAGCAATTTATCAACATTTTCACATAGCAGAGATGTCCCATGGACATCCAATGGAGTCAGTTCTGGGATATCCCACGGAAGTTCCAATTTCGGCACCAAATATTTGTGGGCACCCTGTTTAAGTGTTCTTGGGGGATTCCTGCAGGAAAGTCTGAGATCTTTGTCGGTAATCAGACAACAAGTTTTGCACATTCAAATATTGTTCCGTGATATAAATACCTCATTGAAATTCAGGTGAATTCCCCTGGATATTTCCAGTACCTTTTAAGGTTCTACTGCCTGAATATCTACGGTCTATGGAACTTTACACTTGTTGTGGGGTTCGCGTTACATATGACCTACATAAAAGAATTAATAGGTAATTATTGTTAGGAATGTGTTTCTTTATTCGTGTAATTAATTTTCGCATTTGAAGGTTGGCAACATTATACGAAAATCTTTGAGTTTTACGTCCCACAGTTATGCCGGTTAAGTTAAAAGAGACGGTGGTGATAAGAAATGAACGAAATGGTGGAATGAAGAAAGGGGGAAACGGGGGAACCCTGCGGAAACCCACGCACACGGTGTTCGTCCACCACAAAGTTCAGCAACATTATAAGAAGAAGCAGAGGAAGAGGAGATGGTATGTAGTGCAAGATGATAGTGATTACGCGCATACACATGAACATTTAACAATTATCCATTGCTGTGTGTGTGAGTGTGTGTTTTTTGATTAACATGCTGCAAGGCATTTACTTTTGTTGAAGCAGCAATATAGTTTATGTGTTCTATATAGTTCATTATATACAGTATATACTAGCATTTTTCATCAATCATTAAAATCATACGTATAGAATTTAATATGTTTCATTGTGGTTACAATTATAATTGCGTTTTAATTAACATTCCCTATAAAATGCGTTCTGACTTACCACAATGGCGAGATCAGACAGTATTTGAAGATAGTTTTCTAACTGAAAGTCTGTAAACTTTCAGTTGTCGAAACTCACAATAATTGATATCTAAATATCTGTAGTGGAAACCCAAGTGAATGATATTATATCCCTGATATTTATTCATTCATTATACATGTGCGTCCCTTTCAGGTGCTTTTCTGAAATAAAAGTAAAAAAAGAAATGTTGTTAAACATGACCTTATATAATACAAATCAAACTAAGCATACTGATAGATATTGACCTGTCTAGTATACCTGTGAAAATATTCCCTTGTGTATGTCTTTGATTCCAGAGTTATGAGCCGCTAAGCCCAACGAGTTGTAGAACTTACTCAGTTTAAAACCTACCCAGAAGTACTGCTTGTTCAATATATATAACATGATTGACAGAGGGAAAACATTTTCCAGAAGCAAATCATTAATCAACTAATCAGCTCCTTAATTCTGGTGTTGAAAGAGCTGAATATCTGTACGGTTATCCCAAATACAAACACTTACTACTTCTGAAATTATTTTTACCCTCATACGCTAAATTCAGAACATGTTTTAAGTTGTTTTGAAGTTAGCGTCCATTTTGAGAACCAAGGCTATATGGGAAGTAGACCTAAAGCTTAAGGTACAGATGGTGATCAGAAAAATGGAAACACCTGTAGATGGCAACACGTCAGATGTATGGGTTGGCAGTGATGTCGTGGCGCCCGCAGCGCCGGACCGCTGGTGGTGGTGTGTTAGGTCGGTCTCCATACTACGTCAGGCGCAGTAGAACAGCAGTGTCCAGTGGCTGCAGCAGACGGAGGTAGTGTAAAATGGGAGACCTCTCAGATTTTCAAAGAGGGCAAATTGTTGGTGCGCGGTTATGTGGAGTGAGTTTGACGGCAGCGGCTACTGTGTTAGGTGTGTCGCGTGGGACAGTGTCGAAGGTGATGACGGCCTACACAACACACGGGAAAACCACATCGGGGAAGCGGAACAGTGGGCGGAAGAAAATCATGAGTGACAGGTCACGCCGGGTATTAAAGCGCATTGTCACGCAGAACAGTCGTGCCACTGCGGAGCAAGTGACGGAGGAACTCAATCAGCACCTCCCCCACCCTGTTTCGACAATCACAGTCCACCGCGAATTACATGACATGCACTTACGGGGTTGTGTTGCACGGGCCAAACCGCTCATCAGGGACCATAACGCTTTCGCACGCCGCAAATGGTGCCGCGACCATGCAACTTGGACCGTTGAGGACTGGAAACGTGTGATATGGTCGGATGAGTCATCCTTCACCCTATTCCCAAATACGGACCGTGTTTATGTGTGGGGAACGCCCAAAGAAGGTTATGATCTGCAGTGTCTCCGCCCAACTGTGAAACTGGCGGCGGCTCGGTAATGCTGTGGGCCGCCATATCATGGTTTTCATTGGGTCCTGTGGTCACACTTAGCGGACGAATCACTGCCAACGATTATGTCCCAATTTTAGGAGACCACTTGCATTTTATGGTCCGGATGTTCTCGGACAATGACGCCATCTTCCAGGATGATAATGCACCCATTCACACAGCTGGCGTTGTTGCAGTGTGGTTTGAGGAACATTGCGATGAAGTTCAACACCTCCCCTGGCCCGCCCAATCCCCAGATCTCAACATAATTGAACATCTGTGCTCCGGCGACGATTTTCACCTCCATCCTCTCTCACAGAACTGGCCAATGCCCTCCACAAGGAATGGTGTAAACTTCCATTTGCTACCATTCACGACCTCTATGCCTCCATCCCACGTCACATCAAGGCTTTTCTGAAGGCGAAAGGTGGCCTGACACCATATTAATCTGGTAAGTTGCAATTTCGTTCAGGTGTTTCCATTTTTCTGATCACCATCTGTATATACAGAATCACTGAATCCTTCATTTCTTCCAAGTCTCTCGAACCAGGATCAAATCGGCAATCCCGTGCACCAAAGGCAGGCTTAAGTACACAACAAAATGAATTACCCATATCAACACAGTATATAAATCATTCACAAAACGTAATTGCAGACAGAAAGTGTGCATCTAAGTAAAATTTTGATGAGAGGGTTCTAGCTATTGAACTAGAAAAGAATGTGTAATACGCTCAATAATTTCTACCCACATGCACTACATCTTTAGCTTCTAGTTTTATTTACACCCAGCATTTCGATTTCTTGCCTACAATTGCAATATTTCCTACTTTTAATATTTGTGTTACGTTTGATGGAAATAATTTTCCCTATGCTTCTCTAAACACATATCTTTAAAATATCTAACCATTATCTATCTATTTTGCGCATGTATAGTGTCCATATTTATACTTTATTGAGTATAATACTTCATATTTAAAGTGTGATGTGAACATAATTCAGTGGTAGAGAGTTACCTTTGTTGTTAGGGGCTTCTGGTTCAATTCATGCTATATGAGTTTTTGATAGATAACACTGTGTCCGTGCATTAATCACTCGTATCGCTGAGCTTACATTGCCAAAAGGCAGCGGTGACTCTGTGGTAGAATGTTTACCTCTGGTGCATGAGGTCCTTGTTTCGAATCCAGCTAGTGCCGAGTGAACTTTGTTTTGGACAAATATCGTGTGGATTTTTCGGGGTTCTTCCATTTCTTCCTACTTTCTTCATTCCACCATTTGTTTCATTTCTCATCATCACCGTCTCCTTCAACCTACCCGGCACCATGGGACGTTAAAGATTTCATTACATTTCATACAGGACAAAAGTACAGCCTTAAGGACGCAAAACTACATATTTTGTTATCATATTACTAAGAGTTTCTTTAACATCTTCTAAGTTTTGTTTTTATTGACTTTTTCCTTTAGGTATTCCTTTTGCCTTTTGTAATTTGATTTTATTTCATTTCTTCATTACTAAAAGGGATGGAATGCAAAAACTTCCCCATCTTTTACTTTCTCCTTTCCCATACTTAAGATAAAAAGGTCCGTTGTAATTCAGTGTCTGCATACTTTGAATATCTCTGAATATGTTGAAATACTGCTTTGGTAACATCAAATTTAGGTAACTCAAAATCAAAATTAACTTCTACAAGATGTAATGAGTGTTTAGATTACCTATTCTCATGTAAAGATAGTTAACCGAGTACGAGCAGTTGTTGACGAAAGTAGAGAAGGTCTTTCTGCCAGACTCTTGTTGTTGATGATGAAAATTGAAAGCATAATCTGGATGCTTACGGAGAGAAAGCATTGTTTGTAAAGTAAATTACTTTGGTTCAAAGCTGAAAGACGAGAAGCAGGAACTACGGGTTTTATATGCATCAAAGTGCATCTAAACTACAAAGTTCTCTCCCAACATCAATGCCGAGACGAAAGGTGGTTTTAAACTCAATAATAACATTGCAACAACGTTAATTTTTTTAGGATAAACTGTGTTAATAGTGAGGTTTTTCCTGGAATAACACGGAGAGGAAATTTGTTTTGTGTCAGGAAACTATGAACGTTGTTGAAAGTGTATTACCTTGTCTACAAAAATATATATTTTAACTTCATCTTATAAAAGAACCTTGTTTTTCAAACCAAGAATGTACTATGAAACCAAGTGGACTCTTTTCACACTGTTGAACTATAGCAGACTTGAAAAATGTGGAAATGTAACATTTAAATCGAAAAGGCATTCATATTACTTCCAATTCTAATAAAGGAGCAAAGTTTGAGATGGAATATAATCTTGAAGAGATGACATTATAAGAAAGAGCACAATTTTAATTTAGCTATTACCATATTTGCTCTATTGAAAAATCAGGATTTGAACTGCACTTGCAGCCGTTTTCTACTGATTACGGTTTTCCTAGAAATACAAGGACAAAATATAAGATAAAATATCATTGTGATACTGAAACAATATTTGGAAATGACTTCTCGCTATCTATTACCGTTTTTATGGCTATCGGGGTTGAAACCAGATATCTACATTTATAGCACTTTTAATTTGAATAGAAGAAAAGGGTTGAAGAAAAAAAATCTACTTTGAGGACGCTGGCTAGAAATCAAAAAGTTATCTTTCTCTATTTCTTACAATTTGTGATCTATGGAGATCAATATTGAAATCTGAAGTAGTATTAGGTTTCTAAAATATTCGTGTTTTCTTGAAGTAGATATATGGAAAGAGATAGAACTTATCTTAGGATATTGAATTCATTTAAGAGGGCCGTGGTGGCTCAGTGGTAGAGCGTTTACCTCTGGTGTTTCTTTTCCCTGGTTCGATCCCCATAAATATTTCAACACATATCCATGCATCTCCAAGTTTTGGTTGACATATTGTGGAGTATCTGAGGAGCCATCACAATGAGAGACATATGATTTAATTATGCTTAACAATGAGTTGTCTGGGGTTGTAAAGTACAGATTCATCCGGGAACTATGTGTTCTTCACCCTTTTTCAATTGTGTAACTGCAACCACTTATGTCAGCTATGGCTTTATAGCTGAAATGTTCCACGAGATCTTGAACGCCAGCAATCAAGTTGGCCATGTCTCTGACTATGAAAGCAGTGTAGCAATGCTATAAGTAAAATTATGCTGGCAGTATTGTCTGTGACTCTCAAACCTTTAAGTACGAGGACTTTTTAGACACAACAGATATTTATTATCAGCAGATAATTTTCTCAATCAATTACTTAACATTTACTACTGTAATTATTAATGATTATTAGTTGCTAAAAGTTAATATATATATATATATATATATATATATATATATATATATATATATATATATATATATATATATATATATATATATATATATATTATATGGTACATAATAGCAATAATAATCAGACTACTTGATACAAATTTAGAAGGTTTCACGTTTTACGATCTTTGACATTTTTTTGGTTTGACTAAGAATTAACTTCATTCATAAATTCAATCAACTGCAAGTGTTTTCCATCCTTTGTTTTACTACATATCATCATAGTTTATGTTTCTCCTTTTTAATACCTGTTCACCTTCGGTGGTTGGGATCCCTGGTTCTATCCCAGCTCGTGCCGTGTGGACTTTATGGTCGACAAACACCGTGCTCGTGGGTTTTCTCGGGGTTGTCCCGTTCCTTTGCAGGTTCTTCATTCCACCATTTCATTCTTTTCTCATCATCACCGTCTCCTTTATCCTAACCGACATAACCATGGGACGTAAATCTGAAAGATTTAATTTCATTTTTCATTTTTCCTTTTTAATACCATCTAGCATTGTTCTTTTTTCTACATCCTCCTTTGTGATTTTCCATCTATTTCTTCTGATTTTCTCATTGTTTTTTCTCCAAAAATTTTGTTCGTTTTATCTTCATTAATTCTTATGATTTTGAGATATTTTATAGAAGAACATAGGTCAATAAATATTGTTTATATGTAGTGACGTGGATAAATCATTTCAAAACAGTATTTAATTAACTCTAATCATACTTAATATTATCTCAACTCTCTAAGAGGTGAAGACAATCTTTATAATTTCAGAAAATATCAACTTAAGTAATGAAAAGTCACAACCAAACTCGTTTATAATTTCATGAATACAAATTTATAACACGTATCTTAAACGTTTTACAGCAGATATCTTAACGCAAAAATTTCTAACACTGTGATAAAACTTAATGACTAAAGTATCGGTATTTTTTAAAAAGTAAAATTAGTTACAAAATAACCATAAATAATAGTAAATTTACTTGTACAATTAGGCGTAGCTTGACTATTTATGGTCATGACTGAGAAGCATGTTTCAAAAGTTTTCAGAATAGTCAACTCGTTGATAGTACACAGGCCATAAAGCAATAATCTCAAAGGTTAGAGACAGATTTTCCGTGAACTTTCCATAATGCACATTTTCACGAGAAAACAATCTCAAACGTGGGTTATTTTTATTTATTTATCAAATTCGAGGTAATTTTGCGCAGACCCCATTAAAATATTTCCGTTAAATTTAGGATCCTTAAAAATATAAAAAGCGAAATAAAAGAAATGTATCCAGAAACATTTCCGACATAACCATGGGACGTAAACCTGTCATTTACCATTCGCATGGGCGCTAGATTTAATTTTCTTTTCTCTTAACTCTTGCAATTCCAATACGATGGGCATGTTTCTGAAGATTGCGGTACATTATAATGGATAGAGTAAAGGTCCTTCTATAATATTTTACATACGATGGTACAGTCAACTTCATTAAAGGTAGAAACTCTTACTTCACTGAAGCGAGTGTAGTGTGCTTCTAGCATTTGCTCAACTTGCTTCGTATGCTTACCCGTCCGTCTGTTCCGCAATAACTCTAGTCAAATTGATTCGAATTTAACGAAGAATTGTATGTAACTTTCTTTAAATTTCCGAAATAACCTTTATTTTTTAAGACTGCAATCTATGAAAAATAAGAGTAAATCCATCGTCTGACAACTTAAAGTTTCAACATTCTACACAAAAGTTATTCCATTTTGACAAAAATACAGTTGATATTTTCTTTTTTTTCTTTTTGGTTTGTTTATAATGTGGTGAATATGTTGGTTGAGGCTTTACCACAATCCTCGCTGTTTGGAATTGAAATCAACCATGACGGAATAGTGAATGCACAGAGTTTATACTACCTTTTCTAACATTAATTTGTATGAAAAAAATATACGCTTTTGCTGCAATAAGACATTTATTTTTCTCAAACTTCCCTAGCATCTCTAATGCTTGGATTTGAAGTCAATGAACAACGAAAAAGTGAACTTATGTGATCCTCATTAACAAAACACGAAAATTATTTTTTTAAAAAAACTCAAACGTTTATGATATATTCGATGTTTCAGACTCACTGCTATTACTTGCGGTTCAAACTAGTCACAAGAAGAGGCTACGTTCTCTCTATCTTGCCATAGAATCATAATGGTAACTTTCCTTAAAAAAATACATCATTTAAATAAATGATAAAACGTGATGTGTATTTTCTTTCAGGCCTTCTAAGTACTTTTAATTTAACGTCCTATATTTATATCTTTCAGGCCAAAGGAGAAGGATAATTTATTATTGAAATAGAATCATTATGACAAAATTGGTGGAATGAGAGTGTAAGTAGACGTGTCATTAAGATCATTGGAATGATGATACGGTAGATCGATTAACCCTCCTTGATTTAATACGGTGTATGAAGGTATGAAATCAAAGCGCTGAGTTCATGCATATATGTGAATTAGGATTGGGGTATTACTAACAGAAGAATTAAATAACGGTACTTTCGTTATGTAGATATTGACTTGCACACTGTCAATTATTCTTACTGCTCTGCTATACATGCACTCAGACTTCTGATAAAATGTCAAGAAGTAACATTAACTTTGATGGTATATTCAGAAAAATCTAAGATCTGGTGTATCTGCGAGAATGTAATCACTGGATACCTTCTGTGGGTTATTCCGTGCTTAAGGAAAATTCGGAAATCCTCAATTTCAAAAAACCGTGGTAACATCTATACTCTTCTGTCTCCTTTCCTAAATATTATAAACTATTAGAAAATAATTGGTTTCGGAGGCCGCGGTGGCCCAGTTGTAGAGCGTTCGCCTTTGGTGTATGGGGTTCCGGGTTCAAACCTTGCTCCCGCCAAGTGAACTTTGTGATAGACAAACACCGTGTGCGTGGATTTCCTCGGGGTTCTCTCGTTTTCTTCCACTTTCTTCATTCCACTATTTCATGCATTTCTCATCATCACCGTATTCTTTAGCCTAGCCAGCATAACCGTGGGACATAAAACTCAAAAAATATAATTGGTTTCGATTATTTAATGAAAAAAGATTGCCAAATTGTATCTGTTCCTCCTACCGCTGGTGGTGGTAGTTAAAGGTTAGGATCCCTTTCAAGCACCGAATGTTCTAGGAGACGTAGTTCTACAAATTATGATGAAATTGAAACCACTCTAATGCACTCAACTTTTATGATTCTCTAATGAGAAATCGAACTTGTGAGCACGTGCACTAAAGGTAAAGGCGTTAGCCACAAGATCAGCGGGGAGGACTAAAAATGTTCTCTTTTCAGCAGACGTTATTCCCGCTTTTATTACTAATTTTTTCTTCACATCTATCCAATAAAATTGGGGCCATGAATATATCCAGTAATCGTTGTCCTAATGAGGGTTTGGTTGACTGTTTTGACAGGGGAATGAGACAAAAAATGGTAAATTGTAAACCAGCTTATACTTGCGGATCGTGGTCAATGGACACTTCTGAACCTATGGTATGAGTCACGCTAATAATGCCAGAATACTGGTGATAATGATTATCAGAATTTACCATTATCTACCATTAATTTTTACTTGCTGATAATGATTAACACGAATTACCTATCAATAATTTCGAAATTAGTGATAATGGTTATCAGTATTTGTCATACTGAGCTTCAACTACTGATAACGCAGCACGTATCATTGATTTCTAAATTGTGATAATGGTTATCAGTATTTTATCATACTGAGCTTCAACTACTGATAACGCAGCACGTATCATTGATTTCTAAATTGTGATAATGATTATCAGTATTTACCACTGATTTGTAAATTGGTGTTAATGGTTATTATCAGTATTTATCACTGATTTCTAAACCTATCTCGTATAAATTCTTATGAAATCAAGCAACGAACAATGCATTCCAAAACTGTTGTATTCTGCACATATTAAATAAGGTAACTCATGAACTAACTAACTGTATGGTCTATGGAACCCGAAGATTCAATGCCGCGTTCATAAAAGCTATCCACTCACTTCTATCCTTAGTTAACTGAATCCAGTTTCTACTTTGTATTCATATTTCTGCGAGATCCATCTTAATATTGCCCTTACATTTGCGCCTAGGTCACCATAATGGACATTTTCTAATTGGTCTTCCAGTTAAGACTTTGAAAACGTTCCTACTTTCTTCCATCCTTTCTACATGACCTGCACAACTGAGCCTAATAGACTTGATGACCCTAACAATGTTTGGTAAACCGTATAAATTATGTAGTTCCTCGTTATGAAGTTTCCGCTATTCCCCATTCCCATTTCTAATGGGTCCGAATATTCGTCTCACGATCTTGCTCTCAAATACTTTCAGTCTACGTTCTTCTGTCAGAGTAAGCGATCATGTTTCGCAAGCATACAGAACAATATGCATGATTATTGTTTTATATATTTTAAGCTTCAAATTACTATATAACAATTTTGGTTGAAAGTTTTCTATTAACTATAAAACAGAATATTTTTAAGTTAACCTACCCATTGCCGTCTACAGTAAACTTTGTAGTTCGTTTACACTCAACTTACATTGTAACGTTTGTTTAATGTTTTTAGTGACGCATCTCCAGTAAATATTTCGCTTTGAATCTAAGCTATTGTACCTGCATTCGCTGTCCTCAATCACATTGTGCTTACCACATACAGTTCGTTCACAGTCGACATACACCATTTTACTTTTTCTGTCTCTACTTGCTGGACACTTATAGCATCTCTTTCGGAATAGGTTCAGTCTTCTTCTGTCTTCAGGGGAATTGAGTCGTAAAGAGTTCCAATGCACTTCTTGTTGTTTTCAAAAGACGGGTATTTTTATTTTCTTCTTGCATGTGGGATAGCATTAGTTCCTTTACCAGCTTTTCAAGAAAAAATTTTCCGTTGGAAGAATTCTTGGAAAAGAAATCCACATGTGACTCATACACAAGGAAAGCGTTTACGTATGCAACATCTAGCATGTTGAAAAACAAAATACATGGCCATCTTTTGGACTTTTGTTTTGTGGTGTAGTTTCTTGTTATCTGGTCCAGACAATCTACTGCTAATATCTCCGGTTTGGTTTAAATCTCTAGAACAATATTTTTGTCCCCTGTGTGTTGTGGTTAGAGGAACTACGCTTTTGTGTCATAACTCACCATTCTTCACCATAACTCTCCGTTGTTGTTTGGGGACATAACTCGCTATTGTCATGTGTTCACAAAAGACAAATTCAGAAGACTGGTCTGGACGTTACTTGTTTGTTTTCATGATAGATGAAACTTCTTTCTTGTTCTGTTTTATAGTTCCAATTATTCCACAACGCGTTCCTTTGGTAAAGAAACGGACGAAAAATAATTATCAAAAGTAACACTTCTTCCCGTATTCTTGATGCATTTTACTAACTCAAGAACAACATTTTTTGGTAAAATCTTTTGCCACAGGGTTATTTGCCTCTCTTCCTGTGTATAACATTCCGTCCAATGCATAGCTATTTTCCGTATCACACAACCAAAACATTTTAAGTCTATACTTGACTGGTTTACTAGGGATGTATTGAACGAATTGGCATCGTCCTCTGCAAGGAATAAGCTGTTCGTCAATAGTCATGTGTTCACCAGGAACGTGTTTTGTTCTACAGTTATTCAAGAAAAGAGTTCAAAAGTATCAAAAAGGAGCAAATAGATCTGTTTTTACCTTTTCATTCCTGGCCCTTTTATCGTCAAGCTGTAATTTTTTCTTATTGTTTTAAATCGATTCACAGATATACAGACAGTTTACGACGAAATTCGTCGTTTGAATTACTATCACAAAAACAAGATAACTCACAGACTGAAATGTCTCCGTTATTTTCAAGTCCCGCTAGTATTAATATTCCAATGAAACTTTGGTGTTCTTTCATAGTTACATCTATCCAAGTAAATTTGTCCTCAACTAAAACTTTTTCATATATATAACTAAAAATGACAGAAAATAATACATATAAAACATGATGATTTTCATTGTACTCTCCTCCAGACAGTAACACAGTACACCACAACCACAGGAGCTTCCACTTCTAAACCAGGAAATACATAAGTATAACTATGAAAGGAAAAACACAACGTTTCCGTGAGAGATACTAGACAAACTATGATAAAAACTTTAGCGGGCCTCTTAGACCCAAGTTATGTAATAGCAGGGTATAAATGAAAAACATATATACTATTTCTGGCAATTTAAGTAAAATGTATGTATGATATTAGTACTGAATATATTTAGAAATATGTCAGAAACATTGAGCATTCAAATATGAAAAATCACCAAATTAATGCACTTCCTTCAAGAGGCCGGGCCTCTGAGACCCATGTTATGCATTTAAGGGTTAATATTGATCCTAGATGTTTAAAGTATCCACTTTAGCAAAAGTATTATTTGATATTTTAACGAATCAATAATTTGCTGTATTACGATCCTGACGAACTTCTATGTATTTAGTTTTCTCTGAATTTAGTAAAGTAACTCATGAACTATCAGTATAATTAGCTAGAAGTGGAAGATAGTTAACAGAGGTTGCTTGTATCAAATCGGTTGTAAAGTTTATATGTACAGAATGTATTTTTTCCTATTTTATATAAGCCTATATTCTCAACTGTTATTATATTTCTAAGAATTTGAAGCTGCCAAAAACTGCTGGGAATCGTGTTTTATGAAATCAACTGCTCAAAGGCAGAACACACGAGAGGAGGGTAAAAGGGAAACGTCTATCTGTCTCTCTAGATATAAATTTTGTTTTCTAGCGGAGAGAACTTGTTCCATTTCAGATATTTTGTTTCTCCCCTTCCTCCCCTCCCATTTTTTCCTTTATCATTCTGAGACACCTCCATTTCCCACTTCTCTTCCTACCGACTCACATAGTCGTGAGAATTTTTCATGAAAAGGCAAAATGCCACCCCAATCTCTCCTCCAAGGGACGACAGGGGTCTCAAGTTAAACTTGACACCCAGTATCAGCAGCCTCTCCTGATTTTCATGTGCTCGGATCACATTTCTTCATTTCTTTGTGAATTCTTTCTTTCTTTCTTTCTTTCCCTCTTCTAAGTTTTATATATCATATAACCTTCCCTTTTGCCTTGTTTGCTGCATTTATCTCCGTACCAGTGTTTCCAAATGGATTACCTTTATCTGATGTTTTGGTAAATCTTATACCAAACTTTAGTGCAAATGAAATGTCCGTGAAAGTACGTAATTTTGAAATACAAAAATAAATAAATAAAAATAAAATAAAATAAAAATAACGTAACCTGATTAATCGAAATATTCTTCGTCTGCAATCACACACTTTTGTCAATGTTTACCCAAAGAATGAATTTTGAGGCAAAATAAGTATGATATTTGTATTGCTAAGACGTCTTCAACTATAGGTGGAAATGAGGAAGAAAGAGGGCTCGGACTATTATGTAGGTGCCATTCCAGCATTTGTCTGGTGCGAGTGAGGAAAAAAGCAGGAAAACTTCCTAAGGATGGCTGGCCTAAAAAGATTTTTACATCGCTCCGATTGAGTTTCCTCACCTGGAACTGCTCGAACCAAAGGAAAGATTAGGGTTTGCTGGGCATAAGCTCACTTTTCAGAAGCCATGTAGGGAAGTTATAGAACATACTCTTCAGGTGGTATGTCAACATCATAAAAGTATTTCTCGCAGTCCGTTACGATTCTTGTTGTACGGTAATGAATACGTAAACCAAAAATGGTAGATTCCACCCACTTCGGTTATAATAAAGCGATTATAATTCAAATTGAATCTATTCCTCTATTCTTGAGACAATCAATTCATATTAATAAAGCGTTTCTTGATATCTCTTCCAGTTTTTGCTTTATGTGGATTAGTATATTAACTAACATGTAATTTCAGCTTTTGTTTGAGGATAGAGATGATACAAGATTCTCTACCGAGGTTAGTTGCTTCTTTCCACGCTTGTCTTTAGTATGTGACTATACTATTGAAATATATCAGAAGGAGTTTCCCCTCTTTTAGTGACCTGGCTTTTATATCTATCAATAGACAAATGGAAGGAGATATCTATTTTCTTTTAACACTTTTCATGTTTATGTATAGAATAGTTTGAAATAATAATAATAATAATAATAGTAATAATAATAATAATAATAATAATAATAATAATAATAATAATAATAATAATAATAATAATAATAATAATAATAATAATAATAATGGATTCTTATTCGAATTGTATTTAATTCTGTCAAGTACGAGTATATTACGATGGATTTGGCCCCTAATTTGGTATATAATATAAACAAATGACGTCCTCAAAGCATAACATAGAAATTGAGCATCATTCAAATCTTTCAGTTTAAGATCCCACAATTATGCCTGTTAGGCTAAGAAATATGGATGATTAACGTAAGTGAATGACGGTGGAAGAATTGGAAGATATCGGAAGAAGATAGTGATAACCCTCAAAATCGAGAAAAATGAGTGAAACAGCCTACAGTTGCCTGGCGCCAGGTAGATCCATTATTCGTCGAAGAATTACCGAGTTTGGTCAACTGATAGCAAAGATATGACAATTCAAAATATCATACAGTCTGTTAAGTAAGAGCATAGACAGCATTACGAATAGCAGGTAACAGATATTGCCGTAGTTCTTTCACAACCCAATAGAGGAAACCTGTGTCCTCCATGCAGTGTCCAGAAAGCTCTAGTTGAGTGTGTATGGGTGACTGAAAAAAAAAACTACAGAAATGAGTCCAGCTTACGCGTCGCCTTTTGAGGCTGTGTTTCTCTTTACAGGTAGATCGAAAATGAGTAACGCCACTTCGGCAAAATATATGATGAAGTCCAAGTCATTTGTACGAAAGTGGGTAAATCACTATAAAGTGGTGAATAATCTGGCTGACTTTCAAGAACGTGGTTCAAAATGGAAAGTGACTCCACAAGTGGCAAAAATGATTGTTAAGCTGTTTTCGCGAACTTCAGCCTTAAAATTGCGTCAAGCAAAAGCAAAAGGGCTACAATGCGTCGTGTGTAACTATTAGAATGCATCTATGGGCTCACAACATTAAATATCGAGCTACTTTGAAGAAACCTTTATTAAGTGAAAAGCACGTCACGAAACGGCTGGTGTGGGCAAAGTGCGATTTGGACTGTGTTTAGGACAACGTAATTTTTACCGACGAATCTTCTGGTTGCGCGTGTTTACTGGACTTTAAATGCATGGAAAATGTTACGAATCTATCAAAGATGTTTGCTACCGACTGCCAAGCGTTGGTTCATGAACAAAAACGAAGATTTGATACTCCAGGAGGACAATGATTCTAAGCACCGCAACAACTCTGCAACGACTGAAGAAGGGAGAAAGGTGTGCAGGTACAGGATTGGGCCTCACAGTCGCCTGATGCTAATCCTATTGAAAATGTGTGGTCATACACCAAGCTGATAGTTCAAGGCAAACGGGTCTTCACTTTAACCTAGCTCTCAACTCAAATTAAACGCATTTGTAGGTTTCTTACACGCAAATATGCGGTAAACTTGGTTGCAAGCATACCTTGGAGATGCCAAGCCATTATCGACACTGCGGGTGACTGGACGCGTTATTAATTCTACGTGCATTTTTCTTTTGTGCATATCTGATGTATGTGTATGGTTTAATTTGCTGTCAAATACATGTTTCTCCTACTTAACCCGACCACGCTCTTACGTAAGACTGTATATCACATGCACTGGCAGTAAATAATGATAAGTGACAATTTAAATATGGCGGAGTACCAAAAAAGACGCAAAACTGCAGCTAAAATGAGTGCTTATTTTGAAGAGATTTCAGGTAGTAATAACTATGTTTTTAGCAGTGATGATAGCATAAATAATTTAGATTTTGTTGTTAACCCCATCAGGAAGTCGCGGTCGGAAAGAGGGATTGCCGCCGTCGACGGTGGCGGGCCGCTTGAAGCACCCGGCACCCATCCGCGGCAGCACGACGATCTACTTGTTCAAAATTGCAGACCTTTTGCCGAGGCGGCAAGCGGTCGAAAATCGTAAAATAATATGCCCTTTGCCGAATCTTTGCCGACTGTTGCCGACCGTCAGAGTCGGCAAAACAGTCGAAAAGGTCTCTTCGCGACCCTCTGTAGACTTCTTATGCCGGCCTCTTTTCGACGGCGGTGCCGGCGCATTTACTGTGCCTTTACGACTATTTGCCGACTGCTCGGCAAGGCAACTATTCGTCGCGGTCGAAAATCGGGCATAAAGACGCCGGCATCTTGTCGGCATAGACAAATTGTCCGACTGTAGGCGGCAGGATCCTGATGGGGTAAGTCTGCCTCTGGTTCAAATGATGAACAAAATGAGGTACAGATATGTTTATAATAGTTGAGCTGTTGTGTCATAAACATTGTGGAACTATGTCGGTTATCATTGTTTTCGTACAAATTACTATTTTTTTCCTTGCTTGGTGCACATTCAGGGTTGTATTTTTCTGAATATGGGCAACGTATTTTGTTGACAACATAGCCATTTTAAATACGCTCATTATTAACTAACTTATCAATGATAAGTAATTAACTATTGTACTTACATTAGCACAAATAACACAACATGTTCCGTCCTTTGAATGTGCCTTATCTTGAAGTATTGTTAAGGATCTCAATAAACGAGTGTGTTGCACATACATCAAAGTTTATTTAAGTTTGGTAAGGTTATACTGATGATTCAAGAAAATGAAAGTACCTCAAGAAAATTCGCGGGCATAATGTTCACCACAAAGTTACTTGGCCGGAGGCCGAAAGAAGAGACCTTGAGCACCCGAGGTAAGCGCTCTAGCACTGAGTCACTGTGCCCCCACTATTGATTTCGAAATTGGTGATAGTGTTTATCAGGAATTACCATTCATTCCGAAAAAATTGTTACTGATTATCACTGTTTACCTCTGACTTCTAAATTGGTGATAACGATTATTTGACAGTATTTACCTTTGACTTCAAAACTGGTTATAATGATTATCAATATTTACTATTGACTGATTATACAGAATAGTAGAGTCTCGAAATTTGACTACATGTTTCCATAGATAAACATATATTCAAATTAAGTGTTTTTATTATATTTCATAGTTTTTGCTATTTATATCACTTAATTTTTATACCATAGAATGCAACACTGTTTTTATGCTAGGGTTGCATTGGGAGTCATAACGTCGCTCGCCTACTCACCCTTTGGATTCTGGAGAATAGGTCCTTGCTCTGAAGAGGCGTCGGTTATGGAATATTTATGCGGGGCTGGACATCATCTTTCAGTAACAGATGGCCTGCAAGCGCCGTATTTTGTTAAGTAATCAACCATCTGCATAAAGCCAATAGCTCTTCGATGGGTTCCGCCAAGATAAGAGAGGTATGCAGATGCCTAGGAACTTGTATTGTAGACGCGTCTGCCTCCTCTTTTTTCGGCGCGCGCGTGTGTTGAGAAGAGAGAGGAATGTCTTGGTCATATAAAATTGAGATGAGAAAAAAAAACACAGCTTTAGTGATCAGGATATGAAATTCAGTATATTGCCTTTCACTACGAAAGATGCTGATTTTAATATTTAAAGTACCAAAATACAAACTGAATTTTTCATAACAAGACGTGTTGGCTCAGAGGTAGAGACTCATTTTTGATGTTAAATGTTCCTGATTTGATCTCAGATTGTTTGATTTTGTAGTGGAAAAATTAAGTTGGTGGGTTTTCTTAAGATGCCTTATTTCTATTCCTTTTCCATCGTAAATAAAAAAAATGAAATCTTTCAGTTTTATGTCACACGGTTATGCCGGCAGGCTAAAGGAGATGGTGATGATGAGAAATGAATGAAATGGTTTGATGAAGAAAGTGGGAGGAAACGGGAGAACCCCGAGAAAACCCACACACAGTGTTTGTCCACTACAAAGCTCATTTGGCGCAAACTGGGATCTAACCAAGAACCCCATGAACTAGAAGTGAACGATTTACCACTGAGCCACCGTGGCCCGTCTATCCCCTTTCCATCCTGTAGTAAATTTTACCTTCTTCATTCACTTTATACACCATCTCTACTCGAAATGAAACATTTACTTTCACACCGAATAATTATAATTATATATTGAAGACAAAGCGAAAGGACTCTAATGTATGCGAATGTGTATGCCATAACTTGTACAATGATAGTATAAAAGTAAATAGAAAAAACTCCGTTACGATGTTGTCAACCTCAAATTCAAGTGTCTTGGGATCAAACTGTGACCTGCTAACACTGGAGGTGATCACTGTTATCACTTTACCACTGAGGCACTTTTGTCTCATTAGCTTTCAAAACTGAGAGAGGCGATATAATTAACGAAATTACAAGGTTTTGCCTAAAAATGTCTTAAACTTGATTTCAAATTGTCAGATGAGTTTTGTGGATGAGGGCTCAAAACAATTATTTTATCGAACATGGGAGGATTATTTCATATCCTCTTGTGGTTGCAACACTTAATATAACAAAGCCATAATATCGATTCCTACTAGAAAATATGTTGATATAGCAAAATATTTCTAGGGTTTGTTTGTCCCCCTGTTGAGAATCCAGAGTTGAGAACTATTATGGGTACACAATGAAATCGGATATCTTTTACGCATGTATCGTGAAACACACCGAGAGACGTACAAATGTTTGTACGTACATCAAATGGTACGTGCTGGTCTACATTTATTTCAATAATAGTCTTGATTTAGTTAAATGTATGTAGTATGGGATTTGTACTTGTGTTTCTGGGTTGAGAAACATATCAGTTGTTTAAACCACTGAATTAGTGGAATAATTTAAACTTCTCAAAAATTACTTAAATCTTACTTTTGGGATATATTGAAGGCTCAAGAGCTGTGTATGGAGGTAAAGGCTTCACATTTCTTGACTGTTTGGCTTCACATCTCAGCATCATCACGTTCCAGTCTCTTTAATTCCCAAGTTCCCCCAGGTATCTATTTCAAAGGGCCTGGTTGAACCTCAGAGATGCATTGTAACGATGATAGAACGAGAAAAAAAATCCTCTTTCACCGGACATTGAGCCGAGACCGTCCGCTTGTCTGAAAACCGTCTCACTACAGTGCCTCAGTCTATTTAAGATATTACCGGTATATCTATCTATCTATCTGTCTATCTATCTATCTATCTATATATATATATATATATATATATATATATATATATATATATATATATATATATATATATATATATATATATATATATATATATACATTTAAATGTCTTGTTTGGTAGAGTCTTAAATAACAAATCCTGGGCTTGAACCCGTGATCTTTTATTATTAAAAAAATACAATCTTATAGCGGTTTTTACAAAGTTCTATGTTTTCAGAGTTCAATAAAGATCCTCAACACACAACAGTGGTCTTAGAGAGGTAATTAGGATAACTCTTTCCCTCAGCACAGCCCCAGGAGTGGATGATTAAGGGATATCTACTTCGGTCATAGCTGCCTCGGGTGATGGTTCAAGGAATTCTCCGTTGCTCATGGTAGCCCAGGAAAATATGATTAAGTGAATTCTCCTTTGTTCATAGGTTCTTTAGCAGATAAAACTAACTAACTAACTAACTCTATGGCCTATGGAACCCGGAGATTCAATGCCGCGTTCACAAAAGCTCTCCACCGACTTCTATCCTTAGCTAACTGCATCCAGTTTCTACTTTGTATTCCAATCTCTGCGACATCCATCTTAATATTGTCCTCCCATCTGCGCCTAGGTCTTCCTAATGGTCGTTTTCCGATTGGTCTTCCAGTAAAGACTTTGAAAGCGTTTCTTCCATTCTAGCAGATAGTTTTGAAGAAATTCTCCATAGCCCATGACGGCCCCCAAGAAAAGGTTTTAATTGGTGAGCAATCAGCTGATAGCTTTCTATTCTTGAAGTCTTCTTTTATAGGCATCTTCTTGAAGGAGAGACCCATGAGCGAAAAGCGGCCTTCTTCGTACTTTTTCTTAATCATCTTCTTGTCTTTCTGGTTGTCTCTTTCCGTCGTCTGCTATTATTTATGCTTGAAATAAGACGTGTTCTAGTAAAACCATGTACGCGTAATAAAACATGTGGTTGTTGTGCGCGAAGGTATGGAACCTTACAATATACAAAAAAAGAAAAGAAAAGAAAATGTTTGACGGTAAACTCCTACATCACTGGACTGATTTTGGTGATTCTTGATACATGATTCGACACTGGCTTAACTTAGATTTATGTTATATTAGTTTTTTTTTTTTTTTTAAAAAAAGAAAGCTTATTCTAAGAGGGGACCGCATTGGAAAATTTGTGCAGAAAAGTGCATTAAATAAGCAAGATGAAACTCGGTACACAAACTCTTCATTAACGTCAAAGGGAAGCACGTTACAGCCTTTTTCAGAACTTCCGTTTCAAGAAAGGCAGAGACTATTTTGAATATAAATGAAAACGAATGAAACAAAGTTAGGCGATCAACTGCTGCTGGACTGCCACATTGAATTTGGTTATTTTCGGTTCATAAGTAGACCATGGGCTAACTACATTATCGACATGAGAGGTGAAAGTGGATGGTAGTGAGGATGGGAAAGAGTAAGATGAAAAAATAATCGAACATAACAAATTTCAGTGCGTAATGTATAGTTTCCATCGTCGCTCAGATTAATGGTTACTCTTCCAATGCCATTTATGATAAAGTTCATCAAGGCGAAATGAGGGGCTGGGATAGGATGACGTGTAAAATAATCGAAAACGACCGATATTAGTACCCAAGCAATAGTTTTCGAGGTCGTTGAGATATATAGTCACACTCTGGATAACGCTTAATTTCATACTCATCCCTCATCGGTATAAGAGTGCGTGGTGTGAGGAAGAATATATGTAGAAATAATGGGAAATGAATGATATTAGTGTGTAATTCATGTATTTTGGAGTCACCAGATGAATAGTGACACTGCTGATTCCCTTTAACTTCAAGTTCATCTCCATCCGTATAGGATCAGAAGGGCGTTACTGATTTTTATCGCTATACTTTCATTGAAATTCGTATCCTAAGGAGTGAAAAGGTTCAAATACTTTTCATAACTTACTCTTCCGCACATAGAACGGGCATTTCAGTTAGTATAGTTTTAATATGTTTTTGAGATTTATGTCGTGACAGAGCAGAAGTACAGAAGTTTTTGATAAGACGTAACTATTATATTTAAAACAATACGCATCGGTATTCTTCCAAATTATGGACATTTAAAGAAATGTTAATTTATACAGGCTGAGGGATTTCGAATGTATAATACAATAGAAACCTTTTCTACAGATACTAAACGTCTACAACATTCACGCTAATATTGGAAAGTTGTATTTTTATGTGACAGTTTAATGAGTCACATTGGCCTTGTGAGTTTTACAATTTCAGAACCTCTAGGTTTGCTGGGATATCAAGACTCGGAGAACTAAAACATGAACTGATTAGTAGTACCAATATACGACATTAAGATTAGACGCATGTACTAGATATATTGAAATGATTGTATGGGTAGAGTCAAATAATTGACCGGGACTTATACTTTCACCAATTTTATTATAAAATTAATTCTTTTGTGTGTACAAAAGTTCTAATAACAAAGTGTCTCTATAATGACCAAAGTTTGTAGGTTATAATGTTCTGTACGGGTAACCCCATAGCTTCATAGCAGCTTCCAGAGTTCTCAAGGATTCTGTTTTAGGAAACCTTAGCTCATAATAGCCTTCACGAGGTACGATACTGTTTAAGATGAACATCTTAGCTTCATAACAGTCTCCAGGGTCTAGTTGTGTTAGCATACCAGCTTAGCTTTGTAGCAGCGTCCGGGCTTTAGGATAGGTTGCGATCAGTTAGTCGGTTGATGCCAGGTCCCTAGGTGGTCTCTCTTTTATATATCCTCCTCGGGTGGCTCGTCCTCCTTCGGATCCTTTCGTGTGGTCCGTCTCCTTTCGGTTTCCTTTGTGTCTTCCTCATTAGTGTATCGTCTGCTTTTGTAAGTAATGTCACGTGCTGTTATACATGTGCTTTTGTTGTGATGTGGGGATCCTTACAATATACAGTACTATCATTTAATGTTTCACACAAAATTGTAGAAATTAATAAATTGATCACACTATTAATCAGCTGAACGTCAAGAAGGAGATAGTGTTGATTTCGATACATGAGATTCAATTCAAAATGTCTAATTAGAATTAGTATGTTCTCGGAAATCGTAGTTAATCTATTTTTCGGTAATATCATCCATATGTCCACTCCTACAAAGACCAGAATTGAAATAAAATATGTAGTATATTTCTACTGTTGCGGTTTCAATACAGGGATAAGGGTCAATGTGAATCCTGTCAGGCTGTCCGAGAAGTCCTGCGCCATCAACACACCGACCCGCATGGGGTAAAACTTTGGGAGGATAGGTCACTCGCGCCACCAGTAAAAACTGTTGTCAGACATAGAAGACAGATTCGTGGGATTAAGTGAAGGGAAGTACTGCGTGTGTAGTAAGTGTTCCCGTAAAGTCAAAAAGGGTGAGGACCAAATTGGAATTTGTATGGAAAAAAGAACTAGCTGCAAAAGCTACAGCGGAAAAATTTCGTGTAGAGAACGAAGTAGTACTGGATCAATCGACAGCTTCCCATTGGTTCCAAAAATTTACTTCGGGTGATTTAAGCAAGTATAGACCTCCGATGGGCATTAAAAACCCTCTGCAAGATGCTGTGTGCTGAACCACTATCGAATACACGTGTGTTGGCAAGAGTGGTTGTGGCATCCGAATCGACAGTAAATCGTTGATTGCATGCCATGAATTACGTCAATAAACAGCCCCGACAAAATTCCCATGAGCTGACAGAGGAGCAGGCCCAGCACAGAGCGGCAATTTGTCAGACTTTGTTTTTTAAAAAAATCTGATTGGTCTTTGTTTTTGGAGGAGAATCGTGAGAGCAGATGAGAAGTAGGAGTTCTTAAAAAACCTCTGACACGCGTAAACAGTAGGTGAAGGACACTAATCCCTAGCTAATGTGAAACAGGACAGATTTCGGAAAAATGCTCATGCTGTGTGTTTGGGGGAATATTGACGGGATAATTCGTTTTGAATTTGTTTCAGAGTAACAGGTTAATTGTATTCTGAACACTTACGCAGAGTGTTTTCCATTCTGAACAAGAAATGTCCCGCATTAACGAGGAGGAAGAGGTTATTGCTGGAAATTGACAATGTTTCATGCCACCAGTCTCAAAGTGTAACCAACACCCTAGCTGAACTTGACGAGCTTGAGTTCTGCCGAATCCTGCCTCATCCTGCACTCTCAGATTATGGTTTGTTTCGCTCTCTCTCACATTTCTTGTGTATTCGGAAATTTAATTCATATAATGAGGTGCATTCTGCCTGTCGCGAGTTTTTCAATTCTAAACGTGCCACCTGGTATCGTCATCACATTGAGCTGTCGTCTCAAACACGGGTGAAGGTCATGAAACATGATGGCCTGTACTTTGCTGAATAAAGGTTTGTCTTTGTTTCTGATATTCGTGTTTCATTTTCCTCCTTGTATGGTGCAGAACTTTGAGACAGCCTGGTATTTTTTGGGACGGTGACCCCACATCAAAAACTCACTTCTTGCTATCTATTACTGTATCTGTTCTATGAACCAATAATTAAACTAGAAATGGTTGATGCCTACCACTCAGGTTTAAATCAAGTATTGAGAAAGGAGACGGAATTTATTCTTGGCAATTTTAAATTTATATCAAAAAGCTATTTTCGCTATCTCTGACAGTTTTCTCTGTGGTATCTGTCGAGAGGAAGATGGACGGACACAGCCATTCTATAACACTTTTTATACAGTTGGTGATCAGAAAAATGGAAACACCTGAACGAAATTGCAACTTACCAGATTAATATGGTGTCGGGCCACCTTTCGCCTTCAGAACAGCCTTGATGCGACGTGGGATGGAGGCATAGAGGTCGTGAATGGTAGCAAGTGCAATTTTACACCATTCCTCATGCAGGGCATCAGCCAGTTCTGTGTGAGAGAATAGAGGTGGAAATCGTCGCCGGAGTCGTGTTTCCAAGACGGACCACAGATGTTCAATTATGTTGAGATCTGGGGATTGGGCGGGCCAGGAGAGATGTTGAACTTCATCCCGATGTTCCTCAAACCACACTGCAACAACGCCAGCTGTGTGAATGGGTGCATTATCATCCTGGAAGATGGTGTCATTGTCCGGGAACAACATCCGGACCATAGGATGCAAGTGGTCTCCTAAAATTGGGACATAATCGTTGGCAGTGATTCGTTCGCTAACCTGTCACTCATGATTTTCTTCCGCCCACTGTTCCGCTTCCCCGATATGGTTTTCCCGTGTGTTGTGTAGGCCGTCATCACCTTCGACACTGTCCCACGCGACACACCTAACATAGTAGCCACTGCCGTCACACTCACTCCACATAACCGCGCACCAACAATTTTCCCTCTTTGAAAATCTGAGAGGTCTCCCATTTTACACTATCTCCGTCTGATGCAGCCACTGGACTCTGCTGTTCCACTGCGCCTGACGTAGTATGGAGACCGACCTAACACACCACCACCAGAGGTCCGGCGCTGCGGGCGCCACGACACCACTGCCAACCTATACATCTGACGTGTTGCCAACTACAGGTGTTTCCATTTTTCTGATCACCATCTGTAGTTATGCATGGTATGGTTTGAAGTCTAATATAAGTTAAAGAAAATGAATTATTTCTGAACTATTCTCAGAGAATTGTAAACGTACATGAGTTAACTTGACTTGAGTATTTCTTCAGGACGTTCTACCTTGCTTCATTTGAAAAGAATTCAGTTCTAAAAGGCAAATGAACATGTATATTTTCTGCATGGTAACGCTCTTAACATGACATTTCTTGAAACGGTGGTGACACGTACAAGAGGTAAGAGAACATTCTCTGTTTCCTCAGCTACTGAAGAAGCAAGTACCGTCGTCTATATCTGTGAAGTTGAGATGTTTTTTTATAAGTCTCATATTATCACTCCTCCTGACAAATTTCCTCTGAATAGAACCACTTTAGAGTTTCTGTATCTACGGTTGGCTGTATTTGACAGCCGTTCTCTAAGAATAAAAGACCGAATCTGTTCTAAGATGGAGGCTGTTAGAAATTCCCTTCAAAATCGATTATGTTCTAGTAAAATCTTTTTACGCTTCCATTGACACATTCCAGATACATTTATCTCACTTACAAGCACATCTTTTTGGGCTCTAATCATTGCCCTAATTCCTTATACACAAATGGAAATTATTGGTTTTGTTACAGATGTTCAAATGCAAACACAAAGGAAAGTACTATGTAAGTATGTATTTGCATATACAGGGAGAGCAATAGAGGTAACTTTATTTATAATTTAATGGAACGACAGAACTTTATGTATAGCAATATACTATTTTCAAAAGACAATATATATCTTCACCGGAAATTAATCTTGCCTTTGAAACAAGAAGACACGAGAAAAAATAAAATGAAATCTTTGAGTTTTACGTCCCACGCTTAAGCCGGCTAGGCTACAGCAGACGGTGATGAGAAACTAATGA
This sequence comes from Thermobia domestica, assembly GCF_964235325.1. Taxonomy (NCBI): domain Eukaryota; kingdom Metazoa; phylum Arthropoda; class Insecta; order Zygentoma; family Lepismatidae; genus Thermobia; species Thermobia domestica. Next base: position 198,494,716 of record NC_137467.1, read on the forward strand.
AATGATGGTATGAAGAAAGTGGAAGGAAACGGAAAAACCCCGAGGAAACCCACGTACACGGTGTTTGTCCACCACAAAGTTTACTTGGCTGGGGCTTGGAACCAACCAGGGACCCCAAGCACCAGAGGTGAACGCTCTACCACTGAGCCACCGTGAGTCTTAACAAGGGAAGAGGAGTGAGGATTTATCGTCTCGTCTCATTTTGATTCTCAATGAGTTCTTTCAATTTTTATCGTATCGTTTTGTGCAACACTGTACAAAATTTGAGCTCTTTCATTCAAAAATCATTATAATCCTCTTGCGTTACGAGAGTTTCACAAGGAATATGATGTAACAACATTCAAACAATCTTTATTATTGGAGTATATTGCAAGGATCTTCACATCACGACAAACGCATGTGTCAACTCAACACGTGCTATTGATTATAAAGACAAGAAGCCGACACGAGGGACACCGAGGAACGCCGAAAGCAGACAGACATCACGGAAGGACCCGAAGAGGACAAATAAAAGAAGGACCACCGAGGGACCCAGCATCAGTCGTCCAACTGATCGAACCACCTACACCGCCCTGAGGTCGCACTGGACTAGGGATACGCCTATCCTTTCCCTAGGTCGCACTGGACTGGGGATCCTTTCTACAACCAAGCCTCGCGAAGCTGCCTTGAGCTGAGGGGGCTATCCTTTAAGACTCACCAGAACCGGCAGGTGCCTTAGAGACTGCTTTGAGAGAAGGGGCACCGTGCAAAACACCTATTCTTCTCTTACTTGGACATTAACAAGATAAACACTATTTTGCTCTTTGTAATCAAAGACGTTTTGTACTTAACAAATTATATAATAAATTGGTAAAAGGGATAAATCTCGGTCCATTATTGACTCTACTAAACTCATTACAATATTAGAGCATAATGACTTGCGTATCTTTACATGTTGGTAAATATTCTTCATTATGATCGTCACTTTACCAACTTATAGTTTTATTTTTTACTACGATCCGTGTAAATCTAAAATACTATTTAAGTTCTAAGATTTGGGTGAAATAGTGGTGCCCACGAGCCTCGAGAAATTTCTCACTTGTCTCTATTCTCACCTCGAAAACGAGAGAGAATTCTTATGTGTATTATCTCATTTCCAATTTGAACATGTTTTTCTCATCTCGTTTTCGATACGAGACTAGAAACTTCTCGCCTCAATGGTAATACTACCAGAAATGCCTCAGTAGCAGAGGCATTAGCACCTCCACTAATCTGGAAGTCAACACTCAATTAGAAAAACATACACTGTAAATTGTCAAAATTAAAAATAAAAGAGAATGAGAATACACTTTTTCTGTAAAATCAAATGAGTACCACGAAAACATTTGAAGTCTAAAATTGGAGCTCTATTACTTGGAAATAAGAATAATCGTAACTGATAAATCAAAAAGTAGGCCTATTAATTGATTTAAAACAAGTGGGGTCAATTTGGTATAACAACTGAACAAATTCAGTCTTTAGGATCTGAGCAACCGAGATAGATACGTCGGTGCTTACTTTTCTAGGTCGTAATATGTATACTATCAACTTCTGTAAGTCCTACAAGTAAAAGCCATATTACTCGCTTAAATTGGAACTCAAGGGGAGAGAACATTTCTCTGAATTCACCTCGGTATATACCTGGTTTCGTTTATCATTGGCTTCAATTATGCAATACTAGAACTTTTGATAGGTATATGCTAGATGGTTTACCAAAATATAGCGTATACCTACATCCATATATGCTTGTTGTTTCGTAAATTTAACACGAGTATACGCTGGACTAAAAAAAATTAGCTAGATGAGAAACCATTTCCAGGCAAGACCTAAAATTAACCGGTTGAGACTGCTTCAAGAGCATTCCCAAAAAGAACTTAAAAATAATATTTTTTTCTTATTAACTTCTACAGGCTTTATACAAGTAGTTCTATGTACTTTATTATTATACTCTTTTAACAATTCTTGTAATATATCTATCCATTTATAGTTTCCTTCAGTACTAAATTTTTCCACTTGTTTGTTTTAAGAGTTTTGTTAAATGTTCTACGGTATATTGTTTTTACGAAGACACGTGCTCAAAATGGAGGACTCAAAATTGAAAATTACGCAAATACAGTATTACATCCATCTATGACTTGCGGTTCCCGAGATATGGCTCCCTACATCTCCCGAAATCCGAACTGTTTTGGCTGATATCTCAGGAACGATAAGAATGATGTGAAAAATTCTATCACTTCTTTCAGATAGTTTTTTTATGCTCTATGGAATGGAGGGCTCAAAATTGAAAAATTCGCAAATAACAGACAGACACACACAGACATAGAGATTTCAGAAACGAACGTTTTAAGTTCATTGACAATTGAAAAAAAAAACACCTCATTAGTCCCAGGTCCAGAATACTCAATAGTTACACAGCCACACACACATACAAACAAATTAAAATAAAATTCTGGGCACCGGGCCTCAGCAAGGGCGCCCATGTTGTGGTTTCCAAGGGGGGGGGGCAAGTATAAGGGACGTTTCAAACAAAGTTTCAAATTTCCTGGAACTAATGTAAAAATTCTATTGGGTTTTCAATACTCCAATTCACAATTTTTTCTTAGGGGGGGGCAAGCGCCCCACCTTACCCCCCTGATAGGCGCCCTTGGGCCTCAGGTATGGATTTCATGTATTCTGTTACTCAGAATTCAAATTTCGAAACCCCAAGACAATCGACAGTGTCAATGTTTTTTTAATGGGCGAAAAACTTCAAGGAATTTTGGTACGCAAGACAGCACGTAAAGTTTTTCGCCCATAAAACCAAAATTGACATAGTCAATTGCCCTGGGGTTTCGAAATTTGGATTTTGTACCAAAACACATCGAACCCATGCCCTGAGGGTACATTGCACAGCGTTGTTTGGCTTTGTTACATGTATCATCCCTATCTACAATCGCTAAATTTTTTTCTGCCTAAAAAAAATTGATACGATCGGTCGTCCTGGGGTTTCGAATTTTGGATTTCGTACCAAAACACATCGAACCCATACCCTGGGGGTACATTGCACAGCGTTGTTTGGCTTTGTTACATGTACCATCCCTATCTACAATCGCTAAATTTTTTTCTGCCTAAAAAAAATTGATACGATCGGTCGTCCTGGGGTTTCGAATTTTGGATTTCGTACCAAAACACATCGAACCCATACCCTGGGGGTACATTGCACAGCGTTGTTTGGCTTTGTTACATGTACCATCCCTATCTACAATCGCTAAATTTTTTTCTGCCTAAAAAAAATTGATACGATCGGTCGTCCTGGGGTCTCGAATTTTGGATTTCGTACCAAAACACATCGAACCCATACCCTGGGGGTACATTGCACAGCGTTGTTTGGCTTTGTTACATGTATCATCCCTATCTACAATCGCTAAATTTTTTTCTGCCTAAAAAAAATTGATACGATCGGTCGTCCTGGGGTTTCGAATTTTGGATTTTGTACCAAAACACATCGAACCCATGCCCTGAGGGTACATTGCACAGCGTTGTTTGGCTTTGTTACATGTATCATCCCTATCTACAATCGCTAAATTTTTTTCTGCCTAAAAAAAATTGATACGATCGGTCGTCCTGGGGTTTCGAATTTTGGATTTCGTACCAAAACACATCGAACCCATACCCTGGGGGTACATTGCACAGCGTTGTTTGGCTTTGTTACATGTACCATCCCTATCTACAATCGCTAAATTTTTTTCTGCCTAAAAAAAATTGATACGATCGGTCGTCCTGGGGTCTCGAATTTTGGATTTCGTACCAAAACACATCGAACCCATACCCTGGGGGTACATTGAACAGCGTTGTTTGGCTTTGTTACATGTATCATCCCTATCTACAATCGCTAAATTTTTTTCTGCCTAAAAAAAATTGATACGATCGGTCGTCCTGGGGTTTCGAATTTTGGATTTTGTACCAAAACACATCGAACCCATGCCCTGAGGGTACATTGCACAGCGTTGTTTGGCTTTGTTACATGTATCATCCCTATCTACAATCGCTAAATTTTTTTCTGCCTAAAAAAAATTGATACGATCGGTCGTCCTGGGGTTTCGAATTTTGGATTTCGTACCAAAACACATCGAACCCATACCCTGGGGGTACATTGCACAGCGTTGTTTGGCTTTGTTACATGTACCATCCCTATCTACAATCGCTAAATTTTTTTCTGCCTAAACAAAATTGATACGATCGGTCGTCCTGGGGTTTCGAATTTTGGATTTCGTACCAAAACACATCGAACCCATACCCTGGGGGTACATTGCACAGCGTTGTTTGGCTTTGTTACATGTACCATCACTATCTACAATCGCTAAATTTTTTTCTGCCTAAAAAAATTGATACGATCGGTCGTCCTGGGGTCTCGAATTTTGGATTTCGTACCAAAACACATCGAACCCATACCCTGGGGGTACATTGCACAGCGTTGTTTGGCTTTGTTACATGTATCATCCCTATCTACAATCGCTAAATTTGTTTCTGTCTAAAAAAAATTGATACGATCGGTCCTTCTGGGGTTTCGAAATTTGGTTTATGTACCAAAATACATCGAATCTATATCCTATCCAAATATCCATGTTTCAGAATCCTGTTGTACATCCACAACAACTTTTATAGAGGTAGTTGTTGAGTATTTCAAATTAAATGCCCTCAGCTAACTCCCTCTATGAAAAGTGTTATGTGAGTATCTTAGAATTCTGAAAAATGTATTTTTGGATAGCGTAATTTTTTTTTTTTTTTTTTTTTTTTACATATTTTCTGCAGCCTATCACTCCGAAAGGAAACATTTGTGCACCGACGTTGATCAATACTTTTTGTCTCCTCTTGGTGTCAAGAATCACCTCCCAAATGTTGTCGGTGTTGTTTTGAAACGTCCTGTAGATGATTTTATCCTTGAAAATATTTTTCTCACACTGGGTTGAGGAGGAGAGTGTGCAAAAAATTATTTTATATGGTTCCTAAAAAATAAAATAATATAATTAAATTATATAATTTAAGAATATAATTAAATAATATTTAATTATGAATGATTTCTTTAGTACACAGATTTATTTATTATTTTAATCAGGGTGGTTGAGACGGAAAAGGTGAAAGTTTATTACTGCTACTTCTTGTACTTTAAAGGTAGAATGATATCATTGCTAATAATTCTTAATATAAATAGGGAGAACAGGATAGTTTTATAAGTGTCAACTAGGTTTCAAACAGGCCCAACTTTCGTTTTATTCAAGGTGGGGGTGGAACCCAGGAGGGGCCGGGCGCGCTGATTCCAGTGTTTCATTATGTAAAACTTTCACTAGGCAGCTAGCTAGAAAAACATTGCAATGACGATTGTTGAGGTATCGCCCAGTGGTGATCTGAAAAGGGCGCAGGGCATGCTGTAACGCCCCATTCCCCAGGAGTCAGAGGTTGAAAACTAAAAAAAAAAAATCCTAAACCAACCCCGGACTCCACCGAAGAAGGGACTACGGCAGGTGGATTCGCGCTGCTCAAGCTCACCTGATTAACTTGTGGCTAGACTGTGATTATCCAGTATTCACTCTAGTATAAGGTTAAACAACAATAATAACAAAAAATAACCAACCAAAATTCAGTTTTCAAATAACAAATTTTATTTCAATAAGTATAGGTGAATATTTGCTCAAGCGTTTGAAGAACAGATATTCACCAACATGATTAAAAATATCCAAAAAAAATTTAAACAATGTAATTAAATTCCGGAGCAATTAACCAATTTTTCTTTATACTAAAATCTAGAACCTTCAGATTGAACCCTGAATTTATAGATTTCTCTCAATATTTTATTAGCTAAGAGCAATTCGTATTACTAGCAAAGACTCTAGAAAAAAGAATATTCAATATTTCGGACCTGTTCAGAGAAAATATTTTTCTTGAGCAAAATATCTTAATTGATCAATATTACTGATTAAAGAAATTCAAACCATTCAAATGTTTTCAAATGCATGAAAATGCAAGAAAATATATTCAAAAAAAATATTTGTTCTTTACTGATTTTTTTTTCCGGCAGTATTCGCAACTCTACCTCTTAATTTTGTCCGCGAGGCAATTTTTTTTTAAATACAATTTCTTATTGTGCAAAACGAGGTCCTTATCACAGATTATACTAATATAACCACAAATTAAAGAAATCAATTCCAGCTTAGTACGATTTAGGACCCAAAATTTCAATCCAATTCAATCAATCTGTCCCATTCAATTTCTTGAATTCAAATATACGAATTTACAATTTCAACCCTCTTAATAGCCTCTTCAATTCTGTCTATTCAAACTTTGCAAACAGCATTTCTGAAAACCAGTTTCATTATACCCAAAACAACTGTGACTCCGAGTCTAATAATGACGTGAGAATAATGACGTGAGAGAGAGTTTGCATTAAACGCTAAGCTCTGATCAAACAAATTAACATTAGAAAAGGTAATTCAATGAATACTGGACAATCATACCAAGAATTTCCACTCAAAACAGCATTTAAGCATTACTAGCGAGGTGAGTCTAAAAATTTGGGGGGGGGGGGAATTTTCAATTTTTCGCAAAAAATCTGAAAATATCACTCTTATTCTCTGGAAAATACCCGAATACATGTCAGCGATTGAATGCAAGTTATATTAACCCATTTCCAGCTCATTAATGATACTACGTAACCAACTAAACCCATATGTAAACTACTAGTTAACTGCGAACTTACCAGGATTAAACGAAACGCAATTTAGCTCCAGCAATATTTTACCTTTGTAGATAATTTTACTTCCCTCTGGTTGGAACAGCTTATGTCCTATGGTCTAGTACTGACTTTCTGTTAACTTGGGCCCGAGACGAAGTGAGTATAATTGATTTTTTCTTTTTGAGAAAAAGGCGGAAAAATAGCTTTAAGAAATTACAACACATTGAAATCCAAACAATATAATCAAAAATTGGAGCAGATTGGAGTCACTTTAATGGGCACTTTTGTCTGACCACCAAGGCTCACTCATGCACTGTCTCCTCGATGCCGGTTTAACTCCATTAAATTTCAAGAAAAATACTTTCCACAAGGGAACAAAATTCTCCAAGATCGCAATTACTAACAAAACACTCAGCTATGATCACTGAAAGCATTTCAATAAACTCACTTCACCTTTGGCCACTTTTATTCTTTTCACTTTTAACTCTGCATTCAACTACAACACGCGCCATGCAAGCTATGAAACAACACACGGTGAACAAGCATACGCGAGCCCAACTCCACCAGCGGAGGACAAAACAGCAAATCAGCCTCAGGAGGCAGCTGCTTCGAAAGCAAGACTCGCCATACAGGATTGGAAATTCTCTCTCACGTTATTATCGCTCGTTACATTTTTTTCTCTCTCTCTCATTTTTTTTTAAAAAGAAACATTTTCTTTCAAAACGTCTGATACCACATAAACGTTAAATAGACGTTACTGTAGACCCACATATAATGCAAATACATCATAATTAGATATAATTATCTTAAATATCAATAATATTTGACTAGATATTATTAATACAATTTTTGCATTTAATCAGGATTTACATTTTTTTTAATTTCAGTCAATACAAATCTCTATTTCCATGTAGCTGGAATGCTACATCCTCCACCGTCCAACAAAAAAAAATCCAGAGCAAGGATTTTTTTGCCTAAAAACACAAAGAATCACAATTAGTTAAACAATACAATTTTAGAACAATAATATAGATAAACCTAAACATAGTAAATAAGATATGTAATCTAAAGTATTCAATTTTAACTTTATAAATATTTTTACAATAATATTTCCATTTAATTACCCAAGTTTAAGAATTAAAAGAGAATTTGGATTACCATGGCCATAGCAATCGTTAAAATGAATGAATCTTAATAAATATAGAATTTTCAATAATCTAATTCAATTTTTAGAACCAACACAAATTTAATTAGAAATATTAATTTATAAATTCTCTAATATAGTACTTATTTTTAATTTTGATGTTTCGATTGGATTATCAATTTTTACAGAGAGAAATTTTAATTTCTACGCTCCCGGAACAACTTAACCTCAGAAACGTGAGACTTACGATATGAATCTTGAGTATCCTCTTCGTTAGAAACCAGCAACGTATTTGGGGTTAAAAATCTTCTAATTACGAAAGGACCATTCCACTTCAGACTCAGGGATTTGGTGATTTTATCTCTCAGAGATGACTTAATATGGGTCTTTATCAATACCTTGTCACCAACCTTCAAAGTAACTTCTCGTCTTCGTTGCATCATTAGCTTCCGTCTTCTCTCCCAGCTTTTCTCCATGTTGCTTATGGCTGCAGTCCACAAGTCAACCGAAGATTTACCACCATAATCTGTTTCTGCGATGTTCCATCGTATTTCAAGAGGTGTATAATTAGGACGTCCATAAAAAAGCTCGATGGGACACATCTTCAAACCAGCATGTTCACTGATGTTAAGAGTATATTGCAGATCCGGGACCAAGGATGACCAAAGATGTTGTTTACTCGAAAAATAACAACGAAGCGACGATTTTAGGGTTTTTATGAATCTCTCAGCCGGATTCCCTTCTGGGTGATATGGACTTAATCGGATGTGCTTAATCCCGAGCCCAAACAAAAACTTACTAAAGTACTCCGATACGAATACTGATCCGTTATCGGTAGAAATTGCTTCTGGGAAACCAAATCTGGTGAAAACATCTTGCAACTTATTGGCTATGATCCTGGAACTAATTGTCCTCAATTTCTCAAGAATGACGAAACGACTAGCGTTATCGACTCCAATTAATATAAATTTATATCCTCTTGAAGTTGGCAAGGCCCCAATGATATCGAACATCCAATGTGAATTAACACGCTTGCTGAATTCTGACATTAGATGACCCATTTTCTTCCTGTTATCCTCCTTCGATAATTGACAATTCTGACACGATCTCACGTATTCATTCACATCTCTTACCATATTATTCCAAGTAAATCTTTTCATCAACTTCTTCAATGTTTTGTAAGATCCCGAATGTCCACCGACCAACTGATCGTCATGATGATATTCAATCAGGAGTCTTCTCAAATCTCTAGGAATAACAATCTTAAAAGGATTTATGGCTGAATTTGTCCGCTTCATTAAGATCTTCTTATTTAAAACATATCCTGGGCAAGCTTCACCTTTCTCCAACTTGTCAATTATTTCAGTTAACTCTGGATCTTCTCTCTGAAGAGCTTCTATAGGTTCTTTCACCAAAGGTAACCGCCACAGGTTGGCAAGCTTCATATTGTTGGAAAATGTAGCCAAACCAACTGGACTATCCATGATGTTAAATTCGTAAGGATCATAGACCCGTGTAAGTATGTCTGCAACTAAATTTTCCCCTCATCTAATGTGCTTGATCTTAAAATCAAATTGACATAATGTTTCAACAAACGGTCCATATTTCATGAGACGCTTTGAATTATTTAAGATCCATGTCAAGGCTTTATTGTCAGTAAGAATATCAAATTCCTTGACTAAATAATGCCTAAACCTGGATATAGTTTTTACCAAGCTTATAAACTCGATCTCATAAATAGATCTGTGTTTATCGGCTTCTGAGAGTTTCTTACTATAAAACGCGATCGGTTGGATTTCCCCGTTGCTGTTTTCTTGTGAAATGCATCCCGCGATGCTCTTCCCAGACCCATCGATGTTAACAATAAAACGCTTATTCAAGTCTGGTATTTTCAAAACTACATTTTCAATAAGTGTATTTTTCAATTTCTCCAAAATACACTGATGTTCGGTTGTCCAAACAAATTTGTTATTTACAGATTTAAGAGAACTCAAAGGTCCCATAATCTCTTGCATCTCAGGAGCGAACTTCGAATAATAACTAAAAAGTCCTAGGATTTTCATCAGCCCTCTTCTATTTCTCGGAGGTGGAATATTACGAATAGCAGAAACCCTTGCAGGATCTATCTCCATTTGATCACCACTTATAACATATCCAAGGTAATTAATTTTGTTATAAAACAATAAGCATTTATCAGGAGATATCGTTATATTATATTTTCTAAATCTTTCAAAGACCTTTTCCAAGACCCTCCTATGTTCTTCAAGTGACCTTGAAGAAATTAGGACGTCATCAAAAAAAACTCTTACTCCTTCTGACTCTAGATCTCCCAATACTTTATTCATTGCCCTAGCCAGAATGTTACTACCAGTCTTTATTCCGACTGGAACTCGAGTATACTGGTAACACCCTTTGGGGGTAACGATGGTTGTTATTTCACGTGATTTTTCATCCAAATATATTTGGTTATAAGCTTTACGGAGGTCCAGTTTGCTGTGAATTGCTTTATCGGCAAGGCCTGCTAAACAAGATTCTAAATGTGGAGACGGATAACCATCATTCACAATTAACTCGTTGGCCCTTACATAATTCCCCACAATTCTAAACGTATTATTCTTGTTTTTTACTAAAAAACAACTACTAGCATAATTGCTGTGGTCAACTTCCACCAATATGCCTTGTTGGATCAAAGTTTGAATTTGCTGATCAAATTCTTTTTCTTTATTTCGTGGGATGGGAAATGGTGTTTGCTTAAATGGCTTATTTTCACTTAAATATAGCCTACCTACAAAATCCTTAATACAGCCAATTCGATCCGATATTACGTCGGAGCATTTCTCCTTTAACGAATCAATAAAAGCTAAGGTCTCCGAATCCCGACATCTCCAGGACTCATTAGGAATCACCGGTTTTTCCACCTGTGTGTTATCAAGGTTTTTCACCTGTATTGCCGATTTCATTTTTTTATTAAAACATGAGTTATCCGGAGGCAAATATTTCCTATTCTGGCTTATTAATTTTTTAAAGTTCTCTGACTGTTCCATATCCACATCTGATGCTTCTGAATCGGTAATCTGAAGTTTTCTATCCATTTCCCCTTTTGATGACAATACATGCATTTCAGCATCTGAAGAGTTTCCAACAGTCTTCTTGGATCCATCTTTAACAGAAATTTCAACAGCTGGTTTGCTATTATCTTCATGTGTCATAGATTCAACTCTGGAATCACTCTGTTTCTTCTTTCGCTTTCTTCTACGTTGTCCTTTGGGAACACCAGGAAAACCAGAATCCGCTCGACACTCTTCCACCGATACTTCATTCTGCAAATTAGTCGTTGCCACCAAAGAACTACTATTTCCTCCAACAGGACATTCCACATGACTTTCAGGAACTGCCATTTCATCCGAATTCAAAACAAAATTTTTAGTGTCAATTTTGTCTGTGATAAATGCCAAATCAACAGGAATCTTTCCAGAACGACTTTGTTCCCTATTTCTGTTTAAATTTTCTATCAAAGTCCAAGGTAGTTCTTGATGCGACGAAATATCACCGAAACCAATATCCTTAAACCCAGTATCCACTGACCGAGGTAACAAATCAGGACCCTGAACACCTCTTCTACCAAGTTCACACTCAACCACTGTCCTCAAATTCAACAACTGAGAGGCTGAAGGATGTTCAATTTTTAATAACTCAGTTTCTAGTTGTTCACATTCCAATTCACACTGTATTCCCTTGCTAGCAATTCCCAAATAATTTACATCCTCCTTAACAAATATCGTAGCCATACCGGAGTTTTGCCCAGAAAACCAGACTAAGTTCGAAGCACTATCGTTCCGAGTTTCGAACTGGTCACCTTGATCAACTGATCGCAACCACTTTCTTTTATCGTTTAACATACGCCGATAGTTCAAGCGAATTACCTTCTTTCCATTATTCAACATTATTCGATTGTTCACATAATCGATAACTGATTTGGTTTCACGCAGGAAAGGAGTGCCCAACAAACAGTCACATGGGAGTTGTTTCACCACACGAAAATTAACTCGCTCGAAATGTCCGGACAGGTTGATATTAAGTAACACTTCCCTATTAGTTGAAAAAGTCAACCTAGACGGAACATTCACCGTTCTTTCATCCGCTTCCTTCACAAAATGTTCAGCCCCACAACGACGCACAAGATCTTCAGTCACCAAATTGAAACTTGATCCGCCGTCTACGCAAATATCAGTCAATTGACTATTAACTTTCCCAACAACAAAGGATGCTATAGTGCCATTTAGTACTGATGGAATATTTCCCCTGGGATTGGGTTTCTCTCCTGTGAAATAATTTGGCTTATTCGAATGAGTCTCTGAAGATATCGAATTTCGAGACCCGAACCCCTTTTGATTCGATTTCGAATTATTTTTATTAGGATGTTCCTTAAAATTATCTTTCCCATTACCATACAATCGATTAGTTCTAGCATTACTACTAGAAAGAACAACATTTGATTTATTTTTGATATAACCCGATTGTTTATTATAATCAATTTGATTTTTATTAATCAGGACGAACTGGTCAGCTATTTCCAAAAGTTCTCTTCTATCAACAGGAATATACGCATTTAACATTCTATGTCTCTGATTCGGATTCATTCCGCTCAGGATTATATTAACTAATTCAATCTCAGGTGCCCTCATTCCTAACACATTCATAGCAACCATGACTGATCGAACATAATTGTTAATCAATTCACTCAATTTCTGCCTCCTATAAACACGTTCGGATATTAACGTATGAATACATACTGGTGTCACAAACTTTGTCAACAGAGAATATCGTAACTCTTCCCAACCAATGTTATCATGTAAGGCAGACAAAATTATTTTCAAGACTGTACCTTCACATCGCGAAATCAAAGCTGTCAGTATCATTCCCAAAGAATAACTAGTATCTAATAAAATTTCTTCGATGCTAACCATAACCTCAAACATCTGAATACTGTCATTTCCATCTAATTTCTTAAAATTTCTAAATTTATTCTCTAAATATTCAGAGGTTTTACTAAAAGTATGTTTAATCATGAGCTTATTCTCTACCTGAGAAACAAAATTTGCTGATGCATTTCCTGAATCACGATTATAACATTCGGGGTAATTCAAATTAGCATAGTTGACATAAGGTTGTTGCTCATTCCTAGTATTAACTACCCTAGGAGTTGAATTCCTGATCCTTGAAACTCTTTGATAGTATTGACCCAAATTCAAATACCTATTACTAGGTTCAGGATTCTGAGCCTCGATATTACTTTCTGGACACCCTATATGATTTCCTAAAGGTGGTCCATTCAAACTTTCCGAAAAGGTTACCTGCCGACAATCCCGTCCATCATTACTTAAACTGGGATTCACTTGCCTACTAAATCCAAAAGTCGAATCATTTGTACTAGGCATTCCCTCATTATTCTGAACTAGTGAAGGCCTATGACGAATATAAAAGCTTCCTTGAGTCGGAGGTGTAAAAGACATATTAGCATAACCAAGACTCGAATGCTGATCTAAATCTACCTGGCCAGTCCTATCCATGGTTACAAATCCTGAGATATCAATAGGCATATCAATACTAACGTATTCTCTTTCATAATTTCGATTATCCATCCTTGAGATACAATGTTGATAAGATAATATCAATACCAAAATAAACAAAATGATTTCACTTATAATTAACATACAACCAAGTTACCACTAAAATCTACAAGCTACCAGTGACCAAATGGAAACAACCCATACAAGAACTACTAATCCAATCGAAATTTCAAAATTTAATTCAAGAAACTTTTTTTTAAATATAAATAATGATTAATACTGTTCAAATTTCCAATAATATTACTACAAAACACAACCATCAATTATTTAACCGGAGGTGGAGGTCACAAATATTTATGAAAACACAGTATATATATAATTAACAAGTGAAAATTTTCTAAATTTTAACGTAATCAGGAAAATAACAAATTTAAAAAATTAAATTGGATTTGCTGTTTTGTCATTGTAACGCCCCATTCCCCAGGAGTCAGAGGTTGAAAACTAAAAAAAAAATCCTAAACCAACCCCGGACTCCACCGAAGAAGGGACTACGGCAGGTGGATTCGCGCTGCTCAAGCTCACCTGATTAACTTGTGGCTAGACTGTGATTATCCAGTATTCACTCTAGTATAAGGTTAAACAACAATAATAACAAAAAATAACCAACCAAAATTCAGTTTTCAAATAACAAATTTTATTTCAATAAGTATAGGTGAATATTTGCTCAAGCGTTTGAAGAACAGATATTCACCAACATGATTAAAAATATCCAAAAAAAATTTAAACAATGTAATTAAATTCCGGAGCAATTAACCAATTTTTCTTTATACTAAAATCTAGAACCTTCAGATTGAACCCTGAATTTATAGATTTCTCTCAATATTTTATTAGCTAAGAGCAATTCGTATTACTAGCAAAGACTCTAGAAAAAAGAATATTCAATATTTCGGACCTGTTCAGAGAAAATATTTTTCTTGAGCAAAATATCTTAATTGATCAATATTACTGATTAAAGAAATTCAAACCATTCAAATGTTTTCAAATGCATGAAAATGCAAGAAAATATATTCAAAAAAAAATATTTGTTCTTTACTGATTTTTTTTTCCGGCAGTATTCGCAACTCTACCTCTTAATTTTGTCCGCGAGGCAATTTTTTTTTAAATACAATTTCTTATTGTGCAAAACGAGGTCCTTATCACAGATTATACTAATATAACCACAAATTAAAGAAATCAATTCCAGCTTAGTACGATTTAGGACCCAAAATTTCAATCCAATTCAATCAATCTGTCCCATTCAATTTCTTGAATTCAAATATACGAATTTACAATTTCAACCCTCTTAATAGCCTCTTCAATTCTGTCTATTCAAACTTTGCAAACAGCATTTCTGAAAACCAGTTTCATTATACCCAAAACAACTGTGACTCCGAGTCTAATAATGACGTGAGAATAATGACGTGAGAGAGAGTTTGCATTAAACGCTAAGCTCTGATCAAACAAATTAACATTAGAAAAGGTAATTCAATGAATACTGGACAATCATACCAAGAATTTCCACTCAAAACAGCATTTAAGCATTACTAGCGAGGTGAGTCTAAAAATTTGGGGGGGGGGAATTTTCAATTTTTCGCAAAAAATCTGAAAATATCACTCTTATTCTCTGGAAAATACCCGAATACATGTCAGCGATTGAATGCAAGTTATATTAACCCATTTCCAGCTCATTAATGATACTACGTAACCAACTAAACCCATATGTAAACTACTAGTTAACTGCGAACTTACCAGGATTAAACGAAACGCAATTTAGCTCCAGCAATATTTTACCTTTGTAGATAATTTTACTTCCCTCTGGTTGGAACAGCTTATGTCCTATGGTCTAGTACTGACTTTCTGTTAACTTGGGCCCGAGACGAAGTGAGTATAATTGATTTTTTCTTTTTGAGAAAAAGGCGGAAAAATAGCTTTAAGAAATTACAACACATTGAAATCCAAACAATATAATCAAAAATTGGAGCAGATTGGAGTCACTTTAATGGGCACTTTTGTCTGACCACCAAGGCTCACTCATGCACTGTCTCCTCGATGCCGGTTTAACTCCATTAAATTTCAAGAAAAATACTTTCCACAAGGGAACAAAATTCTCCAAGATCGCAATTACTAACAAAACACTCAGCTATGATCACTGAAAGCATTTCAATAAACTCACTTCACCTTTGGCCACTTTTATTCTTTTCACTTTTAACTCTGCATTCAACTACAACACGCGCCATGCAAGCTATGAAACAACACACGGTGAACAAGCATACGCGAGCCCAACTCCACCAGCGGAGGACAAAACAGCAAATCAGCCTCAGGAGGTAGCTGCTTCGAAAGCAAGACTCGCCATACAGGATTGGAAATTCTCTCTCACGTTATTATCGCTCGTTACATTTTTTTCTCTCTCTCTCATTTTTTTTTAAAAAGAAACATTTTCTTTCAAAACGTCTGATACCACATAAACGTTTAATAGACGTTACTGTAGACCCACATATAATGCAAATACATCATAATTAGATATAAT
This sequence comes from Thermobia domestica, assembly GCF_964235325.1. Taxonomy (NCBI): domain Eukaryota; kingdom Metazoa; phylum Arthropoda; class Insecta; order Zygentoma; family Lepismatidae; genus Thermobia; species Thermobia domestica. The sequence continues at coordinate 198,510,723 of NC_137467.1, forward strand.
TATCTTAAATATCAATAATATTTGACTAGATATTATTAATACAATTTTTGCATTTAATCAGGATTTACATTTTTTTTTAATTTCAGTCAATACAAATCTCTATTTCCATGTAGCTGGAATGCTACAATGCGCACCTCTCCAAGGGAGTAAAATATATAAATTGTTCCCTAATGTGAATGCACTTGTTCAAAGGCTGTGGAAAAAATGTTTTAAAATTTCTCTCAAAACGAAGTATCTGAGTGCGTTCTCCACTCATTGCATATAATGTATGCGTTTCCAGGTCATTGTAATCCTGAATTCACTTGTTTCTAACAACATGGCTTTCCTCAATTCTGCCTCCAGAAGGGCGGAGGTAAGTATATAATATGGAGCACTGCAATCCACACTTTTAGTTAGTGAACCAAATATAGAAAAATGTCTCAAGTTTATTTTTTCAAACCTGTGACTCCCCTCAAACATTCCTGGACCTGCCCTCGGTATCGGCTGTTGCCAATTTACTGCTAATAGTCATAGAGTAACTTTTGAAATGTTTCCAAACGTTCTTTGCATAAAGAACAATTTTCCATATTCTATTTTTCGCCTTTGGGCCCTTTTACTGTACGCTCTGGAGCAACTGCTTCACCCGCTCCATTGTAGTTACGCCACTGGTACCTGTTAGATAGCTTACATACTACCGTATCTCTATTGTAACATTTGCTTTTAGAAAATATTTACTATTTTGATATCAATAACAAATCGTGTTTCTTCTATGTTGAAAAACTCTTTTTGATGGAATTTTTTTTGGGAAGTGTTTCTTGCTCTTAAGTCGTTTGCTGCGAGCATCCCCTTATCGTCATTACTACCCTTGCTTAAAAGGATTTAAATAATTAATGAAAACAAATATCTGAAAGGGAGACTCTTGTGCTTGTTTAAAAGAGAACATGTCCATTACCATTCCCAGCTCATCCCTCTGAGGCATTCTATTTACTCAGTATTCGGGGTATGGAAAAAGTAAAGGGTGCATGGTTAAGGGTAAGAAAAAGCATGTCTTGAAAGGGGAGGTTTAGAGGGATGCATCCGTACGTTTCTCTTAGGAGATAGTACTTACACAAGAGCATGATGATGTACGAGTACATCAGAGAGAATGAAGAAAAAAGGAGAACAAAATTGGTTTATTTGGAGTTCTGGTTTCCTTTTAGCACCAAGGCTATATAAAATATAATAAAATTGTCGAGAAGGTAAGAGACGTTTTGAAATAAAAGAAGTAACAGCATGAAAAAGCAAATCGTATTATATACATTTAAAAGGTACACTCTAAAGCTATTTTTACACTTAAGCGCCATGGAAATTAAGACACTTATCATACTGTGGCACAAGGTTTTCAATACCATCGCTGTAGAAACCTGCCGCCTACTATTTCAACAGCCGGCTTCAACTAGCATGCAGTTCGGTGTTAGTATCAAAGTGTTGTGTAGCGAGCCATGTCTTCATCTCTGGGAAGAGGTAGTAATCACTCGGCGACAAATCCGGGCTGTATGTTGAGTGATCGAACACCTCCCATCCAAAACCATCTGTCGGGTACGTTTGGTGGTGCGTGCACTCAGGATTCACTCATTATTACGTACACTTCACAGAGTTAGTGATAGATTTCAATTGGCTTGTGTTTTTTGCCAACAAGAACCTAATCACAGAACGTGCCTTACAAGATGAGGGATTTTCTATTGCAGCGCAGATTGTAACACGTCACAGAAAACACTGTAAGAGCGTCAGAGTCCTCACGCTGCCGCAGCTGGATACGTACTGAATGTAACAACGTTCTGGTGACGATGGTGACTCTAGCCCCGTCCACTGCCGCGATAGGCCAAAACATTTGGTACTTTCTCGACAGCCCTCGTATTTCAGTGTAACTCCCCATCATTGTGCTCTTAAGGCTAAGGGAGACGGATTATTAAGGCAATTAATGATACTGGAAGAATCGATAGATTGAGTTATCGGAGGAAATGGAAGAACCCCGTAAAAACTTTGGACACGATGCCAAAGCTTTATGAGACGTGGGCCTACAGGCTGTCGTGGGATTCTAATCAGATGAGTTACCAAAAGAATAAAATTCTACGATGTTATTAGTGTATACCGAAAAATAATGTTTAAGATAAGGCGTGTTAACGATTTATCTTATTAAGACGAATCTCTATTTAAAGAAGAAGAAGCCTTAACTGACACTACTAGCCACTAGAGCAGCGGGTAAGACTCAAATAATTTGTAAGTGTATCATAATTTCAAAATATGAAACGAAACTAAGTCCGTTAAAAAAACAGTTATATATTTTTATACAATTTCATTTTGAAAAAAAAAAAAACAAGGATCATTTAAGAGAAAAATTAAGATAAAATCATTTAAATAAAACGAATAAAATTTCCAATTGAATTCGAGAAAAAAACAAAGAAACTGCTCAACATAAGTCAATATAACAAAATCAAAGATGAACAAAGTATACAACTCTTTTAATAACCTAAGGGCCGCGGTGGCTCAGTGGTAGAGCGTTCACCTCTGGTGCATGGGGTCCCGGGTTCAAACCTTGCTCCCGCCAAGCGAATTCTGTGGTGGACAAACACCGTGTGCGTGGGTTTTCTCGGCGTTCACCCGTTTCCTCCCACTTTCTTCATTCCACCATTTCATTCATTCCGCAGAGTCACCGTCTCCTTTAGCCTAACCGGCATATCCATGGGACGTAAAACTCAAATATTTCATTTTTTTAATTTCATTTTTCTCTTAATAACTGCCATGAAATGTTGATCAGAAGTGTCATTTGAGCCTTCAGGGTCCCTATTGTCCCCTTGAATTTGTGATTTGTATACGTTTTAATCAATAACGTAATAATATACTAATGAAATGACAAATTCTCACCTTACCATAACAAAAATAACGGTGCACTGAGAAAAATCCGTTATCCGGATAGCGGTATATTGTACAAATATACGGGATCCTTATGTTTAGTGCCTAAATCAATACTCAGCTTCGTTATCCATATGCTACATGTGTACTGTCAATTTCCCGCTTAGATGTTACATAATGTCGCTACAGAATGTCTGATATCTAACAGTCTTCCGTATATTACATACGTCAGCTATATGTTATATACGTTCATCTGTATAGGAGATCCTGACCGCGTATATACATTCTTTGTTTCATACGGAAAGTATGAATGGATGGAACAGTTATACGAAAAGTATATATAAAACACACGTTTTCAGTTACACCTTTGCTATAGGATATTACATATACTCGTTAAGTCCAAAACGTCCAATAATTACGAATGTAACCTACGCTTTTACATACGCTAGATATTCTTTTGTCTGTGTACTGATATTGATGTAGCCTACGGTGTAAGCAGCAGAGATAATTAGGTCGAAAATTTAATTGAAGATTATTATTCAACAACAGAAAACAATAGTATTTTACGTGTTCCGCTAAAAATATCAACAAAAGCTTTTAACCCTTAATGTACCAAGCCTAAATCGTCAACGTTGTTTACCAAGCAGGAGACTTCTAGGGACCCCAAGTTTTATTTTAATTTCTGAACTTTTTTTGCACTTTTTTAACGAACGTATCATTGATCTAATTATGTATCAGATATCCCAGAGTAAATTGGTTCTTATAGTTGCAGCTGTATCACCAAATATCATCGCCCGCTTGATGTGTTAAGGGTTAGGAGACTGATTTGTACAGCTAGGGAGATATGTAGCAGATATCCCAGAGTAAATTGGTTCTTATAGTTGCAGCTGCATCACCAAATATCACCGCCCGCTTGATGTGTTAAGGGTTAGGAGACTGATTTGTACAGCTAGGGAGATAGGTAGCAGATATCCCAGAGTAAATTGGTTCTTATAGTTGCAGCTGCATCACCAAATATGAATACCCGCTTGATGTGTTAAGGGTTAAGAGACTGATTTGTACAACTACGGAGATTTAAAAACGTTTTAAGAAAGTTTTCTCGAGTCACCCAGCTTATCGAATACAGAGATACACACTCCCACTCACACTACACACACTCTCAAGGACAACGAGTGAGTTGATTGTTGAATGGTAGAAGCAAAGCCGCATTCAGCAGATAACTAATCTCCTTCTCAGCATCCAAAATGATTCCTCTCGAGCGAAGGGAGAGAAACAAGGAAAATACTTCTATATGTTTCACAGACGCTTGCATTTCGAGTGCGTCTCTCAATTCACATTAACCAGAGTCGGTCGCCGTCATGGGTTAATTCTCATTTATCCTGAAATTGGTTCCATTCTGAAGAAAGTGTATCACATCCTGCTTCCCTTTTACAGAGCTCCCATACACACATTGCATCCAAACCAGCCCCCAACCTGGACTTAATTACACAACGAGCATTTACAATAGAAGTTCCATCTCGCTTTTCTACGACATCCGCGCTCTTTCACACGAGTTGAGGTGTTTTTCCTCATTCCATACAATTTACCCCCTGCTAACCAGCTTCCCGTTGAGAAACTACCCTTTCGTAATTGGTGGCTGGTCTATTATCAAGCGAAGACAAGGATATTGAAATGCCACCCTCAAACCATTGCAATGGTCGTTAGCATATTCACAAAAGAAATCACAAAACATGCAGGAAAATATAATAAATCTTGAGTTAATTTCAAATTCCCTTCTGTATTTCTCGGCATTGATTTCGAAGAGGGTTATAGTAGCAATGGATGAATGCATGACGTACTACAGGAATACAAACAGTGATAGCAATTCACCCTAGGGCGTGGGAAAATTAATTTTACTCAAAAAGGAATGTGATAAATTGAATATCATTCACATCCCATTCACAGAAGTAAATTGGTGTAACTCACTTATATAGGGGTGAATTATCGAATACTTGCTACTACCAAGAGAATTGTTTGTTTAGCTTAACTAGAAAGTTTGGAAACACTATTTAGTTATCTTTTGTTTGGCTAACCAGAGAGGACATGGAGAAATTACGCAACACAATGAAAAGTTACAGATGTCACAAGAGTGTAATCAGAAATTTTTTCTTTGGGTGTGGTACCTACTTTTCTAAAGGTACCGCATTTTTACATACTAAAAGAAGACTGGAAGGGGTCAATTTAGTTGTAGTGCGACATTTTCAAGTGTGAATATTAATTAGCTCAGAATTTTGTCCAGTTTTTCGCCATTTTTTGTCCACCTTAGAAGAAAATTTGTACCATTCAAATTAACAAAGGAGGGACATTTCAAAATTTGGACCACTTTGATCACCTGTAATGCGACATCTTCAAATTTGAATTTTAACTAGTTCAGAATTTTCCCCCTTTTTGTTCATTCTTGGCCAACCAATAAAAAATTTGTACCATTCAAATTAACAAAGAAGGGCCATTTCAAAACGTGGCCACTTCGATCACCTGTAGTGTGACAACTTGAAGTTCGAATTTTAATAAACTTATAATTTTGTCCAATTTTTGTAAATTTTTGTACCACCAAGAAAAAATTTGTTCTCTTGAAATAAATGAGAGAGAGAGAGAGACATTTGAAATTTTGGCACAATAGATCACAGTAGCCTGATACCTTTAAATTCGAATTCTAACCAGCATAGAATTTTCCCATTTTTTTTTGTAGATTTTTGTACCGTCAAACAAGTTAAAACTCGAATTTGAAGATGTGTCACTACAGGCGATCGAAGTGGCTCTCCATCGTTTACCTGAATGGTACAAGTTTTTCTTCTTGGTGGTACGCAAGTGTGCAAGAGCTGGAAAAAATGCTGAGCTAATTAAAAATTCGAATTTGAAGATGTCGATCTACAGCTGATCGAAGAGGCCAAATTTTGAAATGACGTTTCCTCATTTATTTGAATGGTATAAAAATGTTTCTTGATTGGACAAATATGGGCATATATTGGACAAAATTCTGAGGTAAAATTCAAATTTGAACATATCACAGTACAACTGACTGGACCAGACTGGAAACCCAGTTTTAGATCTGAAACTCAATATTCATGCATAATTTGCATACATATAACACATACTATTTTTATTATTACATTTGGAGATAAAGCAGGGATTTTCTTTGCATAAGCTCTGTCTGTAACCCTAGGCAAGGTTTCAGCAGATTAGTTATTTTCATTGTTTTAAACTGTTTTTCGTTACTATATGCATCAAAATTTAACATAGGGGCCGCGGTGACTCAGTGGTAGAGCGTTCACCTCTGGTGCTTGGGGTCCCGGGTTTGATCCCAGCCCCCGCCAAATGAACTTTGTGGTGGACAAACACCGTGTGCATGGGTTTTCTCGGGGTTCTCCCACTTTCTTCATTCCACCATTTCATTCATTACTCATCATCACCGTCTCCTTTAGCCTAACCGGCATAAGCGTGGGGCGTAAAACTCAAAGATTTCATTTCATTTTCATTTTTCAAAATTTAACATCTGTTGGTGCGAGTAGAAAGTATTAAGTAGAAAATCGGTGTTTTATTATTATTATTATTATTATTATTATTATTATTATTATTATTATTATTATTATTATTATTTTGTACTTGTTTAACCTAATTGTTGGCGTGTGCGATCTCGATATGCATTTTTCTTGGCTCTAATCTCGGTGGGAACACTAACATTATCTGGTATTGAACCAGCATTATGAGGTAATTGAGAAGAATTCTCTTATCTGAAATAAGAGCTTCCGATCCCAGACCTAGAAGGCCACAAATAATATCATCAGGGAAAATGAAATCTTTCAGTTTTACGTCCCACGATTATAGCATGCAGGGTAGAGGAGACGGTGATGATAAGAATGAATGAAATAATAGAATGAAGAAAGTGGAAGAAAACGGGAATATTTATTGGAAACCTACGCACACGGTGTTTAACCATCACAAAGTAAACTTGGCGCTAGCTAGGATCGAACCATGGACCCCATGCCCCGAAGGTGAACATTATACTACTGAGCCATTGCAGCCTGAAATGGCGCCTCGTAACCAATGCGCTGGTTACGCACTACCAAGTAGAATATCAGCCATTCATCTGGCTAGCCCTATCCTTTCACAGGTTGTAGCACCAGAAAGTTTAATTTAGAACTTTTTTCAGATTTCATCAGTATTTCAATACTATGTAAGTAAAGAAAACTTCATAGAACGTGATTTCTTTTTCATCTGTCTCACCTACAATTTTGCCCCACTTCTGTGTACTGAAAGAATATAGTAAACTTCGTGTCCCAATAATTCATGAAGTGCTCTGGCAGACTATATGATCCACACTTCAATCGGTGACGCTACATAATGCATCATGTATATGCATATCTGTACTTATGTGAAAGGCTATCTTTCTTTATGGTAGTTACTAGCAACCTCCAACCTCCATGATATGTTTCTAGAGTCGTTCTATTTCAAGTGTAACCCTGCTTGAGCTGCTGTCTATGTGCGTTTCACCGTATCTCCAGCAAAAGAAGAGGGACAAGTTACTGTGACCGAGATTCTTGAATGGTTGGATGCGGACTAGGTTGCCACATTAAATTACTTTATGGACTTCGCTGTGCACTGCATTCTTAGCCATTCTAAGTACCCTACGATCTTCACTTGCCAAAGCAAAACGAGTAAACGACAAATTGGCAACGCAACCGAGGTCATTCATTTCTTTCTCCAAAGCAAAGGGAAGATTTCCTCCGCAACAGGGCGGCGGGGAGAGGACGAAGTATGTTCCACATATTTTCCGAGAGCACACTTGAAATTGAAATGATTTTAGTTTTTCTCTAGCTATGCCACTAATAAGTATTCCACTAGTTACTGCCATTTGGAAAGATTGTAATTATTATCTATAATGTGACGTGGTTTAGAGTTTTTCCTTCATTTTTATACTCCTGTGTTATATAAAATAGCAAAAATAACCCACTCATCAACATGAGTCATACTACCATAGCTAGAAACTTAACATTTGGAAACAATTAATAAGAAAGGATTTTTTAAGTATGTATCCTAGGAAAGAGTAAAGGGGATTCAAATCTTTTGTTTTTAGAAAATAAAGTACGTACCGGTATCTCACCAACACCGTAACTTAGATTTTTCCGAGGGGCAAGCATTATTTGGGCCCCCTAGAAAAATTGTTAGGCCCCTCGCAGAATTCGAAAATAAGCCCTTCCTTCCATCTTTCTCTTACTCTTTGAGGGGCCCCAGAACCTGTGGACCCTCCAGTACTGTAAGCTCTGCGGGGCTGTCTGTTACGCCCCTGGGCCCATTCCATACATGACAAATTAATTAAGGGGACAATATTAACAAATTCCAAAGCCATACTTATAAATATTATTTCTAGGGCCCCTAATAGTAGACATTTTTACTGAAATTGGTCCACGACTCGTTTTTGTTTGATTTACCTTTTGTGTGCTGTTTTGTTGATGTAATGTAGTGAACCTGTTTCATGCTTCATTTATAATTTCATGTTCGTATCGTATATGGAGTTAGAAAATTATGTCTAAAAGAGTGCCCTACTCGAACGGCGGGGAGCTTCTCTGGGGCGGGGGGAGCAGTTGCCCCCTGCCCTCACAAGTTATGGCCCTGTATCTCACGTTAAGGAGATAATACTCGGCATATTACTGTAATTGGCTTGAAAATTTATTAACTCAAATAATGATCGTCTTTCCACATAGGCCTTAGTGGTTCGTCTAAACTTACATGAAACGTTTTGAACTAGCTAATAGTTTTTATGCAATATCACATGAGTAATCGGCATAAGTAAGTGGTTAGTGCATTGTATTTCTATACAAGGTGGGCGGGTTCGAATTCCCACAAGTCTGAGCTTTTTAACATTCTTCAATTTCAATTCATACTCGGTGTGATAAGCAAGATCTTGCCCTGTAGAGTAACAGAATGAAGAAGAATTTGTAGTAGGGTCATGAGTGGAGACAATGATTTGCAAAACTAACTTACTTCAATTGTTCCATAATTGATATTTTAAGTTAATATCAACGATTTTCTAACTCATTTATGATCAGTGTTTTCTATTTCTTCTTATATGTAATATGCAGTTAAATAATACATTATACAAACAACGAATTATAATACTTTTATGAGCTCATCCGTGGCTAAGCGGTTAGCGTATTCGCCTTTAGTGTGGGATACCAGGGTTTGATTCCCGGCAGTAGCTCATGTGATCCGAGTTTCACGTTAATAAGTAGATCCTCTCTCATATAGCCTCACTGCTGCAAGGGACGTTAAACACAAAATTAACTGAACTCAATGTTTTGATATACACCAGTCTTTGAAACACATGCTACAAACAATATACACCAATCATTGAAACACATGCTACAAACAATATACACCAATCATTGAAACACATGCTACAAACAATATACACCAATCATTGAAATAAATGCTACAAACAATATACACTATTCATTGAAACACATGCTACAAACAATATACACCAATCATTGAAACACATGCTACAAACAATATACACCAATCATTGAAACACATGCTACAACCAATATACACCAATCATTGAAACACATGCTACAAACAATATACACCAATCATTGAAACACATGCTATAAACAATATAAATCAATAACAAAATGAAATTTCCCGTACTTCGACTGCACAGCAAAAGTCAGTTTCATGGCTCCACGGACTTACTAACTCTCGTTTCCAGGCTGAAATGTTAGGCTGGGTTGCATCTCTCCAGGAGTTTGATATGTTATAGCAGACAGGGGAAGATATTTTTGTTGTTGACTATACATAAATTTATAAGAATACATATATTCCAAAAATATGTTGTTTCCTTCAAAATTTCATGTCAGCATTTCTGAAAAACCAGACCTGACACAGCATATCTGACAGGGAATCAAAAACTGCAAGGAACACCTTTTTGCAATAGGAAAGAGGAAAAAATGAAATTTGTTTCATAGTCTAAGTTGTTTCCAATCAACTAATCAAGATTACGTTAGTTCTATCCTGAATCTATTTTTCCTGAATCTGTAACTTTCTATTTTCCTGAATCTGTAACTTTCAGTGCAATGATAGAAGTTTGTTCGAGATACTAATGCCACACCATAAATTACATGAATAAGTAGTCTGCCTCACATCATCTTAGCAGGTACGAAGTTATAAATTATGCGTTAAATGTCGATATGCAAGTTTTTCTTTAGAGTAAGGAAAAGTAATGAATTTTCCGTAAATATTTTTGTATTTTTGCTTGAATAATCACCATTTTCAAGTCTGATAAGGTACATTCTTGAGGTGTTCCTCGCGATTCATGTGAAATTGATTCAAATGCAAAGTTCCCCTCGGCCCAATGGGTATTATACTAATTTCAGCGGCTCATACCGATAATTAGCATATTTATGGGCTTTCATATATCCGCAACACAATCATACACTACTACAACGCCCGCAGACAAAATTGCTTTTAGTTTCTTTATTTGTAACTAAACATGAATGTGAGCATATACAAAACAAGCTGGATAACGTGCTGCTTCTCTGACACATGTTATACACCCCAGCCGCCATCTTGGTTCTGCAATATTGGATTTAACTTTCAGTTTTTCAAATGGAAATAGGTGCAACTCGTCAAATTTGTGTAGAATATTCTCTGGAATTCGCTGATGTAGTGAGTTTTATCGTATCTTGTACTGTACTATTTGCAACGTATTGCACGTTAAATGTCAAACACTTCATGAATATTTCTATTTGAAAAAACGAAAGTTGAATCCAATATGGCGGATTCAAGATGGCGGCCTGGGTATGTAACATGTGTCAGAGAAGCAGTGAAGGTCCATAAATATGCAAAATATCGGTATGGGTAGTGATGGGCAGTGGGAATATTCCCGGTGGGAAAGAAAATAAAAATAAGAATATTCCCGGGTGTTTTCCCGGGCATATAAACTCCCGGGAAGGAATTTATTTCCATTTCTTTACTTTATCTTCCAAATTATAAGAACCACATGACTAATTACTTTATTTTTATTATTTATTATGATTTACTTATAGGTTTTAAATTTGGAGGTTAAAAAGTTAAAATTTGTTGACTGTACTTTATATAACTAATAATATGTCTTTTTAAGTTTCATTTCGATTTGCACTAATAAGTAGCAAACAACTAATTTACAAATGATGAAAAGGAACCAGTTTGTAAAGTAATGTAGAATTTCTGTAGAAATAGAGGCGAAGTAGCATCAATATACTCCGAACCACCGTTAATAATAGACGTTTGTCTCTTTCTTGTCTCTGACTCGAATTTCGCAAGAGGTACTCGGACTTCTCTTCTCTTAACATTTCGAGAAATAGGTAGAAGGAAAGATCGTAAGGTCGTGTGGCGATGTTACTTGCAAAATTATAAAGATAAGTCAGTATTTTGCAAATATTGTGAACATAAAAATGTATGATCAAATGTTGATAAAATGGTGAGACATGTGTCTTCTGGTAGCTACCCAAACAAATTTGTTTATATCATTTAAAAATTTGATATGTTTATAATATCAGTAGTAGAATCAATTTTAGAAAATCCACTTACATATAAATTTAAACTGCGTAGCAGTGCAAAAGTATGTTGACTTACATTTTCCCCACATATTTACTTGCATAGAACATATTGTAAGTAAATATACATTTATGCGTACTCTCTAAATATAATAAAATATTAATAAAATAACATAATATCGTTCAGAATATACATTGTAAAGAATCCTCTGGAGACAACAGTAATAATACACTTTGATAAAGAAACAAATTTAGCTTTGAAATCATGATCGCAGATAACTATGCATTTGGATCAATTGTACACGAATTCCAAGGGGATACCATTCACGAATTGCCTTGTGAGACAATCAACTTCCGTTCCCGCTCGTCCAGTGGCTAGCGTGCTCGCCATTAGTTAACGAGGTTCAGGGTTCACTTCATCGTGGATTGAATGCATTTAGGTGTTTCGTTTCCACCTTAAATTGTAGCTCCACCACAACAAGTTAATAAAAACTAAAGTTAATTGAGTCTAGTGCCCTATGAAAACAACTCCTGACGTTGTGTTGTTTAATTACAGTAATCATACTCCTCTCTGTAAAGCATGAAATGTACCGTTGCATATTTGAACGTGTTGCTGTATGTACTTCGTAAGCCAAGAGGTGATAATAGAAGAGTCATTCAGAAAGAAATGCTTCCAAGGTGATTCCTTTATTTGTGTTTACATATAGCACCGATACAAGTATCACTGGAAAGCTTGAAATATCAGCTACAAATGGTGGTATCATTTTTAACATAGGACGGACAACAAACACTTGCGCCAATGCGAAACTAGGTTTATCGTGCCGTCGGAGAAGAATATTGTGGAAAGTCTGACGACGCCATTGCTGAACTGCTGCTTCCAACTCAGCGTCACAACTGTAGCATTGGCCCTTAAGGTGATCCTTAAGTTTAGAAAAAAGCCAAAAGTGGCAGGGCACAAGATCGGGACTATAGGCAGGATGTCAACAACACTTTGCCAGCAGATGGGATAACTTTGAACTTTTGGCGGAGGAGAGGACGTGTGGCAGTACTCCATCGACTGACACTTCGTTTCCGGATCTTAATGTTGTATCTATCGCCGGCGATGAATGTTCCTGGGCGACAACCTTCCACTGTCAGAAATACAATGACAGCCCGATGTTTCAACCGGACGTCACTACTGTTATTCAATGATTGCAGAATTATTCTGGAAATCGAAGAGATAGAAAGGTGAAACAAATGACATTCTATAGTATAGACATCAGTGCATTAATGATAAACAGTTCAGAATGTCTGCAGCACTATTCGCCAAATAGTAAGCTTGAAGGCATTATTTTCTGAATCATTTTCGTACTTTAGCACGGAACCCCCTTAGGCGCGAGGCGCAATGAGCATAGATCTATCCCTGTTTTGAAGTTTACATCAATTTCACAACTTAAACGGAAACTGACTTGTTTACTGTATTGTTAGAGTGAAAACTAAGGCATGAAATTAAACCTTGAAGAACCATGTCGCTTTTTCTAAGTAGCAGAAAAGTTTCTACAAAAAATATTCAAAAATTCGTGAATCGAATTCGAAGAATGGAATACATAAGTATAGATATTCATTCCTGTTCTCAATCGCTTTTCGTTTTCCTCTGCTCCACTATATTTTTAACTCCGTTGGTTCGACTTCGATTTCTGGTTCCATCTCTCTCTTACTTTTACTTTTGAGTTTCTTTTACCAAAAGGTTTACTTCTGCGAGAAACGCAAACATATGGAAGAACTTTGGCGGTTCTTAGGAACACAGCAGCATGAGGGAAAGGAGAAAAGAGCATCTAACGCATTAATTTTACCGAAACGTGTTCCTTTAGTCCTCCGGAGGACGATTCCCATGTGAAGTTGGGAAGGTGTAAGAAAAGGAAGGAGGTATATCTATTTTTTGGGGGGAGAATAAGATGCCTCCTCACCCCATTTCCAGTCTCTTTATTTGCATCCTCCTTCAACTTTCCACGCACAATCGCCCTCAATGTCTTCCTGAATTGCGCCAACTTTTTGCCATAACTCTGCCTTTCTGCTCTTCCTTTCAGTAAAAAAGGAAGTATTAAAAAGAGAAAAAGTGCCTAGAAAACTGTCAGGATTCGATCCCAAATCATGTGACGAAAAGAAAAGGTCACATCCCGATTGGAAAATTCTTCAGTTTTTTTTACTACCTTCAATTTACTATTGAAATGCAAATATTTTAGAAATTCTTGCTAATAATGTTTTTAACACAAAGTATCTTTTCTTCTCCGGAATCAAGGTATCTTCTCAGAGAGTCTCAAATAATACAAAGCATTATGCATATGTTATTGTTAACTGTGATAGGATTGAATTACTTGACGAATATTCTTAATTAGCGTAGAAAAAATAATCCTTTGAAAATTACAAAACTGTTTGTTCTTCTCTTAGCAAAATTATAGAGTCAGATTAATAATACTAGTAGATTTTTCATTTGTATTGTTAACATCCGAAGTTTGAATGGATCTACACACTCAAAGGCAAGGGTGCCCATCCCCCCAAAGCTGATGGCGCACTCCCCCCCAAAGTGATGCCACTTTTGAGCTGGTTTTCAGTTTACCGCAGGCCCTGGAAAATGTAATCGCACAAACAGAAAACTATACAAAATATTATCATTAATTCATTTATTATACATCATGTAGCAATTGAACAGCATTACTTATTAAGTGTCGTACATGGTATAAATAAGAAATAAATAAATGCTCCCAGTAGAAAATGGGTAAATTACCTACACAAAGCGATAAACCGACCAGCCCATCCTTTCATATAGCAACTTGCGCGGTACCGTACTTCATTCATAGAGTTTCTAAGTAGGGGGTAGGGGGATTCATTCTCGAGATGTAAAAAAAAAAAAAAAAAAAAAAAATAGCATCGTGCTCCAATGTTATTCTGACGACAGCAAAATTACTTATTCGACATTAGAGTAAAATTCTTCCCCAATTTTTTTCCCGATGACACAACTTGCGCCATTCAACCCTCCTGTGGGCGGCCCTTCTCTCTTAAAACGAACCAACCTTTCCTTTCATACGGCTACTTGCGCGGTACTTCATTCATCGAGTATCGAAGCAGGAGATACGGGGGTTCACCCCGGAAAATTTTTGAAAATTAGCTTCTCAAAATCGTGTTTTAATGCTATTCCGACAGTAAAATTGCTAGTTCGAAAGTAGAGTAAAATCCCCCCCAAAATTTTTCTCAATGGCGCAGCTTGCGCCATACATCCCCCCTGTGGGCGGCCCTGCTCAAAGGAAACGTACCAGTAACTTTGGAAAAAATGAAACGAAATCTTTGTTTTACGTCCCACGATTATGCCGGCTAGATTAAAGAGACGGTGATGATGAGAAATGAACGAAATGGTAGAATGGAGAAAGTGGGAGGAAACGGGAGAACCCTTAGGAAATTCATTCACACGGTATTTGTCCACCACAAAGTTAACCTGGCGACAACTGGAATCGAACCAAAGATCCCATGCACCAGAGGTGAACGCTCTACCACTGAACCACAGGGGCCCACTAGTAATTGTTCGATTTAGTACGTTGACATAGTGGTAGACCACTACTTTCTTAAAGAATTTCTTCCATCAGTAGGTGGAAAATTACGTTCTTCTAATCATGCAATACGCATATTCCATATCCTTTCTCTGGAACGGTGTTTAGCTATCGCCTTAGGGAATACCTCTAAATATCACAAAAGCAATAACAGTATGTCAATTGTAATTGTTCCAAAGAGATAGAGGAACAGGAATCTTCGGAAAATTACCTTTAATACATGCGCTATCCTAGGTTGGATGGCGATGGAGCTATTAGAATTGAGTATCATCATTATTAAGAATTCTTCCTTTTGGCAGGTCTTGGGACTAATGATTTTTGTTTTCTATTTTAGGTTTGGGCCTAGAAAGGTTTCTTCCCTGTTTCTCGATTTTTAACTCCCAATATTTTCTTCTATTTTTCATCAATCAGTTGTATTCTTCTTCCTCCTTTCTCATATTTCGTTCCATCTTTCCTACTATGGCGCTACGAAGAAGACATCTTTTTTCGCAAGATGTATTCAGTTGAATTGGCCTTCCTAAGAATTATACTGGCTAGAAATGTCCTCTTCTCTCAAATTCCGTATCAAAACTTCTGTATTTGTTACTCTTTCTGTCCATTTTATCTTCTTCATCTTCTTCCAACATCACATTTCAAAGCTCTCTAAATATTTCTTCTCTAGCTTCCTTAATGCCCTAGTCTCTGTACCATATAGTCCAATGTTCCATATATATATATATATATATATATATATATATATATATATATATATATATATATATATATATATATATATATATATATATATATATATATATATATATATATAGCACTTGACCAACTTCTTTCCTAGTCCAATTTTAAGCCTGCTAGTTAAGGGTGATCTTTCTCTGTTGAATTCTTCTTTGGCTATGGCAATTCTTGACCTGATCTCTTAGGTACAGTAAGTGTCTATCGTCAAAATACTTCCCAGATGCTTGAAATGATCGACCTCTTTAAGTGCTCTTTGTTCTACTCTGACCTCTGTTGGCGAGTTTCCACGGGATATTCTCATGACTGTCGATTTTTAATGTTGATTTCTATTCCATATATTTTTCTAGTCTCAACTATTTTGTCTATTATCTATTGTAGTCCTTTTTCGGTTCTAGCTGTAATAACCGCATTATCCGGATACCTGATCTTGTTAATGATCTGCAGAGGCGCCCGAAGAAAATTTTCTAGGGAGGGGCTCATTCCATAGTTCTATAATTACGTCTAGTATTTAATATATGTGGTTTGCTATATTACGTATACATTGTCGTGAGCCAGAGGGGTCCCGGGCCCCACCCTGCCCTCCCCTTTGGGTGCCCATGATGATCTGCCTTCCAATATTGAAGTCCCCAATTCCCATTAATGCTTCTTTCCCTTAAGTAAACGTCTGCATTTGTAGCAAAATGCCCTATTATGCCATTCTTACCAAACAAATCATGGATAAATGGCATTTATTGTGATCATTGATAATGTTTGCCATTTTGATCACCTTTCTACACAAGTGAAATGTTTTTTTTTATTATTATTATTGTGGAATGAAACCTATGTATGAGATATCGAACTAACCTTTCTCACCAAAGAGGGTGAGGCATTGTTTACTATTGAAAATCATGAATAATGTTGGATGAACTCTTAGTTTGTTGATGCTTATCATCCCATTTCAAAACTGAGACTAAATGAGATGGCGTCTACATTAGGTGGAGCCCGAATAAATGGAAATCACTTAAACTTCAAGACTCAGACAGACAGCAGCAATATATCCTTGACATAGTGCGCCAAACGCATGTGTGGTAGCAATTACTCAATAACTATATTTTACAAGGAGTTTTGTGCTTTTGACACTAGCTTTACTATGATTTATATTTTCTTTCTGTTGCTTCAATTCGATATGTTCTGGTTAGCAATACTTTCAAAATCATACTCATTACCTAATTCTGTTTAAAATCTTGTACATTAACTCAATTAGTGTGTGCGTTTGGTAAATTCATGGCAAAAATATAAGGAATGTATTCCTTATTGCAATATAAACTACCGTTTTCGTTGCCGCTTCTGAAATTTATTTTGTCACTTTTGGAGTTTTATTTGACACAATCACCGGCTCACAGAAAAGGATCAGAGCTTGTTACTCAACTCAAACCGGTACTGGAGCTTTGTCTCTTTCGAAATTATTGGTGAAACAAAAAAAAAAAAAAAAAAAAGTATAAGTGAAGTAAGTTAGTTAATGTCCCTAATATAACTTCAAGGTTTGTGGAATTTAAGACGAAGATGGCACAGGACAAATTCAAACTATAAAAAGGAATTAGTGAGATTAAGAAGCAAATAGTAGTATCACATGAAAACCACGTGAAAAAGTTTGGTTTGTGTGGCGTGTTTTTTTTTTTTTTGTCAATTACTATACAAACCAGAAGTAGTAGTAATTTCTACTACTTCCGGTTTTAGAAGAGAAGTAAGAGTGGGGTTTGGAATATATTACTCACACGCTTAGTTTATTGAAGAAAACCACTTCTTGTTATCTATTGCTGTGTTTGTTCTATAGTGATCAACGTTAAAACCCAAAATGGTTTATTTCTATTACTCCCGGTTTCAATATTCCTCCATCAGCAAACTTGATTTTCAACTTTTTTCCCCTCTACATCCTAGATAGAATTAGTGGTAACCATTAAGGTAATTATTGAGATTTGTTTTTGCCATTTTGTATGACGAATACCGAGAAACAAGTTAGAGATGCAGGGTGGTTGTAAATCCAATACCTATTTTCAGTTTAGATTATCCTAGAAACTAGCATCAGCTCTAGTTAGAGTGTAATACTGTTTACTAATGTGAGATTTACTATTTATGATTTCAAAAGTTGATCCATGGAAAAACCGCAAAATGGCTTGTATATACAGAATAGGAGACAGAGCTAAGATTGCTACTAGGTATGAAGTTTGGAGGTCGGTGGTACAAGTGCAGAAATGGTGAGAGCAAGAGCGAGGTAATAATGTAATCTTTAACCCTAAGACAATAATAAAATGTCATAAGAAACTGGTAACAACTGGTAGTGTGTTAGATGCTAGTCGATCCGACGGCCCTCGACATCCAAATCGGAAGACACTGTGCATGTTGCTCAGAACATATTTGAACGTAGCCTAGAGATCCACTTCTTTATGAAATAGAAGATTTAAACAAGAAGCCAATGAATGAATTATTTTATAGAGAGGAAGTAATCTATGACGTTATCAAAAACTTTTTGCATAGATAAAATCGTACGCACAAGAAGGAAAGGTAACAGAAAAGAATATGTTGTTCATTGGAAAGGATATCCTTCTTTCTTCAAAGTCCAGAAGACAAACTGCTGGGGTAAACGCGGCCCCGATCTAAACCCATGCTACTTCTTCCTTTGGGATTGGGCTAAGGAACAAATGTACAAGTTAAAGCCAAGGGATATTAACAGTCTTGAAAAAAATATCCGTGAAGTGTTTGCAAATGTTTCAGTAGAGATGTTAAGAAGAGGCGTAGATTCTGTTCCTTAAAAATTCCAGAAATAATGTGTTAAAAATACGGGTGCATCTGTTAAAATGTAACTTAATAACCAAATAGTAAACACTAATTAAGGATTCAGGTGAAATATAACTTTGATATATTATTTGCTTTTTAAATATTGTTACAAATAGGTACTGAATTTCCAGCATTCTTTATACTGGAGTTTTGGTAAATTAAAATCTTTAATATATCGAAGGAAACGGAAAAGCTTCTGAAAAAGTAGTACTATTTGTGATCGAAATAAGTCTCTGTCTCATCTGAGGTAAGCCCTTTTCCACTAAACTCCATATTCATCTATTAACGAAACAACACATAGGTAGCACGCAGAGTGTTTGGATCAATTGTACTACGATAAGTCGTTTAAAAACCCAATAAACTTACATGAAAAATAATTTTATTTCGATTTCACTATCGTAAATGGATGTATATTATCAGCGGTTAAACAAAAGCGTGGAACCATAGCTTATTTTGGGTGAATGGTGTTAATAACCGCGTCAGCAGTTTTATCATGAAATCAGGTTTTCCAATGAATGAAGGGTCAAAACCATCTACATGCTAATAAATCCGGGGACAAATCCAATGTGATCCGTAAGCCACAAGGCGATTATTCATTAAGTGTTGTCCGCTGTTCTCTGACAATTGATCATGTCCCTGGCTCGTCAACGCACCTGCTCGACAAACGCGATTGCATTTATCGACTAAAAGACAAACCTATCTCTCTCCCACAAACTCTATTTGTTGCAAACTCACATACACACAACATGGTTGAGCAAAATAGATTTCAGAAAAAAATCTACAATATTTGAAAGTAAAACAACTAATAATTTTAATTTCCACGTTACGTTAAGCATATATATGATAAATATTATAAAAACTTTCTGTCTGCCTATCTGTATGTCTGTCGACCGGTATCAAAACGAAAACCGAAGGAGATAGAGAGAAAAGTTTTTTTTTTCTGATATGAACTTAGAGTTCCAAATATACATTCAATCCTTGCTCTTATGAGAATGCGGGAAGAAGCGAAATAATCCCATGAACATGATATTATCTACCTTAATTTTAGATGGAATAGGGTCGTACCACAGATGGTGCCCACTCTATCAGTAAGCAAACATAGCTACTCTACTCGTCAACTTTCATGTAAACTTGCAATTCCAAACTTTAAAAAAAATTACTTGAATATGTATAAATCTGCAATCTTGGTATGACTTAACTTCTGTTGTGGTTTCACTTGCATGACCAAGTCATTGTGTAGGATCAATGATTGTCTTTCTTCTTTCAGACATGTTTTTGTGTGAGCACTGTTCCCCTGGAGCTCTGAAAGTGTCCCCAGAGGAGACCAAAATAATACATCTATAATAGAATAATAAATAGAATAGTATCGTGTGACGATTACTAAGTGTGCTCGCAGAAACATTTTTTCTAAAAGAAACACTGCTTGTAACTGTCAATTTCTCAGATGAAAGTGCATACATAATACAATAGAAAGTACATTAAGGCATATTAAGAAAGATCATAAATATATATGTAATAGTTAATTATATAAACGAAAGTATGGTTAGGGAAGTGACAGAGAACATGGATAGGAATCTAATAGAAAGTAAAATTAGAGATATGATAGAAAGTATACTTAAGAATGTTGAAAAAGAATGGTTAGATGTATTACGAAAAGTATGGTTAGGCATATGACCCAAAGGATGGTTAGGAACATGATAGAAGATGTGGTTAAGGATATGATAGAAGGTACGGCTAAGTTATGATAGAAGGTACGGTTAAGGATATGATACAGAGTATGGTTAGGGATACTGCAAAAATTAAGATATAGGAATTTGATGGAACAACATGATAAAAAGAATGGTTACAGATATAAAGAAAAGTATGGTTAGACATATGATCCAAAGTATGGGTTAGGATATGATAGAAAATACGATTAGGGATACTATAAAAAGTAAAGTATAGGGATATAATAGAAAGTATGGTTAGAGATATGATAGAAAGTATGATTAAGGAAATGATAGAAAGATGATTAGAGATACGACAAAAAGAAAGGTATAGGGATATGATAGAAAGCATTGTTAAGTATATGATAAAAAGTATGGTTAAGGATATGATAAAAATATTCTTAGGGATATGACAAAAAGTAAGGTATAAGGATATTATAGAAAGTATGATTAGGCATATGATAGAGAGTATTGTTAGGGATATAATAAAAAGTATGGTTGAGGATATAATAGAAAGTATGGTTAGGGATACAACAAAAAGTAATATATGCGGATATGATAGAAAGTATGGTTAGAGATATGATAGGAAGTATTGTTAGGAATATGGTAGAAAAGTATAGTATAGGTATGATAGGTTAGGGAAATGATAAAAGTATGGTTAAGGAAATAATAAAAAGTATGGTTAGGGATATAATAAACGTAAGGTAATGCGGATATGATAGAATGTATAGTTATGAATATGATAGAAAATATTAAACACATGATAGAAAGTATGATTAGGAATACGACAAAAAGTAAGGTATAGGAATATGATAGAAAGTATGGTTAGGCATATGATAGAGAGTATTGTAAGGGATATGGTAGAAAAATATGGTATAGGTATGATAGGATAGGGAAATGATAAAAGTATGGTTAAGGAAATGATAAAAAGTATGGTTAGGGATATAATAAACGTAAGGTATAGGGATATTATGGAAAGCATTGTTAAGTATATGATAAAAGTGTGGTTAAGGACATGATAAAAAGTATGGTTAGAGATACAACAAAAAGTAAGGTATAGGGATATGATAGAAAGTAAGGTATGGGTATATAATAGAAAGTATGGTTAAGTATATGATACAAAGTATGGTTAGGGATATGATAAAGGTTATGATTCAAAATGTGACAAAGCGTGTTTATGAATATGATACAAAATAAGGTTAGGGAGTTAAAATTATGATAGAAAGGTTAGAAATATGTTAGAGAGAATAGCTATTGTAGATAGAAGGATGAAGGATTATGATAGAAAGTATAGTTGTAGATATGATAGAAAGTACGGATATTGGTGTGATAAAAGAATGGTTTGAGATATAACACAAATTATAGTTAGAGATATGGTTAGGGGATATAATGGAAGGTATAGTTAGGGATATTATAGAAAACATGGTTAGAAATATGATTGTGAGCATGGATAGAAATACTATACAAACGATGGTAATGGATATGGTAGAAAGTAATGTTAAAGAATTGACAGAAAATATCATTCGAAATATGATAAAAAGTATGGCAGAATGTAACATAAAGTAAGAGGTAAAATATCAAAAATGTTGAATGATATTGATGAAGGATAATTCTTCCTTCGAAACGAAGAGATTATCAGAAAAGAAATTTATTATTTTTCTGGAATGTAGCAACAAGTAAATTTAGAATATTTCTTATTATGGTAACGATGACAATATTAAATAATAGTGTAGATAATAATATACTGAAGTCTGTGTATAAGGCAATATGAAGGCATAATTCTGGATTAGAATTTTCCAGTTAAATTCTCAGGATTTTAAGATCTCAGTCTAGACAGAAAAGAAGTGTCTGCATTGTGCAGAATATTTTATTTTTATGTTGCAAATACTTTGTTCAATCCCCTTGAATCGTTAGAAGTTACAGAGCGTGAAGAGCAAAGGCGTAACTTTCAGATCAAAAGAGTGCTTATATAAAACTCTGTTGGGACGCAGAATAAAAGAAAGAATTTGCGTGGGCTTTAATAGAGTTTCTGCTCAAATAAATAATAAAATAAGGTCATCAGAAAAGTTATATAAAACACACTTTGTAAAGTATTTATTATTTAGTCTGTTTGTATATGTGCGTATGCATTATGTTCGAATAGATGTATGCTGTAGAATGATACAGGGTGTCCAATATACAATGCAACCTGGAGTTTGGGATAGTAGAACTTTTGAACCTGAAGCGATACACAAATAAAGATTATACCAAAACGAAGCTCTGTTCATGCATATATTTTTAAACTAGGAAGCAACGATTGAAGTACACTAGGAACCACACAGTGTTGTCAGATGTAACCGAAGGTGTAAATCTTTTTTTTTTTCAAAACACGTAAATTGACTCATAACTCATACGTATGCATGTTCTGTCGTTAATTTTCAGTTTGTTTAGTTGGAGTAGCTTGTAATCTATGGAGCAGAAGAAAGAATCTTTCATTTCCACCGAGAACTAATCGGATGAGACCTCTGTAAAGGTGAACTAGGGAAATAATAGTTTTCATAAATTAACGCTCTGAATTGGCAACATTGTTAATGTTACAGTGCATCAAAAGGTGTGCCAAGGATCTGTCTACATTATGCAATTCTTCAAAGCAACAGAAAAAGAAAACTTTGAAATTATCATGAAAACTTTTACTTGCATGCACCCGACAACACTGCTATTCAGGGGTCTCATCCTATTGGTTCTTGGTGGAAATGAAAAGTTCTTTCCTCTGCTCCATAGATTACAAGCTACTCCAACTAAACAAACTGAAAATTAACGACAGGACATCCATACGTATGAGGTATGAGTCAATTTACATGTTTTGCAAAAAAAATTGATTTACACGTTCGGTTACATCTTGCAACACTGTGTGGTTCCTTGTGTACTTCAATCGTTGCTTCCTACTTTAAAAATATGTGCATGAACAGAACTTCATTTTGGTATAAGCTTTATTTGCATATCGCTTCAGGTTCAAAAGTTATACTATTCTAAACTTCGGATTGTATTGTATATTGAACACCTTGTATTTAGGTTGTTAATTTCTGTACACAAAATAAGTTCTAACTGCGTGTTCTAAGCTTACAGTAAACTGCTTAAGCTAGAAAATGAAATTTGGCCAGCATAGATGAATTTAGGCGTGTAAGTTATCATTAACGCTATGGCCTATGAAATTTAGAGGTTCAGTGCTGGTACACAATATTGTTTTTTTTTTTTTTTTAATGAGATCAAACCTTCCTAACCCTAAATTAATCCGGTCTTACCGTACCCTACTTATACCTACCTTACTCTACTCTACCCTATCATACTTTACCTATTATACCTTTTTAAAGTGGTCATAAAAATCGGCGATTTTTTAAATTTTCATAGCTGTTTTTATTCTTTTCGTAGCTGTTACAAAACCAGGCGGACAACCAACTTCGGAATAAATGCAGCATCGCACTAACTGAAGAGAAGTGAGCTTACAAACTAAAAGGGGATCCGAACCATATTTCCTCCCAGCGGGAATCGAATCTGCATCTTCAGCACCGAGGCGAGTAGGTTAACAATGAATGGACACGGTACGACAAACAGAATTTCTATCGTCGCAAACAGCGCTGCCGTAAGTTAAAAACATAAAGAGGTGTTCATAATGTTTCTTGACCTCACGAGTGGAACTCTTTTTTTTTTTCGACTTTATCCTTTAGAATAGACAAAGTAAACTAATAGATGTCTGTAAAAGAAATATTGCATTTACATACACTATAAACAGAAAAGTGATTGTATCTAATTCAAAACAAATGAAATAATTTTTGGTAATATAACCGAATTGATATATGAGGTACATTTCTTTAATAGATACGTTACCAGAAATCAAAGTTTGAGGAAAGGGTTTACTTTCTTATCATAGTTTTTCTCGTGATTACTTATAAATACCAGTACGAGACAACTTACAATTCTGTTTTTTTCTCCTGGCCCCGGAGAAGGCGTTACCTTCTGTGGCCCGCCCAGTTTCGACTGGGAATGAAATTGCAGTTAAAAAAAAAAAAAACTTAAGTATAAATATCATCGATACCAATTAAGCTTAAGTCAAAGTTCGATTCACGGCAGGAGTTTATGTGGTTCGGGTCTCACGTTAATCAGTGGGTCCATGTCTCATATAGCCTCAGTGCTGAACGGGACGTTATACTCAAAATCACCTCACAACTAAATTTAATTCATGATCTATTTACTCTGCAAACAGAGACTGAATTTTACTCTGTTGGTATTTTGTCGTGTAATGTACTTTTGCTCATACTCTCATTTTTTATTTGCAAATTTCAAAATTTTTATTCCCCTATTGACATCGTTTTTTTAAGTGATTAGCATTTCTTTTACTTTCCAGTAAGCTATATGGAGAAACTTTTTCTTGTTGATTATTTAGAGTTACGCAAGCGATCCCAATGATGAACTTACATGTTAGTTCTCTTTGCTAGTGTTCGCTCTCAGTTTTTCTTCCAGAATACTTCCGGAGTGAAGAGGCAACTTTTCTCTCCCCCTTACGCGAAGATACGATGTGCTTGCATGTCACTATTCTGTAGGCTCCCCATTCAGCAAGTGAAAAGAACATTATATATGCCATTCTTCCTGCCAATTGTATCCTAATACGATATACAACAAAACACAGTGTCCCTGCGCAGACTCCTCAAATTTGATTCCCTGAGACATTTTTTGGAAGAAGTCGGACCTCTATGCAGCACAACATTGGGCAAGATTAATTCGTCTCTGATGCCCAGACCCGTATTTAGATATTTTATACCTCTGAACCTAAGAAAATTGTTGTGATTCTCCCCTTATATGTTCGTATTCTTTCAGTATACCCTTAAATAATGCGACCCGGGTCGCTTACAGTGACCTACCAGCATCATGGCGGGTGACACGGATTACGCTAGCAGTCAATAAGCAATAGCCTCAGTTCCTAGCTTCAGTAGCATCGTAACGAAAAAAATCGACCACCCTCTGGTATCAGCATTGTTTCCTATAAATCTTGCTTAAATTTCTCGTAAGCAGCCTCTTGTTCCAGAGATGGAGTGGGTCAGTGGGTCAAGTGGGTTAAGTTTTCTGAGTGGGTCAGTGGGTCGTGGGTCAACAGCATTTGACCCACTGTGACCCACGGCCCACCGTGACCCACTGCGACCCACCACAAACCATGACCCACTGCGACCCACCGACTCAGTATGATCTACCGACCCTCTCTGCTTACTGCATTGTAGACAGTATCTTCTGAAGATTGGTAAATTTGTCTTCGTTTTACTTTCAAGACCTTCATTTCCCTTTCTTTTCCACTTGTTTCTGTCTACTTACCTGAGGTGAGTATATGTAACCAAGTGAAAAAAGAACTTCGAGCACTTTTGGATATTGATATTTTTAATTGTAATACAGTAATAGCAATAGGACTTCTACTACTACTTTGCTTTCGAGGTCTGTGAGTTTTTAGAGAAGCGAACTACTGGAAAAAATACATTTTTGAATCACTGTAATATATAAATTATTATATAAAAAATGAATGTAACTATGTGTGCCTGATCATCACGGTCAAATTGCAAAGTCAAATGAAATTACTTTTGGTATATAGTTAGGCCTTAATTCAAATTGGGATGTTATATTGCTTTTATTATAATGCATAATATCCTAAGGAGATAGAGAGGATCCGAATTTTTGCGAAAAAAATTACTCACAAACCGTTAAACTTACGGAGCTGAAATTCAGGGTATTAACTCTTTATTGAAAATAAACAGAATATGTCCTAGCATTTTTTTAAATTCTCCTTTATGTGTGTGTAGGGGAGGGGGCACTTTCTATATACGGAAAATTGGTAGTGAGTTGGTTTGTAAAAATAATCGAAAACGATCGATGTTATTTAAGAAAAAAATCAGAAACAAAAAATACAGTGCTTGGCTTCATATATCCATTGCTTTCTACTATAATAATTGCTGAAACTTATGTTTATTATATGGAGCGTCTACAGGACTGGGCAGTCAACCCAAAAACTTGTGACTAAAATAGGTATAAAAATTTGTAGTGTAAGCTTAATTACACGGAAATTTTAAGTTTGGATTGTACGCATAATTATATGGAAAATTTACACTTTTTTCCCTTTACGTTGGTCTACTTACCTTGATTAGGAACTTTGAAATTTCATCCTTTTTTCCATTGAAAAGTATTGATAATTCAACAATGAAATAATTATACTATGATAATTTAATTTAAATTTATCGTAATTTGGCACATGGCAAACAGCAGTGTGGTAATTGAAGGGGAAGAAGGAGGGAAATTCCCATTCACCTCTGGGCACTTTCCAGGAACCTCGTTCCCTTTCGCTATCTAGACGGGGGAGGGAACTTGGTAATGGCATCAAACCTTCATGTGCAATTACAAAAATTAAATTTATAAACAAATAAGAAATCATCCGCTTATCAGGTTTTAATTGATAATTTATTCACAAGATTCCCTATCGAAAGCGTGGTAGATGAGATTTCTGTTCTCCATGAGTCGACATTGCCAACTGACATGGTCGATATGGAAAAGATGTTGTATGGTGATAGAGAGATTATACTTCTTGCTGAGTATTTCAAAACTGACTAAGAAAAATCGTTATCTGACTTAAGTCTAACAAGCAGATTGTCGATGAGGAGTTGCAGAAATCGGGTAGAAGTATTATCAATTTCCACGACAGAGTGCGAACGGGATTTCCCCTTATGAATTTACAGATGACTGATATTAGAAATAGACTAAGTGCTCAAACATTGTCTAACTTGTTGTTCATCAATGTTAATGGCCTACCGCTTGACAAGCTCAAAGTACACGAGCTAGTTATTTCTTGGCTGAAGGATGGACATCATTCCGCTGCGGATGATTTGCCACGAAAAAGTTACCAACGGGAAATAAACCCGTTTTCAGATTTGTTTTAAGGTGGAAAATTACGAGTTATAGAAAATGTATACTTGTATTAGTAATGGCTTATTTGTGTTATTCAACTTTGTACCTATTTTTTAGTAAGTCTCTTCGTTGCTTTAGGTAAACTACTTTGAATAAATATTCATAATAATTGCAATTATGCGTATTTGTAACTTAAATTTAACGTGGTGTTTTAGTGATTACACCAATTACAATTATGAGCATACTTTATGGAGATGCTCTCACGTAGGGTACCCGAGGACCTTTATACCCTATGAACAACTGATTTTTCAAGTCTTTTGTGAGAAAAATACTGTGAACTGAGAAACCATAACCTTTTCCAAATTGTACAGGGGTATTTTCCTGCGAATAGAAGTTCCTTTTTGAATGCGTTCAGAAATTAACACTTGCAAGAATACTCCCTTAGTACAAGTATATTTTAGGCACACACTAATTTCCCCCCACCTCGAACTGTTTCTATTTCCTCACTGACAAACACTTTACCATTTTATATCATAAAGGTCAGATCCACCGTTATTGTAACAGAGTGGTGCTTGAGCGATTGACTAGAAATTCAAACTCCGATTAGTGACAATTTCACAGTCTTGCTTTATTTCAAGTGTAAACTCTTTGTCAGTAAAGAAGAGGCCGTGGATCGTGTTCAGAGTTGATGACGATGGATTTTGGTTAGTCAGAATAGGTCACAGTGGATGAGAGTGGTTCATGGTGGATGGTGGATCACGGTGGGTCATGGTGGGTGGTGGGTCACGGTGGGTCACCGTGGGTGGTGGGTCAGTGGGTCGTGGGTCACGGTGGGTGGTGGGTCAGTGGGTCGTGGGTCACGGTGGGTGGTGGGTCAGTGGGTCGTGGGTCACGGTGGGTGGTGGGTCAGTGGGTCGTGGACCACGCATGAATCTCGATTTTAAAAAAATGGTGCCTTACAACCTTTGTCACCGTCAGCCCGGGCTATTGTGGGTTGTGTGTGAATATGAAGTGGCGATGCCAGAAAAAATTTTTACATAATGTTCGGTAACAATAGAGCTATGCTAGCTCGCTTCAAAAATTAATGGTCCGAAGATATAGACTAATTGTCGCCATGCACCATGAATGTTAACACACTTCATGTTATTGTACAGCATGTACGAAAAGTATAATAACTAAATTTCTCTTAGATATTGAATTGTTTTGTGTTAGAAATTAAGCAATGTATTTGATTGATTATAATGTAAATACTCGATCCACTATCTATATTATAAAATTAAAAATCGCTATGTTTGCCACTTTTAATCTCTCAAACCACCAGACCGATCTCGATCAAAGTTTCAACATATATGAGGTTTGGATCAAGGGTGGTTCTTGTCATATTACTTTGAAGGTTCAACTTAGGGGAGGCGGAAGTAGAAGATATTTAAAAATAATCAAAAATAACCGACATTAAGGTCGAATCCGTAATTTTCCGGGTTTCTGAGAATAACAGTGACACTTCCGATGCTGTTTAAATCCAAATTTAGTCCCGCAACTTGTAGGAGAGTGAGGGTGGGCTAAATATAAAAGTGATCGAACGTGACCGATATTAGTGTCGAATCCACGATTTTCAGGGCCACTGAGATGTACAGTGATAATTCCGACGCCGTTTAAGTCCATGAAACTAAAAACAAAAACAGAACGTTTCACGGGTACCAAATACATGAAACAAGGAGCTGTGCGTTTAAAATTTTTATTTTAACTCAGTGAAGCGCGTATCCTAGTATACAATAAATATAAGTATTTAGTCTAATACTTGATATTAGAATAAAATAAAAATAGTTGCCCCTAAACCAAGATAACCCACATTCGATACATGTCCCCGTATTTTCGTAGGCACACAATTAACAGAGACTAGAAGAACCGTTGATCGTCTGCAAGGGTGCCGATTTCTCTCTAAATTTGGGGCGGGGGGAATTACGATGCAGAAAACATATATAAGGATTTTAAAACAAATTGCATTCAAAGT
The DNA here is from genome assembly GCF_964235325.1 of Thermobia domestica. NCBI lineage: Eukaryota > Metazoa > Arthropoda > Insecta > Zygentoma > Lepismatidae > Thermobia > Thermobia domestica. The sequence goes on from NC_137467.1 coordinate 198,539,926, forward strand.
ATGCCAAATATTGTAAATTTACATATACAGTAAGGGGGCCCTCGGCCCCCCGGAATCGGCGTCCTTGATCGTCTGTGGAAGGATTGTATTGCGAGAAATAAATGATAAAACGAAGTTTCTGTGTAACTAGGACATAACGGTAAGTAAACACTGCTTCCACCAGGGATCGAGCATGGGTCGTAATTAGATGTCCGATCAGATATCCATTTTCAATACAAGACATGAAAATTAGCAACTAAACTATAGCTCAGAAAGCGAAACAGTGAACCGACCTCTGAAGCTTCTGACACACAAAATTTGGTCCCTGACTAAGATGGACCATATTAAATATAACGATCGTTATTCCTTAAACTATTTTCTACTTGCCTAAAAAATTTGATTTACATCCGATCAATTGTTACCTAAAAATAAAGTACCACAAACCAGTGTTGAATTCAGATTTTTGTACAGGGAGGCAAAAAAATTTAAGGGGGCTCTGTTCTAGATTGCAATAGAGCAGCAAGAATTTCTCGCAACAAAACTCTCCACTTGTTATTGTCTGGTCGGTTGCAATAACCAACACATAGTCATTTTTCCCTGACTAATGTTGTAAAGCGTTTCTGTGAGGTAGTATCTAATTTCCAAGTTGTTATTTAACTTCTACTTTATACAAGAACGCGGTTTGTTAATTACAACGATTAGGTTGGGCAAGAAAAGAAACTATTTTTCTTTTTTTTTTTTTTAATGTTTTTAAGAATTTCTTTCAGAAAAAAATAAACAGAGCAAGCAAATATTTCAATGCAGGTACATAGATATTCTAGGAGCGCGCATGTATATTCTAAGGGGTCTCAGCCAGAGGTGGATCTAGAACATTGGTGTCCAATTATAATGAGCCTGAGGGCCATAGCCATCTTTACTAGTAAGGTGGAGGGCCGCAAATATCATTATTATTATTATTATTATTATTATTATTATTATCATTATTATTATTATTATTATTATTATTATTATTATTATTATTATTATTATTATTATTATTATTATTATTATTATCATTATTATTATTATTATTATTATTATGTGTTTGTGACAGGAAGTGGTGTATATCTTGCGCCTTAGGGCTTCTAGGCAGAGTTCGAGGAAGAAAGGGTCTCCTTTTTTAAGTTAGACCAGATGTATTGGTTATTGAAGTAATCGTCCTTTCAGCAACGATATTTTGCCTGTAATTACAATACCGACTGCAGTGTTGCTGTGGATGCCCTCCCCTTTTTGTTGTACAGAAGTGCTAAATGGATGCCTTATTTAGAAAGAAGTGCGGAAACATTAGAAGAATGAATAAATATAAATGAAAATATTATCAGTAATAACAATCGTAAATCGTGAGAGCTTTGTGGGCCGCCATTTGGACAGCTCTGATCTAGAAGGTGAAAACTGGGAGGTCTGCCAGAGCCAGACTATGATAAGTACAGTATATCGTGAGTTTACTATAAACTTTTAAAAATACATAACTAATAGCTCAAATTATTTTTTTCACCCAAAAAAGTGGGGGCCTAGGCACCCCGGCACCTTGCTAGATCTCCCGCTGGGCATAGCCCCCCTTGAACGTGCCTGAATTCAACACTGCCACAAACACACACCTGAAAGCTCCCGTATTATGTGGTTACACCGATACATTGCACTGAAGCATATCACTAATTTCAATTCGAGTGCAGTATATAATACCAATTCTCCTCTCTTTGGTCATCTAGGTAGAAATATAACAATATAAATAGCTTACAAGGAACAACATCATGGTTTCCGGCTCCGATTTCAATGACATTTTGTTTTCTGATAAAGGGCACGTATGCATTATTTGTGATGACAGAAATTTTTGCCATGGCGCATGTTTTCTATTTTTAAAAAAAATCATTTTTAGAGTTGTGATGTGGTTAATAGAGACTACTGCAGAAGTACCTTACTACCCTTTGTAAACGGAGTGTTAATGAAAGAACAACCATGTAGATACATATAAGGCCTAGGGGGAAGTCATATAGTAGGTATGACATTGACGGCAGCCATCTTGAAATCCGCCATTTTGAATTAAGATCAAGTTTTTTTAAATGGGATAGGGTAATATGATTTGGGGCTAGAATTTAATCAGGAAGGCAATGGTAAAGTTAGTTTTAAGATACGCACATTTAGGGAAAAGTTACAGGCATATAAATTGTTTATACTTACTGTGTGCGTAAGTCCCTTACCTCCGCTTCTAACCCACGTATTAAGTGGATAAATAATAAGTGGATGATAATAAGCGTAATACATATTATGCCTAGAGGCAAGTGTTACGGTAAGGGTAAATTTGGTAGCAGCCATCTTGAAATCTGCCATTGTGAATTAAAGTGAAGTTTTGAAAAACGAAAACCATACTATGTGACACCTCATTTTAATAACACCCTTCCCCCCCCACCCCAAATCCAATGGTAAGCTTATTTTTGTTCTATAGTTAACCAGTATGAATGTAGGACTGCTTCTAATGTGCTCCAAACGTCCATTTTTCGATCTTTCATATTGACAACAGTCCTAATTTTTACCGCATATTTTAAGATTCAAACTGGCACTTTGCAATTGTTGCCATAGCTCATGTTTTCTAAATTTATTGCATTTTTTTAAGAGTCGCGATTTGTCAGTTCATGAATAGTGTTGGGATAAATATCCAGAAATCTTTCTAAATTTTGAAGACTTGCAATGTAATTACTTATTTCCTATACCTGCCCTTCAAACACTCGTTTACTGACATGATTCATCGCACAACGAAACAACTCCAACTTTGCATTCAGGTATACCGAAGATGGAGCTTGTAATGAATGTGTAAATCAATAATCTTTTGTTTTGATTTATATTTATTTCTTTATTGTTTATTTATTTATTTTCTATTTCATTTTTTTAGCTAGTCTGACAAAAATGTCATTAGTTTTCTAGCGATTGTAGTAAAGGAACTTCTGCAGCAATCTCTAATAACCACATCACAACTCTTGAGAATTATAATAAAATAGAAAACATGGCAAAATTTCTATCATCACAAATAATGTATACATTCCCTCTATCAGAAAACAGAATTTCATTGAAATCGGAGCCGGACACATGGGTGCTGTCCCTTGTTAGTGTCGACTTACATGTCGTACAGCTATATCTTCTAATAATATGTATTACATTCAATTATACATGAGACATTAAAATAATATTTCTTTATAACATAATTTCATTAAGAATGCGAACTCAGCGAAGTGTGAAGACTTCAAAATCAGAATGGACAGACATACACTAGCATCCATTCATTTGAATGGTTTAACACCTATTATTTCTCAAAATAAACGTATCACTGTTCAGAGGTCAAATTAAGAAGATAATGATTCGAAAGTTGGTAAATTAAGCTGTAAACCAATAATTAATTTCTATTTGCTTACATTTTTCAAATCTGAATTATGTATTACATTTACCCCGGTACCAATAATCAAATAATCTATATCGGGGATTGAGTATAGCCCGCTCCCCCCAGTGATTTTTAACGAATCATAGTGATTCTAACGATTCATACTAGTTCATAATGAATCGGAATCGCATGTTATAAAGATTTAAGATGTAAATCTTGTGGTAAGGAAGTTTTAGTATAAGTAGTAGTAGTAGTAGTAGTAGCAGTAGCAGTAGTAGTAGTAGTTAGTAGCAATAGTAGTAGTAGTAGTGGTAGTTAGTAGCAATAGTAGTAGTAGTAGTAGGAACGGGTTAGAAGCCCCGCAGGGGTTGGTTGGGTTCTGTTCTCGATATAAGTAGTAGTAGTGATTCTTCCAGTTCCGGTGACAAAGAACTGGGGGGAGCGGGCTATACACAAGCCTATATCGGTTTTACTATCACAAATAATGACTATATCGCGCCATTCTTCATCGATAATCGGTATTAAATATCATGAACGTAAAACATTTTTTGTAAAATTGATGCTCACCAGATTTCTCGCTCTGAAAGTTTACTCCTGTGCTTCCTTGAAGTATTGTTATATACGAAAAAACAATACATATATATTTCCAGAGTTTTGTTGTGCTTTCCAATTAGCAGGAATACCTTTCACATGGAAAACTCAGGTTTAATTCTCAATGGGAACTCATATCGTTTAAGTTTCACATTAAGATATCGCCCCGTATCTTATATGTTATTTTGATACCTCAGAAGACTCAATATAAAAATTAGTGCTCTATTTCTGTGTCTGTTCGCTCAGTGCATTGATGAATAATTATATGATATATACACAGTGGCGTATTTACGATTTTGTTTCGGGAGGGGCTTTGCTAACTTTGGGGGGGGGGCTTTGCCTGGAAATGGGAAAATTCTGCAAGATATTTCATTTGCTTTACTATACTAAGTAAGATTTCGGGGGGGCTTAAGCCCGGAAGCCACCCCCCTAAATACGCCACTGTATATACATTTCAAGAATTAACTCAACGATATTTAGATTCGTTCTTCGTACATTAACCCTTGGATGCATACCTTCTTTTATCTATACATTTACATAGCATGGGTCCAAAAGACCAATATTATTTTTATGGGATGTTTATATTGGATCTAGTTGATATTTCGTGAACATACTTAGATATTTATTGTGAATATCGAATATAAATATTTTGACAATACTTTCAATAAACTACGACTAGTAAAAAAGCCTTAATTATTATTTTTTTTTTTTTTTTTTTGTTTAAACACTTTTCAAAAATCTCCTTTTAAAGCATTACAAACAATGTAATGCATGTTGAAAAATTCCGAGGAGTATATTTACAAAACAAAGAATGAAGCGATACTAAATCACAGAGTGAATATATACGATTCGGATCACTTTCACAACTGTCACCCTCTCACTGGTCACACATGCTATTGATCACAACGGGCACAGAGAACTTTGCTGTGTTCTTGGCGTACGTTCTTCAAGCACTTGCAGCACACTGTTCTGGACTTCCTATCCCTTGATGTAGGACACAATGCGCATCTTCTTTTCTGTGCTTTACCACCACTGCAACTTTGCTCATTAGCTTTAGTACTGGTATCGGGAATTGTGATGAACTTCTCCATGTCCAGGTAGATATTCTTACTCAGATGGGAATTGGCAGATCTTATGAGAATATGTGTAAGAATCATTTCCATAGATAATTCTTTGATAAAAAGTCTTCTTTTGTCTGAAACTTTTTGGTGATACGTGGGATGTTGGTCACAATAAACAATAAATGCATTCAGCGTAGCAACATCCATCATATTACACTACAGTACCATGGGCCAGCGTTTGGTTTGCCTCTTGCATGTGTAATTACGAACTTTCTGGCAGATGATGTCAACGCCACCCTTAGTGTCATTGTAAAATTCTACAATAATTGGCTTCCTTTTAGGGTGATCGATGTCAACTGCATCATCATGGTGCATTGTTCTTAGAAGAATCAGGCCGGTAGCCAGCTCAAAAATTTAGGGGAGCCCGGCTGAAGTTAGGGGGGGCCCGATCCAACAATATTATAGGTCATCACCATATTATAGTTCATTTGCAAGCCTACCGTGAAAATTTTAGAGGGGGCCAGCAAAACTTTAGGGGGGGCGGCTCCCCCTAGACTTCCCCCTGGATACGGGCCTGAGAAGAATCACGGTTTTGTTTCTCCTTTGACAGTAACTAACCATTGTCATTTCCTTTTGAAACGCAAATTTACTCGTATTCACTGCCTGAGTTGCGCCTGGTTTCATTTCCTTTGGTATTTCTCTATTATTATGTCGTAATGTGCCAACCACAGTTAAATTTCTCTCCAGTAGATATTTAGCCAAAGGTATACTGGTGAAATAATTGTCCATGGTGATATTTCGGGCTGTACCAACAACAGTATGAATTAAATGTTTCACTGTATTCAGGACCAAATCCTTCTGTTGTGGTTCTCCTGGTTTCTTTCCTGTGTACACTAATCCGTCAATGGCGTAACCTGTTGCTGCTTCACACATCCAGAAAATTTTTATGCCATATTTGCCCGGTTTTTTGGCATATACTGAATGAAACCACAACGGCCTCTAAATGTAACTAATTGTTAATCTATTGTTATATTTTCTTTGGCGACCATTACTTTTCTGCACTGTTCAGTAAATAATTGCCATACGTAAGAAATAGGCGCAAGTTTGTCTGTTTCTAGCCTAGCTTATCGTGTTCTTTTGTCGTCGAACCTTAGGAATCTTCTTATAGCTTCAAAACGATTCACTGACATCGTAGCTCTATATAATGGATTGAAACATTTGTCAAAAAAGAGTTCCCGCACAGGAACATCCCAAGCCTTGTTTGCCCCCACATGTAACAAAAGCCAGAATTTCTTCAAATGATATGTCCTCCCAATGTTTCTTTTGCAATTGACACACTCTCTTTGCTTCCATGTTGGTGCATCTAACAACTTCATCCAGGAGAGTGCTCGGAATGAACATATTCCAAACATCGATGCGAGAATCAGTGCTCATAGTTTTTGAAGGTCCTGGTTTAAATCTTGTAACATTGTGAGCGGTAGTTTTGACTAGAGGAGGTGGATTGTTATTCCATATCATACAACTGGGTGCAATATAATAACTGTCTTTTGGAAGGGGATTTGCGTCTTGTTTGAAGCAGATTGAATATTTCCACACTTACTGTCGTCTTCTCATTATCACTTTAATCAAAAGTGTCAGAAGATTCGTCTTCATCTTGATTGGCAGGAGGATTATATTCTTCACTTGTATCTGATACTTCACTTTCCTCTGAAGTCATGCCTCCATCTTACTACACCCACTGAGAAATAACAGAAGAAAAATTCGGACTGGAAGCACAAATTCTGTCTTCTTATCTAGGTCGTTTACGTTTATTTGTACTAGCGCATTCCATTTTAAATTAGAAAATGATTACACCTTTGTATAGAAGAAAATCAAAATTCACGCAAGATTCGCCAGTGATTACTTCAAGTAGTACTTGCATACACTACAACTGATGTCAAAAATCTGCTCTTTGGTTCTGTATTTTGAGCTACGTATTTCAAGACAAATAAAAAAATGAAAAAAAGACTGTTATTGGTGGAAAGCAACAATAGGCAACAATATAGTGTATCAGAGAAGCCGATGAAATTGTTGCTGCGTATAGAAATAGAAAATAAAATGACTATAGTTCACAATAAAGTGTATAGATGTTAAAATGAACTCCTTCGGGTATTCTAAGCGACTTACATTTGGAAGGTATTTGCATATGGACGTCCAAGCTGGCCCGCACAAATTTCATATTCAAACTAAAACAGTACCAAAAATTTGTACCCAATATGTACCAATTTGTACCACTAAAATTAGAATTTGAACCCCCACCAATTTCGAAAAAAATGAATTTGTGATGGCGGGCCAGCTTGACGTCAAGCTGGCCCGCACAATTTTCTTTTCTATCCAATTTGAACAAAAACGGTACCAAAAATTTGTACCCAATATGTACCAATTTGTACCACTAAAATTAGAATTTGTACCACCACCAATTTCGAAAAAATTCAATTTCTGATGGCAATTTATTTTTCTTTCCAATTCGAACAAAAACGGTACCAAAAATTTGTACCCAATATGTACCAATTTGTACCACTAAAATTAGAATTTCTACCCCCACCAATTTCAAGAAATTGAATTTCTGATGGCAATTTATTTTTCTTTCCAATTCGAACAAAAACGGTACCAAAAATTTGTACCCAATATGTACCAATTTGTACCACTAAAATTGGAATTTGTACCCCCACCAATTTCGAAAAAAATGAATTTCTGATGGCAATTTATTTTTGTTTCCAATTCGAAGAAAAATGGTGCGAAAAATTTGTACCCAATATGTAACAATTCTTACCACCAAAATTAGAATTTGTACACCTACCGATTTCGAGAATATGAATTTTTGAGGCGGGCCAGCTTGACTTAAATCTGCCCTGCTCAACGCATTTTTCTTTGGAATTCGAATGAAAACTGTACCAAAAATTTGTATCCAACATGTACCAATTTGTACCACGAAAAGTAGAATTTGTTCCTCCACCTATTTCAAGAAATTTGAATTTATGTAATTTTTAAAACTACCTTATCTTGGGCAAACCAGGAGGTAGTGAACAGTACCGAAAGTACAGTGAACAGTACAGTTCGAAAAGCCCCCCGAAACAAAATCATAAATACGTCACTGGCCTTGATAATCATTACACTTGATCTTGTCGCCTTTCTTGTGAATCGGAACAATGATTGATTCGTGGTGAATGGAATCGTATCCGTGGGTTTTCTCGGGATTCTCTCGTTTTTCCTTGTTTCTCATTCCACCATTTCTTCCATCATTCACTAATAATTTAATCCGTCTCCTTTAGCACTTAGCTTGCATAAACGTGGAACTTTAAGCTAAAGAGTTCATTTCATTTTTTCGATGATTGATCTCTTCTAATCTTGTGGCAATTCCTCCCTTTTTCCAGATGAGGAAAATGAGTTTCTGTAACTCGTTTCACAATTTTCCCTTCAGCTAAAATTAACGCGGAAGGAATTTCGTCTACACCCAGAGATTTGTATTGTTTCCATTCTTTAATCAATCTCTTTAGTAGTTTAGACGTGGTAGATGAATTTTCTTTCTTTTTTTCCTAATTGGCTTTATATTAGAGCGAAATTATTATTTCTAACTTAGTTATTTTCCCAAGTTAAATGATACGTTCAATAGAACATGCGAAGTTATGCACAGAATACATAATTATTAGTATTAGAGACACCAGTCTATGTAAGAACATTCGCACATACTAACAGACACTGAGCAGTGTTTATTTCAGAAAATAATGTTCCGGGGGGAGGCTCAACGGTATTCGGAGGAGCACTTATTATTTTCACACGGTACTCTTCTATTTATTATTATATTATAGACGTATTGTTCTGGTCTCCTCCGGAGGCACTCACAGAGCTCCGGGGGGCACTAGCTCCTAAAAACATGTCTGGAAAACATGTCAGCCCCTAAAAACATATCAGAGTTCCGGGGGACACTAAGTATCTAGTTAAAATTATTACAACTATTGTAGATACACTTTAGATTTTAATTACTGTTAAAAGCAGTCGGGCCCCTGACAAAATCCGGCCCTAGAAACCATTTCGTCAGGCCTGTTGATCGGTTATAATTTTTTTTTTTTTGTAATATATTATACTAAATTGAAATTTTTCCAACTCTCAATTCTATAATGTTAAACTACGTCAGTCAACTTCCCTCCTGCAACTTGACTTGATGATAAGACTTAGATAATGGGAGTTGTTAGCGGGGGTGATCGGGAACGCGTCCCCCCAAATTTTTAGGTAAAATACCAAAAAAGGTAACGCAGTAATTTGAAATTTAGTGAACTCCATGCATCTCCCCCAGAATTGAAAAGCTAACAAAGATTATGCTCCGAGGCCAACGTGATCTTCTCTTCACTCCAACCTCTTCCCATTGCACTGGAAACTGCCCTCGACGTTGGTTATCCGACCTGCGACGCCAGCACGATCCATATAACTGGTTCGCTCCCTCTTTCAACTTGCTTATGCTAATTCAGAGACCTCTCGCATTTTTATTTAAATGGCTTTTAAGTTGACAGAAACAATTCACGATGCGAGTATTCAAAACACAACACTTTTCGTGGTGTTTTTATTAACTAAGAGAATACGTACCATCTTGAACTACTTCCTCCTTATACTTCATGATTTCCTCTTCGATATAACGCTTCTCAATAGAGGGTGGTTTGCCTCGTTTTGGTTGCATGATGAATTCTTGGTTGATCTATTTCTATTCCTTTACACAGAAATAAGAACTGGATACCAGATTTTTTTTTAAAAAAAAGGCAAGAGGGAGGAGGATGAAGTACGCACTTGCTAAGTCATGTGATGTATAAAAGCAATCAAAAACTTTAACCTTATCTCTAAACAGGGGTGCCCATCCCCCCCAAAGCTGATGGCGCACTCACCCCAAAACTAATAATCTCTTCCCTCCTCAAAACTCAAGTCCTCTAAACTACTGCCCAGTGTAGCAGTAGTTTTTACAGTACTAGTAATTGTTCTTTTTGTTGTTTTTATTTAATGTAGTAGTATTATAGAATGCTTGTAGTGGTAGTAGGGGCAGTAGTAATTATAAAAATTGCATTACTTTTATTAGTAGTCTTGGTAGTGTACAATACTAAATATGTTCTATAAGGATATTGAAGGGTATAAAAACTTTTACACACTGTGTATGGCACAGGTATTCTTTTTTTTACAATTAGTAGTATTATTTTTTCTTTACAAAATATTGATATAATTCCCTTGTACATGAAAAGTAAGACGCAAGTTACAAGTTATTGAGTTTGATACCAAAAGAAAGTGTTATCTTCGAAATTAGCCTACAAAAAGAAGTGATATCAAACAAAAGACATTCATGTAAAAGAGCCAAGTACGAGTGGCCTTAAAAAGAAATGAAATCACAAAAATAGGCGCCAAGTTCTGGTGGACAACAGTTACAAACACTCACTGGCTCACTTCAAATTTGGATTTGAAACTTGGCTGTTGTCTGTATGGTTACCACTAGCTCACAATTATGTCAAACCACTTTATAATTTTCAACAGACAACATAGGCAAGTTTCAAATCTAAATTTGAAAGTGATTCCTTGAGTGTTTGTAACCGTTGTTCACCAGAACTTGGCGCTCATTTTTGTGATTTCACTTCTTTTTAAGGCCGCTCAGACTTTTTTTTTTTTTTTTTTTTTACAGGAATGATTTTGTTGGATTAAATTATTACTGGTCGTGGTGGTGACATTAACCTACCCTTGATGTCCTTTATAGAGTAATATTTTTTTTTTCTTTGCTCACTCGACAAAGCAAATTTGTCTATAATATCGCTGTTGGGAATGCATTCTAAAATGTCTTTTTCGGAAGAAAGGACAAGCATGTCGGAGAGCCATACATCTCCCATGCTGCTTCTTAGTCTATTTTTTACAATCTTTACTTTACTTATAATCCTCTCTGCTGAGCAACTCATTGCTGGTAATGACAGAAGTATCTGGTATAATACTGTTAGGTATGGAAAACCAGACATATTCAACAAACACCTGTAAGGCCTAATGAATCCTTTCTTCACCCACTGATCCAGATTGATCCAGATATATCCACAAAGCGATAAACCGACCAGCCCATCCTTTCATATAGCAACTTGCGCGGTGCTTCATTCATAGTTTCTAAGCAGGGGGTAGGGGGATTCATTCTCGAGATTTAAAAAAAAATCGCATCGTGTTCCAATGTTATTCTGACGACAGCAAAATTACTTATTCGACATTAGAGTAAAATTCTTCCCCATTTTTTTTATTACCCCCAATTTTTTTCTCGATGGCACAACTTGCGCCAATCATCCCTCCTGTGGGCGGCCCTTCTCTCTTAAAACGAACCAACCTTTCCTATCATTCGGCTACTTGCGCGGTACTTCATTCATCGAGTATCGAAGCAGGGGGTACGGGGGTTCACCCCGGAAAATTTTTGAAAATTAGCTTCTCAAAATCGTGTTTTAATGCTATTCCGACAGTAAAATTGCTAGTTCGAAAGTAGAGTAAAATCCCCCCCAAAATATTTCTCTATGGCGCAGCTTGCGCCATACATCCCCCCTGTGGGCGGCCCTGTCTCTAAACTAACAATGGAAGACTAAACTAAAGATTACACTATAGACGAATTATATTCAGATTGAGAAATCTCACAATGAACCTCAGTTCCGTAAAATTATTCCTCAAGACGGATGGGGAATTAAATCCAGGATGGGAAAATTAAACAAGTAATTGACAAAAAATAATAAACAATGCTTTGCTTTTAAACTAAATGTATAAACGCTGAAGAGAAAAATTCAAATTTGTCAAAATTCAAATTTGTCAAAATTCAAATTTATCAAAATTCAAATTTGTCAAAATTGGTGGGGGTACAAATCCTAATTTTGGTGGAACAAATTGGTACATATTAGGTACAAATTTTTTGTACCATTTTTGTTCGAATTGAAAAAAAGTAAATTGTGTGGGCCAGCTTGACGTCAAGATGGCCTGCCATCAGAAATGATTTTTTTTCGAAATTGGTGGGGGTACAAATTCTAATTTTAGTGGTACAAATGGGTACATATTGGGTACAAATTTTTGGTACCGCTTTCTTCGGATTGGAAAGAAAAATAAATTGTGCGGGCCAGCTTGACGTCAAGCTGGAACGCCATCAAAAATTCAATTTTTTTCGAAATTGGTGGGGGTACAAATTCCAATTTTTGTGGTACAAATTGGTACATATTTGGTACAAATTTTTGGTACGATTTCTGTTCGAATTGAAAAGAAAAATAAATTGTGTGGGCAAGCTTGACGTCAAGCTGGCCAGCCATCAGAAATTATTTTTTTTCGAAATTGTTGGGGTAAAAATTCTAATTTTAGTGGTACAAATTGGTACATATTGGGTACAAATTTTTGGTACCGTTTTTGTTCGGATTGGAAAGAAAAATAAATTGTGCGGGCCAGCTTGACGTCAAGCTGGCCCGCCATCAAAAATTCAATATTTTCGAAATTGGTGGTGGTACAAATTCCAATTTTAGTGGTACAAATTGGTACATATTGGGTACAAATTTTTGGTACTGTTTTAGTTTGAATATGAAATTTGTGCGGGCCAGCTTGACGGACGTTATTCCCGGTATCTCCAACGTTAGAGATTTGTACAGCATTTTCACTGCCATCTGGTTGTTGTTTCCTCAAACAGTTTGGAAACCAGATACGGGATTTTTGGCGTAAAGCTACGATAGACTATTCGTCTTCCGTTTCGAAATAAAGTAGAATGAATATTGGTCCGATCATAACGTAAAATGTGGTTCATGCAGCGTTTTCGCACAGTTTGAACAAACAGCCACAGATGGAAGTGGAAATGCATTACAAATCCTTCGCATTGAGTCATCAATCTATATTATTTTTATCTTTGATTGAAGGTGGACTGTATAAGCTACAGAAACTCTACTTGAAGCAGTAGATAAATTTTATAGTTCACGGGTCCAATGGGCCCATGCTATGTAAATGTGTGATGCAAAAAACATAAAATAATAGAAAATAAATAGTGAAAGAAAAAATAATTTCAATAGCCGTGAAATCCTAAACCTTCAACACGAGCATAACTAGCAGCACGGTTGAATATATAAAATATGTAACTATATATTGATAACCACGCTTTGTTATGGGTCCATTGGAGCTATGGTATGCATCCAAGGGTTAAGATTGTGATTGACTATTATATTTAAATTATAGAAGTCCGTGTCAGTTTCATATAAACGCCTAGAAAAGCGCAATGTTTCAGGCTAATATTGTGTTGTACTAGATTTCGCGCTCAGAACAGTTCTGATGAGTGTAGAAGGGAGTCATATAGGCTGTGAATGGTAGTAAATAAAATATCACAGCACACTGCGTCCAGTCCATTGCTCCGTTCTCTCGCTATAAAAGAATGGACGTGGAAATCCGCACCAAACCTGTATCTTCAAACGGGACTACAGATGTTCAATTTTATTCAGGTTCGGGAATTGAACGTACAAGGGAAAGTGTGCAACGTCGCCCCAATGTTCCACAAACCATATCAAATATCTATAACTGTGTAAAATGGGCGCAAATTCATCCAGTAAAATGGTGTTAGGTACACATACGACGAACCGTGGCACAGTGTGTTATTTGATCCATTCCAGGGTGATTTATCTGTAAAAAGTGAAGTCCGTGGAAAAACGTGATATTTAGTAGATTGAAAGACAAGGGACCTATGAAGAAGAATATCAATAAAAAATGTCATTGTCTGTGACAAGAAAGTCCCATAAAGGTCCCAAAGTCGACCAAAGTAGCTTATGGCGTGTAGCGTTGAAAATGACACTCAGAAACTAAATGTGTTATCTCCAAACATTGTAGTGTGTTTGGAGTGAAATTGTTGTATATTTTTCAACTAATTTCCATATGTACGTCTAGGAGTATCTTGCGTCTGTGAACACCCAGTAATAACACCTGACCTGGAACAATGTCATCATGTCTTATTTAACATTATCATTAATGCATTGTAGATTGGAAGTCTCTTATACAGTCGTATACAGACGTCAGACTGATTTTAGTCCATGCATTAGGATGTATATTAAAATATTATGAAGAGAAATTCTGCGCATATTTGCGCTTCTAATAATTAGATTTCTTTTTCAGGGTGGCGTCCTCCAACTCCCGGCAAGCAATATTTGATGTTTGGTTGCGTCACCGGAAAACTGAGCGTTTTGAGAAGGTGTATGAATTTGTTTCGAACATAGTCAGCATGGAACACCTTTCGGATGATGTTGAAAATAATTTAAAGGTATTTATAAGAAGCTTGTGTCAGAAAGTTTAACGCAGGTGGGACAAATCTGATCGTCATCGTGAACGATTTTTTACATGGAATGCAGACTGGTTATGTGGAAACACAAGTATACCAGACACTGTTCGAAATCTACTACCTTCTTTATCCACTGACAAACCATCTATTAGGTCTGGAAGGCCATCCAAGACATTCAGTGAGTGTTACGAGAAACCCAAGAAAAGGACTTAGTCGCATCAAATAGCTTGGAACACATATCTACTGATGCGAAAATGAAGCTTCGAGAAGAGGGCAAAGAGGATTCTGCGGCCATAGTGAAAGAACTATCAGAATCGCCACCTCGTCAAGGGACCAGTATGAAAAAGATTCGCAGATCAGTGTCTAATGAGGATAATAAAAAGAATAGTATATATGCAGATCAAGCTCTGGCACTCATTGTTGATAGAAATATTTCAACTGAACAATACATTATGTTACGAGGTTTATGGAATGCATACTACAAATTGCATATAGATTAGATGTAAAAGTGTGTCGAATAATAGGTCCCGAAATGAAAAATAAATTAGCCAGTAGAAAAAGTGTATTCAAGAAAGATTTCGAAATGTGATAAGCCTTTTGGTTGATACGCCTACACAACAAGAAGGAAATACCAATAATGGTAATACAGCTCGAGATTTTTCAGAAATGCTGAACTGTCTGCTGACATCACAGGTGTTAATGCTGAACTCATTGAACATTTTCATGTAATTTTAGAATGCATGAATTGTGGTTTTCCCATCAGCGCAGATGCTTTTATGCAGTATGCAGCAGCAACTAGGCATTTGTATTTACGAGATTATGCATGGTATTACATACCAAGTACGTAAATAAGATTTTGGGTCATGGGAAAATTGTTATCGCCTCTTGTGTGTTTCCGATTGGCCAGCTTTCGGAAGAAGCACAAGAAACAAGGAACAAAGACACTAGAAAGTACGGAGAAAACTTCACATGGAAAACCTTTCGTGTGGATAGCAACAGAGATCTCATTCATAAACTCTTGATATCCTCTGATCCGTTAATAGCCAATTTCAGACGCAAGCCTCGAAAGAAGGCCGGCCATATAACACGTTAAGTTCTTTCGTTACTTTCTTTGCCTGATTTGAATACAGATGACGTTTCCTTAGATGATGATGAATGTGATTTTGAGGGACCATAAGCATACTTTGTTTCTCATTACTTCCTAACAGCCATTTTAGTGCTTTTCTTTATATTTCTTGCTGTGAATACATTATATGTTGTTTCATGCATCGTAGAACAAAACTGCCACAATAATTGAGATGTCAATGTAGCAGTTATCTTTATTTATGTCAATTCATTATGTATAGAATTTTGTTTCATATTCTAATAAATGTCGATAAGGAGTGTCAGTTTACATTTTGTCAGGGGGACGATAACTACGGGACAGTGTAATGCAAAGATGATTATATACTTAAATGTATAGTATTCTCAATTCCTTTGAACATATTTTACTAGCGTGTGCTGGAGAACAGAGGAGGAGGATGCAAAAGTCACATGTCCTAGGATAAGGTAATCTTCTAATTCTGTATCCTCTTAATTCGTAAGGTGACGATAACTCTTTACAACATAAGCTTCAATTCTTCCAAATATTTAGTGTCTTTACATATGTTTGGCAATTTGTTTAACGTTTTACATTCTAACTGTGTATGCTAATATATTGGTATTCACAAATGTAGTTCATACATTTTTATTACCAAAACCCGTTTTTTCAAACACGTTTCTATTTCTGGTTGGCAATAGCTCCCCCTACTACCCCGTCACATGATGCCCCTGATGCCAATGCCCCTGATTTATACTCTATGACCAAGAAATAGCCCACCAGTCACATTTTACACATATTGGTTTCGAAACCAGCTTCTCAACAATTTCGTCCCACTAGAATCGTCATTTGTCACACTGTGCGTGGCTTGAAATAACGTGAATGATTATCTCTTCGACTATGTCACACGTTTCTAGTATCAACTATCCCTGTTGTATGTTCGGGGCACCATTCACATCATTATGAAACGTGATGGTCCCTTATCAGTAGTTTCGAGTGTGCAACCGGACTTTGTATGTCCACGTCCTGTAACTCGCGATGAACTATGGGTATTTACACAGACTGCTTGTGTTCCTAGGTCATAACCACACAGTGGTTTTGAGTAGAATTTGCTGCAACTTATAGTGTGATATGTCACTCGTAGTTTTCTTTGACCACTGTTCGCCTTCGTATGTGTGGTTTTGCTTAAGTTTTGTAAACTGTCACCATATTGAGCACTATTTCTCGCTACGCACCCAACAAACTTTCCACTTTTGTCACGTTTGCATCATATAACCGAGTACCAACGATTTGCCCTCTTTGGCAATCACACCATCATGTTACTCCTCCTCAGACTGTACGGAGTTAGAGCTAATGCACTACCACCGGAGAACTCCACACTGAGGTCACCGTCTGACAGCTGCCAAACCATTCATTTGACGTGTTTCCAGCTGCAGATATTTTCTTTCAATTGATACATATCTATATTTTCTTTGACAGTTTTGTTCATCTCAACAAAATGAAAATGACGTAGAAGTTATTGGACTCTTCGTTTGCGCTCTTGAAATGTGACGTAAAAGGAAATTTCCACAATACTTAAAATGAGATAAGCCAGCGTATACGAGGTTAGGAAATACAATGGAAGTTGAATTTCTTTGCCATAGGACATCAGCAGTGGCGCACCCAAATTAGTTTCTTGGTAGAGTTCCAAAATTTGAAGAGGGTCTCATATTACCTGATACTACTATGTAGCATTAAACTAATGTTATTTTACATTTGAAAAAAAGGAATTATTTCAGTTAAATACTGGCATCTTATTCTCAGAAAAAACGAAGGGAGTACGATTGTTTTTATATGGAAATAAAGAGTACAAGTGAAGTGTAACATCAAAATCTTTAAGCTACACCAATCATTTCAATGCTAAACAAGTACAGCTTTTTTTCTTAAGAGATTCTACAAATATATGTTGAGTTAGCTAGTTTTATTGTGGGATTCAGAACTCGGTAGACACCCCACGTGGTACGCCCCTGGACATCAAATATCATTATTAGTGTAAAGGACAACAGAAACAAGCGAATTTTTCCTTTTTTTGGCTTCAAGGATAAATTCACTACTTTTAATTATGGGTGACATGAAGAGTATGGGTGACATTTTTGTTAATTGATTTGTAGGTTAATGAGGAGAACTAGAAGCTTTCAAAATGTTGGTGTGAAGAAGAATGCAGAGAATTAGCTGGGTCGAGCCACAAACGAACGAGAGAATCATAGAAATAGTGGGAGAAAAAAGAACAATTCTAGACATTATTAAGAGGAAGAGAAACTGATTGGGACATTGCCTAGGAAGGAACTGTAGGATGAGGAATGTGCTAGAGGGTATGGTATGGTGGCAGGAAAGAGAAGGAGAGGACGATGGAGTCTACAATCGATGAACGATATCAAAACAGAAAAATTGAACTTGAAGACGAAGTGGTTAGCGGACGACCATGGAAAATGGAAGGCTCTCAGTTGAGGCAAGCGACTTGCCAATAATGGCAGAATAGCTATGACGACAATGAAGCACGGTAGCATCGTGGCTGTGTCACTTCTAGGAGAAATCTGAGGACCATAAACGCAATTTTCTACTTAACAAGGATATTTCTCATCTAAAGTACATAAATAAATGAATTCTCATTTAAAAGACATAAATAAATGAATAAATGATTTAAAGATGGTGATCAGAAAAATGGAAACACCTGAACGAAATTGCAACTTACCAGATTAATACGGTGTCGGGCTAACTTTCGCCTTCAGAACAGCCTTGATGCGACGTGGGATGGAGGCATAGAGGTCGTGAATGGTAGCAAGTGAAATTTTACACCATTCCTCGTGCAGGGCATCGGCCAGTTCTGTGAGAGAGGATGGAGATGGAAATCGTCTCCGGAGTCGTGTTTCCAAGACGGACCACAGATGTTCAATTATGTTGAGATCTGGTGATTGGGCGGGCCAGGGGAGGTGTTGAACTTCATCCCGATGTTCCTCAAACCACGCTGCAATAACACCAGCTGTGTGAATGGGTGCATTATCATCCTGGAAGATGGCGTCATTGTCCCGGAACAACATCCGGACCATAGGATGCAAGTGGTCTCCTAAAATTGCGACATAATCGTTTGCAGTGATTCGTCCGCTAAGTGTGACCACAGGACCGAATGAAAATCATGATATTGGGCCACACAGCATCACCGAGCCGGCGCCATGTTTCACAGTTGGGCGGAGACACTGCAGATCAGAAGCTTCTTTGGACGTTCTCCACACATAAACACGGCCCGTGGTTGGGAATAGGGTGAAGGATGGCTCATCCGACCATATCACACGTTTCCAGTCCTCAACGGTCCAAGTTGCATGGTCGCGGCACCATTTGCGGCGTGCGAAAGCGTTATGGTCCCTGATGAGCGTTTTGGCCCGCGCAACACGACCCCGTAAGTTCATGTCATGTAATTCGCGGCGGACTGTGATTGTCGAAACAGGGTGGGGGAGGTGCTGATTGAGTTCCTCCGTCACTTGCTCCGCAGTGGCACGACGGTTCTGCGTGACAATGCGCTTTAATACCCGGCGTAACCTGTTACTCATGATTTTCTTTCGCCCACTGTTCCGCTTCCCCGATGTGGTTTTCCCGTGTGTTGTGTAGGCCGTCATCACCTTCGACACTGTCCCACGCGACACACCTAACACAGTAGCCACTGCCGTCACACTTACTCCACATAACCGCGCACCAACAATTTGCCCTCTTTGAAAATCTGAGAGGCACTGCGCCTGACGTAGTATGGAGACCGACCTAACACACCACCACCAGCGGTCCGGCGCTGCGTGCGCCACGACACCACTGCCAACCCATACATCTGACGTGTTGCCAACTACAGGTGTTTCCATTTTTCTGATCACCATCTGTATTTCAGCAGGCAAAACCAATGAACAGCAACAGATTGGTAACGAAAGCAATTTTTAACACCACAAAAATGTTTCTGTCTAACATGTGAAGTAAGGATGAGGACTGACGATTAAGGATATGCTGTATGTCATTTTGTTCAGCTGGATCGTTTTACATATATACAAGGATTCACATAAGGGGGCAAGGTGGGGCGCTTACCCCTCCTAGAGGAAATTGTACTTCGGAGTATCGAAAATCCAATAGAATTTTTAGAATAGTTACATAAAAATTTGAAACTATATTTGAAATGTCGCTTATACTTGGGGAAACCACAACATGGGCGCCCTTGCATAAATATGCTTTCTAACAATATTGTAGGTGACGAAATTTAAAGTTTAACAAAATAGGTTAATCACCATTTCGGGAAATAGAAAGCTTAATTGGTGTATATTTTAGTTTCAATTTTATCTTCGAAGATGACGGGGTAATCATACAGCATTGATGTTCGATGTTCACAAAAAAATCGTTCAATTATTGCGTGTAACCACTCGGTGTTTGTATATATTTGGTTTTTCGTGTAGGTTGTAGAATAAAAATATGGAATTCAGTACATTCCAACCAGAAATCTATCTCCTTCCACTATGTTTCTTGCTTTAAAATTTTACACTATTAAGATAAATAGCAATAGATGAAAGTGCTACAGACAATTACACATTCTACTTAGACTTCTAAATTTCTCTCCATCAGATTTAATCGTCTACTAAGTCTTTTTCTAGGATCTCGCCACAGGAGAAAATAGGAAGGGTCAAAATGTATGCACAAAGCAGATAATAGTGTCAAATTTCTAATTTCGGGGTCGCTGATATGAATAGTAAGAGTCTCGATGCCGTTCAAGTTCACCTTTTGTAATTTCAATAATTGTTTGAATCATCAGACATGAACAACTAGTCAACTAAAGTAAAATTAGGAAAACCAAAAATGAATCAAAAGAATGTGATCTTGGCTAACAATTAGTTTTTGGATCAGGGTCCATAAGATTTTTGAATGGTCCCTAAATCGAGTTTTCGTATCTTCTATTTGTACAATGGAGATCAATAATGAAGATCAAAAGCGGTAGACAGGGAACGATAGACTAGGTAAGGCTGGGAATGAACAAAACCTCTCGGGGACAACTTAAGCTCCCGGATTGGGTTCGACTTTGCTGGGCTGTAGTCATACCGTGAGATTCTGTTGACTATATGAACTTATCCCAGGAATCTGAGCAACGGCGAGCATTGGCGGGAAGTGAGTTTATCTTGTAATGGTCGGGTAGGCCTACCATGCTTGCAAAGCATCGTAGGTCTTGACTTGCTAGTAAGGCCACCTCGACCAGTACGTAACTGTATGCACTCAGGACTTAGGTCTAGCCGCGTAGTTCCATACTCCGCTTCCTTACAGAATCGGGGTTACATCGCAAATTGCAATTCAAGTTTGAGGTACAAACCATGAAGGAGCACATATAGTCCAGCAGCTGGCAACACTTCTGTATGCAAGTCCATGTATGGTGGAAATTGTTACTAAACATATTGTCGTGTCCATAAGGAAGTAAAAAAAAGTTGGGTGTTTGCCCGTACCCCCTCCCACTTTTTTTTTCAATTGCGGCTTCAAGTTTGTGGCTATGGAAAATCACCTGTAGCAATTTTAACACTTTGTAACAGGTTAATAAATATAAAATTGGAACACCGTTTTACGCCTGATGAAATGAAATGGACATAAAATTATTTTTAACGAAAATTAGTTATAACGTGTGGCCGCCATGTTTAATAATGGCGATCTAAATGGCAAAAAATACTGTTTCCTTAATGTATTTTTTGTGGTCAGCATCAACTTTCGAACGGTATCAGAATTATTGTTCTATCTTTAAAAATAACAAAAATATTCCACTTTATATGGAGCAAAGCGCAGAGGTTTGTGACTTGTGAATGGCTGTAATTGGTGCAGACTCGAATGCCTTGAAATTTCTTATGAATTTTCTTTTCATACGTGTATGTGAATAAACGAACTTTGTAAGGCATATTTATTTCTCTACCACTTTTTGTAATATAATAAAATTCAATAATAATAATAATAATAATAATAATAATAATAATAATAATAATAATAATAATAATAATAATAATAATAATAATAATATAATAATAATAATAATAATAATATAATGATAATAATAATACCGTTTATTGCTTAGTTTCCTTGCTGTTCATCTACTCTCGATCTAAAATATAACTTACAATAGTATTAACTCAAAATAATTTAGGTATATGCATTTTTACAATCAATTTTGTCTTTTGGGGCACTTCTGCACTTACAGAACAAGCAGCACTCGATTTCTGACTTCCGACACAAACAGGCACACGTCGCGCATTTAGACAATTACATGGTTGAATTAAATCCAGTGGGAAAACATTGAAGTGTTTTGTGGGTATAATAGCTCCATTGCTCAGTTCAAATCCAAAGCTTACACGGTTTAAATGTAACCAGTGTTCATCCAAACATTGTATTTGCATATGGGTATGGAGAAAAACTGTTTTCAAGTGCTCAAGAGCGCTTTTGCTTGAAGGAGGGAGATCTTGAAACGACACTTTTTTTTTACCGTGTATATACAGCCATAGTCTGAGTTCGTCAAGTGTCTTGCAAGTCGTGCCTTTCTTTAACACCTGAACAAGATATTCCTCAGCACATTGTAAAACTTCGTGAAGTGGCTCAGATATAATTCCAAATTCTTTCAAATCCGCCGTAGGGTTACAATCTAAAGCTACTTTCTTCGTACTAAGTTTACTGGTGTAGTCTGTACCAGATATAGTGTGAACAGCAGTAGAACAGAAATAATATTCATGACCCAAGGAAGCTGCCATATAGTGAGGGAAAACCAATACCGGTATCAATCCATATGTCTTTTAGGCCCATGTTTTTAACTTTTTCAAGTATACACAGTACCATTAGGTCAGTGTCAGAAGTTACAAATATTATTTTTCGACTTCCATTTTGTGCTCCATGCTGTACATGAATCATTATTCTAAAATCAGCTTCTATAGAAAAGTGATTCAGTTGAGAGAGTAGCACAGGTACGCCATTACGAATGGTGTTACAGTTGACAAACGAGTTGTCTTCTGACCCGCTGTACATAGGACCAAAGTATCAAGTTACGACGCAAAAAGTAAAAAAGTTGATTTTATTGGATATCCTGCTCAGAAATCCTCATGAGACGACTATGCCTATATGCCTATATGCGGAATATGATTAAATATTATTGTCTTATTGCCGAGAAAGATTATTGTTGGCTACAATTGCAATATTTATGTTTGTACTTCGTCATACTCTGAGTTCACATGGTGATCCGTTTCTTTTTTTTCTTTTTTTTATCTTAAAAGGCAATTGGTCGGCACTAACTTGTCGATGATGGAGTCATGTTCTTCTAAAATATGGTTGTGTTCTTACAATTAGATTCACACACGAGCAATGGCACAATGGTACCTAGAAGTATGTTGGAATCAGCGTACTGTGAATTATTAGCGAAAGTTTGTTTATATATGCTGTGGCCACCGCTACCATCTAGAACCCATTTGTAATAAATGTCAATAGTATCACAGTTCTCCAAAATGTTCTGCAGCATTACATTACTCTGTACTTGTACTAAACGCTGTGTAGTATTGTCGAGCAGATCTTGCAGTGGCACCATATCCTCGTTTTCAGTTATCGTAATATTTGCAGGATAACACTTCTTTGTCTCTCCTAGCACATGATATGAGGGATAAATATCTGCTCCTCTCTCTTTTGCTCCAAGTCTAATTCTTTTATAATCTTTTTTTGTCAAGCCAAGATACACTGGAAGGCCTAAAACTTCGTCAAAGCTGTACGGTCATATAGTAGCAGATGATGTATCATGGATCGCTTTCATATTTTTCAATCTCTTAGGCGAAGACTGGATCGCTAATTTCACAACTTCGGCTGCAGTACTCTTGCCAGATTTCACCAAACTTGATTCTGCAGCCAAGCACAGCTTTCGGGAATTAGTATTCTTTACAATTTCCTTTACATATCTTTTCTTACTTCGATGCGAACTCTCTTTGAACACTTTTCTTGGTCTTCCTCTTCTCATTTGCTCCGAAAGCTGTGGTGTTGTTGAGGGACGCTGTGATGGTTGTAACACCGGAAGTGTTACGTCTTGACCAAGCCACTCCATATACTTATTTCTAAACCATTCTTACATGTAATTACATGCCCGCCATTTTGCCAAAAGCTTTGACAAAAGTATTTTCACTATAGTTTTCAAATTTTTTTTCCCACATTGTTCATCAGGTTCACTGACACCACTCTTGTTTAATGTATACTATAGTAATTGTTCATTACATTTTAATGAAGACCTATTATAAAAAGACCTTTAAATAACACTATAAAGAGTTCTCTTCTCTTAGTTTTCATGTTCTTCACAGCACGTTGCCACAACTGCGTGTAAACCATACGTTCGAATCAGGAAAGGGGAAAGGGGGGCGTGTGTTTTCCTGTTCTATGTTCGATATAAGATAGATTGTCGAATTGCCCAAGAATAGTCGCGGTACTCTTTGGAACATTTTTTATATCTCTATGTATAGTACATATTTCTTCCTTGTTTCGACACCGCACTAGTCCTTCATACCACCTGTACTATATTTACACTAGGCTCACTTGTTAGATTCACAGTCATTTCAGATGTACACTATATATCTAACTCTCCAATATTCGTATTGAAACCTTGTTACTGTCACTTTGGGGAAATTTAGCGCCAGCTATTTCTCCGTTAGCAACTCAGGCAGAACTAACTGCTGTAGGCCGTTCGAAATAAATACAAACTTTGCGCGCATACGCTGGCTACTGCGTTGCGTTCTCAAAACAAATTCTTACGGTATACCCCTACATCATGGACTGGTATATAGGGACTGTTTTGAAGGCATTTCTGATTAGTTTCATCACAATAATTTTTCTATTTTTGGTGCCGTAATTTCGTTTTTCGGCCTTATGTGCGGTGGAGGCACTAAATATATGGGTTTGAGAGGTTGGGTGAGGAATCATTGTTTTTGAATGCTTTCAGTTATCAAATTTTGGATCATCAACTTGTTTCTAGAGAAGGGCCAGAATGCTTTTGTTTGAATAGAGAGTTGCGTATCCGATATTTTGGTTAGTTCTATGACACAACCAGTTTGTCAGCTTAATCGTTCAGAATGTTTTCGAGAAAACGCTTGGTAACTGTCAAATACGTGGTCGACCCGGGAGGCATCACGAGCTAGAGCAGACGTCAGAAAATGTTTTATGATCCTTAGAGACTACTTTCCTCAGACAATTCATAACATCGAAAATGAAATATGTCACCTCTTAACAAGACTGTACTATTCATAAAAATAAATACTTTATATGTTACGTTTCGATCTTCTAACCAAGATTCTCATCAGACATACACATCTTCCTCATCAGAGTGTATGTCTGATGAGGATCTTGGTTAAAAGATCGAAACGTAACATGTAAAGTACTTATTTTTATGGATAGTACAATTTTGTTCAGCTGTTCAGTGTTTTATTTCTGTTCATATTTGCAAAACGTGCAGCAATGTTGTGTTGTCAATGTGTCCTGTTCCACATGGAAATCCGTAGAGAATGCGTTGAATACTTCGGGATGTGCTAGTTTTAGCCTCCGCATATACTCCAAGTAGAGAGAACTCCAACATTGGTAATTAATACAATGAAACACGGCAAATGAAGCCTGAAGTTGTTCAACAGTATACAAATGGAGCTCCGATTGTCATTCTCAGTCAGCAAGTATCAAATTTCTAAGCAGTTTAATCATTCGCAACAAATTATTCCAAAATAGAAACTGCACCGATGATTACCTACCCTTTGCTATAAATGTCTCAAAATCACTTAGAACACGTGTCATCTGAATTTACTGGTAAACATTTTTGCATTGTTCAGAAAACTTAAAAACATGGGCTTAAAAGACATATGGATTGATACCGGTATTGGTTTTCCCTCACTATATGGCAGCTTCCTTGGGTCATGAATGTTCTTCCGTTCTACCTGTTGTACACACTTTATCTGGTGCAGACTACACCAGTAAATTTAGTACGAAGAAAGTAGCTTTAGATTGTAACCCTACGGCGGATTTGAAAGAATTTGGAATTACATGTGAACCACTTCACGAAGTTTCACAGTGTGCTGAAAAATACCTTGTTCAGGTGTTAAAGAAAGGTACGACTTGCAAGACACTTGATGAACTCAGACTATGGCTGTATACACACGGAAAAATGTGTCGTTTCAGAATCTCCCTCCTACAAGCAACAGCGCTCTTGAGCACTTGAAAACAGTTTTTCTCCATACCCATATGCAAATACAATGTTTGGATGAACACTGGGTACATTAAGACCGTGTAAGCTTTGGATTTGAACTGAGCAATGGAGCTATTATACCCACAAAACACTTCAATGTTCTCCCACTGGATTCAATTCAACCATGTAATTGTCTAAAATGGGCAACGTGTGCATGTTTGTGTCGGAACTCAGAAATCGAGTGCTGCTTGTTCTGTAAGTGCAGAAGTGTCCCAAAAGACAAAATTGATTTAAAAATCCATATACCTAAATTATTTTGAGTTAATATTATTGTAAGTTATATTTTAGTTCGAGACTAAATGAACAGCAAGGAAACTAAGCAATAAACGGTATTATTATTATCATTATATTATTATTATTATTATTATTTTATTATTATTATTATTATTAAATTTTATTATATTACAAAAAGTGATAGAGGAATTAATATGCCTTACAAAGTTCGTTTACGCGTATGAAAAGAAAATGCATAAGGAATTTTCAAGGCATTCGAGTGCTGCGCCAATTACAGTCATTTTCAAGTCACAAACCTCTGCGCTTTGCTCCATATAAAGCGGAATATTTTTTTTAGTTTTAAAGATAGAACAATAATTCTGATATTGCTCGAAAGTTCTTAATGTAAACTCTTTTGTATACTTCACAAATATTCAATATCTTGGTAGCATGTTATATTATATGATGCTGAACACAAAAAATACATTAACGAAACAGTATTTTTGGCCATTTTGGGCGCCATTATTAAACATGGCGGCCACACGTTATAACTAATTTCAGTTAAATATAATTTTATGTCCATTTTCCTTCATCAGGCGTAAAACGGTGTTTCAATTTTTATTTATTAACAAGTTACAAAGTGTTAAAATTGTTATCCATTTCCGCCATCTTGAAGCCACCATTGCAAAAAAGTGGGGGGGGGGTAGGGGCAAACACTCATCTTTTTTTACTTCCTTATGGACACGAGAATATATTTCAGTAACAATTTTCTCCATACCCGGACTTGCATACGGAAGTATTATCAGCCCCAGGACTAATAGTGAATATGGAGAATTCGTTCAATATAGACGAACAATAGGCCGAATGCATGTAGCGGAGCAGGTCAATCAATCAGACCAAACCAGCAACGTCAATCTGAAATGCTATAAAATCCTATCTCGAGAGGCAAAATGTCCCATTTTGCATCTTAATTTCCCGTTGCACTATAATAATAATAATAATAATAATAATAATAATAATAATAATAATAATAATCATCATCATCATCATCATATATGACAATGAATGTTTCATTCGTTTATTGATTTATTTTCTTCTTTCTTCAAACACTAGAGTCCAAATTTCGTTTCTTGGTACTTGATTTTTAAGAATCACATATGAGTTAATCACCCCCTCACTAGCATGCACTTTACCGATTTAAAAAAAAAAAAACTTTAATCTAGAAAACACGAACACGATTATTGATGACTCATCCTGTCTGCTTCCCTTTCATAAAGAATTTTGTTGGCGTGGACTATACACACAGTGAAATACCCCATATACAGGGTGTTTCAAAACAACACCGACAACGGGAGGTGCTTCCTGACACCAAGATAAGACAAAAAAGTATATACCAAACTGGGTGCATAAATGCTTCCTTTCGGAGTTATAAACTGCCGAAAACATGACGAAATGAACTTTAAAGGTACCCACGTAACAATTTTTATAGGGGGAGTTTGGATATGGGCATATAATTTGAAGTACTCACCAACTACCTCTATAAAAATTGTTGCGGATGTACTGCAGCATTCTCAAACTTGAATATTTGAATAGGGCACATAGTAGTTCCTAAGTAAAGTCTTGATCCGACTACAGTAGATCCCAAAGTTTTAAAACTATTGGTCTTTAAAGTTCACTTTTTCATGATTTCGGCAGCCTATAACTCCGAAAGGAAGCATTTGTGCACCCAGGTTGGTCTATACTTTTTGTCTTATCTTGGTGTCAGGAATCACCTCCCAAACGTTGTTGGTGTTGTTTTCAAAACACCCTGTATGTTGCAAATTTTAACGAAACCTACCATTATTCTGAATGATTAATGTCAAAAATGAAACAAAATGGGATTTTTTCCCCCCGGGTTGGCATCACTAGGCCAAACAGTCGCTGCTCATTCTGGGTGGCGAGTGAAATATGGCATTAGACCACTTCCATCTAAAAGAAATCTAGCAAACTGTAACGGAGATTTTGCGTTGCTTTAACGCAAGTCGTTACGAATTGACCCCTTTAGTATCTCCAAAATATGCTCAATCTTTTTTTCTAGTCCCTGTATTAAGACAGAAAGGGCAGAGATATAGGGTGGCCCAAAAGTTGATATACAATTCCATAGTGATCAGCTTACTGTATTTTATATAATTTCTTATAGTAATCAAACAGGTAGACTTAGTTTCTTTATTATCTGTTATTAATGCCTTTTTACTTATAAATTAACAGTCGAAGAAAATAAATCCACAAACTTGATCAATGCAGGGGTGGATACCTACCTTTGGGAAACCCTGTATATAATGTTGTCCAGTTTCAATAGTGTTCCTTTTGCAACAAAATATTTTATAGATAGCTAGAATAAGTTTAACTACTTTATTCGAACTAGAAGTAATAGAAATTTGTTCTCTAGTTTAAATATTGGATTATTACAAAGTAAAAACAGTGTATGAGAAAGAGTGAGGAATTATTTTTAATATACTGTAGAACCTGCATCGTAAGGAGAAATTACATCTTTCCTCTTATCCACTAAACGCGAATTAGTAACGCGAATTCTATTACTTTGCGTGGAATAGTATTACTGTGATTAGAAAATTTACCGTAACTTCTAAACAGATTAAGCACCCAACTAATTCTGTTTAATTTACCTCGGTCAATTATTGTGCTTAATTGTACAATCATACCACAACTTCTTATTGTGGGAAGAAAGCTTAAACCTCCACATTAATTAACTATTACATTTTACTAAATCCTTTGCCTTGGATACATCACTTCACTAAAATTTTCATGTTATTTGCATCCACATTCATCTTAATTTCCTTTATTTTAGGCATGTTCACCAAACCTCCATATAAGTATAATTCGCCCCATCTAATACATAAAAATAAAATCAATCTTGTAATTGATCGAATGACGGAAACACGACTGAAAAGTTTGAAATGAATTTTTGGATTATAGTTGACAAACTGAGTGATTTTTCCCCCCATGTCAGTTTGATTGAAATACCTGCTTTAAGGAAGGAGGAGGGTGAACATTTATTCGAAAAATTTAGTATCTTACTTCAGCGTCAAGTTTGGAAGATGAAACTCGGTACAATAACTTTCAAATTAAAAATATGAATTTGAGACAATGAATTTTAGGTTCTGGGAGTGCGTTCCCAACTGATGGGGCAATTTCATTCCTTTTTTATTGGGTGAGAGCCATATTACATCACCTGAAAAGACAAATCAAAACCCATTGCATGATGCAATATGGAATGTTTACTTCATAAAATTTCATTACTGAGTAAAGTTAGGCGTAAAATAACTTTAGTTTCGTATTTTTGGTCAAATTCTAGCTTAAAATCCCCCTTCCTGTTTGAAATATTGGACCGAGTTCAAATTGACTTATTTCTAGATAGTCGCCATGATGTCTAGTGGTACTATCTAGTACACTCTCGCTCCAATTATCCACATTCAAAGTTTCTTTAATCCGTTTCAACAATAAAATGGTAGTGCTGGATTTTTGCCTCACCCTGTATAGTACATATCGTAAGCTGGGGTTTTTATATCACTTGTATTAAACGGTGTACGATGGTTCAAGAGGATTAGGATTTAGGATTTAGATTTCTGGGCTGTCGGCATCTATGGCCATGTTAGAACGTCACGCATGAGGGATGATGTCCCTCTGCGAGCACAATATCCGGGGAAAGGGAAGGAAGGAAGCGGCGTGAGACCTATATGTTAGGTACTATCCCGGCATTTGCCTGGTGCGAATGTAAAAAAAAATCAGAAAAAAAAACCTTATTCAGGATGGATGTCCTGAAAAAGCTTTTTACACTTTTTCAACCGAGTGGCCCCGCCGGGAATCGACCCTGTTACCCCTCGCAACGAAGGCGATGGTTCAAGAGGAATAGAATTGTTAAAATTAAATGGCCAGAAACAAAATATATCTTAAGTTCTTACAATTGCACTTACATCATTGAAATGCGTTTTCTGAAGGAAAGAATCACCAAATATTTTAAAAGACCAATTCTGACAAAAGCATATATTAACTAATAAATAATAGCATTATGTTTTCCATATATTTTCCCAAATATTTTCATAAACGTTTCTTTGAATGAAGAACAAGCATTTCAGTGAGTCGTAAATAATTGTAGAAAACAAAAATAAACTCAAGAATCGAAATACATAACCAAGATTAGTATTCACAATATAATCATTTTCCACTTACACATACCGAACAGCCGCGAACCTTATTTTTCAAGCTACCAACAGGCTTCAAATCCAGTAGTACACAAGGGGTCTAGGTCAAAACCTCCACAGCCAAAACCCCCACACTCAAGAAATGTCAAAACGCCCACACGATCGGTCATAACTCCCACACAAATGGACAAACCAGCCACACATAGCAACGGTCATAATCCCCACATAAATGGACAAAACTCCCACACAATCGGACAAATCCCCCACACTCTGAAATGATCGTGATTCCACGTCTTTGTTGCGGATCTTTATGATGCCCACTTTAGTGTTTCTGTCATTAGAATACAGTGCAAGAAGAATAGTTGCAACATCAATTTAAGTGGAATAAAAAATATTATTAAAAAGTACAAGGGCAAGACATGCAACCAGGATAATTTCAGAGTGTGGGAGATTTGTCCGATTGTGTGAGGGTTTTGACCATTTTTGTGGCAGTTGTGACAATTTCTGCATGTGGGGGTTTTGTTCATTTGTGTGGGGTTTTTGTCCATTTATGTGGGGATTGTGACCGTTGCTGTGTGTGGGAGTTTCGTCCATTTATATGGGAGTTATGACTATTGGAGGTTATGACCGATTACAGTGTGGGGGTTTTGGCTGTGGGAGTTTTGACCTGTTCCCTACACAAGCTACAAGGTTTAAACCCAGGAGCTCAGGATTGTGAAACACGAATACTAACGATTCCTTTATGCTTGTTGGCCTTTTGTAATATCCTGAAAAGTTTTACGTCCCATATAGAGGGTGGTAAGTAACTCCACCGACAAATTTTGGGAACTGTAAAAAGGAAATTGAGGTAAAGGGATACTCCTTTAAGTACTAATAACGCGTTCGCGTCGCCAATAACGGAGGATGGTAAAACATGGATATTTAGATAATTCGCATACTAGTTCCTGTGTAACTCCTTAAACCGGTTGTTATAGGTCCTATAGTTTCTAAGGCCGGGCGTTTCGAAACATGATTTTTCGAATTTTCGGCGGTTCATAACTCTGAAATGAGACGTTTTTCGGCCTATGTTTATAAGAACTTTTTTCTTTCATTTTATATAAGAAATCACTTCTCAAAGTTTGTCTGTGGAGTTACCTACCACCCTGTATATGCTGACTACGCTAAAGGATACGGTGAAGGTGAGAAATGAATGGTGGAATTAAGAAAGTGGGAGGAAACGGGAGAACCCCGAGAAAGCCCATAGACAGGGTGTTTGTCCACCACAAAGCTCACTTGGCACGAGCTGGGATCGAACCAAGTACCCCATGTACCAGAAGTGAACGCCCTGACACTGAGCCACCGCGGCCTCCTTGGTGAATTTCGAGTACATATACTTATTCATTATGCAGTATTAGTTTCTTTTTTTAGTTTGGTGCAGATGGTCCTTTAGAGAAAGTACTTTCTCCGCGTTAGAACTACTAGTAGTGAATATCTCACATGCAGAACAAATTGCGAAAAAGATGTTCGCGTGTGTGTGTGTGTGTGTGTGTGTAAAAGGGAGCCAGTAAGTCTGCTTTAAACAGAAGACATGGTCTGAAACAAGAAGTATTTCTTTGCTGGAGAACTGCTGGAACTGTTTGACGTGGTGTTCTATTACATTGAGATGAGTGTAGCTGTATGGACTCGACAAGCGGAAGAAGTTTTTGGCAGTTCCCTCGCTGCTTTTGGTCGCCTGCCAAAAGAACGTCCGCACGAATCTGTTCCAGCCTTCGTCCCACCAGACACTCACACACACACACACACATACACATGCAAGAACCTTGAGAGAGAGAGAGAGAGAGAGAAGAAACGGACAATATAATAAAACGAATATTCAAAAGAAAAACGAGAGAGAAATGGAATAAAGAATATGAAGACATAGAAGATAAAGAGACAGAGTAAAAGACAAAAGGAAATACGCGTGAAGACATATACAGAAATAATAGGGTTATTTTCATCGTCATATGTCTTGAGATGAAATCTCTCTTTTTTGTTTACTTCTCGCTTCTTTTTCTGTTTTACATCAACCACATACATTTCTGATATGTATTTAGAGTTGGCTTGTTCCTTATAATATTTACTTTAACTATCCAAATCTATTGTTTAAGAGGCCTACATGTTTAACATAATACAAACAGTAACTCTTCATTGCGTCTTTCCATGCGCCTTAGCCAATCCTATCAAAAGAAATTTCTAGCTTTCTTGGAAGGCTGTCCCTCCTCAAGGATTCGAAACGTAAACGCTATACACCAATCATTTCATAACTGAGCGCCAAATTTGGGGTAACGGTTTCCTACTTCACTTCGTAGTAAACTATACGGAATGGAGAAAGAGAGCTCCTCCATGGGTAAGCGGTTAGCGCATCTTCGGCGAGTGAGACCCGGGTTCGATTCCCGGTGGAAGCATATGTGGTTCGGATTCCACGTTAATCAGTAGGTCCACGTCTCATATAGCCTCACTGCTGAAAAGGACGTTAAACTCAAAATCAACTTCACTCAAAGGAGAAAGAGCTTCATTGGCGTTAAGAGACCTAATCATTGCGAAATTATAAATAAAATATAGCTTCTTTTACAGTAATTATGTGATATCTTCAAATAGATAAAAGGTAATCGAAATGTGGAACAAGAGCGCGCTAGACAATATTATTTTGCATGAGGTACCGTTATCACGAGTCACCTAGTAGCTTTCCCTTTGCAGCCATTTAGAAGTGCCAAAAAATGCCGATCTTCTAAATGGCTGGAAATCGAAAGCACATAAGTAAGTCGTGATAACGGTACGTCATGTAAAATAATATTGTCTAGCGAGCTCTTGTTCTATTTTTCGATTATCTTTTATCTATTTGAAAATATCACATAATCGCACTAAAATTAGCGGTATCTTAATTTCGCCGTGATGGGGTCTGTTACGAAAGTCAGTTGTAAGAGGCAAGTAAGAACATCTATAGTGTTGTTGTCGATGGTTTTACAAGCATAATCGACGTAGATCCATGACTTCATGTGCACAACATGTTGAAATAACAGAGAGAAACACTATAGCAAAGTGGGGAAGGAAATGAGATGGAATAGTGGTTCCCAACCTTCCTTACCTGGCGATAACCTTCGTGAAGTTTACGTACTTCACGACCTTTCCCTTGCTGTTCATTTGTCCGATTCCTTCTTCTATTTTTGATGCAGCTTTAATTTCAACTTTCTCAATAATAATAATAATAATAATAATAATAATAATAATAATAATAATAATAATAATAATAATAATAATAATAATAATAATAATAATAATAATTTGAATTTATTGATAATAAAGACCACAGCCAAAGCCAAAATAGTCATAATATACAATAATATACAATGAAGGATTACAAAAGAAATACAAATAAAACAAAATAAATAAATTAAAAATACATCTCGACCAAATACAAAATAAAAGATTAGGACATGAGTTTGATACAAGCTAAATTGCAGAGTAAAGTTACGACATAGGCTCAATTAAATAGCTATTGAATCAACCATGATGTATTATTAAGAAATAAAATATAATGAACATAAAAAATGAACAAATTACAAAGGAAATATATAATAATATACATAAATAGATATAAACAATGTACATAAGATATAGACAATAAGAATTCAATCGACAATATACCAAACCATGGTGAATTTTATATATTTACTAAATAAAACATTCCAAATATTGTTTTTTAAGCAAAGAAAAATTCGGATCAAACAGATCAATTTTGAGGGATTTTGATTTATATTGTCAACACTAATAAAAAGTGGAGAACCAACCAATTGATTGTTACATAGTATAGATCGGTAAACCCTAGAATTATAGGGGGATCTTTAATATATAAATATTCAATTAAATTCACTCTAGCATGTATTATATCATGAATAAATTTTATTTGCCTAAAATTTCTTCTAACTTCAAGAAGTAGTAAACCAAGCTTAGCAATAATAATAATAATAATAATAATAATAATAATAATAATAATAATAATAATAATAATTATTATTATTATTATTATTATTATTATTATTATTATTATTATTATTATTATTATTATTATTATTATTATTATTATTTCAGCAGTGCCGCGAATAGCTTTTGGGGAAAAAATACAGCACGTGGTATCAGAGCACTACATTTCGGCGGAATAATAATACTAATGCTAATAATAGTAATAATAATAAATAAAAAACAGTAAAAAGAGGAACATAATATATAACACAATGTAGATAAAAGTCAATTAACCAAAAATAATTCCTTATCAACACTGTAAAAATTACCAAGCTCTCTATCTATCTAAAACAGCGAAAAACTACGTGCAGAAACCTTAAAATTACATTTTTGCTTAATGTTTCTTAACGTCATTGCTTAAAAACTATCAGTGAGAGCTCATAAAACATTCACTAGCTTAATACAGTAAAGTCTAAAACGTGCTTAGAGAATCTTTCTAAAATTTTATATTTCCAATTGAGATAAACTAAAATTGTGCAATTTATTTTGTTATGATTGGGTACTTTAAAACCTATGATTCGTAAACGGTATTCACTGATATAAAAATTATCTAGTATTTTTTGCATGCACACCCAGTCGAATTTTTTTTGTCCTATTCATAAGACTCTTTAAACCCCAATAATCATTCATAGCTGTGTGAATAGTAGCTAATTTTTATCTTAAAATATAGCAGTCGAATAAAACATTTTTGAACAGTTCTATCTTATTTGTTAAAGTTTTAGAAATTCTGCTCCAAAGTACCGAACCAAATTCTAGTTTTGGTCTTACCAGTAATTTATTTATATATATATATATATATATATATATATATATATATATATATATATATATATATATATATATATATATAATACCTCTTTGAAATACAGGCCACTGTTTAAAAATAAAATCTATTATCCTTCTGGCATCTTGTAATAATAATAATAATAATAATAATAATAATAATAATAATAATAATAATAATAATAATAATAATAATAATAATAATAACATATTGCCAATCTATATTTTCATCAGTACGGTACAAATGGTACAGTACAAACGGTAATAGACAGCGAGAAGAAATTTTCGTTTAAGCGTTCCAAGTATGTATTTCATTTCTAATTCTATTTCTCTACTGACACCGAAAGTTCTAAAAAAACTACTATCTCTTCCGGTTTGAATATTGATATTCATATAACAAACACGATAGATAATAAATAGCAAGAAATTGCTCTTTTCTTCTGTTCACCTTCACGTGATCTATTGACTGATACTCGTATGTATTTCATATATGGACAATTTTTAGGAGGCGCACTCGGAAAGTATCTTCAGATTGATCACTGTGCGTGAAGTAGTGCGGGCAGCGATAACATCTTTGCACAAACGTGCGCGCTAGATCAGTCCGCATCTAGCCGTGTTATGGGGCGTTTACACTTAGTCGATTTGCGTTCGATTCAGTTGAATTGACGTCAGTTTCAACTTAATCGACCGTGTAAACGGAACTTCAACTTAATCGCTTGTTGATCGAAGGCGACTAAACGACTGGCAACTGAATTGAAAGTCGTTCTATTTTCTGTGGTTGAAATAATTGAACACATCCATCGATCTGATTCGGCCTAGTTGCTTCGATTTAGTGGCAAATGCAGCGAGTTGATTTAGTCGTGCGACTAAATCGACCAACTGTAAATGCCCCATTAGAGTGAAATTTTGTCTGTTTACTAGTTCCATTTTTGTAGCGTCTCAAAATGTGTGCTGCAATAGAAAACTCCGCTAAGAGCGAAGTGTGAGCTGTCATACGTGTTCTTAAGGCATAACAACATTCGGCAGCAGCTCTTCATCGGGAACTTTGTGGGATGTATGAATCAAGTGTGATGAGTGAAGGAGTTGTTCCTGAATGAGTTTGTTCATTTAAAAGTGCATAAACAAACATTCATGACGAAGAAAGGAATGGCAGGTCATCAGTGGTCATTGGTGAACCCGATCAACAAATTGACGGAAATGTTCGTGAAGATCAACGTTTCAAAATCTCGGAGATTTCCGATGAATTTTCGCAAATGTCCGGGACTGCGTTATATGATGTAGAGACAGAGGTTGGGCTACAGGAAGTAGGCAAAGGCGGGAGACGTTTATGCTGATGGAATTTCTAAGCTAGTGCAGAGAAAGCATATGTGCTGGAAAGTTTATGGAAACTATGTTGAAAAATAGAGAAAAGAGTTTAGTTTTCAGATGTATGTAATACATTCTTCTTATATACTTTAGTGTTTCTTTTTTAACCAATCAGATGTTACTTTCCAAACGGCATTTGTAGCTTAACAACACAAATAAATTTAAAAGTTAATGATAAATTTAGGCTATATCTCGATGCCTAAACTGCACCAAATTTTGAGATATCTTCTTCCTAGTATCATAATGAACAGCTTAGTAAGCATATATTTCAATAGCAGTTTCACTTCAATAACTGCTAATCGTTCCCGTATAGCAGTAATATTTACGTTTCTAATTTAATTATTTTTCCTCCATTTTCTCGAGTTTTATATATACTCAAGAATCTTTTCTTTTCTTCAATTCAAGCTCTATGAATTGTTGTAACCCTGTATGTCCTATCTATGGATATTTTTCTTTCGTTAAAAGCTTGCAATTTTATACAGATTGGTTTATTAAAAAAAAAAAAAAAACTCATGGATTTCATTTGTGTCTAGAATTTCTAACTGCAGTCCGCTTTTCATGCGATTTGTGGCAAATGATCAAGGAATTATGGGACTTTAGTGCTTTAAATTTATCCCGGGTAAAATCGGCTACGACTCAAGAAAAACAGGAAATTTTCGCCAGTACTTTACAATTGAAATAAGGGGCGGTGCGGTCAGAGGTCTGAATTTTCTCCGTTAAATAGCAACCTTGCCAAGGTCAACACGAGACAGGAAACTGAGCCGTCGTATTAAGAATTGTTGTTCTGTACACCTGTGTGCTATTGTGTGATTGTGTCAGAAAACAGTGAGAATGGTGTATTCTTTTCAGCAACGTGTGTTTATGGTTAAAAGATTCTGAAGAAAAGAATCTCTTTTAGATACGCAAAAAGCATTAAGAAACAAATTTGGCTCACCCTCTGCCCCAAACAGGAACAAAATATTGTCGCTAGTGAATAAATTGGAAGAAACAAGATCGTTTCTGAGTGAGAGAGGGAAGCATCGGACCCCGCAAACGGGTGTTGTGTAAGATCTCGTTTATAGACTTCTAAGTCACTCAAGAAAACTCTCAGTCGTTTGTCGCAAAAAAAACGGCTATAGCTATTCAATATGTGATATATGAGTGTTAACACTAACACTTAATTTGTGTTCTCACTAATACTTCATTTGTATTCTGCAATTCCGCAAAAATCCAATACCTCATTTCAATTGTAAGATACACCGGCGAAGATTTGCTGTTTTTCTTGAGGTGTGGCCGACATAACCCGTGATGAATTTAAACAAGTAAACAAAGTCCTATAAATCTTCCGTCTTTCCTTGATCATTTGCCACAAACCGCGTGTAAATCAGACTTCAGTTAAAAATTCTAGACCCAAATGAAATTCATGAGTTTTAAAAACATCATTCTGTAGAAGATGAAAACATGAATAGTATTTTGTTGATATTTTCGTCAGATGTTTCCCTTCTTAGTACTTTAATATATTACAATATTGATAATACATTTTACGTTACGATGCAATTCATTCGTACTTTATGCATTTCCGATAATAATACATATGTAATAATAATAAAAACATATTAATGTTTCTCCAAAGTCTTTTTGTTCCATAAACGAATTCTAAGCGACGAGCATCATTTTTCAACAGCTTTAAAAAGAAACAAAGAAAAAAAGGTCGTTTGCGAACAGTCGTAAAAATGCATATTAAAATTTTGTCATTTAGGAATTATGATTTTTATTACATATACAATCCTCTCCAGGGTAATGTTTTAGATTCTATGATGAGTAGTTGTCAACAAACACTAAGAAATCGATAGAGACATCAAAAACAAAATGTAATAAACACAATAAATAATTAAATGTAATATACTTTTAGTTTCGTCCTCCTTTGTTTATATTTGCTGATAATTTAAATGTTCTTTTAATTACAGCACTATTAAAACAAATTATTAATTAAACATTAATTGCAATTTATCACTACTTCTATGTACGCAGACTTTTGTTTTTCAGTATTCATTTGTTCTTTAACGTATTTCCTGTGGTAATCAAGCCATCTTCACGAAGAGTTCCACACTCTCATTAGTGAGTAACGTCTTTAATGCTGAGTTTGAGTGGTTCGGAGTTTGAGTTCCGTTAAAATATTTGCCACAAATAGTGACAAGAATTGATATCTGAAACCTATTTTAAACATATGTTAAGTTTTAAATGCAAGGTGATTGGTATACCCGTCATGATGCAAAGTGATAATTGTTTAAGATAAAGCATGTAATAACATTGCAATGTAATATTGTCTTTGTTAGTATAACCACTGAGCGGATTAAGACGATAGCAGATCATTGCGCTTTCCTTGGGTTGACTGCAGATCTTATTACGGTGAGTTTCTAATTCGATGTAACCGCTTCCCCAACCATTAGAAGACACATATATTTCTATTATTAAGTATTCTGCCTGTTGGCAAGTCCTTTGACTAATGAGGTTTGTTTCCAATTTTAGGTTTGGTCCTGGAAATGTTTCTTGCACATTTCTCGATCTTCAGTCCCGAGTTCGATTCCTGGTGGGGCCACTCGGTCGAAAAAATGTTAAACGCTTTTTGAGGCCAGCCACTTTGAGTGAAGTTTTCCTGGGTTTTCCTCTGTCCAATTTATCTTCTCCACCTTCCTCCAACACCACATTTCGAAGCTTTCTAAATATTTCTTTTCTAACTTCCGTAATGTCTAAGTCTCTGAATTATACAGTCCAATGCTTCCACTTGACAAACTTCTTCTTTGCTGAGATTATTTGAGATTTACATAGAAACTCAAAGTATTAGCCAAGGTTCAATGATAGAGCAGATCATCGGAACATCCCCGACAACGAGATAAAAAAAAAAGAATCTCTTCCAAGCTTGACCACTGTCATTCGGGTTCAAATATACTTGTCCAGTGAGGAGAGTGAGAGAAAGAAATAGAAGCTAAGAAAAAAAATAGTTCCAAACGAAGATCAGTTAGATACAAAATTGTCCGTCTTCATGTATTTTCATGGTTTCGTCCCAATCGGACTAGTTCCTCAGCAACGAATCTTTCTTGTAGTTGCATTTGTACCAAGTGATAATATTTTGTAGGTTTCTGATTGTCAATAATTCAGAGAAAGTAGCTACATTTTACTATCCATAAGATGACCTATAAAGACGTAGCAGAAGGATCTGTAAGAGTGAGATAGTGCTGTCGTCCCCGCTTGAAACTTATTCTTTTCAGTTTATGTTAACTGAAGTCTTGGAAAATGTATTAAAAATCAATTTAATCTGTTTTATTACTAGATTCTGTATGTTAACATTTGAAATGAGAAAGATATCCTGATATGCTATCAAAATGAACAATCAATATTGGAAAGTGATAGCCTACGCATCCCCCAGAAGACTTCATTTCATTTTGACAAAATAGTAATTATGTGATATACACTGACATATGGGAATTGACATCACGTATTTTCGACACTACTGTAAGAATTCATTACAGCCACATTGTAAACCAGCTCATTGCCTTAAAGACGGTTTAGGTTTTCATAAAGATGAAGCACTGTGGAAACTTTGTAGGGATTTAGGATACTTTTCACGATGATAAATTAATCTTGATGAGACTATGAGCTTCAAGATATCCTGATTGAGGATTTTTCTCTGTGGAATCCTTACAGAAACAGAACTATCGTGACAAACCAATACATGTGAAGCATTAAAGAAACATATTATGTCATCTAGTGCTGAAATTATTCATTGTAATTTGTATTCATATCTCATTGTGTACGGGTTACTTATGTTCATATCTCTGAGATACAACAATATGATTTCCAGTATTAAATATAAGCCTTTGAGGAATATAAATATTTTGACAATAAACGTATTTTCTAAACGTAGATGTGTATACCGATTTTTGGATATGCCTGCAGGGAAGACTTTGTAATAAACACATTTGGAGTATTCTGTATTATCATCCCTTATGCATTGTAACATGTTAGTATGGTTAAGTATGTCTAATTTCACAATATGCCTAATTTCGCAGTATCCCTAATTTTGCAGTACCACATAATGTGAAGAATTAAAAAGTTGATAAAGTTATCATGACAAATATATGGCAGGTACTCCTTTATGAGAAGGAATGTTGTTCTGCTCTTCCATCTTCAGAGTCCATCAGAAGCTAAATGAAATAGAAAAAGCAGTGAAATTTTTCGTGCTCGTTGGGACGTGAAGTACAGCTGCTTATTCACCAGGTATTTGTAACATAGATGTTAGAGCACAGTATATCGTATGTATATAAGTGTGTAGAGGAAATTACAAGGAATATATGCAAAATATCCCTAGCCATTTTACAGAGCTCAGTAGAGGCTTAAGTTAGGTAAGGCTGTTTGTAGCCCCGGTACACGAGAAAACAAAGGTAAGGAGACTTCGTTGTAACAAGCTTTCTAGGAGGTAACCTTGTTAAAGGCTTTGCCAAGACTTTGTCAAGGTTCATGAACTTTGTCAATGTTATGCTCCTGATTTCATGTGCCTTGGGTACAGGGAGCAAGATGATTAGCTATCCTATGCTTTGAACAGTTGATTCTATTTCATTTGATCTGACATGTTTACCTAAGCCTGGTCAATTCTCTTCGTGTTCTGTTGTTACATTTCTTTGTAGCTATTTCATCAAGTTTAATGTTTTGAATTGGTTTCCGTAGTAGCTTTTGTTTAGTTAAGATAA
Organism: Thermobia domestica; assembly: GCF_964235325.1. NCBI lineage: Eukaryota > Metazoa > Arthropoda > Insecta > Zygentoma > Lepismatidae > Thermobia > Thermobia domestica. The sequence goes on from NC_137467.1 coordinate 198,580,958, forward strand.
TTTGATTTCTTGTGTTTTGACCATTTGATTTTCTAACATTTGTTCTGTCATGTGAGTAATATAATGTTTAGCTACATTATCCTATTATGTTTCTAGCCTTGCTATAGCACTTAATTCTCTACATGTTCTACTGTTAAATATAGCAGCTAGCCTCCATTTCATTGTGTGTAGTGTTTTTGAATTGGTTTCAGTAGAAGGTTCTTTTATAAAATGATGAGCGTTGTGTTTACATACTAATACTCGTAATAATGATCAATAAAATTAGCTATGATGTAACAAATATTGGTGTGTTCTAATTCAGATCCTATCAGTTTGTAACACTTAAGTCAAATAGGCCTATAGGATAGTGGAAATTAGTAACAAACAGTCAGTACTGCGAAATTAGGCACACCTATTTCGAAATTGGGAGATAAAACTGCAAATTTGAGACCAATTGTATTTTGTACTTCGATGGAATATTACTAAATTTCTAAACGCAGCAAGAAAGCAACAACATATGTATCTAGTCAGGTTAATATGTGCCTAGAAAACAATCAAGTCTGCTGTTATTCACCAATTATATATTTTGTAATATAGATGCAAATATGCAATTCATTGTGAAATTAGGCATATTTGCCATATATATATATATATATATATATATATATATATATATATATATAATCTTGTCTCCCTTCCATAGGTTCGTTAACATAAGCTAAAGTGGACGAGTGTACGATTATATTGGGTTGTGGATTTGGCTTCTATAATACCAGGGTTGACAGAAAGACTCTGCCGGATGTTAAGCTTGTATGCAGTACATCAGTACATATATTTGTACTGCCGCTTGCAAATTTCACACTAATAGCTTTTCCTTCTTTCAGACACTGTAGATTGCAATGGCGACTGTGCCCATTTTCTAAGAAAAAAAAGTATAATGAGATCAAACGTGACATGATTCTATACCTCACGAAAAAGAGAATGAATTTAGAAGACATCCACAAGAATGATAAAAACATTAATGGACGATGTGAAAGTGTTGCTGGTGAAATTCAAGAGGGTTAACACCTGATGTCTCTTTCAATAGAAGGCCAGCAACAATCACTACGAAGAAAAACATTGGAGCAATCCAGGATCTCACCATGACAAACAAGCATGTGACTCAACTCTCATCCGACAGAAGTTCCCAGGAATGAATTGAATATATTCTATCAGTTGTGGTGGTTTCTAACAAAGTGGAGTGCGGTGGGCCTCAAAAATGTTGACTGTTGAAAACAAACGTGACAGAAAACTCATGTCTTCGTAAGCTTGACCCTCCTCGAGACAGACCGTTTGACAATTTCATGAATGTTGTGTGACAATGGATGAAGTATATGTATGTCTCTTTTAGCCACAGCACAATATGCTTTCATAACAGTGAACACGCCCTTCTTTCTGTACTCCTAAAAAGTTCCAGTAAGTCCCACAAGCAGTCGAAATGAGATTCCTGTTCTTTTTTTTAGGGATGTGAGGATGTAATCTTGAGTTGAATACCTTGGAAAGGGTGAAGCAATAAACAATGCGTACTATGCTACCCAACTAAAGCGTTAGAGAAGGGTGTCAGGCAGAAACGTTGTGAATGATATGGTAGAGCTTCTCCTTTCACATTAAGACATGGGAGATCAACCATTGTAATGTCTGCCATCGAGTCCTATGGATTCGAAATGCTTCTCCATCCTTTGTATTCACCAAATCTAGCCCTCTCAAACTTCTGGCGGAAACTCACTTTCCATCAAAGATGAAATCCTGTCAGTGGTGGGGGACTTCTTTAATATGGAGGATGAAAAGTTGTATTAGGAGAAAATTTTGGGTCTGTAGGACCTGTGGCTAAAATGTCTGACTCTTAAAGGAGACTAATTAGAAAAAAAGACCAAGAACGATTAAGCTCTGTAACACCCCTCTGTGGTAGATTGAGAACTTTTCCGTCACTATTCTCAATAATGATAATATTAGTTTCATAAGATACCAGTAATTTAACAGTATAACGAGTTAGGCTTATGTGTTACACTTCTCAACAACTATGAATATTCCAATAGAAATGATCATTTAGTATTAAATCTTACAAAATGATGTATAAAGAATAGGCCCTATCAATCTTCTTATACAAAGGGTGTTAAATAAGTGTTCCACAAATGAGTATAATCTTTTTATTATTTGCAATATGATGATAAAATTTTAGGTGAACATACTTTGATCCTATGGTTTCAAAATGATAATAATTCTTGTTTCCTACTGTTCACAGGTAAACCACAATGGACACTAAAGTAGTTATTAGGACTCGACAACGGTCGGTAATGGAATTCCTGTTCAACACCTGCCATGAATCAGTCACTTTAATTCATAGGAAATTGCTTCCGGTTTATGGGGATCACACATTGGACCCCACAAGTATCCAACATTGGATGCAGCGGTTTGGAAAACCAAGGCTTTCCAGCTAAGTTTATGAAATAGTGTCCTCCTTTCTCTGATGCCAGTGCAGTGACATTTAAATACTCTTCTTGAAACACGGCTCCACAATTAACAACGAGTGTTATTGTTTATCACTGCATAAGGAACAACTTGCTCTCCATAACAAGAGATTAGAGATGCAAGATAAGGTCATGAAACTCGATCATGACAATACCAAACCTGGCACAGTCATGAGGACTCAGCAGAAAATCTTGAAAATAGGATGCAAAGTCGTTCTTTAGCACTATATATTTCAGATTTCTTCCTGTTCGATCGTCTTGAGGACCACCTGCAACAACAAGAAGAAAATCATTCACAAATGACAAGGCCCTCATTTCTTATGTGAAACACTGCTGTAAAAGTCAGCAACTTCCTAATACCATTAACCTTAATACCTGCTAGAATTAGCTTCCTTATGCGTTGAGTAACTCACATTGTTAATAATTACGAAGTAATACGTATTTATTTTGGTTCGAATATCTATACTGTGAATTGTAAATATTAAAATATAAATCACAGAGCAAAAGGTAATCGGGTAATGAAATAGAAATATGTCATTATTGATGTTCCATCTATATGCGGTCGTAGTAGCAAGACACAAAATAATTACAATAGTGCTTGGCACTTGGCAGTACTTCCGAAGTTTCGGCGTCCAGTAAACTAGGCGTAATAGTAATTTACATTTCGTTCCAGTATATCCTGACCTTCCAATGAGGTGAAATTCGTTATTCGGACAGCGGTATATTATACAAAAACACTGAATCCATATGTTTAATGCGGAAGTGTGTACGGGGCATACGTTTTCCAAATTCTACATACGTGTACTGTCTTTTTCCCTCTTAGATGTTATATCATGCCTCTGCATGGGGTCTGACATCTAACAGTCTTCTTTATATTACATGCGTATCAGTATGTTACTTAAGTCAGCTATATGTACGTGTATACGTCCATCTGTATGTGAAATCTTGACCGCGTGTTTACATTTCTTTCTTATATGCGAAAAGTACGTATAGACGGAACACTTATGCGGAAAGTATTATAAAACACGTTTTCAGTTATACATTTGCTGCAAGTTCAGACAATTCCACGAAAGATGTTTTGGGTTAGTACAATTGTAACATCCGATCTTACATCTGGTAGGAAACCATCCTTTGTCACGCAACCAATGGATATACCGGAGACATGCGTGTTCAGAAAAATGGCTGGAATATCAAGTCGGCCCGGAGCAGGCCCCTATCCAGGGGGTCTAGGGAAGCCGCCCCCTCCTAAATTTTCGCTGGCTCCCCTAAATTTTTCACAGTAAGATTCCAAATGAACTATAATATGGTTGGGTCGCCCCTTCCTAACTTCGGCCGGGCTCCCCCTTCATTTTTGGGCTGGCTACCGGCCTGATCCGAAGATAATGTATTGTTGAACAGAGGTACTGAAGAAACCCATTGGAAATATAGAATTAGTAGTAATTTTGGTCTACAAATTCGAAATTGACCATTCTTCACTGTACCCGTGAAAACCATTGACAGTGAATTTGGAAAAGGAACAGTAAATGAACGCACCACACATGAATGGGGTAGGAACATTTGTTATCATGGACACACAACACTAAACGCGCTCCGCACACTACGAAAAATGAGCGTTACAGCCAAATAACATGCTCTAATGAGATTCTCAGGAATACATGCAAGCAGACCTTTGGAAAGTGTGTATTGACTTGCAAACGAGTTTGAGATACACACTATACTACCATCGTTCGTCGATTCAGTGCAATCGATATAGTTAAATAACTGAACTCAAGATTGTTACGTGATTTCACACCATTCAACAAGAACCGGTATCTGGTGGTGTAAAGCTCTCTGAATGAAAGGAATAGAAAGGTCTCCTTCATTGCTGTACCAAATGATGAAACACGGATTTGCTACAATAATCGTAAGAGGGAGGCGCGGTGGCTCAGTGGTAGAGCGTTCACCTCTGGTGCTTGGGATCCCGGGTTCGAACTTTGTGGTGGACAAACACCGTGCTCGTGGGTTTTCTCGGGGTTGTCCCGTTTCCTCCCACTTTCTTCATTCCACCATTTTCACTCATCTCTCATTATCACCGTCTCCTTTAACCTAATCGGCATAACCGTGGGACGTAAAACTCAAAGATTTCATTTCATTTCATTTCAATAATCGTAAGAAGAATTGTTGGATCTTAATCAACAACTAGAACCTGCTGAAGGTGTTGTTTATGGCATTACTGAATCATTATGTCTTTCTCCGTCGAGATGAAACTATATATTATAGTGTTAGATTCTACGAAATGCACCACAATCTTCTTTCCAAACATCCAGCGATAGTTAACACACGTGGTATCCTCATATTGCGAAACCATAAACACCCACATGTTTTCTTTTCACGAAATAACTTGATGATTTGGCGATGCAGTGTATGATTAAGAAACTTGTCTTCGAAAGTGTTGTCATCTTTCATCATGAAATCGATCACTGGCTGACTCACAGTAAACAAGTGAGTGTGTGCAAGTCGGAGATTAGTTCCACTAATGTTTCCTCTGAAAGTAATATGTGTTAATTGGACGTTCTAATCGCACCAACCAATGTTACTGTCATTTCGGATTCGAAATACTAATGTGTTCAAATGATTTAACAATGCGAGACACGAGAATCCAGCGTTTACATGGGAGACATCACATGTGTGTTTAAAAAGAAATTTAGGTCCCGAATGGAATTAATTCCTGAAGACTAGGGACAAAGCAGTGAATGGCTTTCCACCAGCCGTATTTGGACATAGTTCGGCAGTTTAAGATTTCTATTGATAATCTAAATCCAAACTAAAATAAAATTATATTATAAATGGAAAATGTAAAAACTACTTTTAACTGACGTAGTAAAACGGCATAAAAGCACAGTCCATAAAATCCATATTGCTACAAATGGAGGAAAAGAGTATTGACTATACTTACCTGGTAAAACTGAAATGTTGTTACGTTCGATGACGTGGGCCCTAGATACGTATTTAATATGGACGCAATAAATCCTATGCAATATTTTACAGGCAGAGAAAAACATTTTGAAGAGTGGTACATAACACATCGAGTTGGCCGTCAAGTAAAAAATCATGCCTCTTAATGCACTGTTGAAAATTATATTTGGATCATGAGGATAAGGGTTCAAGTCATACAACTGCTTCAACCAAGGGCGCCCATCAGTTAGGGGGCAAGGTGGGGCGCTCGATCCCCCAAGAGGAAATTGTACTCGGGAATATAGAAAATCCAATAGAATTTTTACATTAGTTACAGCAAAATTTGAAACTATATTTGAAATGTTGCTTATACTTGCCCCCTTGGAAACCACAACATGGGCACCCTTGGCTTCAACACGTGAATGTTTAACGAATAAGTGCAAATAAACTATTATCGGTAGCTAGAGCCAAAATAATAGGCTCATTTCGTCATCAAAATTTACGTTTATCTTTTTAAAACCAAATAATGTTATGTATCCTACAACACGTTAACTTGTACCACAAGAAATATAACAGTATTTCCTTAATGACCTTGTATAATACAAAAGCGTAACATATATTTTAATGATTGTTTAAAGTTGAAGGGAATTTATTGAAACGAATTTAAATAATAACATTTGACAACGGTGTTTTCGTTACAGCCACATTAACACGTATTTCTTATACATTTTGATGTGTTAAATTCAAATCCGTCATCAAATGTTTCCCATCGGGCTCCAGTGTTTTGTGATTTACATTTTTCATTTGTATGTTAAAAGCTGTAATTTTACACAACGTTACAAGTTCCCAGCAGATGCCAGTCCAAACAAGAAATATATGAAAATTGTTTTACCCATACTTTTTTTTATAGTAACTTAACTTTACTATATCTTAATAAACACAATATTTCAAACGCTAAAACATGGTATAAAAGATCTTTTATAATAAAACATTCATAATTAATTCTTACATATCTTTTGAAAATGTCTTCTAATTCTTTGTGTCTTAATTTTTCTAAAGGTGAGTGAGGCAACTTTTGTTGATATTGTTCATGATTGGTTATCTTTGTCATGGTGATCTTTAGTGGTTTTTGTTGATGAAAACTCATGTAAACTTATATTCGCTTGAATTTACACCTATTAGTTAAAAAGCAAAATGGTTTCATTCTTACAACAAGCAATTCAAATTTCTACTAGCATATTATATATAAAGTCGATTCATCAATGTTTGGTATTAATGCCAAACTTCAATTGTTCAAGTATTGTGGTCAGAAAAACACCATCTCCAACTTAGCGAACAGCATTACTGTCACTAGTGATCCTCGGCGTGGATCCTACATTTACAGAGCAAGTAATATTAGAAGAACTGAAAATTGATAGCATACATCCTAATTGTGCTCTTCCAATAAAAAAAAATGCTACAGGCTCTATACATGGTTCGATTCCTTACTGAAGATAAAACTCTGATCGATGAATTATTTCAAAATGGAGTATATATTTACCGCTGACATCATAGTGTTGAACCATCCTGCACACCACCGCCTCAATCTTTGCGTTGAGAGATTTGTCTTACCTACAACTCGCATCCAACCAACAAGTACATTCTTACATCAGTCTACTCTCATTGTAAATGACGTCACAAAATTAATAACTACATGCTCTTAAATCAATCTACCATCTGTTACACCTGCAATGGAAACCACCCCACGTATTCCTATCAATGTAAGGGTAAACTCAAACCTTTGCGTGACAAAGCCGAAATTGTCGTTCCACTACTCCTTCATGTCTCCTCCACACTAACCAATGTTTCTACATGCACTCAAACATCACGTATGGCAAGGTAGCTCCCCCTAGAATAGAAAATTGAAACAATGACTAGCTCATTAGTTTGTACTACATTTGTACCGTTTGTACCGAAAATATTTTCGTTTGTACCATTTTCCTTACAGGCTTACTTGAGAGGTCAAGTGGGGAGGCTATCTTGGCGTCAAGATAGCCAACCGTATCACAGCACAAAATTTGAAATACACCATTCGAAAGAAAATCGTTTGTACCGTTTGTACCGAAGAAAGTTATGTTTGTACCCTGATACTATTCGAGAAAGAGAGGATGACACTTTGGGTGGCCATCATTCGATTTGCTTTCGAATGGTGTATTTAATTTTTTTGTGTTGTGATACTGGGGGGCTATCTTGGTGCCAAGATACCCCCAGTTGACCTCTCAAGTAACCCTATAAGGAAAGTGGTACAAAGGAAAATATTTTCAGTACAAACGGTACAAACGTAGTACAAACGAATGACCTAGTCATTGTTTCAATTTTCTAAGTGGGGGAGGGGCTATCTTGCCTTACGTCAAACATCGTTACTTCCATCTCCAACTGAGAAACATGTTTAGCAATTCATCATTTTAGTTCCCCAAAATGTCATTTCATTTCAGTCTGACTATTCTCTCTCATGCCAGAAAGCTGCATACGAAATCTTTAATATCCACATGGCAGCCATGTATTCAGGTCAATACTCCGAGCCAAATTCTACAGAACAACATGGACAAGAGCAAAAACAAGAGGATATTCCAGATCAAGACAAATCCAGATCAATACTGTGAACATGTCATTTCAACGGTCGGTTTTCCAGCACTTACACTGACTCTCGCCACCATTTGTGACCGCTCAAATCAAGCATTACCATATCGTTTCCTTACATACCTGGATCTTAATTTTCGAACTTTATGCTAGCTGACATCAATTATGATTCAGACGAGCATAACAGAAACGGTTTGAGAACTTTTTACAATGTACCCACACCACTTGCATATCTACACTACATCGCACTCGTCCTAATTAAATGTATTATGGATGTACTCAGCTCAGTAAGCATGCGGTCACGTACCTATTCTTCTCACAATCATTCGGCCTGATATACATCAAGCAGATCCACAAGTTTCCATTCCGGAATATAATTTTGCTATAGCAGATTGTGAGAAATATCTCATCTATATCTCGGAGCAAGACAATCTACTGACATTTCGATTATATCCTTGGATGACATTGACTCCATCTCCGCTTCTTTAAGTACTATCGTAGTCACGCTACCGATCATGCAGTTCCAAAAGGTGACTTACACTCTAATCGGCTTAGCTTAATTTTTTCACGCCGTAACGCTTTTCGCTCTTCTCACGAATATTTAAAAAAATACCGAAATATAGTTAATCAGCATTTCCTACTACTACATCGATAATTCCAATGCATGGTCAAGCATTACATTATCGCTCGCAAACGGAGAGATTGGCGAACTTCTTGTAATACATTATGCCATGAAACGAACTCCACGAAATTCTGGAACTTATTCAATTGGCTTACTTATCAGAAGCGCGGCTCACAATATCCCACTCTAATTGATGGCAGAGTTCCTACCACTGATGCAGAGAAAGTAACAGCTTTCAGCAATCCTACCCGAACATTGTGTGCACTTACCATAAAAAATCAACTAAATCCAACTGAACCAATCACAGCTCCTATTATCAGTGATGATATAGTAGACTCTCAGAAACCGCCGTAATGCAGCTCCTGGAGCTGATACTATTACATATATAACTGTTTGTTACTTTCATTTTATTGTCCTGATTCTAACATTATATTATCTTATTGAGCCACAATGAATAAACAAAGTCGACATAAAGCAAAATGTCGTTTATTTTACACTTTCTTTGTATAAACTTTGTGACCCTTAAAAGGTAGTTGACATTATGTCTAACCTTGCTTCTGTTCCCATAGTAACATATAAATACATCGTCTTGGTAAAATATAAACAACAAAACATACACTGATTTATAACAACATATATTTCTTTTTCTTCTTTTTAACCTAGCTGGCTAGTGCATATTTTATAGAAAAGAATCACACATTTTGCCCAAAGAATACAATTAAAAATACAATATATCGTTGTATATGGCGCGCGAACATATGGACTTTCTTTTATTTATTTTACAAATAAAAGAAAGGAATCCTGGGCCGTTAGGATTCTTACACTAATCGTCAATACTTTTCGGACATTCCTCGTATATAAACAAAAATCATATTTCATAATTACTTATATACATCATATTTCACTCGCATATCATTATTAATATTTCATTTTACATTAATCTTATAATCATTTTTATATTTATATTTTTATAATATAACGCCGATAAGGAATTCCGAATTATAAATCTATATTAAGTCCATTCAAGGCCATGAAATGTTTATTAACAAAATTTAAATCATTTGGGCAAATTGAGAAGAAGAATTTCATATAGAATGTATTTTATGAATTATTTCAATTATCTTTTGGTTTGATACTTAAAATCATTATACTATTTATTCTCAGTGCCTTTAAAATCTGAATATTCATTAATCTTATTGTAACATTTTAAATAGGAAATAACCATATCACAAATATATTCAAATGAAATACATACTAAGATTAAATTATTATTAAACGCAAAAACAAAATTCAACATTAGGAAATACAATAAACATAGATAGATAAATTATTGGATGAAATAAAAGTTTAGAGATAAAATAACAAAAATTACAACACAATAAGTTGGAATATATATAAATAAGATTCCTCATTTTCAAAATTCCTCGTTCAATAAGATTCCTTGTTCTTCGTATTGAGATTACATACCATCTATCAAACTTCGCGTACATAAACAGTGTACGGTTTTCTCAGACGTCGTAACTTTAGCTTAAGTTACATGACCAACGACTTCATATAGGTTACATTGAAAGTCATAAATAGGAATACAGTATACTTCTACAGTTCTTTGCTTCTTACTTTGAGAATTTTTGCCATCTATGCTTTTCCTACAAAATCCAATTCGAAGAAAATCAGATCTACTAATTACACGCTTTCTACGTGTAGTGCTATTGCTATTGCTATTACTACTAAGATTAGGTTCGGTTACATAAGTACTATTACTGTTGCTATTAGGATTAGGTTCGTTTACATTACCGGTAAAATTAGGTTCAGTTCTCATGCGTTTCACTGGTGGTGAAATATCGTGTCTCCTAACGGATCTGTACTTGTCCTTTACATCACATCCACGGTAGTCTGTCCTGCCATGGTCTCTGTTCCACGAAAACTCTCTCGGAGTATCCTATGCATCTCTGTTCTGCTTCTTAGAAGTAGCCGCATTGTTGTAAGGCGGATAATTTCTATCTGACTTCTTTCTCTTTCTGTCAATCCAATCTTCTCTTCGCCAATCATTTTGACTTCCATCTATGTAGTTAGGTTTGGTTACATTACCGGTACACGTGTATTTAACATCACGTTTTACATTGAGATCATACTTTAATCTCACATGAATGTATCGAATGTGGTTTCGATTAAGGTTGGTTTGATTCAAGTTGTTACTGTATTGTACCATTGAAGGATTTTCAAAATCTCGCAATGTCATGTTTAGATGATTGAAATCAACGCACTGTATCATGTTCCATAAAGGCATCATCGGATTGTTCACTATTATCATTTTAGTCTTGTCATTGAATGCACAGTTCAACAGATTCAACTCAATCGGCCAATCAATACAAACATTGGTGGGAACATACGTTTTCTTTCTGAATTTCACGAACACTGGAATCAACTTTCTTCTTGCTACATGAAATAATGTCGTGAACATACCATTAAATGATTCTATTACAATTACTTCATCTTCAGGATTAATATCATGACATGATAGATACTCAACATGATACTGTGAATCCAAGTAGTCAATAGCATTCACTAGACGAAAACGATCATAACTTTTCACACATTGATGCATACCAAAATCTTCATTACCCGCAACATCCATAAGACAATCTAAAACATTCGACTGAAAAGAAAATTTAGGATAGCCTGATCCAACCAATACGGAAGTATGCTTTTGCGAGAATTCAGTAAATTTCACTAATGTAAACTCAAAATCTGTATTTTCCGTAGTTTCTGTGGAAGGTTCAGGTTCATTTAAAGCACTCATGTTAACCTGTGATGACATTTCTTTAACCTGTTCCATGTGCTGATCCTCTCGTTCCATCATTTGTCCCAAGTGCTGGTCCAAATGCTGTTGTATTCCGACTAACTCAGTATCCAATTGCTGCTGTTGTTTGTCCAACTTGCTATCAAGATGCTGATATAACTCATCCTTAATTTGAGAAAATTCATCCTTACGTTGTTGTGAAAATTCATACGGTACTTGGGGGCGCGGTGGCTCAGTGGTATAGCGTTCACCTCTGGTGCTTGGGGTCCCGGGTTCAAACCCTGCTCCCGCCAAGTGAACTTTGTGGTGGACAAACACCGTGTGCGTGGGTTTTCTCGGGGTTCTCCCGTTTCCTCCCACTTTCTTCATTCCACCATTTCACTCATTTCTCATAATCACCGTCTCCTTTAGCCTAACCGGCATAACCGTGGGACGTAAAACTCAAAGATTTCATTTCATTTCATTTCAAAATTCATACTTAAGTTTATTCATTTTTCCATCAAATTATTGAGACATTTGTTGTGATAGTTGTTTGAATAGATCAACCATACTTTCAGTATGGTTTGTTCCGATCTCACTCATACTGTTATCAACCACTTCGTGTTCGATATCACTCATCTTGACACTTCTATCTATTTTTGGGCCACTTCTTAGAATAGTATAAGTAATTTTTGGCTCAATTGTGATCGTTTTACTAAAACTTCTGAATGGTACACAAGGTTTATCGGCGTTTCGGCACCTTAAAATATATAACTGTTTATTATTTTCGTTTTAGTGTCCTGATTCTAACATTATATTATCTTATTGAGCCACAATGAATAAACTAAGTTGACATAAAGTAAAATGTCGTTTATTGTACACTTTCTTTGTATAAACTTTTGTGATCTTTAAAAGGTAGTTGACATTATATCTAACCTTGCTTCTGTTCCCATAGTAACATATAAATACGTCGTTTTGGTAAAATATAAACAACAAAACATACACTGATTTATAACAAGATGTTTTCTTTCCTTCTTTTTTTTAACCTAGCTGGCTAGTGCATATCTTATAGAAAAGAATCACACATTTCTCCAAAAGAATACAATTAAAAATACAACATATCGTTGTGCATACACTCAACTTCGCCAGACTAATGAATTAAACCAATAATCTACTAGATCTTAATCGTAGTGCTGACTACAACCCAAGGGAAGTTGAGACATCTCTGTGACATCTTGGAACTTGAGACACATTCTCGAAAGGGTTGGGAAAAAAACATTTTTTTAAGAAAAAACCTTTTTTGTTTAAAACGTTTTTAATGTTTAAAACAAGTTACTTTGTTTTAAACAAAAACACGTTTAAAATGTTTATTTTGTTTAAAACAATAATCTAAATAAACACATATATATATTAAATTTTTACACGCTCACGGATATTACTTGCAATCTAACCGCTAGACCAAACTTTACGAATTTACCCAATTTCGATCCGTCCAAATGTTCAATCCGGAGAAAGAAATCAGGAGCTTTCCGATGTCCGTTCACGTAATTGTTGTTTAGTTTGTGTTATGTACTATTGGTTGTCAGCATTCCTAAATTTGGCACAACTGCTGCGCCGGGGCTTTAAACATCAATAGCTCAGTCTTAAGATAGGAAGTTGAATTTAGTACTAATTTATATCTGAAGACTGCAGCTTTCAGACGGTGTGCATTTTATGCATGTGGGTGTACCACGGCGAGGAGGAGGAGGAGGGTAAAAGTCGTGACTTTTGTGTTTTTAACAGTGTTTTTGACGAGCATTCCCCTTTTGGAATACACTCATAAAAATTGGTATGTGAATCAATGAAGTAGGCCACTACGTGATAATATTCTGTATTTATACTTCTTGCTTATATGGGGGCAGTAGAAAGGGACAAAGGTGGCCAATTTTTGTAATTTCAGTTTTTTTTTTTTTTTTTTTTGACAAAGTACATTTATTTTTACAACAAACATCAATAGCTCAGCCTCTAAATTAAGTAGGAAGATGATTTGGTTCCAACGTATTCCCGAGGGACGAAGCTTTCTGCCAGTGTGCATTTTATGTATGTGGGGGGTACCACGGCAAAGGGCGGTGATGTTTGCCCTTTTTATATTTTCATCAATGTTTTTCATTAGGTTTTGGGAAACCATTCCACCTCCCTTTGTGGTACACCCATAAAAATTGGTAGGTGAAGCAATGAAGTAATCCTCTACATTAATCCAATGTTCTCGGGATTGCTGCCAGAGTGAGTGTTGTTGTGCTGAGCTCTCGTTACCATACAGCGGCAACATCTTCAGAGCTGTATGGTAACGAAAGCTCAGCATAGCAGCACTCACTCTGGCAGCAATCCCGAGAACATTGGATTAATAGTAGACGCCAGCAAAGCTTCAAGATCATATTAATCCTCTACATGATAATAACCTCTGTACATGTGGCTTATAGGAAAGGAGGGGGTAAATTTGGCTAATTTTGGAAACTTGTCTAATTTACATTTATTTTCAGAACGGTTCCGTATAAGACAAGATATCTTTCACTAAATTAGTCTAGAAGCATAATTCTTGTTCCTATATATGATGTGTGTAGTAAAAAAATGATTTGCATATGAACGTGGTACTATGGTGGGGGAGACGAGAGAATGTCATATTCAATGATTTTGTTTCTTCCCATAACTTTTTTGAGAATATTTCCTACATAAAACGAATTCATTATTCATCGTATTGCTGTAATAGCTATCACATTAGCATCATTTTATCAGCATAGGATGCCTGTAAAGGTTGCCAGAGATCCGCTAAGTCAATTTGTTCATATATTTTGATATTTTGTTTCTTCTTCTTCGAATATGACAGGAATTGCATGAATGTTAGCTCGTTGGAACCTATGACTTATAAGCGTCACAACGGTGTATGAATCATCTCTCTGTAATAATTAGGAGGGCCACCAGAACCCCCAACGTTAGAGTCTACGATTTTGTTAAAATGCCTGGCGGGCGTCTAAAGGTTAATTGTGTTTGTATCCCGTAGACACTATCCATTGTTCGTTATATATGTTGCAGATAGATGTGTATCTTGAAAACTGTTTAGTTAAAATATGTCATTTGCTCCTTGTAGGCTAGTCACTGTTCTTTTCTTTGAGTTGTATTTGTCAAAGTATTTTTTTATAGTTTATGCTGTGAGAACTGTTCATTATTATGAAAATCATTTTGACGAAAAAAATATTCAATTTTTGAACTTGTGAATTTGGATTTTAGAATAGTGTGTTTAATCATTGTTATTTTTGAAATTTAAGAAAAGTTCAAATACTTCACTTGATTTTCTGTTGGTTTAGTTGGACGCACATTGTTGTGCAGAATTTCGTTCAGTAATTGCTGTTACAATAAGTATATAACTCTGTTTGTAATTTACTCCATTCACAAATCCTATGAAGGATGGATTGTGTTTGTTAGAAAATTAAATTTGCTTCTTGAATCTATTTTAGCTATTTTATACATGTTCAATCAGCCTCGAAAAAACACGTTTAAAACAAACTGAATAAGACAACAGCCCTCGTTTTAAACATGTTTTAAACACTTGTTTTATACATTTAATTTTAAAAATATCAACCCTGATTCTGGACCAATATTATGGGCCGCTCAGTGCTAGAGCGTTCACCTCTGGTGCTCGGGGTCCCGGGTTCGATCCCAGCCTCCGCCAAGTGTACTTTGTGGTGGACAAACATGGTGTGCGTGGGTTTCCTCGGGGCTCTCCCGTTTCCTCTCACTTTCTTCATTCCACCATTTCTTTCATTACTTATCATCACCGTCTGCTTTAGCCTAACCGGCATAACCGTGGAACGTAAAACTCAAAGATTTTATTTCATTTCTGGACCCATATTAATAATGTTAAAAACTTCTAATCCGAGGCACTGTAGTAGCTGAACTGCTGGTAGAGTTCCGAAGCTGTTAACGTGAGACACAATTATGAAGAGAAACTGTGACAAGGATTACCATTTCAATGAAAATGCAATGATAAAAAAGAAAACAAGATAAATTGTGGGCATACATTTTTGAGCAACTTTATCTACAGAATATTTAGGATATTCTTTAATCAAAGTAACAAGATGTAAATTTAGGTTAAAGTAGGTACAATCTGTTCTTTTACAATTAATTTCAAATGGAGAAACAATTTTCCAGTGATGCGATTACAAACAACAAATATAATGTGTCAAAAATATAAAATGCTCTCCTTCTTATCTGCTAAAAGTGGGAAATTTCGAGATCGCAGAGACACGTTTCCGATCATGTTAAATGAGAAATTTATATACTGAGCTTCATGTTCCTTGCTTGGGAGCTTCATACATATTGAATTTTCCGCTTAAATTTTGACTCTCGCATACTTCCCTTTGGTCCTGCTCTAAAATCGACGAGACACGGTACCAAGCTAGTTCAATGTAGGTACAAACTATGTCCAAAATTTGATTTCAAATGACCCACCCGTTTTCCCGTAATGCTATCACAAACATCAGACAACGCATATTTCAATACGACAGAACAATGTAGAAAATGCTCTCACCTCAAAGCACGAATTTTCCAAAACACTGAGAGACGCTACATTTTATTTTTAATGAGGATTTACCAAGTACCACCTTCCTAACTTGGCGAGCTCCTAGTCGCACTACACACACACACACATTACCTAAAATTGTTACATATTTCTAACCTCTAACGAAATCTTGCAATATCTCAATTAGTATTCAGTGTTCCAAACTAAAACCGATACAGTATTACATACATACGTAAACAGCCAAATTTTGGACTCCTCTACAATAGTAATAACAAAAGTTAGAGGGAGGTATCTAATACCTAAGCACCTGAGTACCTAATACTACGGTTATGATATAACGTATTTCTGATAAGTAGAAACAAAATAACAAAGGATTGAATATTTCACCCACGGTCTTCAAAAGCTTTACTTTCGATCAAATGCTTAGATAACTATCATGTTCAACTGCCTAAATGGTTTGCAATAAACCTACAGATTATAAGTGTGTTTACAACAATTTGATATGACGCGGTCGGTCCTGAGTTCGCTTCCCGGTTCACTTCCGGAACACTCAGTCCAAAAAATGTAAAATATTTTTTTCAGACCAGCCACCGTGAGTGAAGTTTCCCTCGATTTACCTCACTCACACCAAGCAAATCCCGGGGTGGTATTTAACATATAGGTCCCAGACCTCTTCTTTCCTCCAAATCCTTTCTTCCTTCCCTTTTCTCGGATAGTGTGATTGTCAAGGAACGGAATTCATCATACGTGATGGGCTAATATGGGCATATATGTCGAAAGCACTGAAATCTAATTAATAATTGCGGGGTATAGATGCAAAAGGGGCAATCTCCACTCGGCCGAATTTTTCAGGATGGGCGATTAATTGATATCTTGTAATCCCCATAAGATTTTAACGTACATATTTTTTGGCATAGTAGAATGTAGCAATATTAAAGGGTTGAACATAAATTTTCCCCAGACAAAGTCCCTTATTTTTTATAATTACTGTTTCAAAATACGAGATTGCAAGTTTTGAAAATGAACGTGGACTAGTGAACTAGTACAGACTTGTTGACTCATTACAAACTAGTGAGGAAGTTTGGAACGATTCCAGGCAAGCGACACGGTCGCCATTGCAACGTCTGACGCCAGCGGGCCTCTCTAATTGGCTGAAGTGGAGATTGTCACTTTTGAACCGCACCGGGTAGTGGAGATTGCAAGTTTTGCAAAAATTGTGATATTCACCTTCAGTTTTTACTGGGAGGATGTAGGTTGTGAACCAAACAGACTTCACCGCTCGGTCGGGGACACTTAAAACAATACAGTCCCACCTCTAACTCAATTTCTCAAAAAATTGGAGATTGCCACTTTTGCATCTACACCCCTCAATTAGTAAATTCGTAAAATTTGATATGTCAATCAGTTCCGGATATATATAAACAGAGGTACAGATTGATATAGTACTTAACATGACGTAGTTGCAGGAAAGTGTTTTTAAAAAAATGTTACTTTCGTCTGCTTCTTTTATATTACAGGAATAGTTTTTGGTAATTGTAATTACAATAAGTTCTCGCAAATTATGTAAACAGTAGGTAGTAAGCGACTAAACAAAGTTAACCAATGTTCATCATATCACCGGAACGAGTTGCGATATAGAATTAATATAAAAGCATTACGATCTGAAGTTTATTGCAAAACATCTATGTTATTGCTGTTATTGTTATTACTGTTGCAAAGACTTCCGAAATTTGGATGTTTACTAAAGTTTTTGATGCTGTAGGGTTCTCAGTTTGTGACACTGAATACCAAATAGGTATTGTATGTTTTTTCATTTAGCATGTAGATTTGAGATTTAGGTATTAGGCATTAGATTTCTGGGATTTCGGCACCTATGGCGATGTTAGCCCCAGATGACGACCACGTATAAGAGATGACGTCCCTCGGTGACCATATTATTCAGAAAAGTGGGAAGGAAGAAAAGGGAATAAGACCTATCATGGCATTTGCCTGGTGTGAATTAGAAAAACCCGGGAAAACTTCCCTCAGGATGGCTGGCCTGTAAAAGCTTTTACACTTTTTCGATCGAGTGTACCCACCGGGAATCGAACTCAGGACAACTCGCATTAAAGAGCATTAGCCACTACGCTACTTGAGGCCACTCGTAGATCTGAAATATCTAATAAACTTACGTAATGTTATTTTTTAAAAAATATATAATTTTATGTTTGATTGTCAACACTGTTAATCTGGTGGTGTTGCGGAATATATCAGTGTCACCTTTTCGATCTTTTCATATTACAAAATTTAATCGCTTTTTTATATATTACTTTAAAAGTCACAAAAACGTTTCAAGATAAATTGTCCACCCTGTATATTTATAATAAAAGAACACTTTGTTTCCAATCTTTACATTTTTATAACTAATATTGACCGATACGTTATAGGCAATCCATATGCGCTTTAGGATAAATTGTAGTATATTCAAAAGTGTTTTTTTGTTTTAAGATGCATTTGATTGGAACTTCATGGTCCTTTTTAGCCACTAATACTTTGTAAGCCGGAATCCAGTGAATCATAGAGAAATGTGCTTAATTCTTCCCTTGTGAATTGAGAGATGGACTTAATCGGTATTTGCACGGAAGAGTCAAGCACAGATCATGTGTTCTTTTTCGTTTTAGATTCTGTTCGTGATGTCTATATAGTCCAACGACTCCAACATCCCGCCTCCTTCCCCTTTGCAAGACAAAACCAATATCCTTTCTGCCTGAGATTCATATCCTGTGCATGGCGGTCTCACCTGTCACGGGTTCTGCGCTGGTCACTACGAATTTCTGACGTCGCACACGATAAACCAGGATAGGGAAAAAGTAAAAAAAATAAAATGACATACTTTCAACTCACTCCTTCCATCCATCCCCACCGGATAGCCTAAACGTCTCTCAGATTCTTGGTTTGGATGAATACATGATGCAGGCCTGGAAGTAAGCATAGTGAGTATTGGAGAGAAAGACGCCATAGTGTTCTCTCTTTTCTTTTGTTTAAAAGGGTGATGACGCCACATCAATAATGATAAATAAATTATGTTCTATTGTTCGATGTATACTATGTAATATTAGAGTTTTAAAAATAAGGAAATTCTACCAGACAAGGCGAGACTAGTAAAGTTTCATTTGAGAGATACAATTTTTAAGAGTTTTCTAGTAGATATTTTTAGATTAAAAGATCAAATTTATTTCAATCAAAACTTTTCTTGTAGGCCTTATATCTGGAGAAACATATATTGTAGCCAAGCCCAAACTATCAGTTAACTCAGTATGATGTGCTTATTCCATAAAAAATACGAAAACTCAATTTAAGGGCCGTTCAAAAATTTTGCGTCCCCTGATTAAAAAGACTAATTATTGGCTAAGATCGCAATGTTTTGACACTTTTTTTTTGGATTATTCCTAAAATTCTTGACCAAGATCGAAATTTTTGCTTCATTTTTTTAATCATTTCTAATTTTCTCGTTAAGAAAGAGATTTCTCGTAAACTATGAAACTATTCATATATATATATATATATATATATATATATATATATATATATATATATATATATATATATATATATACACTTTAAAAGTATTTTTTATTCTCAAACCGTAAAATTGTTCTACCTGGCCAAATAGGCCAAAGTAGCCCATGTGAAAAATTACACCAATTGAATAATACTAAGTGGTTTTCCAAGCAACGTCAAGTTTTCAATGCATTTAAAATATACAACATGAGGCGTGCATAATAAGTTAATAAATATACAAGGTGTTCAGAAAGTAACTATACACTTCGTAACTTACGAGTCACGGTGCACCAAACACCGACCTTTTGATCATTCAGTGGGGACACATGAAATTCATGCGGATTCTCCGTACTCCACACACAACTATTACGTAACCGGAGAGGTAAAACCATGCCTCATCCGTGAAAAGCGTTTTGTCAATATCATATCAGACATCACTTAGCACACCAGAACATGGCACTGCATAGTTACTTTCTGAACACTCGGTATATTACAAAGAAAATAATTGTTAAAATATTAGAGATAAATTGAAAATAATGTCATACATATATTTGTGGTAAAAACTGACTCCCAAAACGTGTCACATTACCTCTTTTTATTAACAATTTTGAACCTGAATCCAAGATATCCGACTTCGAGATGCTCACCATGATGAAATTACACAGTAATTAATGTGGTTCTACCTTTATTTCCCCTATCCAAAATATGAAAAGATAGAAAGCATATCGCCTGAATTGATCTAGTCAACAGAAGATGAAATTAAGGTTTAGGCGTAATCAAGGTGGAATGCAATTACTAGAATTCTCTCGACGTATGATATTGTTTTTACCTATGTCCAATAGTCACATTTATTATTGAAAAGAAAAAATTAATCCGTATACAAATATGGTGAGAACAAAGTCTAAACATAAACGTGAGACAAATATTGTTCCTTGCCACATCTTTAAAATGTTTTACTTTTTGAAATATTCATGTGCCGATCCCAGATAAATAACATATTGCTCTTTATCTGGCGGCTTGATTTCCCTGACTTTTTTCCCTTGTTTATTAAATGACTTTGACGAACTTAGTTTTAATTTTCACTAACTAAGAAACATTTAAATATACATCAAGAAGAAATCAGTTAACTCGAACTATTCATTTCAAAGAAAACTCTAAAAAAAATCCCTATATTAAAATGCTGAGTTGTATATGTTTGTGCTCAAGAAAAGTTTATGTGTTTGTGGCCAATCCTTTCGACAATGAGATCTCGAAAACCACAACTGCTAGAAACATGCCGTTTAAGGTGATCGATTTCAAGTTTTGTGTAGTTTCGCCAGGTTTTATTCAAATTAAAAAAAATAAAGAAAACTTGTCTATTTTTCTATGCCATATTTTTGGCGTCGTTTTGGTCCTATTGACACTTGAGAAATGTAACTAGTAGAGGAACTACGTATAGCATTTCAGGTGCTTTAGTCTAGTCCCTGTCCATAAGACCCGTAGGAAAGTCATGTCTGACGGCTGTTCTCTTCAAATCCTGTTAGTACATGTCTAAACAAGTGTAAATCACGAGGGTAGACTTTTTGACTTATGGGCAGTTTTCTTCTACAGGGGCGTAATCCTAGGGTGGCGGCGCCCCTTTTGAGTTGTTGCCGACTTTTCCTAAAATGATTGTAGCTGCCATTATGATTGTAGCAAAACAATGAATAAGTGTTGTTTGCTTTCTAAATAGTCAAGGAACTAAACCTAGATATAGATTTTTGGCGTAGCCGTACAAATAGAGTGAGAATAGGGGGGAAAGTCCAATTTCAGCTATTTTTTAAAAAAGTCTGTTTTTATTTCCTTTCCATAATATTCGAACGGTGATCTCTTGTGTAACAACGACTTTTTGGCCAAGACTTACAACAATCCTCTATACAAGGACGCAATTTTTGACAAAAATCTCCCAATAGTTATCTCCATAAAAAAAATATAATATAATCAGACGCGCGAAATTTTTCAGAATGTAAACTCCCGTGGTTTAGTGTTTGCTTCACTACACACGTTGCAATTCTAATAGAAGTAGAAAATGATTAACACATCGTTGTATTATTATTCACGATTCTTAGATTAAACAGCACTGATAATGTTCTGTGCGATATTCCTGCTCCAAAAAGTACGTGATGTACAACAATATTTCTTGGTACTCGTATTAATTGGCTTTATTTATGAACTTTTTGCTAACGTGGGTAACTTTGTTTCCATTTTTGAACTAATAATAAGTTTCAATGTACAATGTCTCGAATTTTACCTCTAAAATAGAAATTTTGTCTTGTGCGAATTTTTCCAGGTTTTCTCTACAGCAGCTGCTAGGATAGAGATAAACGTACTAATTTAGTGTGCCTTACTGCCTGCTATCTCCACTTAAAAAATGTTTATGCACTTCAGATGGTGATGTTACCTTCGCTGTAGGAATAATTTGGAATGTATTCATGTCTAGTCTAGTAACAATGGACTATCTTCATTCTTGCAAATCACTGATGCAATAATTTTCTGAAAGGATTAGGAGTTATTCTGGTGAAGTAGTTATGGCATCAAGTGTGGAAAGATCTTTACGTGGAGTGAAATTAACACAAGGAACTAGTAGTGATTTTGATTTGCCAAAAGATAGACAAATATCATAAGACCACAACTTCAGCAATTGGTAGAAATAATATAAAAAATGCTGCTGAAATCACGGAAGATGAAGTGTTGCAGAGACTTCGTTCAGTGGATTCTGAAGTGGAATTTGTGAACCATTGCAATAATGCTACAAGTTTTACACACTAAAAATTAAACAATCTACAAAAAAGCTACGTTCAGATATACTGTACTACCCCGTACAGAACCATCATGTCAAAAAAAATCCAGTATACGAAGTAACATGCGTAGTGTGTGGTCTCAATAAATACGCTGGTGTCAGGGAGAAGCACAGGATTTGTGAAAGTTTCCGAGCTCTTGTCTTCCGCGAGACAGTAATGTTTTTTAAGGACGATGTATATACGAGAACTTTTGATCTAGAAGATGAGTCATCAGTTTTTGGAGCAGACTTATACCATCATGAACTATGCCTAGAAACATACCTTACTAAATTCAGAAGAAGTTCACAGGAAAACAAAAGCACTGAAAGAAAGTCGCCTAAAGAAGAAATGATGACAGAACTTTCACCTGTAATCAAACAGTTTCTGGAAGATGGCTACGGTGCGATTTTGTCAGAAATGCGAGATTACTTAAACGGTAAAGGGACAAGAATCGTGATAAGCAGCAAAGAGGTCAAGCATTTTTTACTGAAGATTTTTGAAACTACGGTTAAATTTTCTAAACATACTAAAACCAACGAGTCTCTTATTGCCTATTCATCACATTTGACTACCGAGAGACTAACACAGATCGTCCGGAATCACAATGCTATAAGAGATGCCGGAAGATTAATAAGAAACCCCTTAAAAGCTGCAACAAAACAGTTGGTGATGCTCAGGATCTGAAGAAGTCATGGATCACTACCCCTGTTCCATAAATATTGCTTGATTTTTTATGATAACTTTCCCAAGTAGGACGATATCAAGCTCCACGAAAGACATGGATTTACATGAAGACGATGGAGTCGTTGATTAGTGAGACCATTGATAAAGCTGAAGATGACGTACTGACAAAAAATTCTCTTTCTTGTAGAATAAAGTCAATTTTTTAGATTCTCTTCTATAACGTACATAGAGGCAAGAAAAAAACACCTTTACATCTCATGACAGCCCATGTTATATATGAAAAATGTAAAAGTAAAAGTTTGGTAACATCTTTCAATAAACTTGGTGTACCTGCAATCAACAACCAAGTTATGCATGCACGTGTCAAATTAGTCCAATACACTGTCAAGTCTTGTTCTGATGGTATTTCACTTCCAAGTCACTTTGTTAGTAATGAATTTAGAATGGATGCGATGGATAACTTCGACCACGAAGAAGCTACACTTTCAGGTTTGCAAGGAAGTCATAACACTGTTCTGGTAGTATTTCAAGAGAAACCTAAAGAGGCAACAAAAAAGTCCTATTCACTGGATATTGTTGAGAAGAATTTCTCCGAACGTGTGACGTCTCAATTCTCATGTCAAAACCCAAAGCATTATCGCAAGCAATCGCTGCCTTTGATGGTATCTCAGAATTTAAAAACGTTTGAAGATTTATTTGATGTGGATGTAAGTGAAGTGACATTAAGGGAATCTGCGATCAGCATGATGAAAACTTTGCATTTACTTAGTGATAGGGACATTAACGTAACGTGGGGGAGCTGTCAGCGCAGTCATATCGAAATCTAAAGTTCCTCTTCACCAAGTTGGGTTCTTACCTGTATTGCCATACCCTATTACAGCATACGACAGAGTCTATTCTGCAATGAAAAACTTCCAGTACCTTCTCCATCATCTTCATCAACCCGCTTTACCTATAGCTTGCGACGAGGCAAGTTTACCACAACGCTCCAGAAATCCAAATTACTTCAAACAAGTTCCCAGACATCGTCCTGATGATGGGATCTTTCCATACGACCAAAGCACTATTGGCTTGCATAGGTAAATATATATCAGGAAGTGGGTTAGAAAACAACCTTATTGAAAACTCAGTATTCGGACCAAGAGCAGTCGAAAGTGTACTGAAAGGGAGTAACTACATTCGTTCTACAAAAGCAATGTTCATGCTTGCTGAAGTATTTGAAAGGCTGAAATGGAAAACATTTTTGAAAGGTAATGTCAATGCACCTAGTAAAATAGCCACCGACACATTGAGAGCAACTAAAGATAAAGATATTGAGAAAGCACAACTCCTGTTTCAAGATCTTACTAACAATTTCATAAGCTTAATCCAAGGTATGAAAGCGTTCTCTCAGATGAATGCTGAGCGATCAGAAACGTTGCAGTACTTGGAAGGTTTTTTGTTTCTTGTGTCTCTTCTGAAGAATCTTATTCGAGCAGACAGAGAAGGTAATTGGCTTCTTCATTTCAATACCGTTCAACAACTCTTTCCAGTGTTTCCAGTTTTTGATAAAATCAATTACTTGAGGTGGGCATCCGTGTATTTAGAGCAGATGCGAAACTTGGAATTTCAACATCCACAAGTTTTTGAAAAATTCATAAAAGGATTCTTTGTAGTCCCAGGAACCACAGGGAAATTCAATGCGGTTGGATTGGGCATGGCACTGGAGCAGACGATAAATAGATTCCAAAAACCACAAGGAGGAATAATCGACCAAACAAAAAGAAAAGAGTACGTTGTTGAATGGCAGTTAATCTACCCCGAGATTCTTGAAATAAGAAATGCTTCTCGGTCATTAATAGGTGTTGCAGTGGTGATTACGATCTTCATATACATCACGAATTAGTAGGGAAACAGAGTGAGGAGCTTGAAGGAAGCATCTAGATGATGTGCTTGTATATTGAGGAAGACAAAATTCTTATGATACCACAGGAACAATGAAACTCCAAAATCTATCGACAAATGAACTTGTACCGCCACATAATGCAAAATCAATACTTTCCCTTCCTGCAAAAGGGAATGCACTTTATCTTGAATTTAGGAATGAGAGGTTTGTTTCCAAATCAAAAGCACTATCTGCCCCATGCACAAAGTGAAGTTGCCACCTTTCAATTCTGTTGGTTTACAGGATGCAAAAAACGATAGGTCTAATTCAGTTACAAATATAATCCATGCGCAAAGACTCGTTAATATTTGTATGGAGAAAGGCATGTTATTGAGCGAGATTCTAAATTATGACATTTTACCAGTTACAACATTGGTGGTTAAAAACAGTGCAACCACTAAATTGCAGAAATCGGATTTGATGACTGCTTTGATAAAGAAATTTGACGATTCCGAGTGCAGTTCTACTTTTGAAAAAATCTACCGATGTGTTTGATAGTGGATATTACCACGAAACCACGGAAGTTTACATTCTGAAAAATTTCGCGCATCTGACTATATTATATATATTGTGGAGATAACTATTGGAAGATTTTTGTCAAAAATGGCGTCCTTGTATAGAGGATTGTTGTAAGTCTTGGCCAAAAAATCGTTATTACACAAGAGATCACCATTCGGACATTATGGGAAGAAAATAATAACAAATTTGAAAAAAATTTAATGAAATTGGACTTTGCCCCCCTCTTCTCCCTCTATTTGTACGGCTACGCCAAAAATCTATATCTAGGTTTAGTTCCTTGACTATTTAGAAAGCAAACAACCCTCATTAATTGTTCTGCTACAATCACAATGGCAACTACAATCATTTTAAGAAAAGTCGGCAACAACTCAAAAGGGGCGCCGCCACCCTAGGATTACGCCCCTGTAGAAGAAAACTGCCCATAAGTCAAAAAGTCTACCCTCGTGATTTACACTTGTTTAGACATGTACTAACAGGATTTGAAGAGAACGGCCGTCAGACATGACTTTCCTACGGGTCTTATGGACAGGGACTGTATTACTTTGCTTTAATCAGAACGACAAAACCTATTGCAAGCTGACAACTTCAAAGGCTTGTGGACCCACAACGAGGCGTACTCGGATATGGAATTATAAGAGAAAAATATTTGCATTTGGTATCATCTATCACTTGTTCAAGTTTTCTACAAACTCACCCCAACATTCTATATATTAGAATACTACATTAATATGTTTGTCTGTAGCAATTTACTCTTTTTGAGAGTCTTTGTGTCCTTTAGTTGTGTTGGTACAGGGATTTGCACAGATATATTGAGAAGTGGCAAGGAGTTCACGCTCATATTAGAACTGTACGTTGTGTAAACAGCGCAGGTTCAGTTAGTATCCCCATAAATGCAATTGAATATAGAACACATGATAGTGGATATATTAAAAAAAAACCTTTGTAGCCTCAAAAATGAGTATTCAGTAATGTTTGAACAGTATTATTACAAGCCCATTTCATTATATGTCACACTCATGTTGAATTTTGTTTCCAAAGTACGTACTATAACAAACTAACTAACTCTATGGCCTATGGAATTTCAATGTTGCGTTCACATAAGCTCTCCACTGACCTCTTTCATTAATCAACTGGATCCAGTTTCTATCTTGTATTACTATATCTGCGAAATCTATCTTATTATTATCCACCCATCTGGGTCTTCTTAATTGACGTTTTCCGATTAGACTTCTGGTAAAATCTTTGAAAGCGTTTCTACTTTCTTCCATTCTGGCTATATGACCTACCTCCCCCCTAAGCCACTTACAAGGGGAGTACTTGAAGTGGGTACGAAGGGATGTGCATGTGTTATATATCGTTAGAAAGGTCACATCGAGTACACCTCACATGTGAAATATCTCGCTTGAATGAGGCCTTACATTTTGCACTTTTAACATTTAATTCGTATTCAACGATCAGAAAGAAACCCTACCTACCCGTTTTCAGTTCCATAGCACTGTTTTGCATTTTGTCCGCCATCTTGGATCCTCCATTTTAAATCGTACACTTGTGGTATCCGATTCATATATAGCGAATATCTCTATATATCTAATTTCAGATCCATAGCATGTTTTTTGTAATTTCTGAACACCACGTTGGATCCGCCAGTTTGGTTTGTAAATATTTGATGTGGAATTTCTATTCACCTACCTTTTAAACCTATATATATATATATATATATATATATATATATATATATATATATATATATATATATATATATATATATATATAGCACATTTCAAAACAATTACACCATAGCTTCTTATTTTGCCCACGTTTTGTAGTGTTTCGAAGTGTGCCTTGCTCTAACCTTCAAATGGTCGCCACGCCCCGTACAGGCCCTATTCAAGCGAGATATTTTACATGTGATGTTTACTTGGTGTGGCCTTTCCAACGATATATAACACATGCAGATCCTGGCATACCACTTCAAGTACAACCCTTGTTAGACTTTATGACCATAACAATGTCTGTAAATATTATACTATACAAGCATGTTGTATGCTCATTTCTCTTGTATTAAACTTCCAATGACACAACTAAGAGTGTGTGTCGATTTAAAGACAATTATAAGTAGAATTCACGTGGGTGGGTATACAAACATATTTCTATCCTTAGCCAACTGGATCCTTGTATTCCTTTTTATACGAGATCCATCTTAATATTGTCCTCCGATCTGCGTCTAGGTCTTCTTAATAGTTCTCCAGTTAAGACTTTGAAAGCGTTCTTACTTTCTTCCATTCTGGCTACATGATCTGCCCATCTAAGCTTCCTAGACTTGATGACCCTAACAATGTTTGGTAAATAGTACAAAATTATGTAGTTATGAAGTTTCCGCCATTCCCCATTCCCATTCCTCTTGGGTCCGAATATTCGTCTCAGGATCTTATTCTCAAATACTTTCAGTCTGCATTATTTACTCAGAGTACGCGACCATGTTTCGCAACCATACAGAACAACAGTTATGATTATCGTTTTATATATTTTAAGCTTCAAATTCCTCGATAGAATTCGCGACGACAAGAGATTTTGAACTGAATTTCTTTTTTTCTTTTTCTTTATTTTTTGAGTTTACGTTCCACGGTTATGCGGTTAGGCGAAGGATACGGTGATGATGAGTAATGAATGAAGTTGTGGAATGAAGAAAGTAGGAGGAAACGGGAGAACTCCGAGAAAACCCACGCGCACGGTGTTTGTCCACCACAAAATTTACTTGGCGGGGACTGCGATCGAACCCGGGACCCCAAGCACCAGAGGTAAACGCTCTACCACTGAGCCACCGCGGGCCCTTGAACTGAATAATTACACGAATTCGTGGATTTTGGTCGACATTTAATTTCTTCGTGGATATGGTTTTAATTGGATATTAATATTGATTATATATATATATATATATATATATATATATATCTTTATCTCTCTCTCTCTGTATATATATATATATATACATATATATATATATATATATATATATATATATATATATATATATATATATATATATATATATATATATATATATATATATATATAGAGAGAGAGAGAGAGAGAGAGAGAGAGAGAGAGAGAGAAAAAATCTTGTTTCGTAAATCTTTTGTAGTATTAATTTCTTTTATAATATGTGTGTATACATATATATCTAAATACGAAGGGAGACCAGAAGAATGACACACGTTTATACTGAGAGATTTTCAGGATATGACCGCAACCATTTTTCTTCTTTCTTTGTCTCAGAGAGAAGAGAGAAATGAGGGAAAAGAAGAAAAAGAAGTTTATTTCATCATAAAACAAAGTAGAGAGGAAAGCTGAGACGAGGAGAAAAGTAATAAACAGAGTAAGGCGGAAAATGTTGAGGTAATTATATAATCTACAAATAAAAAAAATAAAATAAAAACGGAAAGAGAAAGTAGTTCGGGGGCATCTTTTGTTTACGAAAGAGAAAAATCCCTCCGCAAAGCTTGTATAGCATAAGCCTGTAGAGAGAGAGAGAGAGAGAGAGAAAGTAGAAAACATAAAGCGGGTATTTCTTCTGTGCGCTACAATGTTCTTCCGCCATTTGCCTTTGTCTGCCAATGAGGCTTCTTCTGCATCTTCCTTTGTGAAATGTTCCTCATTACATGTTGAACCTCTTTTCCCTTTCTTTATTCTTATTTTATACCCATTACACATACATATATATACTAGACAACACACAATACCTTTTCTTGCTCTTTCGCTACACCGTTAACATTGTCGCATACATAATAGATGTGGATAGGGTTCTTATACCTTCTGACGAAGATGCTCTTCTGGTGGCTGGCAACGTTAGAACTTTTTATATTCATCTACTTTTCAACACACGACGCCTCTAAAATATGGATTCCCTTGTTTAATGTTTAATTAGGTTTGCCTCTGTGTATATTATTTTTATTTTAATCCTGGTCGTTCATTTTGTTTTGTTTCTACATGGGAAGGCTTTGTCCTTTTATTATTGTAAACTCATTCAAAATTCATCAATCTTCTTAAAATTTCAGCAAATGTTTTTCTCAATTTTAGTTTTCCAAACCACTTTACCTGTAAGTGTGGAAAGCTTTATTAAACAAGGAGATGCAGTGGCTGAATGGTAAAGTAGTCACCGCTCTAGCGTGGGGCTCCTGG
Source organism: Thermobia domestica (assembly GCF_964235325.1). Classification (NCBI taxonomy): domain Eukaryota; kingdom Metazoa; phylum Arthropoda; class Insecta; order Zygentoma; family Lepismatidae; genus Thermobia; species Thermobia domestica. The sequence continues at coordinate 198,610,597 of NC_137467.1, forward strand.
TTCGATTCATGCTTGTAGTAAGGGGATTTTGTGGTGGATAATATTGTAAGGATCCCCACATTACAGCATGAGCACATGTTTATAAGTGATACGTGCTATTATTGTTTATAAGCAGCAGACGATACACAAAACCAGGATGACACGAAGAACAACACGAAGGTAACCGAAAAGGAACGAGCCACCTGAAGAGGGCCTATAAAAGTGGAGGCAAAGAAGACAGAGGCATCAGTTGATCAGCGATCGTTAACCTATAACCATCCGTTGACCAGATCTGCAGGTTGTATTGGATTAAGGGGCTCTACATTACCTAAAACCGTTGGAGACTGCCTGGAGGCTGGAAGGAGGCTGCGTGCCTGGAGGCAAAGGGGATTCCTAATCACAAACCATACCTCACGAGGCTGCCATGAGCCGAGGAGGTTACTTAAGAACCATAACCTGAAGTGGCTACAAGATAACCCGCTGGCTGCCATTAACGAATGGGTTCCCATGTAAAATAACATTCCCTCCTTCACCTCTGGTCATAAGAAATATTTAAGTTATTAATTTTATAGACACAGAGACTATTATGTATTTTTGTAAAGTAAATAGGTGAAGGGCTAGAATCACGGACTCTCATTGTCTCTATTTACACATATTATTACAATACAGTGTGTCTATAAAAGAACTCCGGGGTTTTGAGGCAAAATATTTTAATTAGGTAAAAAACGTACATACATGTGTTATACATGATTGGAAAGCTTACATTTTCAAGTTTTGTTTTTAACAATTTAATACAGTTCAATATGAGCCCCGCCGGGGTTTTGAGGCAAAATTAGGGGAAAAAAAGTACATACATGTGTTATAAGTGATTGGAAAGCTTACATTTTCATGTTTGTTTTAACAATTTAATAAAGTTCAATATGAGCCCCGTGAGTGGCACTGCACATAACAGACTTAGTTTCTATGAGCCAAATAACACATTGAGCCTTTTGTTGTGGCGTCACCATAGCGCGAAGCGCAACAATCCACGCGGCACGGCACTGATTCACTGACTACCGCAGCCGCTACGTCGCCTCAAGGTCAACGCTCCGCAGCGCTGCCACCTGTTGATAAAAACATTTCCAATTAGTATGACTAAAACTTTTTGAGCTAGTTGTTTCAGAGAAATTAACTAAATTTTGCTCTCTTTTATCGTTAATAAGATATGAATTTCTTAAACTCCGGAGTTCTTTTATAAACACCCTGTATAGGCTACTTGCCAAGTTTAGATCTTCCCCAACTGGATTTCTTTGTACCCAAGCAGAAAGTTTATTCTAACTGCATTCGTAAATAATACTCTGCTAATACTTTGCTAATGTATCAATAACAATGGTAGTGTCACTGACATAAAAGAAAGTTAAAGTAGTTCTTTTAAAGTAATTCAACATATTAAGTATGGAACCATAAAGTTCGTATAATGCGTTGACTAAGTTTGTACATCACTCTTTGAAGAAAAGGGTAGAAAATCACAATATCATTTTCTTTTCCAGCATATCAACCGGAAGACTACCCTCAACTAGAAGAACTTGTTGATTTATCTCTTATGAAACAAAGAAACATGTGGCTTACTTCAGTGGTATTCCGCTTCCTTTGAAGCCGCCTGAGGATGATTTGGCTGCGTCAACTTTACTGTGTGTGCGAGTTTTCTAGAGGTTTCCTCCAATTTCCTGCATCTTCTACCATTTCATTCACTATCAATTGCTATGACTTTATTACTTTCTCCCTAAACCTACGTAGCACATAAAGCTTTATAAAACTTATAAGAACAGCCAGACTTGTTCCTCCGTTTAACTACTTCTGTGTCCACAGGTATAAAGGCAATCAAAATGAAGAGTAGAAGCAGTGAAAAACACTCTTATGGAATAGACTGAACGTCCCAAGACTTGGTCCCATCTCCTTTACTAATCTAGAACTAACCGAAAGCACTAGAAACATATCAGATTTCACCACTGATTGCCATAGAGGAAGAAATGTAATATAGCACGATGCAGTTTCTTCAAATCGATTCAGTGTCCCAAGAGTACACAGAGAAAAAAAAAAACTTATGTGTAATACGTAAAAACAAAGGTTACTTGCGTTAATCCTATACTTTTTGGACTTAACGTACGACTATATGTAGGCCTAATATCCTGTAGCATACGTGTAACTGAAAACGTATGTTTTATATATACTTTTCGTATAAGTGTTCCATCCATTCGTACTTTCCGTATGAAACAAAGAAATTTAAATAGACGGTCAATATCTCTTATACAGATGAACGTATATAACATATAGCTGACGTATGTAATATACGGAAGACTCTTAGATATCAGACATTCTGTAGCGGCATTATGTAACATCTAAGCGGGAAAATCACAGTACATATGTAGCATATGGATAACGTATGAACCGTATAGATTTCCGTAGTAAACATATGGATTCCTTCAATTTGTACAATATACCGCTGTCAGGGTAATGGATTTTTCTCGGTGTAGATCCTTTGATCTCTGTACTAAAACTTAGGTGATACGTACTCACCATTACTTCCGGTTTCAATGCTAATCTTAGTGGAATAAAAATAGTAAGAGATAACCGCAAAATGGCTTTTGGACATGGACTCAACCTTGTGAGAATGTTTTTTCTAGACCTTTATATGGTTCTTTTTAAACCAGAATTTGTGGAAAATTTGTAATTTCCGTAGTGACACCTATAGTAAGTAAATGCCAATTGACAGAAAGAACCAGTTTTAGGATACCGATTTATTGCGAAAATAACATATTTTATCTCAGATTGTATCGCTGTACCGGAAACGGGAGTAATAAAATCTACTACAACTTTCGGTTTCGAATATTGAGTCCTAAATTAATTTATTTATTTATTTATCAACACAATAGGCAGGTCCAAAATACAATATATCTTTATGACAGTTTCCTAGTGTCGTAGAGGACATTGTGCATATAGCAACTTTATTGTTTTTGACATAATTTGTTGCAGATAGAGCATGTTCTCCACATTGGTGACTTCAGCATTATGTTGGTCCTAGCCTTTTTGCAATAGAAGAGACCTGCATTATTAGTTCTAGTTCTAGCTAAAGGAATATGGAAGTATAAGGTTGATATAAAGTTTGAGCAATCGAATTCATTTTGAACTTCTTTTCAGAGGAATACCAGATCAGCAATGTTACGCCTTTGTTCTAAAGAATAAATGTTAAAATTGCCTACCAGTATACAACGGTTTTCAAGTGAGGAATAAATTCCAATTACCTTTATATATCAAATACCTAAGAGGGCTCCTTCGTGGCTAAGCGGTTAGCGTACGCGCCTTTGGCGTGGGAGACCCGTGTTTGATTCCCGATGGAAGCTCATGTGGTTCGGATTCCACGTTAATCAGTAGGTCAACGTCTCGTATAGCCTCGCTGCTGAACTCAAAATCAACTCAACTCATATACCTAAGAATTGTTGATTGGACTCTTTCAATTGTTGGCCATACTTTTGTTGCGAATGGTTCAAACTACAACACCATATTCCAACTTGGAGAGTATCATTTTCAAGAGAATTTCAATATTACCGAATTCTTTACCACTTTTAATTGTGAATCCTAATAATTTAAATGTATAAATAGTAATAACTCTGAGATATACAGAGGAAACTGCCTTTGGAATGGATTCGTAGCATTTCAAGAATGTATCCTTCTGTTACAACGTAAATTATAAATATTTTACTCCTGCTTAAGCATTTCATTCACATAGTTTGGAAAATTTATCATTGTTTCATAATGCGAAACAAAACTTACCTGTTTTACCCGCTTTTTAATGCTCTTTACATCTTCAGTAATAATAATAATAATAATAATAATAATAATAATAATAATAATAATAATAATAATAATAATAATAATTTTTATTAGATACTGGCAATTACAGACTTATCTGTCCAATTACAATTTCCATAGATTAGAAATAAGAACATACAAATGGTGAAAATAAACATAATATAAAATTAAATACAATTAACACATGCACAAACAAGATACAGAAATCATATATAAAACAAACCATATACTTTTATAAAAGAAGGTAATACTCTCAGTTGCTTATAAAATAAGTATACAACTGCTTTTGAATAACTGAAATTATGTTAAAAAGTATCAATAATATTAGCAAGATCATTGACCATTGACAGAGTTTTATATATGGATATAGCATTGAATCAAAAAACGGGTCTAAAAATTTTGGGATTTCTTGTATGATAGCTAGTTGATGCACAGATAGCTAGTTACCACTGACAATAAATTCAAATACCATGAAAAATTGAGTGCAACAATTTGACATCAAGAATAATCCTTCTTTCAGACAACTTCAACATTCACGATGATAATCTAACTTCACCTTAAAGTATATCTTTATGATACTTAAATTTCCAACGTACCCAGGCGAGAGAAAGGTTTTGAATTGTCTCCAAGGTATTTGATATATAATATGTACTTCTGTTCCATATATTTGAGCAATATTCCAGATGACATTTGACATTAGAATAATAGACAATAAGGCAGGCTTTGACAGAATTGAAGTCTTTGGACATCCATTTCAGAATGCCGAGATTCCTTCTATAATCAATAAATAAATAAATAAATATATGTGTGTGTTTCATTATCTTTCCGAACAAAAAGGAGTCACCCATGGCAAGTACATTTTGTACACAGATAGCTTTCATCAGATCTATTCGTGTGGACATTTTTTTTTTTCAATTTTCTATTTGGGAATGATCACGAGGGTAAACAATTATGCACGTTTTTCTCTGGTGGAAAGTTTACACTTTTAACATGCTCCACAATGTTTTGCTAGTATGCAAACAATATGACATTAAGGTATGCTGATTTGCGTAAGAGGACATGATAAAAGTGTCTCTATTCGTTATTCATAATATAAAGAAAAGAGGATAAATATCGTGGTAATGGAATGTCTATGAGAATATTTCTTTAAGGATAAGCTTCTTTCTGTTTTTTATTAAGGTTCTGAATTATACAAGTTTATTTTGTTTTTCTTCTTTAATTAAAAAGAAAAAAAACAATGTTTTTCGCAGTAACACTTCATTAAATTCTCGTGTATACCAATTCTATTCATGGTATGGTCAAAACATAAAGATCCTTAATTTTCCTCGCAGAAACAATTGAACTATTACACGTGTTTTTGTCTTACGATTAGAAGTGTAGGTTATAAACGCCTGTGGCTTTTTGTTCACATACCAAGTGTACAACCTCTAGTAAAAGAGCGTATTAAACTACTGTTGGACATGCACTTTTGAAGTGTGCAAAAATTGAGAAACTGGAGTGATAGTATGAAGTTAGTTTTTATGACCATTAAGTGATAATTAACTCTGGCGCGATTGACACTAGGTAAAATACCTATAGATGAAGGTTGTCATTTGTTGTAACGGCCAAACAAAAGGAAAGGATGTAGGGAAGGAAAGATACACATATATGAAAAATCTGACCTAGAATGGAGAGGAGTGCAGCTATCAGTATTTAAACAAATCGAAGATTACTGACCTAAGAAGAAAGAAGTGATAATTAAAAAAAAAAGAGTCAAATGTACGCAAATTAAAACTCATATTGAAAACTGATGCAAATGCTTCAAAGATGATTGCATGACCGTGAGCCACATAGAGTCAAGCTTTCGGCAAGTCGAGAGATACACGCAATGGCCCAAAAAGCTTAGAATGAGTTAGAAATGAGCACAGATTCTGAAGAATCAATTTAAGAAAGAGAGATATAAAAGGGTTTTGTAGGTAACTATAACAATTCTCTAGTTTTCTTTTCACACTTAATAGAGCTCTTTCTGGACCAGGACTAATCAAATAAACTAAAAATGTCCCTACAAATATCCAATTTGAGTAACACGGGTACCCATTCAGGCACATGTTCCCCTACTCTCAAATATCTGGAATCAATATTAAGAGACCGAAACCTTATTCACGAAGAAATTAAAAGGAATAAACACTGCAAAATTAAAATATCGCTAAATTTACAATAATTATGTGATATCTTCAAATACATAAAAGATAATCTAAATATAAATCAAGAGCTCGCTAGACAATATTATTTTGCATGAGGTACCGTTATCACGAGTTACCTAGTAGCTTTCAATTTGCAGCTATTTATAAACGCGAAAATAAATGACGATTTTCTAAATGGCTGCAAATCGGAAGCAGATAAGTGAGTTGTGATAACGGTACCGTATCTTATGTAAAATAATATTGTATACCAAGCTTTATTTTCACTTTTCGATTATCTTTTATCTGTTTAAAGATACCACATAACTACTGTAAAATTAGCGGTACTTTAATATCGCCTTGATGGGGCCTCTTAAATATCGACTAAAAACAGGGAATTCGTTTTATTATTCAGTTCAAAATCTTTTGTTGTTGCGAATTCTGTCGAGGAATTTGAAGTTTAAAATATATAGAACGAAAATCACACCTGTTGTTGTGTATTGTAGCGAAACATGGTCGCTTGCTCTGAGGGAAGAACGTAGACTGAAAGTATTCGAGAACAAGGCCCTGAGACGAATATTTGAACCCAAGAATGACAGGAATGTGAAATGGAGGAAACTTCATAACGAGGAACTACATAATTTATAACTTTTAACAAATATTGTTAGGGTCATCAAATCTGGGAGACTCAGGTGAGCAGATCATGTAGCCAGAATGGAAGAAATTAGGAACGCTTTCAAAGTTTTAACTGGAAGACCAATCGGAAAACGACCATTAGGAAAACTTAGACGCAGATGAGAGGACAAAAATTAACATGGATCTCGCCGAGATAGAAATACAAAGTAAACATTGGATCCAGGTGGCTAAGGACAGGAGTCAATGGAGAGCTTTTGTTAAATCGACATTGAATCTATGGGTTACAAAGGCCATAGAATTAGTTAGTTCCAGTCTTGCATATTCAAAATATTAACATAATTAATCTTGAGATACAAATTCTCTACTGTTAACGATAAAAGAGACAATTTTCTACATAATATTACATATTTAATATGTCTATCAGATAATGAGATAAATATTCTTTTTATTCTTAACATAGTGCATTACAAAACTTGCGGCAATACGTATCAATATACACTAGGGGCATTCAGAGCCCAAGGGAATCAAGTCCCATTTAAGTTGTGGGAAAAAATATACAATGTTTTGCACTTACGCTTAAGTACATATAAAGGTTAAGTACATATAAAGATATTTTATATTAAAAGAGTTACAATATCTGGACATGGAATCATTTAAGCTGTGGAAGTAACTTCAAATAGAGATATTGAAGATGAAATATGCAAAACATTAACAAAGTTCGACTTGATTCCCTAGTGCACTGAATGCACCACTTCTCTATGTCATCTGAAACACACATACAAACACAAAAAGATTGAAATTAATTGATGGGCTTAGGGTCTTGTTACATCTCTCATTCTTTATTTCCTTAGCTGGTATTTTTCTTTAAGTTCTTTGTCTGTGTTTGCTTTCGGACTTCTTGCTTGTTCATCTCCTTTTTCTTCTGAGAAACTTATCCCGCACCATTTTCAATCCCAGCATTTACCCAGGGATATTCACCCCTTTTCCTGTTTCCTGTGGGAATACTAGGTTAGAACAGATTGCATCCCCTCTTCCTAGTCACAATGGTCTTTTCACCAACCCTCGATCTGTCTTTTGGGTTCTTCTGTCCTTTTTTTTTCTTTTATTCGCCATCGTCTTTCGTAGTAAGCCTCAAAGAGTAAGTTTCAATTTCTGGAGCAGAATGCAAGGGATCTCCCATGGGGGGTCAAGGGCATAGCTTGGCAGAGGGCAAACTTATGGCGCCACTAAAAAAGAAAGAATTCAGAGTTCAGAAAAAAAAGAAGGCAACTAACATAGACAAATTTACGATTCAGCGATACCCACCTCCATGTTCCAAGCAGAGTTCCTTAACGTCATATATAGTCATGGATAAAATATATTTTTTTTCGGTTTTCCCGTTGTTTTTCTTATATGGCAATAACTGGTCTTTTATTTTGACATTTGGACAGAAATATTTATGTATAGTTTCCTACACCGCATGTGTAATATTTCATATTTAAAAAAGTAATTTCTTTTTCTGAAACGAGAAATAGAATAAATAATATTTTTTCAGGGAGATGTACTTAAAATTATTATGTAAGTTTAGTCATCTAACATATGTTTAGTTTGTTACAAAATAATAGAAAATATATATTTTAATGGAGCAAGAAAGCTTGAGAGGGGCAGGGGGCACGAAGAAAATGATTTATAAGAAGCCAAGTTTTCATTAAAGTCAAATTTTTAATTGGGTAGATTCAAGTTTACGTCGCCAGAAATCAATCCGGTATTTGAAAACCTCAGCTTCTCTATCTATAACGCTTTAGTTACTATTATTATTATTATTATTATTATTATTATTATTATTATTATTATTATTATTATTATTATTATTATTATTATTATTATTATTATTATTATAAGAAGCAGCCCAAATCTGTTTTCAACATTGGGGAGACGGGTAAGACCGTCCCCATAATCTTTTTTAAAGCGATGTTCAAAATACTTATGAAGTTAAGAAACAATGTTCTGTGGGAAATGGACAGATTTGATGCTTATTCTGGGGGAGGGGGCAGGAAAGATGAGACTCATATTACGATAGATGAATCTGATTTCTGAGGTGAACCTGTTGTATATTACATATCAAGCAATGTAGATGAAATAAAAATGAAATGAAATCTTTAAGTTTTACGTCCCGCGGTTATGCCAGCTAAACTAAAGGAGAAGATAATGATGAGAAATGAATGAAATGATGGAATGAAGAAAGTGGCAGGAAACAGGAGAACCCCGAGAAAACTCACGAGCACGTTGTTTGTCCACCACAAAGTCCACACTGTGCGAGTTGGGATCGAACCAGGGACCCCAAGCACCGGATGTGAAAGCTCTACCACTGAGCCACCACGCCTCCCGCAGATAAAATAATGGCACATATCAGTATTACAAATCAGTGCCGTGAACACATTCTGAAATCTGAATCCAAGCATATTTATAATTGGTATGTTTCTATTTAGGCATCCATAATCACCCTTATACACAATGTAGATAAAAATTACATTTCAAATAGGATTATTGGGGGTCCAGTCCTCTAATTCCAAGAATCAGGGACATGTCCCCCTCATCCTCCCGGCATTTGCGCCAGTGATTATAAATGTAATAGATAATCCCGTTCGTCTATTATAAGTAAAGAACTGGGAACCTATTAAGATGACACTGATAATGATGTATACTCTCTTTAAACTTCTATTGTGACTCTATCAAGGCAATAGTGTAAATGATTCCTTATAAACACTCAAAACTACGATTAACTCTTTTATATACATCGTAAGTGTGTATTGTTTTAGGACGTTCACTTAACATCTATTACTGCTGGAATTTGTTTATTGTTCAGTCGTACATGAAATGCGAAACAGATGTTTTGAGAAGGAGCTCGTCAAGTTGGTGTGGGTTATGAGGTCATCTGTATGCCTTCTAGAGTACAACTCACAAAACTAGTTTTAATATCTCGCAAATGCTATCTGAAAGGTTTCATGGGACCCAGTGTTGCCACACTTGGTACAATTGTACCAAATTCAGCCCTTTTTGTCATTCATCGGCCCGTTGGTACCACGCTCGCATTTTCAGCTCCTTTTGTAAAACAACTTGGTACATTTCTACCCAATTCAGCACCTTTTAGCAAATACTTTTCACATTTTCAAAAGTGTCAGTAAGATTTTTCCTACATCTTAAGTTACTCATACTGTGTGTTGGATTCTTAAAAGATGCTTTCTTTTAAAAAGTATATATTATCCTCTTTCAGTCTTGAAATAAGCGAAAATAATGGGAGGGTGATTTATATTTCAATAATTTATTATGACATATTGCTTTCACACGAACTCGGAGGCTCCATGTTATATATATATATATATATATATATATTTCATAATGGCTATAATACCGTTTTGGTTTATTGGTCACTTTCAAATAGAGCCGCATTTGGTTTCCTTACAATACATACCGTAGGCGATAACTGTTTTCCCTTTTAATTTGCCTCCTCTGTTATATTTTCTATGTGCGAGAAAATTTTCGTCTACTTCCACGGTTGTTTTGTTTCCTCCTATTTGGCTGTTTTCAAACAGTAACTTTTGAAAAAAAAGCACTTACTTGATTTGGACTCTTGGAAGAGGGCGGGGGGGGGGGAAGGAATGTTCTGGAACTTTACCTCTTTTAGTTTCGTGTTATAGAGCCATGTATTACACTGGTATAAAATAATGAATTCAGCCCTTTTTGTTTCAATTTGGTACTATTTTTCATCCCACTCCAGAGATTGGACTGTGGCAACACTGCCTCTTTTAGTTTCGTGTTATAGAGCCATGTGTTACACTGGTATAAAATAATGAATTCAGGCCTTTTTGTTTCACTTTGGTACTATTTTTCATCCCACTCCAGAGATTGGACTGTGGCAACACTGCCTCTTTTAGTTTCGTGTTATAGAGCCATGTATTACACTGGTATAAAATAATGAATTCAGCCCTTTTTGTTTCACTTTGGTACTATTTTTCATCCCACTCCAGAGATTGGACTGTGGCAACACTGCCTCTTTTAGTTTCGTGTTATAGAGCCATGTATTACACTGGTATAAAATAATGAATTCAGCCCTTTTTGTTTCAATTTGGTACTATTTTTCAGTCCACTCTAGAGCTAGGACTGTGGCAACACTGATGGGATCTAAGAACACATATACATGTCGTCAACATTGCCATCAGACAGAGACATGACTTCTTCTGTCCTTCTCCTCCACGATTTTCTTATCTTTGTTTATTTTAAGGTAAAAGATACTGGTTTTCAGTTCAAATTAACTCTGTATATAAACACAAAATTTATAGAGAAATGAACCCATTTTTCACTTTGCAGGTATATAATGCGGACATGGAAACGGTACCGTTTGGAAGGTTGCTTTATTCTGAAGATAGTGAGGTATGAAATTTTTAATTTGCACGACTCTTGGTTTTGAAACAAAATGGAATATTTGAGTTTAACTTCCCAGGAATATGGCCTTTTTCCTAAAGAAGACAATGATGATGGTAGAATTGGTGGAATGAGAAGTAAGAGGAAAGGGAGGTATTCTGGAAAAAAACACGGACACATGAGATTGTCCACCGTAAACTTACCTGACCGGGGATAGAACCAGGTACGGCACGCACCAAAAGTAATCTCTCTACCCCTGAGTCACCGTGCCCGCTGATTCCAGGTTTAAATAGACGGTTACCAGAGAAAATGAAACCTATTCTTGGGGTGCTGAATTGATTCCAGAAAACCGCTTCTCGATATCTCTTATCATTTTTTGTTTTATGGAAATCTATATTGAATCCGGAATTAGTAGTACATTTCTAGCACTTCTCGTTTCAGCAGAGTATTAAGGGAAGAAATAGTATGTTTCCTGAAGTCTCTGACTCGATTTGTTCTATGGCGATCAACGTTTAAATCGAAATGGAAACCATCACTTTTGGTTTGAATAGAGATAGAACCTATTCTAGGAACGATTAAAAATTTTAAAAAAAAAAACACTTCTCGATAACCGATACCGATTTTGGAACAATACCGGTCAACAGTCATAACCATTCTATATGACTTCCAATACTTACGCATAGCATAGTCTGGAGGTCTTATAAACACAGTTAAAAAAAATATTAGAAATGGGGTGTGAAATCTACCAGTAACTGCCAGTATTACTGGTCAAACAATCCAAAACATGTCAAATCTAAAAGCATCAAAATTGAGACTTATTGGATTTGCGATCTCCTAATTAGTTTTTGGATATGAACTACGTACGGAGTCACCTTTACTCATAACGTGTTCACATTATGTTACCTACATGTAACTTCATCAATCTTCACTCTGGAACTATTACTTACATAATTAATACTTTTCTGACCAGAGTATGTACGTATTTATTAAAGTTAAAATAACTCGTAACATGTTCAAAAACTTAACGTTATCTCCATCAGACTGTAATTTATAGGTTCCACGGGCCGGACATAGGCATATAAAGCATATATCACTTCGGGTCCGGGCCGGACTTGGGCCATAAATTTTTAAATATATAATCATATTTCTTGGATTCTTTCGGGCCTAACTATATAATTATATACTGTACAACGATGTTTATTGCACTGTTCTTTCTGGAGAATTTTCAAAGCACAGCTGCAAAATTAAACCTCTATTTGCCGTAAGTAAAACTACAAGATTGCGTTAATTATTACGTTTCTGTAATTCAGGCTTATTTTGGGTTCATTTGACTATAACACGAGCTCGGGCGCGGCTCAGGCCTAAATGCTAAAGCATATTTCGGACTCGAGTTGGGCCACACATTATAAATTCACTGACCGGGCTAAAAATTTCTGCCCGTGCAAACCTCTACTTTAACTAGGGGAAATATATTTAATTTTAATAAATAACTATATACTCTGGTTAGAAAAGTATTAATTATCTCGCCTAATGTAATTGATGTTATTACGAGAGCAGTTTCAAGTAGCAGGATAAAATGTATATTATTGTCTGCACAACTAAAGATAAAAATCGAATGTCTGGTGTAGAAGGGCTGTGTAAGGACAGGAAAACAATTTAAGACGACCTAGTACTGACATAGTATTAATTCGTCAGTGTCCACTCTCTGACACAAAACACAACGAACCCCAGCCTCTCACTGAAACACAACGAAACTACAAATCTTTTGAGTGTGTGTGAAGGTAAAAGGGTGAGAGAGGTGGTAACAGAGATGTTTGTCCTTGTTTCCTTCTTGTGGAGGTAATTTTTCATCTGCGAGAGATGCATTGCGGTTATCCCGACTGCTGGAGTCTCCCATTTGTGGCTGATCCTCCTTATTTTTCATTCGAAGGGATGGATCTTTTTTTTTTTTTTGTTCTATTTTTTCTTATTCTGGTCTCCCTTTCCTTCCTTCCTATTCTTTCTAAAATTCAAAATCACAGTTGCTTTTCATTTCATTTCCTTTCTGCTTTTGTCTCGCTTTTCTCTTCCGTCCTTCATTCTTCTTCTATCACCCAACACTTTTAAAAGGATACATGCAACTGAGAATATTTGTGCAGATATATGGTATAAACCATTAATGGCTTACAATAATTCGTTACTGTACACAGGAAATATGCCCATTGACTCGTAATGTGATGAACGTTTTTCCTTCTGTAGTAGCTTATTTACAACATTAAAATAACGTAATTATATCCTCTTATTTCTGTTAGTAAATATCGCTCAGTATTGTCACATTTCTCTGGCAACTTAAGTCGTTGGCACCCCTTGTGTAATAACACAAAGGCAGCACAGGTGCCCGATCTTGTGATGTCATTGCTAATCAGTTCAAAAGCCACCCAACCCTGGTCTCATAAAGTGAGCACGACATCTAGTGAGTGTGATATCAGAATAGTAATGTGAACATGAGGTCAAAATTATATGGGTATGAGGTCAAGTGAGCTCGAAGTCTGACTGGAGATTTAGACATAATGTAAAAGTAATATTGTGAAATCCAGTGAGAGTGAGGTCAGTTGCTGACATCCTGACTAGGTATGTAAGAATGAGGTTTTGTGACGGTGATATCGCTCTGATGTGAATCAAATTAGCAAAGTGTGAGGTTATATGAGGTGGATATCGAAATAATGTGAGTGCAGAGTAATTCAGGGAATTCAAGGGTTGAGTGCTTCATATGAATCTCATGAAATATGCTCGAAACCCCCAAATTTCTAGAGGACTATTTTCTTAGCATAAGAAAGGTATAGGACTCGGACGATAGTATCCTGAAGTATACCCAGGTCTACATTACTTCTTGAGACGATTACCTACTGGGAGGCAATATTAAAAGAGTTTTACTTCGACTTCTGAACGTATCACTCTGCCAGTTACAGAAAATGACTGCTCGTTGGTTTTGGATTTTTCTCCTGCTCCTTTGCAGTGGAAGTAATCTAGTGTCATTTTTTTATCCATATTTCCATATTCAAAATATAATGGACACCATAATGATACAACTTTTTATGTATGTAGTTAAATACGCATATAGCGCATTTAAAAACCACTGTATCACTTCTAGCTGTTACACAGTACAAATTATCCAGAAAGAAATTTTTAGAAAGGTTCTAATGAAAAAATATCCGAGAATTACCGGATATTTCTGAACTCAAGATGAAGTTTTTAATGCAGTTTTGTGAGTAAAAATTTGAGTCGTTATGCTCTCGCGAAATCTTTCAATTTTAAGTCCCACGGTTATGCCGGCTAGGCTAAAAGAGGTAGTGATGATGAAAAATGAATGAAATCAAGAAAGTGGGAGGAAACGGGAGAACCTAAGGCAAACACACGCACTTGGTTTGAGCGTTATGAAAATATGACCGTTATTTCTTCATTACATTTCAAGGGGTACACTGGAAGTGTTGGAATTTTAAAAAGGTAGAGTACCATATCCTACGCGTTATACACTTCAACACCACAGAGCTGTATACAGGGGTCGTATATCTCTCAGGTGTTTGTTTCATGCGCAAATTATAATGAAAAACGAAGAATAACTATTTCTCGAGTCTAAGATAAATCTTTATTGTTTCGACTGTTTTGCCAAATAAACACCATATATCACTGACATTATAATTAATTGTGTGTGCAATGTATTTGCTTATTATATACTGCATGCGAGAAGAAAGAAAACACTGACCATACATGAATTAGAAACTCCTGCCGGGAGTAAGCTCAAATCTTGCAAACGACGCGACATATTAAGGAAATAATCGAAAATTCTCCCCTTTATGCCATCCTTCTCGATTTTTACCAAGATGTCCTTCACTTGTGTCTGTAATTGGACATATACAGACAGCGTAGGATTTAGGGGGAGTGCACTAGAGTACATGCACCCCCCTTCACTGTAAATATATACTTTCTAAAATGAGAACCTAGCAGTGAAAAAGCAACATTTTCCGAAACTTTCTGCTGTCATGTGTCCGTTTGAGGCTTGAAAGAAAGCTTAGTTTTGCAAAAGCAATAGTTTACGTCGATTTTCTGAAGGTTAAAGGAAAAGAATTCACTTTACAAAGTAATATTTCTCATTCACACAACAGATGCCTAAAGGCATTTAAAGACTTAAAAATTTAAATCAAATATAGTAGTAGTTATTGGTGTATCCCCCTACAAGAAATCCTGGATGCGGCCCTGTGTACAGATATTGTGAGGGATGACAAGGAGATGCATGCTCATATATGAATGATGCGCTGTGTAGAGAGTGCAAGTTAAGCTAGTTATCTTTAAAGAGACAATCCATTTGGTGCGGGTAATAAGTGTAACCTATCTTCGTTTTCTCCATTTTTTCTTTTCAGTTTTCTTTGTAATCCATAACCTGCAGTTTTCAACCTTTTTTTTTTTTTTTTTTTTTAATATTTCTGTCTCTTGTATAATACTCAAGCTTAAAAGAAGGGTTTCTAATGTTAGTGTGATATTAGTTTGGTGCTTTTCTAAACGATATTTAATACGATAAATGTTGTTCTACCGGTACTATATCAAAAAGTTTGAAATGTTAACTTAAGTTCAATAATGCAATCACTACTTATAAAATATCACTTGCAAATTTGGACTGTCTCTCCTTCGTAACAGGTAGCAGCTCGGACTTGATATTTCCAGAGTTAGAGTAACTTCATCTAGGTCATCTGTTTGTATGGACAATTTCTGCATTGCTGTTCATCAGATTACTAGCTCTCAGGGTTAGTACCTGTACCAATTTTGTCGGGATAGTCCCGATTTTGGAGAAAATGTTCCTCGTTCTGACATGGCTTTACCGGGACCTCAAAATGTCCTGGTTTCCATATTTGTTGATGACCTTGGTAACTATTAATATTAATTTTTGTACTTATTTTGCACATTATGATATAAAGGCTTCAAAATAACAGCAATATCGGCAACAAACGGTACTGTTTCTATAACAAATATTATATTCAAGTATTGGGATAGTCAACTATTTCTATTTTTTACTTTGCAAGTATTTAGGAACGTAACATCTAGGTATATCCTATCATACCGTAACATCTAGGCATATTCTATATACTATATAAATTTTCCATATTTTATTATGTATTTTATAGTGCCTATATGATTTAAATTGTCTCACATTTCTTTTATCAATTAGATATATATATAATTTGCTTTTCACTATAGAAATACTTAAATTATTATTGAAAACGAAGCGTAGGTATAATACCCACCAGCGAATAACTGCATAGAAGTGTCCCTAGATTTAGCTTAGGTAAAATGACAACCCTTATGACCGTGTCTAATAACGTTTAACCCTGACAAAAATTTGGACTCATGGCTGTTACAATGTCATCATTCTGCGGTTGATATTAAAAGAAAGAAGCGATCTAGAGTCAACGAGGGTATATCAGAGATTACAGTACATTAAAAATGGATAAGTTATTATAATGTAATATAGGACTCCTGGCACCAGCTTTTCGAAGAAAAAAGTACTGAATACACTTAATCACAGAAAACTCTAACTTTAAGTATCAGATATTATTTGTTTCTTCTTCGTTTAAACTATTACCGAGATATGTTTTACTACAGCGGTGAGTTTTAGACTTATTTCCTTATAGAAAGGAAACAAACGGATAAATTAATATTTATTGTTTCAATTAACTTCCTCTGACATAGTAAAAGTTTGTAACATTCTTAGAAAAAATGTAAATAAGATTTAATCCACCCCAATAAGTTAAATACAAAATTCCGCTTTTTAAATTTCAGTGACACGAGGTGGTTATAAATAAATAGTAAATGCAAGAAAAATAATTATTTTATTCTGACAAACACAGTGTCATCTGTTGAAATACAAAACAGTGCTTAGAATAAGGGCAAGTGTTTCTGTTACAGGTGTGCACGGCCCGGCCTATGAATTTATAATGCTAGACCCGTCCCGAGTTCGAACTATGGTTTAGCATTTAGGCCCGAGCTCATGTGATAATCAAATGAACGCGAAATAAGCCTGAATTACATAAACTTTTTTTTAACAGAAGAAACACTGACAAAAGCTTAAAACTCAATGTATTTTAAATTATAGTAAGTAAAGTTACAGTTTTAAGTAAATTATAATAAGTATAAAATACAGCGGGTTTTAAGCTTTGGTCAGTGTTTCTTTTATTAAAATAATGAATCAAAAGTCTTGCTACAGAAACTTAATAATTAACGCAAAGTTGTATTTTTATTTAGAGTAATCAAAGGATTAATTTGCAGTTGTGCTTTAAAAGTTCTCCAGAAAGAATGGTCAAATAAATATAATTATACAGTGTTTTTACAAAGTTAGACCCGGAAATGCCCGAGAAATATGGTTGTATGTTTAAAAATTTACAGTGCGAACCCGGCGCGGGTACGAAGTGATGTATGTTTTGTAGGCCTGAGTCCGGCCCTTTGAGCATGGTCTGGCTTAAGCCCACAGGCTCGGCCCGAGCCCGTGTAGACCTCTAATTTCTATGGCCTAAAATTTTTGGAAATATGTATGAGTTTATGCCCTAAAACTGTCTAAATATGATCTTAAATCAAAGGCGTCTTTAGAGGGGCAGTAGTGGGGGCAAATGAAGAATAGTTTTGCAACTGGAGGACTAATACAAAGTTAACCTAACCTAACATAACCTAACCTAATGAAGAATTGTGGTGCCTGCTGGCGATACCATTGCCGAAATAGTGTTTCACCCTCCTCGTCACAACTGTAGCGTTGGCCCTTAAAGTGATCCTTAAGTTTGGGGAAGAGCCAAAAGTCACAGAGCGCAAGATTCGCACTATAGGCAGGATGAGCAGAATGTCCGTGAACTTCAGGCGCTCCACTGCTTCCTGAGTTTTGTGGCTTGTGTTCGGAGGAGCATTGTCGTGGTGCAAATTTGCCTGTTTATTTTTGCGAGTGTGTTGCAATCTGGCCCGCAGTCGCTTTAGGGTGTCAACTTAGCGATCTGAGTTTATTGTCTGACCATTTCAGACTATCAGAAATTCAATATACACAACACAATTCCAATTCCAGAAGAGGGTCAACTTTGAATGTTTTGGAGTGGAGAGGGCGTGGAGAGGTACTCCATCGACTGGCAGTGCTAACGTCGTCACAAGCATCCCCGTAAACTACAATCATACGGCGATGCAGTTCCTGGGCGTACAACCTTCGGCAGTTACAAATTCAACGATAGCTGACTGTTTCAACCCGACGTTGCCATTGGATGCCATGGGTTGCTTCATTGCTCTGGAACGAGAAGAGATAGGAAGCTGAAACAAGCGACACCCTATAGCTTACGCATCAGTGCATTAATGATAAACAGTTTAGAATGTTTGCATTGCTATTGGCGAAGTAGTGGGCTTGGAGATATTACCCTCTAATTGTTCATCGTACTATTGCATAAAAATCAATTTCTCACTACTAGATCACTTGATATTAAACTTCGGTGAAGTCAGGTTCTATCACAAAAATTCTTGTGTGTATGGAGGTGGGAAGAAACAGGGTGCGGTCTTAGATTATTATAATAAGAATCCTTAATTCGGAGACATGAAATTTGATATTCGGCCTTGTCATTTTAAAATCATAAGACGTATTTTGATATTTGAGCTAGAAGGGAAGGAAATGGTAAGCAGAAAAGTAATGAAAATTACAATTATTATAATAATGTATTCGTATCTTGAAATCTTCTAAAGGTTGAAAATAAATGTTGTAATAGAAGTGTGACTGAATATGCTAGAACAGATAAGAGATTTGCTAATGACCGGAAGAAGTAGGTCGAGCGCTTAATGTAGGGTAGGATGGGAGAACGTATGACGAAATATACCCCGCCCGTAACCTTGTTAGGCTATCCTATACAGACTTATGACCTACAGAAAGTAGGTATAATATAGAGTTTATGGATCGAGAAAGAAAATGCTCCTGATATTTGTAATCTGTTTGCAATGGAAGGAGTGAATAGGCTTATTAAGAGAATCAGGAACGATTCCGCACCAGGAATTAAACGTAGTGATTTGATGAGCAAGGAAATACATGAGATCCTAACTAAATTTTTCAGCATAGTTTCGTATAACGGACATTTACCAGAGGGATGGAAAAGGAATAAGACAGTCCTGATTCCAAAGAAGAAAACGCTGTTAAGTAGATCTGAGAATGGGAGGTCTACCTGATAATGATACTATTTTAAGTGTTAATTAGCTTTAGGCTCCAAGTTCGATTCAGCTTCTAGAACGCAGAACGGATTATAAAATGAATAATGTAGGGGACCCTATGTTTCTTATTTTAAAGACAACGGAGAAGAGTGGGGAAACCATCTTAGCCTGGATGTGAGTAAGGCGTTTGACACAGTGCCGCACCTGGTCATAGGCATTCAGATAGATAGAATTGATGGCAAAGTTGATTACGTTAATAAATATTCGCAAGAAGGGCAATATGATTCTAATTGAAAATTATAGTGTGGAATTGAGTATACAGCAAAGGAAATGCACTAAACCTAATCCTTTCAACACTTTTACCGATGAATTTCTGCGAATTCTTCAACAATTACCAAGATAGTTCAATATCGGAGAATCCAGTTTCGGAGTACTTGCTTACCCCCAAGATTCCTGAATAAAATAATGAAATGAAATGTTCAACGTCCCAGAGTTACGGCTGCTAGGCTGAAGGAGATTGTGATGATGAGAAATGAATGAAATGATGGAATGAAGAAAGGGGAGGAAACGGGAGGACCCCGAGAAAGAATCAAATTATTTATAATATATGATGGCATTTGATATTTGGGTAATCATTTGATCATACAACATCGACAGTTTGCGTATCTTACTGAGGAATAGATATATATGGAAGTATTGTTGACTAGGCTAAATAGAGTCCGGTTAAAATTGTATTTATTTCATATTTATTACCAAATTTTCTCTTTACAATTGGGTTATTTCAGAAATTATGGTGCTAAATTCATTATATAGTATCGTCAGAAGCTTCGTATGAAAAAAAAGAACGTTACACTTACCTGTATCCATTTGTAATGGATTAATACACCGTGTTTCTAAAAGAATGACTTGATTTCGGACGGTAATAATTACGGAATATGGGACGTGCCGGCAAGGAAATGAGTGTTGTTTAAATGGGTATGGCCTCGAGTTTAAGAAAATCACCGTTAGGTCGCAGTCCACGTTTTCTCAGTTTGTAATCAGTTAGAAGTAAGATGGCGTCCGCGTTTATTGTGCTCCAGTTTGCAAAGACTGAATCAATGATTTCCATCCAGCGTGCTTTTCGTCGTCGTGTTTTTTTCATTAACCCCACCACACTTAAAAAACATTCATCGTTGGTATAGCGAATTTGAAGAGACATGCTTGTGTAAAGGTCGGCCTCGCTCTTGCTAGAAGTTGCTGGTGGAGTTTAGTTATCATCTAGAAGTCGTTGACTTGAAGATATTGGGAATAATTTTGAAATTTATCCCATTATTGTAGTATGTTTTTATCACTACATATGGACTTTTAAAATCAGGTCACTCTTTTTCAAACACCATGTAGTATACACTAGGAAAAGGGACAGTGTGTTGAAATTTCAAAGATAGTGAATTATCCTAAGGCTTGGAATTCTTCGGATAGGATTTTTTATTTTAGTTTTAATTTTTACTTGTTTATTTATTTTAGTTTTTGCAAATAGAGACGATATTCCTTTAAATATGATTTTCCCTGTGTATCAATAGAGTCAGTGAATAAACTGGCTGATAAACTTGGGATCAAGAGACCAGTTACGATTTACAAATTAAAGAAGATAATGGATTTGGAGAAGGATCAAGAACTCAAGGAATGCAAAATTCAAATTTCTCACGGGAAGGGCCACAAACAAGTATTTTCAAGGATATGTTTCCTTAAATAATTTTTTTGATTGTCAATGATCTAATTAGATTTATTGATACACTGATGGACGAATTAATACATTAGGGTTGAAAGCTGTGAGAACAAAGTAAAGACGTCTTATGCCATAGATGTAATTACAATAATGAAACGTTAGATCACGTTGTGGTTTGAAGTTGAAATCGGTCATTGAAATGAAAGAGAATATCATTCTTCTCCCATTTTAGAAATATGTCAAACGAATATTTATTAAAAATCTCTAATTTTTTTTATGAAATATAATGAGTATATTATTTCAATTCATACCAATTGGGCTTGAAATTAGTTAAAGGGTAGAGGGATAATTCACGCTATAGTTAAAGGATGGAGAGATAATTCACGCTAGAGTTAAAGGATAGTGGGATAATTCACGCTATTAGATTATTTTGGTTTTGAGTTATCATAATAACGTACTGACTTGCAAGTCTACTGTAAAAGTCAGTGAAGTATGGCAATCAGTACTTTACACTGATCAATGATCCATCGTAATAGAGCCTCATCTTTAACCTATGAACCATTAAGTATTATTCAGTTAATATTCAGTATGCACATTAATATTTCTTTGTTATATCAAATATACATTAAACTTACTCATAAGAAGTGCAAACAAGATTTTTGTAATTATAACAGTTCGAATATAATACATATCTTTGTTTTACTATTTTGAAATAGTGAGTAATGTAATAACAGTATTCTAATCAAGATGGTACATAATTTTGTATTCGCAAGTGTATTAGTATCTATTGAAAACAATACTTATGTTACGGGCCTACATAATATAAAATCAAAGCTCCAGGCAAAATTGTAATCATTTAGTTACAGAAACACTCAAAGTTGAACATCGCAGCAGATTTGTACTTTCTGGAAGTTTGCTAGTACATAAATTATTAATTTGAATAAGGATCGATTTCCTATGTCCAGTTTAAATTTTATTAGGAGTGTGTTTAGTACAAGGGGTCCAGAAGCACGTAAAAAACACAAAATTTACAGGAGAAATGAATGATGCAAGTACTTAGACGTAACATAACGTAACCAAATCTAACCTAACCTAACATAAACTAACCTAAGCTAACCTGAACTAACCTACACTAACCTAACCTACCCCAAACTAACCGAATGTGAACAGAAATTACCAAAATTGTAACATTTTTTAAAGAATAGAACTGGACAACTTCTGCTAAACATAGGCCTTTTATTAGTATAAAATCTAAAACTACCAACTTTTGCTTTGTCAATTTGAAATAATAAAAAGATGTTGAAGGAACACGTGTCTAATGTTAGGAAATGTCTTTTATCTCTTGACATGTGTCAATGGAGAACTTACACTGGTCTACGTCCAGTTTGCTGACTAGATGCCGATACCAGGTTCTTACTAATTCAATTGTGGTAAACTCAAAAATTGGTTTCTCTTAATCACGTCAGGTTTCTTTACAAAATGGGAACTTATCAAAAATTAGGGTTGCCTTTTTAAGGGAATGATATATACGTAGTCGTTAATTAGGTGACACGATAGCAGTACGTGGAATGTAAAAATATTGTAATTCTGGGAGTTACTTAAATATTTGAGACGTAGAACACACTGACCTTTTCTTTCAAAATATTATTGTTGTGTTAAATTTTACACAATTACTAAACTCAACTGAGTATTGTATACAGAAACACTTTTAATATTGAAGCGCTCAGAAGCTATCTGCGGATAAATATTATTATTATGGGTTTACAATCTCTCGTTCAAAGAAATATTTCTAATATCAGTTATAATTTTTTCTATATTCCTGTTTCTGTTGCATGAAAGTGATGGAAACTGGAAAGTATAAAATCGGCGATTATACCCGAACATTGTTTACGCTTATGATAGAAAATGAGTTAGATCCAACCCCAAAACACAGCTCCTACTATCAGTGATAATATAGTCGACTCTCTGAGAAATGATATCCTCTTTAGATCTGACCGTGGTCGCTCAAGCAACCATGTGTTTTCCGGTAGTTGCCACGTTAGAAACAATTTTTGTAGTAAGTCAGAACGCTTGGTCGCTAAAAAAACCTTCCTCCTTAGGACCAACCTACAAGTAAATTGATATGTGAACACTAGAAAGCAGGATCGTGACACAATGGCAGCGTCTTGTACAAATACGCGTGTTGAAGCAGCACGTGGTAAGTATTTATTTGTTACATATGTTTGTTGATAAAGTTGACAAGTTTTCATGCATTAATTTTCACTTTTAATGTCAGATTGCACAAAGCACGCAAAAAAAATAATTAGCAATTGAAACGCTTTCTCGATGAAACTACAGCCTCGAAGATTTGTGTGGTAGCTAGAGTGACGTGAGTTCTCAACGCCATAACTTCTTGTTTACTAGGAAAACACTCAAGTGGAATGAAATGCTTGTTTACTAAGGGAAAACTATAGAAGTAATTGGTTCAGTTCTCTTGTGAATAGACTGAGGCAGGAACGTGAGCGGAGGAAGGGGTCTTGGGGTCTGGACCTCACCAAAAGTAAGACTTTTCGTGAAGTTAGTATAACTTTTGTCAAAAGTCTGTACATATTACATAAATTTCGCACTTAGACACATCTCGAAGTACCCCCAACTCCGACTTTTGCGTATGTGTCTGCGCTAAGCTGAATTAATGAACTGAGCAAACAGTATTGGCCTAAGGCTGTAGTAAAGTGGGGACACTTGGCGCTGTTTTTTTCCTACTGCGCATGCGCAAACCCTTGGCGCTGATTGGCTGGCGTAGGTCACGTGACCCCGCCCCCTTGGCCACGCCCCTTGACACTGATTGGCTGGCGTTGGCCACGCCCCCTGACGCTGATTGGCCGGCACGGTTACACCCCTTGACGCTGATCGGTCATGCTCTTTTACGACCTCCTATCTACTGCGCTGACTGGCTGGCAGCGGACCCCGCCGATTGGCTGGCGTCGGACCTCGCCCCCTTGACGCTGATTGGCCGGCCACGCGCACGGTCCGCGCAGATCGGCCAGCACCGGATCACCCTCCACGCACTCGTTCCCTTTTATGAGCACTTTACAAACACATAGCAGAGCCGATAACACATTCTCCATCCACCTATTTAACATAGCACGTATAGCATAGCAGGGGATGTTTTCGTCCCCTTTTATGAGCACTTTTAACATAGCAGATATTACTCAGAGACTACGAACATATAACGCAGCACATATTACACAGAGACTCGTTCCCTTTTCTTTACGAACACATAGCAGAGCCGATATCACATTCTTCATCCTAGCAGATAGCAGAGTATGGCTTATTTTCTTTTACGGGGGTAGCAACACCCCCAACCCTCCTCCTTTCTCATCCAGGGCTTGGGACCGGCAATGGCGGAGTTTAAAAAAATAATACCATCATACTCTCATAAATGAATAAAGCATAATATCATTAGCATCAATAGTGGTGAGTGAGAATTTGTTTTAAAAATCCTGCATCGAATAACCAGATGCACGACATGCTAAATATAGGAAACAGTAATGTCCACAAAATTGAGATAAATCACCTTGAATACGTCTATTATTCCATGTATAATACAGACAGTTTCGTTTTAAAAACCTTATATGATGTTGTATACAGGGAGGTATACCATAGCTATCGAAATACTCTCCCACACACATATTAGATATATAAACAGCAACCCAATGTTCACCAGGCTTATCACTAGAATCAGTATTTATGATTATGGCGGCTAGAAATGTATGAATAAACAAAGGTAACTCATCAGCAGCATACACACCAATAAAATGATCTTTAGGCAAATTTTGTTGTAATGCTTCATAAAGCTCAATTGTATTTAACATTTTTTTTCTTTAATTAATATATACTTTTCTCTGGAAATCAATTTCTAATTCTGAAGAGAATTCACCATAAATAATTGTTGTTACAGGAGATGCCAGTGCTTCTTTAAAATGAACCTCTAAACGTACACTTCCTTGCCGTTGTGGACTAGTATGAAATGCAGCACTTGCGCTTGAATCAGGAGTTAAATCAAACACCAGTAGAGTATAACCATTAGGATATTCGGCGAGTGAAATATCATTACCTTGATTAGAATAATAAATACCTGAACCTGTAAATAACGTGGAATATGCTTGTACATATAGCTTATTATCAAAATCAGGTTGTAGTGGTTTGGAAGGCACAGGCGTTCCATCAACATACAATGTAAACAATGACATATTAAAATGCTGAAAATTGAACGGATTTGTTTGATAATTACCATTAAAAGCAGTATTACTAACAAAACCAATAATAATACGTTTAGGCACTAGGCCTGAAAATAGATCTGGAAGTGTACTATCCATAATTCCTTGTAGCAACGTTTCAGTCTTCACCTGCACTTTTGTTATAGGATATTTTACTCTAAATTTAGGATTTTGTAATACTTTATTTTGTGCTATTTTAACGGCCGGTGACACATCAACCTTTTTCACAAGCAATGTTGCATCTGTAATTACAACTTTTCCATCAGCATCTGCGTCACCCATTAGACAAAATGTAGGTTTAGCTGGAATTAGTTTAATGCCCAATTGTACTCCATTCAGTAAAAATTTCTCCTGATTGAAAATATCAGCATGAATATAACCCAATAGTTCAAATGACTGACTTAAAGTAGTGAGAAGAAAACGTTGTTTAAATCCTACATTAGCATCCGCCACACTGTCCATATGCCCTGCAGTATCTTTAAACCACATTGATGTTTGAAGATGCGTTGATTTAGCTTCAGCATTATAATTTAGTAGTTTTTCAATATACGATCGATATGGATATGTATGTGAAGAGTAGAAAATAAGTTGATTATGTAAATATAATTGCACTTCACTGAACATTGCGTTGAGAAAATCATTTACAGGGCCGATTTTCTTATCGGCAGAAGTTAAATTAGAACCATCTGATTTAGTAATTTTACCTTTAACATATAACATTGTGTGCGGTAAGTCAATATAGTCATCCCCATGAGCGGGGACAACAAATTTAATGGTGCATTATCAGCTATCGAAGCCACAGGTTTATATGGAACTATTTTATTACCTATAATACTGGTTTGAGTGGGTAAACCAGCAAATAAATCTAATTCTGATTTCATACACTCACACTGCATTTTTCTCTCTTTTCTTACTATTAATATTCACACATGGTAAATTTATAATACCGTATTACGTTTGCGAAAATGTAATTTTACACATACACTACCATGTTGGAAAGGAAGTGGATTACCTGTACTATCTCTTAAATCAATAATAATTTGATCAAATTGTTTACGTTGCACGGGGACATAGTGAGGATTGTCAAAAATATGTACATTATTAATACCATACTCTGTAATATTTGTATTTATAATACGTAACAATGGAGCTACGGTGTCACCCACCATTTGTGGTTCTACAATATCACTGTAAATATACATAAGTGTAGGTAGCGATTTTTGTAAATCAGGTGGATAACGAGCATGATGCACAACTGCAATATCTTCTTGTTGTATGTGATCAAACCCTAGTATTCTGGCTAGTTCAGGAGATAGACGTACTTCTATACGCCTCTCTTGATCTTTCATTACTCTACTGACTTCAATTCGTTTTACTGTTGCTTTAACTTTTAGTTGTAAATTTAATATATCACTTTTATGATTAATTTGAGATAGAATATCATCAACATTATAATAGTGTCCTGGTAAGATTTTAGTTATGTTCCAGCTTTCTGTATTCATGAGACGGTAATAAATATTATTAGTATATTTGGAAACATTCTGAAATGAATTTGTATAATGTACTTCAACAACTGCCGTCTCCCACTCACCTTTCTCTAGCACCAATGGATGATATAATTTGGTAGTATAACATGACAAAGTATTTTGTGGAAAATACTCCATAGAACTGTTACTCGGTAGTGTAAGATAAAAGCTAGTAGTACTCTGTTCCATATTAATCAAAAATATCACTCTTCCTTTTCTTTTTACCACCAGTCTTTGCAAAATGAACTTTTCTCCGTTTTCTTCCAGATCCTTCCAACACTTGATTTATTTTATTTTGAGCTTTAGTTTTTAAATTATTTTTAGCTTCTTGCCAACGTGATGTTAAAGCTTCGTCAATAGGTCTATTATCACCTAATACATCTCCAGCTACATTAATTCCTGTACGTAACAATTCTTTACCAACAGTTTTTGCTCCTTGTTTAATTAACGGGAATACACTTCGAAATAAACCACCTAAAAAACTTCCAATACCATAACCTTCTTGATATGGTGCACCTCTATACACGTTATAACCACCTCCTGCTTGGTGAGTATAGTATTTCAAGTATGGATCATTCATTATTATTATTTTTTCCTATATACACAGATATAACAATCGTTTATAATATTGTATTGTAGCTAAATGTTGTTTAAATATGACACAGGAATCCATGAATTAAAGGAAGGGGGATATCCCCGCCAACGAACAAGTACACGTTTACCTATAACTTCTAAAATTTCGTCTATTTCATAAACTTTAGGCCGAGGCACTCCTTGTAATTCCTCCTCGTAAAATGTACCATCAATTACTTCACCATTTAAGTCCTCCAACACATAAACCACTTTCTTTCCGTTATGTATCACCTGTTTTATTTTAAATATTTCTACAGTCCACTTTTCTTTGTACCCTTTTTCAAAATGCCGTTTTGCTTTAGTGATGCGCACAGTATCACCTTTTTTATATTTTGCAATGTTAGTATGCGGCATCGGTTTTATTAATTTATTCCAAACTTGTTGAAAAGGGTCCTGGTTCACACTGGCGGGTGGTAATTGATGAGCTCTATGTGGTCTAGAATTATATGCCTGAACAAGTTTCGATAGCACATCTATGTATCGGTAAGTCTTCTTTGCTGTAAAATATTTCCACATTCGTTCTTTAAGAGTTCGATTAAAACGTTCCACCACACTTGCCTTAATATCGGAGTTTTGTGTTGTGAAGAATTTAATATTTTGCTTTTTTAAGTATAACTGAAATGGTCTATTAACAAACTCTGTACCTTTATCTGTTTGTAGACGTAAGGGTCTACGACGTGTAGATGCAAATATTTGCTTAAATGCTTTTATAATGTTTTCACCAGTTTTTGTACGTACAGGCACAGCCCAGGCGTAACGACTAAACAAATCAATCACTGTTAAAATATACCTATTACCATCATTATACTTCTGCAGACTGTGCATATCGTTTAAATCAGCTTGCCACTGATCGTCGATATTGAACACTAAATAGGGATTACGTGGAGACTTTTTACGTACTGGCTTATGCAGAGTATAAGTCGATTGTTCTTTTACCCACTGTTGCACTTTGTGTAAAGGAATAGATTTCTTCACAGCTCTCCATAATGACGTAGCAGTTGAAAACGAGGCAGGGTGTGAAGGGTTATAATAAATATCGGCCAGCTTCTTCATATTTTATAATCACACCATCTGTTGACAACTTTACGTTTACGTGGTGGCTCCTCCTCCTCTTCTTCTTCCTGTTTTGGATCAGCAGCAGCGGCAGATGATGATGATGTCAGCTTACGAATATATTCTATACGCTGTGGGTTGCCTATATACTCTAAAGGTATATTGGATTTTGCTAACAGTACAGCAAAGGGTTCCCAACCTGTAGGGGGAATATTTTTCTTGCGATACCTGACAAAATCTGCTATTAAATTTACTATATTAGCTCCAGGAATTAATTTATTATAAATATTAACATTACCATTGTCATCCCAATGAATGTTGCAATTTTGTTTTAATTTCGTAATAAAGGTCTTGCTTTACGCAGACAATTTTCGGGGAGAGTAGATAGTATTTCATCGTCCTCCCCGTCCTCATCCTCCTCCTCCTTCTTCTTAGTACCAACACTAGTTGATGTTGTTGCAGTAGGTTTTTGCACAATGTGTAAATATTTTTGTAACACCTCTTTATAGCGTATCCATTTTTCTTCAACACTCATATTTTTATTATTTAAAATATTTTTCATCTCATCATCTAAATTAGATATAGTTTGATATTGGTGCAATTTTTCTGGTGCAATTAAAACAAGCTTTTGTGCATGCTGCATAATTATTTAATTAAAGTAGATAGTATACCTCCAATAATAGGTGCAAGCAAAACAGTAAGAAACCCACCTTTTTGTACAATTATTCGTTTTTTCTTTTGTTTTAATGATGGACCTTTTTTCGCTAAATACCTCAATTCCTTTCTATATCTTTTTAATCTATTTTTCTCTTTTTTATTTAACGGAACATTTCCTTGTAATACGTTATACGAACATTCACAAATAGAGCGAATTAATTCGGGATCAGCATTTTGTAAAATTGCTTGGCGTACTTTTGGTTTTGCCTTTCCTAAAAGTTTTAGTAAATGTGCACTCTCTCTGCTAATCATTTTTTTGTAGCTATTATATTAAAATTGAGTATTAAAATATATCAGTTATTGAGATTATTTTTTTACTGGTACATAAACATAATTGTAAGAATCTGAGGGGAAAATTTTTGTTCGAACACGATGTTCGTCGGGAGTGTCCTGTTTTAAATCAAAAACCAAATAACTATGAGGATCTCGTGTTGCGTCCTGATAGGCCTCCTGTACAAATTTTGTGTTACCAGGATATAATTGGCGTGCTAGATAATTAATTTCAGCCTGGTCTCTGGGGTTTTTAAAACATATTATATAATGGCAATTTAATGATATGTCTCGCATACCTTTAGCTTGATGAAACATATTTTGTGTTATAAAAATAACACTTAAATCTCGGTGGTGGCTACCTTTAGTAAAAAAGTCAACAATTCGTGTATCACATTCTCGCATTAAATCGTCAATAATTAGCAGATGTGGGCCAGCTTGTGCTGGAAAATCATCTATTTTGGGGAGCCCTTCTTTAAATGTACAACCCGAGGATAGAGTTTCATACAGAGGTTGCCACTCACCATAACACCATACTATATTTTTCCATTTTTCGGCATAATGTTTTAAAAACTCTTTTACAAAATATGATTTACCACACCCAGTGGGGCCGGCTATAATACAAGTAAATGGATGTTGAAACTCCATATTCTAATACACCACAAATAATTATGAATATAATAGCATATTACAATTCAAAATGTGAATACTTTCAGACATGTTTACAATTGAATGCACGGCAAATGAAGCTGGAGTTTTCGCCATGTACAAACACAGAAATTTACCTGACAATGATATTTTATAATATACCTCCCTCATCATCGTATGCTAGACCAACACATCGATTTAAAATTTGATTATCCATTTTTTAATTAACCTATTCGTTTTCTTTTATACCCGTAGGGAAGTGTATCAAAATTTTCTATTCGTTTCCTTTTACTACCAGTAACCTGATAGATTTTATGCGCCTCAGGCTTAGTAATCAATTTATAATCTTTAGTACGTACAATTTGTCGACCGAGAGGAACGCTAATAGAAGGCGAATTATTTAAAATCATATCTTTCATCTGTTCAAAGTTTACATATTTTAATGTTTTATTATTCAGTGTGATTCCCTTGATTTTACATATTGTCTTTGTTTTACCATTAAGAGTGTTAACAACGGAATAGCCGTAACTTTTGGGACCACCAGCACAAAATTCTTCGATATATGCATCCGGACCATATTCTGCTAACTCATTCTTCCATTCCCCTAAATGCACTCCTATTTTTAACTGTGGCTCACCAGGCGATTGAGTGTAAATAATACTATCGGTATCATAATATAACACACGCTCGCCAAGTAAATCCAAATAACGAAATAACTCGAGGCGAGCATGTGTCGTGGTGTATGCGGCGATTATCACGTTAATGTTTTTAGCAGGAGCAATAACGCTCTCATTAACACTCCAGTTGAGCACACGGAATTTGTCGCCGATTGGAATACACGAATTAACCTCAATATTCGGATTTGTTAATTTATCGAAATACTCCTCGGGAGTTTTAATGATAGCGATTTGCTCCATGTTTTCTCTTTGTGCGAACTTACCCCACAGGCTGTTTACTCCTAGCTTTGAAATTCGTTTCTTAGGTTTGTTGCGCATAATCTTTTCCCAGTCTAATCGAATACCCTCTTTCTCATAATACTCCTGTATGAACTGGTCTTTTTGTTGTTCGGTGACGCATCCTGCAGGCCAACCGTTACACTCAGTCTTGATCTTCATAAACAGGTTAATGTATTCCGTGAAAAGACCGCCCTCTTTCTTTTCAGCGTCATACATTACAATCTCATAGCTCCATACCTCGTGTTTTTCTAGCACTCTATATCCTTTCTCGACAGCTACCCGCACTTCGTCTACAACCCACACTCCAGTCAAAGCTCTTTCCCTCTCCGAATGCGTGCATTCTTCTTCTTCATTCAGAGTGTCCGCGCACGTTCGGCATAAGGGGAATAATAAGTTTCCACCACTCCGATAGGGCAGCACCGGGTGGTAGAGATTGGGCGGGGGTAAAACCGACCACTTTATTATTCCCTCAAACGCTGAAATATCGGGACACTCGTCATCACCCACATAAACTTTCGGATGACCCACAGGATATTTTTTCACCTTACAACAGTAAGGATAGAGGGAGATTATATCGGTATACATGATACGTTCTCCCTCTTTCGTCTTTCTGTAGAGTTTCACGTTGTCGACTCTACCACCATACAGGGCATCCCGCGGGTGAATTGGGGATTTTTTAGCCATGATGTGGTTTTTTACAAATATACTCACCGGCGGGTGGTCTTTTAGAAACTCGCGCCACCGGCATTCCCACATTTCATGAACTATATACCCCAGCTCTTTTAATCGAATAATTTTGTTTACACTACTTTCATAACGCATATTGAAAGTAGTGTACGCGTCATTAGATATGGGGTTGTCACGGCCTGTGGAGTAACACTCCCGGCATCCGTGGAATAGACACCCTTGGTACACCCAAACATGTTCTGCACCGTTATAGTGTGCATATCCATCCACTTTATGCCCACCTCTCACCACAACCTCTCGTCCGTTACCAGAATGCTGGATTTGGACTTTTAATCTGTCGGCCTCGTACACGAGCCACTGAACGGCGCCGACAGATTGATTATCACGCCACCTGTACCCACTATGCGGGATAATACCAATGGTGTCTGTTCGCAGGAACTTTTTTCGATACATTAAGTTGCACGCGCTGGCAATGCTTATACTCTCGAGGAACGGGTTGACGCCAGATATAGCCTCAAACTCGTTCATAAATTTGACGCAAGCATTGCGCAGCACGTCCACATCGTTCACACAGTATTTTATAAGTTGTTCTTTTAAAATGAAACCCGTCTCTCCAAGTGTTTCCTTTTCCTCATTGTACCAACGCAAAAACTTCTTTCTGTTTCTTTTTCAAACCTCCCACATCGTAATACTCGATACCCGGTAAAGCACCCCTATACTCCTGATTAGCTTTTGCGTTGAATAAATGAGGGAAATGACCCTTCGAGACGGGCAAATCGAACGCGTCGCCTAATTTGGCCAAAGGCATCGGCAAGAAATTTAGACTATCGATAAATTTTAAATATAAATACTCCATCGATAAAATTTTGCACCCCCGCATAATTATTCGCGGCGTCCACTCTTTATGAAGCATCATTGCGCGTAAAATAAAATGGGCGTCGTAGCCCTTTGCGTTATGAGCTACAACGACTATTTTATTTATTTCAGAACGCCTTTGCGCTAAATAGTCTAAAAATTCACCGATGCATTTGTCCCCATAAAATACATGTGTTCTATCACCGCATACACCACACCGTTCAGTCTCGCTGTTTCTACAACACTAGCAAACCTGTTGGCTGACTAACAGGTTGGGCTCATGCTCAAAAATACCACCGGCTACTTCTTTATCTTGGCGGCACTCAATGTCGTAAAACACTAATAACCATTTCTGTGGGGTACGCGTTCCGCATTGTTGTATATAACATAAATGCCCTGACGGCATCATATTATTACACCCTGTGCAGAATACCTCCCCACAGACATGTGGATTCCGCCCTTTCTTCACCACGTAGGCTTTACGACATTGAGGGCACACTTTCAGAATATTGCACAATGAAGCCTTATGGTTTTTGAGGCACTGAGCCCCATAAAAGCATCTATTGCATTCTCGGCAGTATACTACACTTTTCGTAATTGTGCATGGTGGTCTGTTCTGGCATTTATTGCATAAAGCTTTACACTTCCCCACGTGCCTGTCTTTAGTCTGAAATTTTTTGTGGCATTCTTCGCAGAAGTATCCGCATGAAAAGGCTGCTGTCAGGCTAGTGATCACGTTATAATGGTTGTTAATATATAACAAATTAATCTGTTTGCCATGACCGTGACCCTCAAAAAATATTTTTTCCCCCGATAACCCATCATACACGGTTATTTTATAACCTGCTAAATATGCCTGAAATTTTTTTAATTCCGGTATCCCCCCGCCATTCTCTAGGCTAACACCAGCCTTTTCACTTAGTTCGGATACCTTTTGAAACATGTGTTTTGCGTATTGATGGCAATATCTATCTCTTTCTTTTTTATCGTTTTTATGTTCAATAAGCCCTATAGCCACCACCAGAGCTTGACCCAAACAATAGTATTCAGGGTTTTTTAATGACCAAAATACCTCTGTTATGTTTTATGTACTCGTTTATGTCAGAAAAATTCTATTTCACCCGTCCCATACCAATAGGTAATTCGACGTGGTGAAAATAGAGAATAAAGCGATCTTGATATAAAAATGAAGTATTGGATTGAATTACTTTTTCTAAAGCACCCCACACATTTTCAGCAGTCATATTATTAGCAGTTCGAAAAGACAAATAGAATGGTTTATCTGGGTGATTTTGGTTTATAAAAGTCAACCCTACACGATGATGAGGGAGCACACCTCTCATTACATACCGTACCAAATCATTAATACCATTTTCTAATCATTCAAGGGGGTTTTCTCCCTCTGGGGGAGGAGTCAATTCAATTGTCAGTAAATTCCCGTTATCTTTAAACTGTCTATAATATTGCTGAGATTCAGATATTATATTAAATCGCTCCATTTTTTTGCTGTTTATCTAACTTTTAGAATATTGTAAAATCGTTAATGCTTGCTGTTTTATCTTAATTGATGTCTTCCAACTATAGAACACCAAGTAGTGTTTTTTCTAATAACCTATTATTCTTAACGTTCAACAATTATTCACTGTAAAGCAATGCTTATATATATATTTTTTTTGCAAAATTCTTCTCAGAAAAATCAAGTGTTTGCAAGAAAAAAGTAATTGGGGCTGTTCCAACTATAGAACACCAATTAGTGTTTTTCCCAATAACCTATTATTCTTAACGATCAACAATTATTCACTGTAATGCTATATTGAAAACAATGCTTATATATATATATTTTTTTTGCAAAATTCTTCTCGGAAAAATCAAGTGTTTGCAAGAAAAAAGTAATTGGGGTTGTTCCAACTATAGAACACCAATTAGTGTTTTTCCCAATAACGTATTCTTTCTAAACATGTAAATAAAAAAAACGGAATTTTACTTTGCAAAACCACCACCGAAAATTTTGACAAAGTTAAAAAAATGCTTATTTTTTAAAAAATCTATATTCGGCTTATTTTTGGCCGCTGTGACGCGTGGTTTTCACGATCGTATTCAGCACAACGTATTCTTCAAAAAATAATCTATCATGGGTGAGGTTATGAGGAACACTTAAAAATCTGCACCGAAAATTTTGACAAAGTTCAAAAAATGCTTATTTTTAAAAAAATCTATATTCGGTCTATTTTTGGCCGCTGTGACGCGTGGTTTTCACGATCGTATTCAACACAAAGTATATTTAAAAAAATAATCGGTCTTGGGTGAGGTTATGAGGAACACTTAAAATCCACCACCGAAAATTTTGACAGTTCAAAAAATACTTACCATTAATTCACACAAAATTCACTTCACTGTTCTCACACACTGCACACGATGTTATCTTTTTGCAATCCGACGAATAACTGACTGAGAACTGCTTCGAATTTCACCCCTTATATAGTGTTCTGCTTTCCTCTGATTGGCTAAAATAAAACTTTTTTTCATTGGAGCAAAATCTACAAGTCACGTATCTCATTGGCTAAAATAAAACTATTTACTATTGGCTCCAAACAAAAACGGCTAAGATATGTGCTAATATTTTCTAAGTTCATTTTTGGGTATCCCAAATTCATAAAATGGCCCATATCTCGAAAACGGTCAAAAATATCAAAAAAATAATCGAAAAAATCCCCCCGTACCTCACCCCTTGCCGTTTTTAGACATGAAGAACCCGTGGAACCATGTTTCAATCTTGTACGACAAGAGTGGGGGGCCACGGTGCCCCCGAAAAAAACTTCTCTCGAAAACTGTAAGAGATAGAGCAGCCATAACACATTGAAGTGCTGTTTCTCGTCTTTCATGGTAAATATTTTCTAAGTTCATTTTTGGGTATCCAAAATTCATAAAATGGACCATATCTCGCAAACGGTCAAAAATATCAAAAAAATAATCGAAAAAATCCCCCCGTACCTCACCCCTTGCCGTTTTTAGACATGAGGAACCCATGGAACCATGTTTCAATCTTGTACGACAAGAGTGGGGGGCCACGGTGGCCCGAAAAAAACTTGGTGTCCAAAAATCATAAAATGGCCCATATCTCGAAAACGGTCAAAAATATCAAAAAAATCGAAAAAATCTCCCCTTTATAAATCTCCTTGCCGATTTTACACATAAAGAACCCATGGAACCATGTTTCAAACTTGTACGACAAGGGTGGGCCAAGTTGCCAAAAAAACTTCGGGTCGTCATATCTCGAGAACGGTGAGAGATAGAAGTAAAATTTTAACGTCATTCGATTTAGGATCATAAAATGTATAATCTACCCAAGTTTGGTAAACAAACATCGCCCAACTTTCAACTTTTTCGAAAATCGAAATTTTTTGCCTCTAGACCATCATATCTCGAAAGCGGTAAGAGATAGAGCCACATTTTTGACCGGTCTTTCCAGTGGAGTGCACATATACAGAGTTTCAAAAACTCAGAAACCAGATGGGTCGAAATTTTGAAAAATTAGAATCGTTATATCTGGAAAACGGTGAGAGATAGAAATAAAATTTTAACGGCATTCGATTTAGGATCATCAAATGTATCATCCGCCCACGTTTGGTAAACATCACCCAACTTTCAACTTTTTTCGAAAATCGCAATTTTTGACACGGCTTAAAGAACAAGTTTTCAAGGGGTTCCACCTCTTTCTGTTCTCATGTTGAATGAATACACTCCCTTATTATAGGGGGGGGAAATAAGCCATACTCTTTTATTAATTCTGCTATGTTTAAATTGGGGTTCAAAAATATGCCATACTCTTTTATTAGCTCTGCTATGTGATTGTAAAGTGTTCATAAAAGGGAACGAGTCTTTGCTGTTTAAAAGAGTGCTCATAAAAGGGGAACGAGTCTCTGTGTAATATGTGCTATGTTAAATAGGTGGATGAAGAATGTGATATCTGCTCTGCTATGTGTTCGTAGTCTCTGAGTAGTATCTGCTATGTTCAAAGTGGTCATAAAAGGGGACGAATACATCCCCTGCTATGCTATACGTGCTATGTTAAATAGGTGGATGGAGAATGTGTTATCGGCTCTGCTATGTGTTTGTAAAGTGCTCATAAAAGGGAACGAGTGCGTGGAGGGTGATCCGGTGCTGGCCGATCTGCGCGGACCGTGCGCGTGGCCGGCCAATCAGCGTCAAGGGGGCGAGGTCCGACGCCAGCCAATCGGCGGGGTCCGCTGCCAGCCAGTCAGCGCAGTAGATAGGAGGTCGTAAAAGAGCATGACCGATCAGTGTCAAGGGGTGTAACCGTGCCGGCCAATCAGCGTCAGGGGGCGTGGCCAACGCCAGCCAATCAGTGTCAAGGGGCGTGGCCGTGGGCGTGGCAGGAGCCGACCAATCAGCGTCAAGGGGCGTGGCCAGCCAATCAGCGTCAAGGGGCGTGGCCAAGGGGGCGGGGGTCACGTGACCTGCGCCAGCCAATCAGCGTCAAGGGTTTGCGCATGCGCAGTAGGAAAAAAAACAGCGCCAAGTGTCCCCACTCTACTGCCGTCATACATGGGGCCTTAGGTTAGGCCTCTCGATGATTACTTTTCCAGGGATACCCCCACCCTTTGTTCGTAGTTTCAAGAAACAATGGACCGAGCAGCCATAGCTCACGTTTCTCCAGGTTTTTTCTCAGTCACAGCAGGTAATTGCTGGGATGGCACTTTCAACGTAGGCCGTGGACAACAACTTTCAGTATTCTCACCCTTCTCCTATCCCGGTCTGAGCCTTAGATCCCTAAAAGCCATAAATGGAATTCCATTCAAGAAACAATAGGTGTGTTCTATTTTTTATTATGACTCCTAATTATTGTGATACTTCCTGGCTTTTGGTGCCTCGATAAAAGAATTCCTACTCTAGAAAATTTTAATTTGTTGTAGTAATAATGCAATAAACCCATAGTAAATCTATCATATTTGTAACAAACTGATAAGATGCAAGAGTAACAGCTGAATGTATTATTGAGATATTTTTACGAAAAATAAGACAAGTAAAACTGTTACCTTGAAAAATTAAACTTCTACCTAGGTATATCTTTGGTATTGCGACCTAGTGTTTGCTAGAGCGACCTAGCCACTACTTGTCAGTGATGACCACGGTTGACCAAAATTGAACAAAATTACTGCATATGCATGTAATTCAACGGAAATCTTCAAATGAAACCCAAATACAACAATTGGTTTGTTCTCGGGTCTGAGGAGGGTATAGTCTACTGTGAACTAATAAAAGCAGAATAAATTGATCTCAGGAGCAGGAATTATTGTGAACTAATAACAGGTGAATATATTGATGTCAGGAACAGAAGCTGCTGTGAACTAATAAAAGGTGGATATACCGATGTCAGAAACAGAAGTTGCTGTGAACTAATAGAAGTAGAATATACCGATGTCATAAACAGAGGGTACTGTAAACTAATAGAAGGTAAATATATTGATGTCAGGAACAGAAGCTACTGTGAACTAATAAAAGCAGAATATACTGATATCAGGAACAGAAGCTACTGTGAATTAATGAAAGCCAAATCCCAAGTAGTTGCGAATATCGTTGTGTATCTTACAATGATTCCATTTAACGCATAATAAAATATTTGGAACTGTTAAGACATGCAAAGTCTTCATTAAAATACAATTAAAAAGCAACAGAGATATATGTAATCCGTCCTTGCTTGGTTAGTTTAGAGTCTCTTTCAGCACCATGGCTATATAAGACGAGGAATTACAGCTTAACGAAACACTTGAACTTCCACTGGGAATAGTAATATGCTTTATATTGTAATGCATGCATTGAAATTATTTTTAATACTACATCTCTAGTCTCCAATTAAATTATTCTATCTTAATGTGTAAAATCATACAGGTGTTTGTCATATATGACTTCTGAATATCGTATATCTTTTTTTTTTCCTCTAAAAATCGTCCTTTTTCTAACATCCATATTTGGAACTGTGCTGCCGATATATATATATTAGCCGAACTTTGGGCTAACCTGTTCAGTTAATTTCTTTTATTGAAAAATAAATATGTAAGTTTTACGCCCCACGGTTACGCGGCTAGGCTAAAGGAGACGGTGATGATGAGAAATGAATGAAATGGTGGAATGAAGGTGGGAGAAAACGCGACAACCCCGAGAAAGTTCCACATACGGTATTTGTCGTCCACAAAATTCACTTGGCGCGAGCTGGAATCGAACGAAGGACCTCATGCACGAGAGGTAAACGCTCTACCACTGAGTCACTGCGGCCCTCAATTTCTTTTGTTATCAGATATCCAAGCAAATGCACTTAGGAAGGAAGTAAATTTTGGAATAGTACGCTCCTCCCCTTTAGGCACCCATGATTTGGAAGTCTACTGCAGCTTTACAGTGTGAAACGAAACCCAAAATGTCAATATGTCTAAAAAATGGTGTTAGACGTAGTTATTAAAGTGCGAAATGTACTTATCGTGATAAAGTGTCCAGTGAATAGTATTCTCTCAATGTATTTAAAAGCAAAGGAGAATGCTTGGAGATATATCATTTAAAAAAAAGAGACAAAAGGTCTTTTGAACACTGTGACAAAAAGGATTTGAACCAAGAACAGTTAACAAATGTTTCTGTAACGTCCCATTAGGTGGTGTAGACACTCACAGGGTCAATTTAGCAGATTAAACCATGTCATGTTGTGCAAACTTTTCTCGCGAGCTGTGAATCAGACAAAGGAAGAGTGCTTACGAAGCAACAGTCCTTGATCTACGGCTTCAAGAGAAGCCCACCACAGGGCGTCGTAGAAACAAAGAGAGAGAGAGACGGAGTAAGAGAGACAGTGAGAACTCATTTGGAGAGGATTTAGAAGAATTACGGAAGTTGAATGTCTTTTAGATAACTCAGAAGGAAAAGTGAAAAGGAGAAAGAATTCGTTCAAACTGAATACAGTGTAGTTAACACACATTTTACACATCAACTTCTCTTTCAGGTGACAACTTACAGGAAGCTTCTAAATCTCTTCTCAAGAATACAGCAAGAAGAAAACAACATATTATTTGTACAAGAAGATCTGTGAAACACACAACCTGATAAATGATTGACAACTGGAGAAAAAGCTGGAGATGGAAGAGTAAGTTTACTAGATATTATAAAAAAAGAAAATTGTATATACACAGTATTTCGGAAAAATAATGGAACTTTTTAAAGTAAACAAAACGAACTAGGCGTTTTACCAACTCTAGTTTTTTCATTCAAAATACGTCCCTTTTCCATCAATATACTGCTGGGAAAGTTCAACCAATGAGCTAGCATAGAGTTTTTAATGCTCTGTTTCGAAATCGCCTCAATAACCCTCGTCACGACAGACTGGCCTTGTGTAACATTGTCATCCTTCCTTTGTGGTCACTTCCGGTACATGGTATCTAATACGGTTTCCGGAGGTGGGCTTTTCCAAGCGATTGCACACGTGGAGCACATTTATCAGTCAACTTGTCTTTGTGAGAGAAAGCAATCGGTAACGGAATTGGCCACTTCCGGTATACGTTATCTAATATCGTCTCCAGGGATAGGGTATTATCAGCGATTGAATACATCCAACATATGTATACACACAAATTTATCGTCTTTCAATGCGTGGTTCTTCCTTTAAATTTATCTTTCTCCAGTTTGAGTGTACCATCTTCAATGAAAGATCATGTCCTAAAGATGATCTTTTGGGTGTAATTTCCGTCCCTAAATTCTTCTGTGGCCACTCCTGACACTTTGAATCTAAAGCTTTTAGTTCTACTTGACATCCTCTCATAAAGTATCATATTCTGCAAATCGAATGCAAGTTTTTAATTATTAACAATGCATTTATCAAAAAGTACTATGGACTTTGTATAGTAATATTTGTGCATAAAATTGTAAATGGCCATATATCATGTTATTAGTTATTAAGTCAGATCAATTTTCGCGTACCCGCTACAACAACACGGTCTAGTGATCTCTTTTACACTCGAGCGGTGAGGGTAAATATTGTCCATAGGTCTTTTCTAAACTGAGTTGTCAGTACTTATAATCAGTTACCAGAAACTGTAGACGTTTTTCTAAGTGAGTATACTTTCAGATTGTCCATAAATAAGCTACTTTTGTAATGT
Organism: Thermobia domestica; assembly: GCF_964235325.1. NCBI lineage: Eukaryota > Metazoa > Arthropoda > Insecta > Zygentoma > Lepismatidae > Thermobia > Thermobia domestica. The sequence goes on from NC_137467.1 coordinate 198,651,273, forward strand.
TGTTGTTGTGCTGTAACATCTTCATCTCAAATTGTTATTCAATTGTTATGTTATCAATATGTTAAAATGTTTCAGTGTAAAATGTATTACTGCTGTATCTCAAACCTATTATAAATAAATAAATTTTCAAAGGAATACACTTATTTATCTATATCATATGAAAGGAAATGGATTCTGTACACGCCCACATAACCACATAAGATAATAACTCCTCATCAAAGTAGATAAAACAGATCAGAAACCTGCCAAATTTGAATTTTTTGGCGATTTATATCCATAAAAGGGAATGAAATGGACTCCCCAAAACTTACCGAAATACATTCCCTGATCCTATTCCACCATCTCAAACTTCTAGTTTTGGCAATTTCCAAAATTTAAGGTGATGGTCCTAGGTACCCCTGCAAAACTCTACCTTGACCTCTCAAAAATTTTTGCTGACTCGACTAGCTATAACAGGACTTGTACTACTAAACGTACAATATGATATAACTTTGTTTTTCATTTAAAAATTCACATGGCGTAGTTGCTCTTGGTGTGATACTTTTCCCACCAAGTTTCTGGAAAAAGTACTTATAGAATTTTATTCATATTTCATAAAGTAACGTCTTGTTAACAAAGCTATAACATGACGTAAATCATTAGGCATGAATAAGTTTGCTAGTGTAGTTTATTCTCGGAGGTAAGCCTTTCTTGGACAATTTCCTCAAAAGTTATTGAGTTAGTTCTTATTTGAAAAATAAATATTTCTTTAACGATCCTATAATTCGACATAAATCATCTTGCTTTAAATAAGTCACAACGGGTTGTTTGCTCTTTACACTCAAAGTTACTCGGAAATACCTTTTATAATTTTGTTCATAAATAAATATTTTCCGTAATAACTACAACGTATGATTCAAGAAATAAGAGCGAGGAATTTTAGTGTTGTAGGCTGTACCTCTTATTAGGGTCATGCAAGTCAGAATTAGAATATAATATTACTACGGCCGTGCGACAGTTGCATGACACGATAATTCTTGAATGAAAGTGAATTTTTGATTTTTTTTTTTTTTTTGCAGACATTGTAGAAGTTACACATCTTCCCGTTAGATAGCAGCAAACGTCATCCAATGGTTGATATCTACCGGAGGATATGGAAACTTCTAGTGCGTGATCATCTTTACTATCTACTAGAATTTATTTATTTATGTTGGATTTGTGTCAATTTCTTTAAGTCGAAGACCCAGTTTCGATAGTCAATAATTCTGAAGCCAAAGGTCTGTAACCATATCTACCGGAGGATATGGAAACTTCTAGTGCGTGATCATCTTTACTATCTACTAGAATTTATTTATTTATGTTGGATTTGTGTCAATTTCTTTAAGTCGAAGACCCAGTTTCGATAGTCAATAATCCTGAAGCCAAAGGTCTGTAATCATAACATTTCTTACGCGTACTAACATCGTTATGGTGTATCACCATGCGAAATTTAACCAATTTAGGATGACTTTCATTAATTAGGTGTGGTATTGGCCAATATTATCATTTTTATGTTTTCTCTTTAATGGAAACTGAAATAAAGAACAGAAATTGGAAAATATAATTGAGTGTGTGTCAATTTCCAATTATTGATATACTGGGCCATAACTTGTGTGAGCATGGTGTGTGTCAATTACCAATTACTGATATACTGGGGCATAACTTGTGTGAGCATGAGGGAATTGCCCCTCCACATAAGTTTCTTGTCATTTGAGGACCCACTTCAAGATAAAACATTTCTACTCCAAAGGTATTATATGAAGATATAAATGAAACATGGAATAGGTTCAGCACACCCAAAAAACGAACCATAAAACCACATAAATCTCTTAAATGAAGGGAAAATGTTATCTGGATCCACTTAAGCAAAATTCCTATTATTAGGACTATGCCCACACTATAAGATAGATCGTAACAGCGGCGCAAATCTGTCTTCAACATTAGAGGGGGAGGGATAAGACCGTTCCCATAATCTTTTTTTTTTTTTTTTTTTTTTTTTTTTTTAGCGATGTTCAAAATATTTATGAAGTTGAAAAATAATGCTGTGTAGGATCAGGGGAGCAGAGTTGTCTTCAACATTGGGAGGCGGGCAGATTTGAGGCTTATTCTGGGGAGGGGGTCTTCAATTTCATCTCACTTTCCTTTGTGGCAGCCGGATGCAAATCATTACGTTTCTCCCCGAAAAAGACATTTCAAATTAGATTAATGGGGAGACAGTTCCCCCAGTTCCAATATTGAGAATCACATGTCTTCCTCATCGCCCGCGATTTGCGCCAGTGGATGGGAAATATATTTGTAGAGCACAATTTTACTGCACTCTACGAATGAACCCTATTAGCGTTTTCGCATATTTGCTACCACGCACAATGTCATTCACTGGAAACTATATACTTGCTTCAAACCTTTTTGTCTCACGCCTCGAGGTTATAATGCTATAATTAAATGCATTTTCAATGCTTTGTTTTTCAAAATATAGGTGGTTATGTCACTTCAAGTTTATCTTTGAGCCGAAACTACACCAATTATTGGAGCATTGTCAAACAGGATTGGAGCGATTTCACAGCTCTATAATAACTGTATTACTGTATATATTGTGATAATGTTTTTCACACTAACTAACTACTAAACTACCTCTATGGCCTATGGAACCCGGAGGTTCAATGCCGCGTTCACAAAAGCTCTCCACTGACTTCTATTCTTAGCTAACTGCATCCAGTTTCCACTTTGTATTCCAATCTTTGCGAGATCCATCTTAATATTGTCCTCCAATCTACGCCTAGGTCTTCCTAATGGTCGTTTTCCGAGTGGTCTTTCAGTCAAGACTTTGAAAGCGTTTCTATCTTCTTCCATTCTAGCTACATGAAACGCCCACCTAAGCCTCCTAGACTTGACGACCCTAACAATGTTGGGTAGACCATATAAATTATGTAATTCCACGTTATGAAGTTTCCGCCATTCCCCATTCCCGTTCCTCTTGGGTCCGAATATTCGTCTCAGGATCTTGTTCTCAAATACTTTCAGTCTATGTTCTTCCCTCAGAGTAAGTGGCCATGTTTCGCAACCATACAGAACAACAGGCATGATTATCGTTTTGTATATTTTAAGGTTAAATTCCTCGACAGAATTCGCGACGTTTGAGATTTTGAACCGAATAGTAACACGAATTCCCTGCTTTCAGTCGACATTTAATTTCTCCGTGAATATGATTTTCCTCTGTTAATATTGATCCTAGATATTTGAAACTATCCACTTTATCAAAAGTATTATTTAATATTTTAACACATCCATAATTTGCTGTATTTCGGTCCCGACGCACTTCCATGTATTTAGTTTTCTCTGCATTTACTTCTAAACCCATGTCCCTGCAAGCGTTTAATAAGATCTTTGCATTTCTTTCTATTGTTCTCCTATCACCCCCTATTAAATTTACATCATCTGCATATGCTATAACCTTGTGAATACCGTTCAACTGTAGGCCCTGGTTGCTATCTTGAATTTTCCTTATAGCGAATTCCAGAACGAAGTTAAATAATAATGGCGATAACACATCTTCTTGTTTCAGGCCATTTTCGACGTGAAAGCTCGTGGACGAAAATTTTCCTACCTACCCGGACTTCATTTTGGGATTCATTTAAACATATCTTAATTAATCTAATTAGCTTTCTCGGTATTCCAAGTTCTGTGAGAACGTTGTATAATGTTTCTCTCCTAACCGAGTCGTAAGCCTTTCTAAAATCAATAAATAGTTGAAGTACCGGGGTATTGTATTCCAACTTTTTTCGAGTATTTGGCGAATGGTAAATATTTGGTCGATAGTTGATCGATTTCGTCTAAATCCGCACTGATAATTTCCAATAACTTCATCTGCGTATGGGGTCAGTCTTGCTAACAGAATATATGAAAGGATTTTATAGGATGTTGACAGAAGAGAAATGCCTCGATAATTATTAGTCAGAATGTTTTTCACACACATAGAAAAACTCAAGAAGTTTTTGTTAACAATTACAAATGATCGATATGTGACCCCTTAGTGATTCGACAAACATCAAGCCGAAAATCATGTTCTTTCCATACTCGGTACAGCATTAGTTCAAAATCATTGTTGATGTGGGCTCGCAGTTCTGACAGAATTGCTGGTAGCAACTTTCCAAAATTTATGTGGGTGTATATCAATGGCGGGACGTGTTATACGTGTTCAGGAGACTGTCAATGTTTTTTGCTTGATTTCTCTTTAGATAAAATATTTTATGAACGCTGTCATAAAGGGATGTTCTGTGATAAAGTAAAATATATCGGTACTATTATTATAAATTGGGGCTGCCCTAGCTCAGTTGGTAACACGGTTGACTTAAACACAAGAGAAACGGGTCCAATGTTCAAACCTAAGTCCAATGTTAAGTTACTGTAATGAATATTCTCAACATATGTAATCGTAACATTAAGTGTATACTTTAAACAACTTACATGATGCACAACAATCACAAGAGGAAATTATATTATCAACATATTACTAAAAGAAATACCACATTCATATAAATTAAAATGAAAAAAAAATCTTCATAAAAGCAAATAATTTTAATGGTACTGCAGAAAGGATTTGTTAGGATTTTGTTATGAACATAAACTACAAAGTGACTAATTTAAGTGTGTTCCTTAGTTACCTTTGCACAAACACATTTGAAACAATTAATTATGTTTTAGAGGTTAGAAAATTTAACTTTCATCTCAATGTTTTAATTGCTTATTAATTTTTGATAATGGCAAGTGAGAAATATTTATATTGTTTCTATGAAACTATAACTTTTGTGAGTGCTGGAGGCCCGGAGCACCCACGTAGTCGGCGCGCATTTCTGGTAAAGGAGGTGTGAACACTGAATCACTCACATAACCCCACACACAAAAAATCGCATGAGGTTAGGCCAACAGAGCGTGCAGGCCATGACATGAAATGCTTTCTTGGCGCCTCTCACCATCTTGGGTCACTGCTCACTGCTGCGCTCTCGCGGGAGAAATCTGAACTACACCTGCAAAAAATAAAACTTTTTGAATTTTTCTACGTTACTGTTGAGTTTTGTTACATATTTCAAATACTAAAGCTACAGTGAATTTATGAAATCGTTTCAATCAGTTATAATAACCCAGTACTTTATCGTCCTCTTTGTACTTGTTGTGAGGGGTAAAAGTGGATCTGTAATGATAGGGGGACGGATGATATCACGTCGTTCCCGTGCCTATCTTTGCCCATTGTATTTTTTTTAGACATTCCGGGACCTGTAGATATTTTGGAAGTGGGGGAAGGACATGAGTGTACATTTTCTATAGGAATATTTAACAAAATCGCTAAAAATAAAAAAAATCCAACTTTAGAGTGGTTTTATAGCAAACTGAAAAATCTTTCCCATGTTATTTATATGGAACACCTTTTACACCCACAAATTATTGGGTACTTCCTGTAGGGCTACAATGATTAAATTTGACATCGTTGTAGCTTTTCGGGACTAACCGACAGAAAAATTTCCAAAAGTAAATATTTTTAATTTTTAGAGGATCTAAAGCAGTAATGAAGAAATTCCCCATGTTATTTAAATTAGCCTTTTTTGGACCTATGATCACATATTTTTAGATAGTTGAAATTAGAATAAAAACTAGGAATTCGGTGTGCTTGTACGCGTTCTTTAGTATTACCTAAATAAATCATCAACAACAAAAAAATCAACTTTAGGTTTGTTTTATAGGGAATTGAAAAATGTTTTCCGGGTTATTTATATGGGACATGTTCTACACTTAAAAATGTTTAGGCACTTCCGGCAGAATTAGAATGATGAACTTCGGCATGATTGTAGTTTCCCGGAACTAACCCACTGAAGGATTACCAAAAGTGAATATTTTTAGCTTTTAGGTGGTCTGAAGGAAGTATGAAGAAATTCTCATGTTATTGAAATGGACGTTTTCTTTGGATACAAAATCTGTTCTTTTAGATAGTTGACATAATAAAAGAAACTTGAAATTTGGTAGAATTGTGGGTTTAAGAGGTATAATTTGAATATTAAGATGTGAATATTACTATGAGAATATATATATATATATATATATATATATATATATATATATATATATTGATATGCAATGAAAAGGATTGATGGATTGTTAGCTAACAAATTTATTGCTTGATATTAAAACAATAACACAATTAACAGATTGGGTGTACAGCTATCATAAAACACAATTTAAGGAAATATTCATTCCTGTCATTTAGACCAGTGCTATTAGCTTGTACAGAAATCTATGAACACATTCAACCACAAACACAACAATGAAAGCTTTGTCTTTCCATTTTGAAAATATTTAAGTTTTACGTCCCACAGTTATGCCGGTTAGACTAAAGGAGGCGATGATGATGATAGGTGAGTGGAATGAAGAAAGTGGGAGGAAACGGGAGAACCCCGAGAAAACTCACGAGCACAGTGTGTGTCCACCACAAAATCCACACGGTGCGAGTTGGGGTCGAACTAGGGACCCCAAGCACCGGAGGTAAACGCTCTACCACTGAGCCACCGCGCCCTCTCTTTCCATTTTGATGGAAATCTTTACAATTTAATGAGTCTAAGCTAATCTAGAAATGGTTTAAACAAAAAAGAAACTAATCTAACTACTAATCTAAAACGGCGTGTGACAACTGTGGAAGGACTTTGGAAAGCTGTGCAAAGGGAATGAGACAAGATTCCCCTCCCAGTTATTCAGAGAAGCCTATTATAGTGGAAATTACGCTGTCTGGCTATTGTTAGGAACCAAGGGAAACACATCGATCACTTACGGACCTGGTACTATGGATTCTTCTAAATTTTTAGGTAAGTCGAAATTGGCCAAACGTATACTCAACAACATCTATATTACAGAGCTGATGCAAACCTCTGACGTGTTTCAAAGAATATTGCTATTGCTTTTTCTTATTTCTATAATTTTGAAATATGTGACTTAAAAAGTTTTAATTATACTTAAACAAATCACGTAAAATTACATTAAACAACAGACTACCCTTCGCTCTTCAAACCTTCCACTTCTCGACATTGTAAGTAGTATGTAAGTAAAGAGAATGTATGGCCATCGGAGCTCGAAGATAATTTTGTAGGGGGAGCTCATCCCCATGATTGCTATATTACGTCTGGTAAGTACTGGAAATAATATGCATTAAATACTTAAAGTATCACCATCAAGCAATGCCTTTTACGTATTTTATCACAAAGTATTACGTTCTTTTTCATGGTTTATGCACGAGCTCTGTGAAAAAAGAAAAAAAAATATAGCAAGTAGCAAGTATAACCGCTTTCGGCAGATCAAACCGAATACATACTTATTACTATTACATGCGTGTTCATGTTAAACGTTTCGTTTCCAAAGATACGCTCTGCTAAAAAACCAGGTTACTAAACGTGAATACACTGAATATACTCATACATCTCGTGCGTCGTCACCTTCTTGCGAAAGACTTAAGTATACATGTTCCTGAGCCAGGAGGGCCCGGGCCCCATCCTGCCCTCGCCTTCGGGCACCCATGTGTACGGCACCACTAGAAAAACAGAAATTGCATTCTACTAGTTGACAGTGTGCTTTACTACAAATAGAAAACATAAATATAGAAACAATCTCTTTCAGTAGATTAATATTATTATTGGCAACGACGGATATTCTTTAGCGCCATAAAAATTATCGTAGATTTTCTCATTCTTTTATAACCTGCGATTGAAAATTTATCCTCAGGCATTTATCTTGTTCAAGTGGATGTATTTCATAGACTGCTAATGTCTTTTTAACAGTTAGTTATACAGAAATTAAAATAGGAATTTATAACAATTCTAGACTTTTTTTTTTCATTTGACCATACTTTGTGCTGTTGTCTTGCTACCTAGTCAGTGAAGTGATGTTAGATGCCCCCAGTGATCTCGGCTTTAGATGGGCTTGTAATTATCACTGTTTTCTATCGCTTCAAAACACGTCCAACACATTATTAATCACTTGTTATAGAAGTTTCATGAGGAGTTTAAAACCTTCTGCCCAGGCTCGTAGCCACCAAAATGTACTGGAGCGGTAGAAGTTAGAGGGACCGATCCAACCATTTTGTAGTTCATCACCACATTATAGTTTATTTGCAAGCCTATCTTGAAACTTTTAGTGGGGCAGTAAAAATTTAGGGGGCGGCCTCCTAGCTCCACTCCGTGGATATGGACCTATTTCTGTCTTCTTTTTACCCTTTAGAGAAGCACACAAAGTGTCTAGTTTTGCAATTCGTAAAGATACATTATAAGAAACGTGAACGGCATTTCGAGAAGTAGACAAAGTTTTCTCGGGCTAAATACACAGTTCCTTAAAGAGTCTCTGAAGACAATGAATTATTGTTATTTATCCAGGACTTCATCGTCCACTGTACTAATCCTCCAGTTCAGTGGAGACTGGGTTTGATGTTAAGTACTCTTTCCGCGGCAGCACAGGCAACGACATGTAATGTTCTGCTGAATCACGTGAGGATAGCTGTCCGGTGCTCTTTGTGGGCAAATTGCCTATAAGGAAATGTTCAGCCTTTGGAATAAGCGTTGAAATATTTCACTACCGGACACCAATATAATATTTTGCATAGTACTAATGTACATATCAAACAATAGAAAACTGTCACGAGACACTTAATCAAAGATCATGAGCCCGTATGATGACGTCATCAAAATAGCCGCAATGTCCAGAGATAAAGGTCCATTTAAATGATTATACCTCCTTTACCTATCATGATATTATAATGTTTCAGTACACTATTTGAAAGAGCTTGAATTAAGCCAGTAAAAATAGTATTATCTACAGTCTAGGGTGCAGAAATAACGTATTATACAGAATTTCAAAGTTCTATACCTAACAGTTTTTGTATCTGCTGATAAGTGGGTCACTGTGTGAGTCAGCAAATTTACTGATTTATATTCATATAGATTTATTTTTTATAATAAATTTGTTTGTCAGTACATACTTCCATTTCTATACATGCGCTAAGCGATTTTATTACATGAATGCCAGGAGATTTATTACATGAATTCCTTGTTGATAATTATTATGAAGGCCGTGCATGTGGAAAATAAGGCTTTCGTTTCATTTTTAACTACGATTCTATGAGTTTTTGAGTAGTGATCTTGAAGAAGATTCAGTGAATTACTGAGATACACTTTGGGCTTCTGGGAAGACCTTTCAATGGTTATACGCTATTTAAATATTTGGGAATAGCTTTTGGATTGCCCGTTCTCAGAACATAGTCCTTTTGAACATTTACATTTTCTAACGGTTTCCTGTTGCCAATTCGTTTTCGCTCTCTCTCTCTCTCTCTGTGAACTCTCCTTGGACGATATCTTTGAGTCAAAAATCACTCATCTCATCTCGAAACTGAAATATTTTTATTTTCTTAGAACCAGCCACTCAAGGTATTTAACCAGTCAGGAAGAGGAAAACGAAAAACAGCAGGAAACATTTTACTTGCTTTCATCAAAAAACTGAAAAGGATGGAAGCTTTTTCAAGTTGTCATATCTAAAGAAATTTGTCCGTTGTTCATTTATTATTTCGTCTGCAAAATATTTTGTTTTAGTTAATATCATATGATTTTTATAACCAAGTTTAAAAAGGAAGTTCTGAATTCATCCTATTTATATGTTTTTGGTATCTTTTCGTATAGCTTCAAAATAAATACATGAACTTTTTGTGGTTCTTTAGTGTCTGTGTCTGTGTGAAATTTTATACTTTAGTGCATTTCATATACATAGTGCGCCCAGAAACTCCTAGGCTAAGGCCATTGGAAGAAAAATAAGAAGTTTCTTACTACGTTTTAGATTGCTTATTCACAACAGGCCCCATTTCAGCTAATACACTACTGAACACATATTTTAACTTTTTCATGACCTTGAAAAACTCTTGCTTCTTTGAACCAAAACTTTGGTTTGATCAAACATTATAATACAAGTGAGAGTTTAACTTCATTATATAGAAGGCCCTACGACGGATCTGAACGCTGATTGGCTCTTTATAGCCAATCAACACTGCGACACAAAAGAGGAACAAAATCTCATAAGTCCAATTCCTACCCCTCCTTCATCTTTCTTTACTTGGAAACTAGATTTGGAGCACAATGCTCGGGAGAAACTACAAAAATTGAAACAACACTGAGTATAAACGAAAATAAATAAATAAATTTAAAAAATAAAAACTTTACCTTACAAACGTTTTAAATAAATAATACTTACAGAATCATCTCCCTTCAAGAATTCGTTGAAACTTCGTAATTAAAGTTCTGTAATTCACTGTTCTTAGCCTCGCTATATGATCTAGGCCAGTAGTTCTCAACCTTATTCCTATCACGGTCGCCACTTTATCACATCCTCTTGAAAGCGAGCCCCTTATAATTTCGGGTTTGTAATATGCTTATGTAGGATTTTGAATATACCTATTTCGGATATCCATCTATTTCTATAATAGTAGAATCCATTTCTTGTATATAGTGGATACAGTAACTGTAAGCTCACAACATCTGAACCAACTAATGGAATTATCATGCGATACGTCGTTACAACTGGTTTTCTGTAACGAAGACTTGGACAAGTTCTGGCTGAAGAGGAGAGAAGAATCCGTCCTGGTCTGGTATTTGCTGCTTTAAAAGTAATAATTTCATTTTCTACATCTTACCTGTGCGAAAGTAGTTTTTCTTGCATGGTAAGCATTAAACAAAGACAAGAAATTGCTTATTAGTTGAAAATGACTTGATAATGTGCGTCACGATGACTGAACCGAACATAGCAGCATTGGTGAAATCACACCATGGCCAGGTATCTCATTAGGTTTCAATTTTAATTGTCTTTCAATATGCAGGTTTTGTTATATTAGTACTTTTCTGGTTTTTCAATATGCAGTTCTCATTAGTTTCATATCGTCTCTTTCATTTAAATTGATTTTAAACAACTCTGCACCTGTTGAAAATGTTTTGTGGATCTATTTGTTTGTTCTTAACAGTATGTACAAAAATAAAAATAAGCCTATCAGAACAAAATTCAAAATAATATTTAAAAGTATTTTCCGGTGTTAGATTCTAATTATATTTATCTCTTCTGTTTATCTTCTCGACCCCCATGAAACCCTCTCGCGATCCCAGGTTGAGAAACTCTTATCTAGATTGGTATCATTCAGTTTGCTCTGCAATGTTCTGGTTTGTCAACCTTTTAGTGAATAACACCTGTATGCATTACTCTTCTCTTGTTTCAGGTGAGACAAATAACATATTTACTGTTATTATTATTTATAGGTTTGATATATTATCAAAAATTAACTCTTGTTGTTTTATTTAGGATATTAACTATTAAACCTAAAAAAAATAACATTTGTTTTTATAAACATGGTATGAAAGGAAATTATTTCTGAACCCATCACGCTATAATTCACGGAATACGTTTAATAGTTGTTTGTCTGCAGGGAATAACATAACAATCCATTCCTGACTATCTGAAATTACCTCAACGTGGTTTACTTTGCGAATAATGCCTCTGGTGCATTGTAACTATCATGCTGATGGTGACGTCATTAATTCTTATGATGACGCATACAATATCCAGGTGTAGAAGAGCAGGCGCTTGTTTTCGAGTGATAACTACAACAGTTATTAACTATCTGGGACATAACATTATATAACGAAATAAAGGTGTAACATACACACATTGAAATATAGAATAAAGCGGTATGCACCTACAAATATAATAATATGTTTGTATTACTTTATTTATATATCTTGCAATTATTTACCTTAGTAAAAAAATAGGGAAGAGTATTTAATTAGCAGGCTTCATCCATAATATATTTTCTAAAAAAAGTAAATAAAAACTGATAGTAAGCCCAAAAATCCACTTTCTTTTTTACAATACTTTTTTATCATTATCATACCGGTTCTGCGGTCATCTTATGCTCGGGGTCCCGGTTTCGATCCCAGCCCCCGCCAAGAATACCTTGTGGTGGCCAAATACTGTGTGGGGGGGTTCTCGGGGTTCACCCGTTTCCTCTCACTTTCTTCATTCCACCATTTGATTCATTACTCATCATCACCGTCTTCTTTAGCCCAACCGTATAATCGTGGGACGTAAAACTTAAAGATTTCATTTCATTTTCTTTCTGCTGTCAGCAAACTAGACAAAATATGGGATGAAAATAAATGTTAGGAAAATAATAGCCACAGTGATTAAGGGTCCGGTTTCAAAAGGGGAGAAAATTGAACAAGTAACTAGTTTTCGATACCTGGATAGTATTGCTAGTAATGATATGAAATGTGAAATCAATATGTATAATAAAAGTAAGTGTGGTTTATCCGTGCATGTCACAAAGGCTCCGAAACCAAGACCTGGATCCAAATGGGAGTTGCATGGTATTGTAGCGCTGTATCTCCCATCGATGAAGAAGGTTTCGGTTTGGACCAGCAGGGGTCCTAGAGGGAGAAAACGCCCTAGAAACGGTGTTACTTTAATAAAAATAAATGGGTTAAGTTTTAACGACAATGCGTGCATTTCTTCATTTTCAATTTCAATGTTGCTTTTCTTTCTACACAAATCATTACTGACTGAATATTCCAAAATGTTCTAAAATTAATCCAAAATCACCGATATTAGTGTCAAATCCATAGTTTCCATGGTCGCTGAGGTCAATGGTAACGCTTCCATTAGCAATGACTTTCAAATTAAGCTACCATTGTTTGCGGGCCAGGGCCACCTGCTGGTTTTCGGGGTCGCTGAGCTCAATGGTGAAACTGAAGAAAGTGTTTACTTTTATATTAAGCCCCCATCAGCTAAGGAACGAGGCCTATAGTAAAAAGGATGCCGAGACATGTAAAAATAATCTAAAATTACCAATATTTGTGTGAAATCCATAGTTTTGTCTACATTCACGTTGTTTTTTCTGTTTAGTAGTAGATGATTTTATTGTGGCTAAAAACAGATTAGTTAATGGTTGTATTAAGTCATCCCAATGGAAACACATCTGCTTTGTCGGATAAGCATTCACACAAAATAGATTCAATTTTAGATATGTTTAATTTTTCTTTCGTTGTTCACTTTGTTTACATAGATATTTTATCTGACCCGTGCGGAGGACGAACATTTCAGCTAGTGTTAAATAAAAGCAAGGATAGGAATCCCAAAAGAATCCTTTAGGAGGAAGGAAGAAAATGCTACTTTGTGAGACCTTGAATAAAGAGCTGAGAAAAAATATTCATAAAGTGCTTCATATGGAGTATTGTGCTGTATGGTTCAGAAATGTGGACATTACGTAAGAATGATGAAAAACAATTTGAAACTTTCGAAATGTGGATGTGGAGAAGAATGGAAAGAATTAACTGAGTTGAACGAACAACTACTGAGAGGGTGAAGAAATGGTGGGAGAGAACATAAGAATTTTAGATTTTATTAAGAAGAGGAACAGAAACTGGTTGGGACATTGGCTAAGAAGGAACTGTATCATGACAGACGTGCTAGAGGGTATAGTGGCAGGCGAAAGAGGGAGAGGGCGAAGGAGACTACAATTAATGGACGATATCAAAACAGAAATATCGTACATGAAGACGAAGAGGTTAAAGCAAGACCGTAGAGCATGGAAGCTTCTCAGTTGCAACAAGTGACCTGCCAATAATGACAGACAATCTATGATGATTATGATATTCGTATATATAGAAGAGAAGCAAATAAATAACATATTATTATTATTATTATTATTATTATTATTATTATTATTTTTTTGCAAATGATGTTTAAATCAAAAACAATATTTTTAAACAAATTAAAATTCAATTTAATAAAATGTTAATGTAAATAAATGGGTAAATACAGAGCTGGATTAACCCATCTGGAGACCCGGAGCTAGAAAAGATATATGGCCCCTGTTGACTTCGCCTAATTCATTCCCATGAAAGTACAGTAGCAGGGCCGTTCTATGGGAAGGGGGGTGAGCGGGGCAACAGCCCTGGGCGCCGAAGTAGGGGTGGCGAAAAATTCGAAAGAAAAAAGGGAAAAGATAGGAAAAATTGTTTGGAATATATGTATGGGGGCGTCCCTGGCGCTGATTTTGCACGGCATGGCGTTGTACTTAAGGGAATATGTTTCATATTTTTGGTCATATTTTATCTTATGATAATGATTGTATCTTCATGGGTCTTTCTAGATAGCCAGTTGATATTTTGGTCACAGTGGAGGCCTCTGGCCTTTAGCCCCCTAAGCCCCTTCCTTAATCCGGCCCTGGGTAAGTAGAACTTACAAAACTAAATAGCAGGAATAGTAGTGTATAAATTATTATTTTATACACTAAATTTAAGGCATTTATTCCGAAGTTGGGCGTCCGCTTTCGTCAAGTTTTTTCGCTGTTATCTCCTTTCCACACTTTCTGCAATTTGTTATTAGGTTCATTGATCCGTGCTCTTCACAAACTTTTAAAAGATTTTGCTCGTTATCAACGTATTGCTTCACAAATGTTAAGACTGCTAGTTCATTGCCCTTGTACATTCGCCATGTTGATAGCATAAATGCTCGTTTCTTTACCACAATGCAAGTGTTCGGTTACCTTGCGTCAAGTAGTTCCCTACGCTCGCCGTAGTCCCATGTTTATAACCGCTTATATATAACAAATAAACAGATTTTTCGATACTCTTATATATTATCAAGCACACAAACGATCAAATTATCCATATCTTTCCTGTAAATTTTAAAAATTTTGCTGGAAACGGACGCCCAACTTTGGAATTTAACCCAAATTTAAAGTAATATGTTATTGATATCTATTATATAAAAGAGAACGCACAAATCCTTTGTTACCTCATCACGCTAATACGGCTGAACCAATTTCTTTTATTTTTGGGGGGTTATTAGGATTTGGACCCTAGATGGTTTTTATCATATCACTTTAATTTTTAATTACCAGTGTCTTGAGATAATTGACCATTCAAGTGTCCATAACGTACAAATCCTTTGTTAGTTCATCATAGGTAAAAATAAACGTATTTATATGCAACCCGCATGACCGTGTCACTCGGCGGGTTAACATAAATGACAGGCGATATAATGTTAACATTTACTGCAATCTACTATGGTTTTTATCATATCACTTGAAAGCGAAAACTTCCGGGGTGACCGCAGCGAAGCGGGGCGGGTTAACATAAATGACAGGCGATATAATGTTAAGATTTACTGCATTCTTCTATGGTTTTTATCATATCACTTGAAAGCGAAAAAGTAAAAATTATCTAAGTAACAAAGTTTATTGCGTTCCGGGGTGACCGCAGCGAAGCGGGGTGAACGCTGCTAGTTTTAAATATTTGTGTTAATTACTTAAAATGTTAAATTTAATTGTTTAATTAAATATTAATTTTATAAAAGCATACATAGAATATTTTCAAGTATTTTAACACGTACAACTTTAAAATCGTTGAGAATATTTTATTCATGGTGCATATATTGGTCTGTGCAGATGGAGCTCTTATAGAACTTTAATCTGTTTCAATATTTGGGACTTTTTAAGCTTCAAAATTTTATTGAATGGCACTAAATCTATTGTATATAAATGCTTCTTGAACTAGGAGTATTACTGTAATAAAGAGCGCGCCAAATCTGTGCACAAGATTCCAGGCAGTTGCTCGGTTCGCCCTATGCAAAGATTGTCACTTCTTATATAAAAGTTATACAAACCAAAATGCAATACATGTAGATATTCAACGGGCTTGAAAATATGTACTCATTCAGTAAGGTATCCGTAATGCAAAGTTACTTGTTCATGCTGGCAAAGTAATTAATATGTTAATGATGATTTCTTTAACCCCTTGAGGACATATCCCGAGTTATCTCGTTTAAAAAAAAAAATGTAATTATTTTTTTCCCGTGTTATCTCGTTGCGTTCATAACTTTCTTATTCCTTTGTACTTATCACGAAAGAAGCCGAATATTAGTGTTCAAAGTACTTATTGTGACGAACAGATGTTTTAAGAGGTATTGTAGACTGTCTAGCGGCTTTGTACTGGAGCGTCACTTGCTTAACTGTATTGAATTTTATGTAGTTGTTCTCTGTGTCACTCTTTATTGAGAATATTCGGGATAAAAATCATGATATAAAGTAGGAAATTTCAAACGTTATTTTATTATGTATTGCAAACCATATTATGTATATCATTTAGCAGGCACGTAGCCAGGATTTCGTGAAGGGCTAACCGATCATTCTAAACTATTTTACTGGAACATATATTGGTTCGTTTAGCCAAGATTTCGTAATGTATGTGTGTGTGGGGGGAGAAGGGGTGACAGGTACCCAGGTGCTCGATAAATCTAAACTACTTTACTATCAACATATAAGGACGATAAAATGAAGTTATGGTGGTAAGTATCTTAAGAACAAATATGAAGAAATCTCGAGTAAAATAATAACCAAAAAAAAAAAAAAAAACGTCTTGAAAAAGATTTTACAATATTTAATCATTACTCTGTTCATTCAAATATAACAATTTTGCTTTCATTATGACCTCAACTATTATAAAAAGTACATATTCACTACTATAAAAAGTACGTACTGAATAATGTCTTGTAAAATATTTTACAATATCTGTGTTCCCTTCTCTGTTCAATCAAATGTTCACAGAACTTTCTTTCTAAATAAATTTCTGTTTTTATTATTCCGTCGACTACTGTCTGTTCCAAATGACAGGTTAAGGGAGCAGTAGAAAATTGTTTTTGAAATATGTTTGATACTGCAAGGATGTGATAACGAAAAATTATGATAAAAAATGTCCATGCTGTTACACAACGGTACTATACTTTTGGAAGCTTGAAATCTCCCTGGCTAGTAGCAGAAATTCTGAGAATTCTGTAACTTTTCTAGAAATTCTAAAAATTCCGTAATTTTTCAAGGAATTTCAAACTCCCTGACTCTTCCAGGATATCTCGCTTACCTCACCTACCATATATTGCAAGTAATATAAATCTCATCATAAGAAAGTACAACCAAAAGCCTCCTGATCTTTCTTTCTATTTTTTAACGCGATCCTTCTTTTCCTCATTTCATTCTGTTTCTCCCTTCCTTATTTTTTTCATTTCTGGTCTCGAAGGAAGAGGTCCGGACCCCCCCCTTACCTTGGCTACGTGCCTACATTTAGCAATAACTAGCGTCGCTGCACGAATATTTGACCTATACCTACACGCCCTTATACCTTCTTATAGCCTAGAGATCAGGGGTAAAAGTAGATCTGAAAAGGACGCATACACGAACGCATGACGTAACGTCATCCTCCGTGCCTATTTTTGCTGATTGTAATTTTTTAAGAAATGAGGGACGCCATACATATTTTTTGAAAGTGGGCTAACGGCGTCCCACAAGGTTCCCCTGACTTTTACCCCTCCTCGAGATAACTCCGGATAAAAATCTGTAAGTTTCTTAGCTTCTTTTTCCTACGCACTTGAAAAAATTTATGAAGAGATATTTTATGTAATCTTCCATATTCTAACAATTCAAACAAGCAATAAAAAATGATATTGGCATGCGGTATTTTTTGCCAGAAAATCTCCTAATAATTAAGTCCTTGAGAGGTTAATGTGTATGTGAAATTATTCTAGTTCTTCTTTATTAAAAATAGTCTTTTAAACTAACGTGTTTATATTAGATAGTTAATCGTTGTAATTAACATGTTTATTTTTCGGCAATAAGTTGTTTACTGTGGGTATAACAGTAATATGAATAAGTGTAGAAATACTGTCAGATTTATTATGTAGGAGATATTTTCTCCCTGAAAAGATCGTTAGGTAGAATGACCGTAAAAGGTAAAACGCATACTTGTATTTCGCGTTAACTGGCATATACAGAGGCGGAACTAGAAAATACATAAATAATAGCTTTTCGTCACTCAAAAAACTGAGTAACATAGTCTCCCCGGCCCCAGGCTAGATTCACCTCTGGGCACATGTGATTTTTATATGTAGATGACCGGCGGGAGCGCACATGGTACGGATTGCACTTGAATGTGTGGATCCTGTCTCATATAACCGCTGTTGAAGGTGACCTTAAACTCAGAATCAACTCATATATGTAGATGGCAGCTGACAAAGTGTTAAGGGAAATGAGAATTAGGAGAATTGACGAGGAGTCTTGACTTTTATTTATTTATTTATTTATTTTCGTTCTCCAGATCTACAAAACAATTAGATATACTGTAAAATCTTGAAATTTTGTATAAAGGTAAACAAGAAAGTTCTGTCGCTTTTTCACCCACCACTTTCCAATATTGATATGTTACTTAAGACGTACCTGAAAGATCAAAAATTGTGCCCATCAGCATCGGCTACCCTTTGCCAACTGTCTGGAAGAATATGGATTCCATCGCGGTAGAAAGGGGTGAGCTGTGAAGCGAAGAAGGTATCAAGTGCATTTTGCACCTCTACTAGGGATTTCAACTGCCGTCCTCCAAGGTGATTGTCCAAGAAATCGAACAGGTGATAATCGGAAGGTGCAATGTCCGGGGAGTACGGCGGATACAATAGTATTTCCCATCCAAGGAGTAGAATGGTGTACTGGATCATCCTAGCCACGAGGGGCTTAGCGTTGTCCTGTAACAGGAGGACCCCTTTGGCTGGCTGAAGTGCTGGCTCCAGAGTTTTAAGTTTCTCTTGAACACGGCTCAACTGCTGACACTACATAGTTGCATTAATGCTCTGACCAGCTGGTAGCAGTTCCTTGTGCACGATGCAACGAGCAATCCACCAAACACATAGGAGGACCTTCTTGTCGTGCAGTGCTGGTTTCGGCCGTTTTGGAACGGGTTCATGGGATGCTAACCAATGATGAAGGCGCATTGGAACTCCCTACAGGACCAACTTCTCATCACATGTCAACATCTTGTCCAGAAATGGCTCCTTCTCTGACGAGACTAGAAAAAAAAACACAGGAGTCTGCTCGCATTGCCTTCAGGCCAGATTCAAATTATTTAGAACCTATCGACTCAACTTGTACTGTTGATGGTGAACCGGCCGAATCGTTTTTCCAGTCACACTGAATTGCAGCCCCAGGTCCTCACATGTCTGACCACTGTTCGCCTCATTTGCTGCCTGATCTTCATTCTGTACATGTAATCGTCTTCCTGCACGTGCTGCGTCTCCGAGTGTTTCATCAGCGTCCTTAAACTTGTTACACCACTGCCGTACTGTCCGCGTAGTCACGACAGCCTCACAAAAGGTCTGGCATATCTTCTGCTCCGCTGCAGCTTCGTTTGACCCCAGTTTGAACTCGTACAGAATACACGCCCTTATGACGCTCTGTGGAGGTCTCATGTTTACTCTGTCCTTACGCAAGTTCACGTCGTAACTGAACTGTCACAACCAGGTAGTATGTTGGATATACCACCAGCAACAACTGAGCTCCGCCTTATCTCCATTCGCATTCAACTCACGGTGTGAGGACCAATTGTATGCAGACCTCCACAAATAGTGACATAACTTTCTTAGTTACTATTATATATTACCTATGCACTCTGGACTAACGTTAAGATTGAGATTTACGAAATGTAATCCCTGAATGGGAGAAACAGAGGTCAGTACTTAATTTCAGTGAATTGAAATTTCTTATTATAATAGTAACACCTATTATACTAATTATTCTGTATTGCATTATATCTAGGTAAATATTTTAAGTAACATAAATTTGTGTAAATTGTGCACAACAAATTTTTGTTTAACATAATGATCTTATATTGTGAAACTACAGTTTATTATGGATAGGTTATCGTACAATTCGCAATGTTTGTGAAGTAGTAAATATTTTATATTTTTTTTTTTTTTTTTTTTTTTTTTATCTGGGCTCAAGTTAACCTTACGGTTGGGTTACTTGAACCCAAACTGTAAGTTCAATAAATACTACCATTACAAGGCAGTTTGGGAGCAGATAGGTTGATGGTTGTTAGATTAACATAATTTCTGCACACCCATATACATACAAACGTTGATTTGAATGACAAATATGAAATTTAAAAATTAATAATTAACACAAGTTGTGAGACATTGTACAGAATTTAGTAGACATATAACAGTGTTTACAGTCCAGTTAAAGCAAACAAACCTCTCTTAATTAGTTTTGGGGGTTCTATTTTTATTACCACATCTTCACATTTATACACTATGACATCCTTGTTTTTGGGCCACCTCCAAGCTTTTCGTGAAAGTTCTATGCAGTAGACTCGAACACCTTTGGCTTCTATAGCGGGGACGACTCCTGGATATTTCTTCCCGTTCCATTTTAACAAAACAAAATTACCTATTTCGGGGTCATATTTCGTTACAGGTGCCGCGGTTGGTGTTGATTTAGCTTCAGTCTGGCCACAATTCATAGTCAAGTGTCCTGCATCTTTCAGCTGATGTCGTTGTCACCTCCTGATTTCAAGCTGAATGCGACAACTGATGTAGTGTCTTCCAATGCTTGCTTTCGTTTTCGAATGGTGATCTTGGTTGTTTCTGAAGATGCTCTCCTTTTTTGGACTTTTTCCCGGTATTTGATGTTGGGCTCAAGTAACCCACGTTTGCAGATGTGTACCAGTTTATTTAACCACAAATTGTCCAATTAATGAATTATTTAGAACATGAACGGTCCTCAATTGGCTTTGATACTAAATATGAAATGTATGCACTTATCTACAGTTTTAGGCTATTCCTAATATCTGTCCAGACGGAAGTGTCCAGCGTGAAATCCACAACAAATTTCGGTGTATTTTGCATAACCAGTTCTGCCACTAACTGTGACTTATAAACCTTCCTAAGTACTAAGTAAAGTGAAAGTACTAAGATTCATTGCTTGTATGGGAGGCCACTGCGTCTTACTTCCTGGGGCCTCATCTTTTAGCCATCTCCCCTGACTTAAGTATCCTTCAACTTCTGTTTATGTTTGCCAAATATCTGTAATCTACTGTTTTCAGTGTGCGAGAAAGAGTCACATATTTTAATTGCAATCACACAGAATACGAGGTAGGAAGTGACAGAAGTAGAGTTTTGTTTTTATATCATTTTGGAATTATTTTCCTCGCCTCATAAGAAAACCAAGGTTTCTATGTGAATTATTAACAATGGTCTTAATATAGTATTGAAAGTTACTTATTATTGTAACACCTATTGTTAATACTACACAAGTTCATTTAAAGTTTTACTTAATTCTCAGTCGAATTCATTTTAAGGTATCTAGTTAGTAAGCAGAAGAGTGTTACAAAACGACACAAAATGAAATATTTCAGTTTTAAGTTCCACGGTTATATCATGTAGGATAAACAAGACAATGATGAGAACAATTTATGAAGAAAGTCGAATGAAATGGAAGGAGGAAGTGGAAGGAGGAGGAGCTCCGAGAAAAGCAACTCACACGGTAGTTATCCAGTTCAAAGCACACTTGTCGCAACCTGGGATCGAACCAGGCCCGTAGCCAGCCCGAAAATGTAGGGGGGCCGATGGAAGTTAGGGGGCTCGATCCAAAAATTTTATAGTTCATCACCATATTATAGTTCATTTGCAAGCCTACCGTGAAAATTTTAGAGGAGGCAAGTGTAAAATTCAGGGGGGGGCCCTAGACGCCCTGGATAGGGGCCTGGATCGAACCAGTGACACCATACACCAGAAGTGAATGCTATGCCACTGAACTACCGCGGACCCAGTATAGTGTTAGAGTAGTGAATAGTGGACCAAGGTTTAAGCCTTGAGGAACTCAAGATAGAGCTGTGAATTTTCTGTAAAGAAACATATACTTTGTTCACGATGTCCTGCTTATGGTTGTGCAAATAAGTCGCAAAAAAAATGTTGCTTCCATCGAAAGATTAAAAGATGTTAGATTTTGCAACAATATATAGTGATCTGCCAAATAAAAGGTTTTTCAGAGCTACGAATAAATCACGTTGACTTCAGCCCCTCTGTCGAACTTATTTCCAATAAAATATGTAATGAAGGCTACGTTAGTGCGTGTTGATATATTCTGTAGGATGATATATATTCCTTATTTTAGAATACTTTAAGAAAAGGTTTTACAGAAGAGCATCCTCTTGAATATTACTTGCTTAACAACCTTAGCAAATGCTAATGAACTAGGATACGCCAAAAATTGTGCGTGTTCCTTTTATCACTAGATTTAGGCTTTCGAGAAATTATAGTTTCTTTCCACGTGCCTAGAAACATACTTGCTTTTAATAACATTTTATTGTAGTATATAACGGATATTTATGAATATATGTACACTCTTTCAGTATAAATTTAGTATGCCATCTGGTTAGCAACTTTTTGGAGTTTCAACATTCTTATTATGATTTTCTTGGCTTCCTTTATTGGCATTAGATTTCAAAGAAACATATCTAAAGCCTATTATACACGGTCATAGTTTACCATCAAATGTATCAAATTTGTCTTTGATAGCTATTTATCCAAATAACTTGGCTAAGATTTTTACATGCACTATAAGCGTTCAAATACAAAACTTACTTTTGTTGCTCATGTTATTACATTCCTTCTGTCAACTGTTGCGTTTGTTGGTAGGCATAGAGTGCAATGCGGTACTTGCTTCAGGAAGTTGTTCGAAAGTAAGCTGTTTTAATCGTAAATCTTAAAACAAGCGAGTAATTGGAAATATGAACCGTGCGTGTGAAATATGAACACTCACCAACTAGTAATCTCTGGCCTTGCATCTAACTTCAGCTACAATTTTTTCCAAGACATTTTTGTGTTTATATTTATTGTAATATTCTTTAAGTTTACAGTTGTACAAAAGAGGATGCTACTTGTACGCATCAATAAGCTTTCTGTGTCAAAGTTTAGCGGCACCGCGCAATGATTTTCGTTTGTTTTCTTTGATACAATGTTGGATGGGAATAGAACATATTTTATTTTAGAATACTTGTATCAAATGTTGTAACCAATCCCAATGCTGCATACAACTTGGTATTGTACACATTCAAATTCCGCTTTGCTCAAACATTTGATACAATATTTGATGTATAACCGGCTTCATGTAGCGTAAGTAGTCATTAATTTTCTCGTGTCAGAATAGGTTCTGCTTGACTGTAAAGAGAGTTAATTCCTCTACAATACAAAAGTACCATTTTTGTTTTTCTCTTCTTGACCTACAGTACTTCTACGTTTTTCAAAATTGTAAAGTAAAATCACTTCCTATCTCCTATCCTGATTTACAAATGAAATATATATATACAGAAGAACACAATTTGTTTTATTTTTTAGTTCTATTGGCAATTTATAAAATGAAACATTGCTCATTCTCCATTTCTAATATTAAAAGGACATAGATATATTTATTTTTTAATATTCAATATAAACCAATAGTGTTATTTTCGTTCGAGAATTTCTTAAGGAGAACACTTATCCGTAAAAATTGTCAGCTCGTGCTGACATCATCCGGGTATATGAGACACCGCCAGTTAGTCTTTTAAATTTTTTTAAAGTTAAAAAGAAAGTATAAATATTGGTTGTCAGTTTATGTTTTATTTATAGTCAATTGAAACACAATAGGTGTATCAACACAGGATGACGTCTACCAAGGGTGCCCATTAGGGGGGGGGACAAGGTGGGGCGGAAATTGTACTTCAGAATATCGAAAAACCAATAGAGTGTTTACATTAGTTACAGCAAAATTTGAAACTGTATTTGAAACGTCGCTTATATTTGCCTCCCCTTGGAAACCACAACATGGGCGCCTTTGATGTGTACTATCAAAAACCTAAAAATACTCTGCTCTTTCAAAGAGGAGTTATCAATTTGAAATTACAAAGTTCAATGTTCGACCATTTTAATTCAGTATATTGTTAATTTATTAAAAACAAAATAAATTAAAGAAGTTGAAAAGATATGTTCATACTCCTAAGTAATTCACAAAAGAAAATGTACATATCGCTAGAAGATTAGATATGTCCCAATAGGTCTACAAAGAATAGTATTTTTTGGTGAGCAATTGGTTTTAATGAATTGATCAAAAAAACTTATTATTAGAGTTGAGTCGGATAGTATATAAACAGCAGAAACGTTTGTAGTTACAGTGCTAGTCACAAGCTTTGTAGAATCCATTTAGAATCATTATTGCCGGAATTAACATCAAACATTCTATAATTTTTAAGTTCCACTATTAATATACCTCCACCATTATACTTCCTAAGCAGTATAAGATTTCTAACTTGTAAAATAAGATGTGCACTCATGTCCAAAATTACAGTCGCATATCTATAACTGTCTTCTTGTAAGAATATAATTTGATAATAGTTTTGCAAGGTACTTTTAATATTGTAACTATGTGTACAATCGAGAAATGTATATTTGTGGTAAATTTTATAGGAAAAGAATTATAAATACGTAAATTAGAATGAGTAAAACAAAATGTTGCTAAATGAACAAGAAAGTTTTATTTTCGTTTTATTGTTCTTATTTACTGCTCTTTTGACATGAAATGTTCCACATACATGTCTTTGCCGATTATACACATACTAACATTATAAGAAATACCGGACGAATTCGTTATCAAATTATATTCCTACAAAAACATATTTATAGACATGCGACAATAATTTTGGACATGAGTGTACGTGTCTCATACATACAATCAAATACCGTATTGTTCTAAATATAAGTCGAATTTTCCCTCAAGAATCATGCTTAAAATTTAAGCTTAACCTACTATATACGAGATCGATTTATATTCGGTGTTGATTTTGGTCTATGGTATGTTCCTATTGACTTATATTCAGGACAATGCTGAAATAGGAAAAGAAAATCTAGTAATTTGCATTTTCAGCAGATGTTCATAGGTGGCTCTGACAGAATTTTATTTTAAATTGTGGGAACATTCCCTTAGCAGAGCTATATGCACCTAAATTCTAGTATTTTCCTCTGCTATTATTTTAAGAAATTTTTAGTTGGCCTTTGTCGTAAATACGGTATGTATTTTTTGTGTAAAAACGAAATGTTTTCCTATCATTCTTACTGGTGTCTTATTTTCGCTCTCCGTTTTTACCTAAAAAATGAAGTGTGGACATAATATATGGAAATTAAATTTTTGGGGTGGCATTAACATTGCATCGATCGTCAAGAAACTATTTTAAAAAACGCTTTTCACTGGAAGAGTATGAAAATATTGTTGAAAAATGGTTGATTTCCGAGAAAAGTGCAAATACATTCTGTGGAGGGAAATATTTAGGATTACCAACAACTATTATGGAACCACCGAAAAATCCTCGACGAGAGACAACTAGTCCTTCAATTGAAAAACCTCTGATTCTTCTAAAACTTTTGGCGCTTCAGCGTCTAGACATCGAGGTCCCCTCATCAACCTACCGACACTGAAGCCCCTCAAAGTCCACCAAAAACTACAAAAATAACTTCAGACTTCCATTCAGAAATTGGCATTTCCTACTGTAACACCTATGGAAGGAATTGCTTCCAACTCCAGAATTATGTCCCTACTTTTCACACAACTAGAGATTGCTTTACATTTGATGAAATAGCGAGGGATGCTTGTACTCGATGCTTTCAGTCCTTAAGTCACTGATGATGTCAAGAGGAATATCGAGAATATAAACAATGATTTTGTTAGTATTTCAGAAGGAATGACATCACAACTTCAAGTTCTTGATATTGTAAACAAACCGTTCAGAGATAAAATTCTATCCTTGTACACGAATTGGCTTCTTGAGGGAAACCATCCGCTAAACTCAACACGAAAAATAAACCACTTCTTGTACAGTGGATCATCGCTTTTTTGGAGACGAGTGTATCCGGCGAAAGCATCATAAAGGAATTCAAGAAGTGCTGTGTATCTAACAGACTGGATGAGAGGATGCAAATGATGAGCAAGTCATATGCTTTCAAGTGTAGACGAAAAGGACAAAAGTGAGAGGTGAAGTGATAGTAGAGAGAAAGACAGCGAGATGTCAAGCGGAAGCAGGCCGGTAGCCAGCCCAAAAATGTAGGGGGGCCGGTAGAAGTTAGGGGGGGCCGTTCCAACTATATTATAGTTCATCACCATATTATAGTTCATTTTCAAGCATATTGTGTAAACTTTAGGGGGCCAGTGAAAATTTAGAGGGTGCCCGCCCCCCTAGACTTCCCGTGGATACGGGCCTGAGCGGAAGGGAAGAGGACTACAGCGAGGGATGAACTGAACGCGAGTAAAACATGAAAGGTAGTTCTAATGAACCAGAAAATGACAGTGATGTAATTAAATTACGATAAAAACAAAACTAATGCGGCAAACCATTGAATAGTAGCACTTATGGAACGTATATATATATATAGTACAGTATATTGATATTTAATACAATTTGTTAACGTTCTGTACTTTTAAAAATAACAATTGTTATTTTCACAAATAATAATTCGATTTATATATATATATTATCTAAAAGTAGTCTTATAAACAAAGATCGATGTATATTCAGAACAATATTGTAATGATTATAATTATAATCATACTGTAGTTACCGTAAGACGGGGTTACTTTGCACAAAATATGAAAGGCGTTTCACAATCCTCTGTCACCAAATCCATGAACAGTAAAGAGGAAATTTGAAATTTCATCGTAACATAGAACATCTAACTGTATTTTGACTATAATGTTGGCGCCTGACATCAGTTCTAATTACCGGGAGGGTTCGTTCTTGCAGAGGTATGGAAAACAGTCACTGTAAAGGCCGCCAAAATTTTGAAGATATCACGTAGAAGAATTTACGTCAAAGTTAAGACACTTTTGAAGAATACTACTGTGTATAATGTGACTATGGTGCAATAGTTGAAATTTAAATGGGAAACGTTTTAAAATCATAAAAAACGCAAAACCGGGAGAAGGCGATTTCATCCTTTACTCGAAGTTATTGTGCATCGGTCTAAAATACCGCTTAAATAGGAAATTATTACTACTGGAACCTCCTGCATTCTAAATTAAGGTAAATATCCTATTTAGATAGATGCCGGAATGAATTTCTTGTTGGAAAATTAATTATAAATAGTGGCGGATCCAGAAAAGTATTTTGAGAGGGGCTTCACTCATAAAAGCTTCGTTTTTTTGGGGGGGATCACTAGACTTTTGGGGGGTCTTGCAGCTTATACGCATAGGAGTGACTAACATTAGATTGTTTATAAAAGAAATCATGAAATTTTGGTGGGGCTTCAGCCTGAAAGTCTCAAAGCCCGTAAATCTTCCACTGATTACGGTTGGGATGATATTCTTGGACATAAGGAATAACCAAGGCAAATCAGTCCACGAGGATTTTTTTCTGTTCCTAAGTTGGCATTTTTGTGAGATATATATGCTAAACTATTAGAATGTGGCTCCTGTGCCTGTACCAGAAAATACATAATTTTCTTTACAAATATCGATAATTCCAACTAGGTACTGATACCGGTATCATCATTTTAATATCAATATTTGTAGACTGCAAGCAGTTTTGTGCAGAAAGTAAAATGTATAAATACTGAAAGGAAAACATTGCACAATAACGTTATTTTTGATACCTTTTGTATGTTTTGCAAAATAACCTCGCCTACGGGGTTACATTGCACCAAAGTTTGTTTCAATAATTATGGTCATACTGAATGTTTACTAGTGAATTTGCACTAGTTTTCCTTATATATCTAGCTATTATATGTTTAAAATGCAGTGTCCTAAATCGTTAAGATTGTAAGTTACATACGATTTTCTTTAAAATTGCTTAAATCTTGTGCAAAGTAACCCCGTCTTTTGGTACTGTATTTGATAGTGCATTTGTAAAGGAATATACGTATTTGACCCTTACCCAATCTATTTCGGAGACAAGGCAAAAAAATATATTGTTTTCATATGGCTTACAATACTTTTATTTTCAACAGAATTATTAGATGGCAGGAAAGATTAACATTTGTTTTTAGAAGGTAGTGAAATGGTTCGACTTGAAGTTTAGCTTCGCTGATGAGAGGAACTATATAAACTTTAAACCGGAAATCACCAAGTTAAACTATTTTAAATAGTATTAATAACAAGAACTTTAAAAGTGACTATTTCTTTATCTTCTTACTTGTGATTTGGGGTAACTATTTATTCGTTACTGACAATTACGATTTTCAACCATTCTTGCTGGCATAGAAGATGTAACACAGGACAAAGATCCTTTTTGAATTTCATTACAACCCATACGATGGGTACATTTCATTATCTTCCAAAACCTACACGACCAGAATCAAATACTACACGTGATATCGCTATCACATCAGCTTCTTTAACGTCACGCTCCACCATAGACGTCCTCGATCCATTCGGGAGTGATCGTGTGCCGATCAAACTTAGTATCCAATGTCGGAAATCTCGATGCTCCCGCACCTCGTATGATCACCTCGCTTCGCTATGACAGAGCAGATTGGGAAAAATACCGATCATATCTCAGTGAACATTTAGAAGGTCTTGAGCCCCCTACAACAGAACCAGAGCTATATAATTCATTGGAGACTATCACCTACCACATTAATCGATCATCTGCATTATGTATACCTCAATCTCAGTACACACCACACAAGCCTAAACTTCCACCACAACATCTTGCTATGGTGCAGCGATCCCGACAGTTCTTCCGTGAATATATCCATACTGGCAATCGTGAAGCACTTCGCCATCATCGAGCACTTCAGCGTACTGTTCAAAATTATGTAAAAGCCTTTAGGTTACGACAGTGGGTCAAAACTTGCAATTCTCTCTCCGAAACTTCTCACCCTACACGATATTGGAAACGACTCAACGCTCTTTCTGGCAAATTTACAAAAACTACATACCCACTCATCATTAATGACTCTCCAGTACAGACTGGTCTCGACAAAGCCAATGCCTTCGCCACATACCTACAAGATATCTCCACACCGCTTACTCCCGAACATCCTGTTCAAAATCACCCAGTGGATCGCTTTGACTTCTCCTCCTCTCACCTTCAGCCAGTCATTGCTCATCCACTCAACACAAATCGCACTCTCACAAAACCCACCATTCCAGAAGATATCAGCATAGCCATTGCACGCAAACGTAACACCGCACCTAGCACCGACAATATCTCATATCGTCATATTAAAGAAAGTCCCTACGCAGTTTTATACATTCTTTCTCTCATATTGACGCTAATTCTTCTTACTGGCTACATACCATTACAATGGAAGACTTCAAAAATACTTATGTTTCTCAAACCCGACAAACCCTCTGACAATGTCTCCTCATATCGAACCATACAATTGACTCCAGTTTTCAGCAAGATCTTAGAAAAAAATCCTAGTGAAACGACTACATACACATCTCACCCGCTATAATCTATTGCCATCTTATCAAGCAGGATTTCGTCCTAATTTCAGCATTAATGATCAGTTATTACGCCTACTTAACTACGTTACCAATCACTATAATACTTCCCGGCCGTCTTGTTTAACTCTCTTCGATCTGGAAAACGCTTTTGACAAGGTTTGGCACCACGGGCTTACATATAAACTTGTGAACTTTCGTCTCCCTCTTACTTATATTCGATTCATATATAATTTTTTGTTCTATCGCCTAGCATATGTTACCATTAAGCACACCTTCTCCCATCCAATATTTCTTCACTCTGGAGTACCCCAAGGATCGTCTCTTTCTCCATTGCTCTATCTTCTTTATGTAGCTGATCTTCCAACTCTACCCACTAATATCCATGTCTTCCAATACGCAGACGACACCTCCTTTTTATCATTAGGTAAAACCATCCATCAGCTGAACGACTCAATGCAATCTCCTATAGATTTATTTGTCGATTGGTGTAAACAGTGGCGTCTAAAGATTAATGCTCTCAAAACAAAAACTATAGTTTCCTTACCGCCTAAAAAGCGCACTAACGTGCAAAGAAACCCCACTCTTCTTCATATCACAGTAAGCGACACACGTCTTCCACTCACCAAAACTGTTACATACCTAGGACTTACCTTAGACACATCTTACCTGGAAGGCTCATCTGCAGCATATCACAACCAAAGCTTACAATCGTCTTAGTTTACTCAAACGTCTTACAGGCACTATTTGGGGTCTCAGTCCAACCACTGTATTAAACACCTATAAAGTATTTTTACGTCCAGTCATCACATACGCTCATCTAGCTTGGATCGCCGCACCTCTCTCATTCTACAATAAATTGAAGATATTGGAACGACATGCACTCCGCATTGCCTACAGAATCAAACTACCTAGTCCGACACATGAACTTTATCAACGTATGCCCTTTCCACATATTCTCTTTCATCTTGAGTCTCTCCGTATCAAGTATATCACCACACGTCGTCAGGATAACCATCCACTTCTTACCGATACGATGACAACTCATATAGATTTTCCACTTTGTGACCCTATTCTCCACACACCTCTAGCACTGCTCTTTACTCTCTACCACTACATTCTACCTCCAAACCACCGTTATCTCTCCTTAGCCGAAGAATTGAAGATCGACGATATCCCATCCTTCATCTGTCCATCGTTTGCACTATAACACCTCTGTCACTAATATGGGATCCCACTGTTTTTCATCAATGCATGGTGTAGCCCCCAAGCGAGAAGAATAACCTACATCTGTTTACTAACATAACCCTGTGCTATGTCTGTTGTGTATCGCACTTTACCACATCATGTTCATCACCCATTCTTTCATGATTGTAATCCAAAGATCACAAGGTCCTACCTACAAGTGAGCGTAATAAATACATAAATAAATAAATACATAATAAATATATCAATAAAACTGTCAATCACAAATTTTCCTCTCCTATTTTACCACTTATTCGTTACAATCAGTATTAAAATATCCCATAGACCAACCCTCAGTATTTTCTTCCCTCGTTCTACTGACACCCATCTTCCCATAGAGGGCGCAACCCTCGAGCGGTTAGCTAGCCTCCGGCTAGCAAAACAAATTAATCGAGAACCTAATTAAATGCTGTCTTGCTTAATAGTGTATGTATCTGTACGAGAATAGCAAAACATACTGTGCTACATGTTGGTGATTTTCTGATCTTCCGCTCTAATTTTTGGTTACACTAACACGGGATGTACTTGAACCTGAACCCCCAAAGGGGGGGGGGTGATGTATATATTTCCTGAAAGCTTGTGTCAAGGTAAGATCAAAAACGGTTACCAAAATTGGGGAGGTCTCAAGCATTTCGCTTGAGGGCAGCACGTTACGTATTTTTATCAACACCTTTAAGCGCGTCTATAAAGTCCATTGCAAGCCCGAAAAATCTGAAACGGTGGGACAAGTATGAAAACAGAAAAAAAACATGTCTTTCATCAATTCAAAAATATAACGTATCAAATTAAAATAAATTGTCCCAGCGTCCCCCGCAGAGTCCCAGATGGGGTCCAAGTCAAAAATGTTAAGTGGAAAGGGGGATCAACTTGCACATCGTATGAAAGTTGGTGTTAAATAAAAGAAGATAAATCAAGTCGCGACTCTCTACGATAAGCCTGTGCAAAATAGCGGTGGGTCAAAATATCAACAGAATCTTCATTGCAAAGTCTATGGCCACACGTATGTATTTGAAACGGTGGAATAGGTGCAGAAACAAAAACACGGATATGTCATTATTTCAAAAGTATAGTATAATGATTCAAAGTAAAAAAAAATGTTCCAGGGTCCCTCCAGGGCCAGAGACGGGGTCAAACTCAAAATGTTGAAATAGGAAGGGGTTCAAATTCAGTATCGTATGAAAGCTTATGTTAAGTGAAAGAAAAGGAAACAAGTCTCGACTCTTGATGAAAAAGTCTATTGCTACTCCTATTAATCAGAAACGGTTAGATAGGTGTAGAAACAAAACAAAACAAAAACTGTCTTCCGCTGTCGTGATTGGCGGACCTAAATATAAAGCAACCAACTTATATCAACGAGCACATACGCAGTAAATATGCATGACGAAGAGCAAAACCATCATGCATGTTCTCAGAAGATTTTGAAAAGTTTCAACATGCATAAACGAGGCCATTCACGATCAACTTGCCTGTGGTTTGATCATTTTTCGTGCATGTTGGAAAGTTTCTTCATGCATGTGTCTGCGTGTATGGACTCCTTTACTGGGAGGTATTTTGAATTACGTTTTTTCCTTTTTTTGTTTCTTTTAAACTGAAACACTTTGTCGTTATGGGCTTTTCTTTGAAAAATATGGATACCAAATAAATCACCCAAGGAGAACATATATTGTTTCGTGTACTTAGAAAGAGAACATTAGGATATAATAATAATAGTAAAAGAAAGTACAAATAATAAAATAACACATTATATTCAAAAGAAAAAGAAATTGTCAACAACTGTTAAAATTTTATTGTTTAAAATTGTGAAACTCATATGATGTTTGGTATCTAATTTACTAAATGTTCTTTCGTTGTATTCCTTTGTTTCTTGGAAATGTACTTTTTCTTACTCCACTGCGAATGTCTTAACGACTTTTGTCTTAATTTAGCAAAGTTTTCTTTAAGAATACTTTGAAGTTCTTTTCTTTTCTGTATGCCTTGCTTTTTAGTGTACATAGCATTTACGTTACAACAGCGTTTTCTTGCGTTAACCTCCGTACGTAATAGCTTTGAACACAATTACCATTTCTTTCTTTATAGCGCACACTTCTATAATAAATGTTCGTAATAAATCAGTGTTAAGGAAAAAGCCTTACGGAAGTTTTACTTTGTTTTACATTTTATGTTCTTTAATGGTTCTTATGTTTTCTTAACTCCAAAGAAAAGATCGTAGACATTGTAATTTAAGCATACAGTGTGTCCTGTGGAGACGGGAAACGATTAGATGTTTTCGAAATGCGAGTGTAGAGAATAGCGAAAAATGCAATATGTCAGTTTAAATCCCTCGATTATACTCTTTAGTCTAAGGGAGACGATGATTAAAGCACGTGAATGATGATGGAAGAATTGGTGGAATGAAAATTGGGAGGAAACGGTAATATCCGGAGAAAACCCAAGAACACGATATTGTCCACCACAAACATACTTGGTCGAGGATAGAACTAGGAACTCTACGTCCTATAGAGGTAAGCACTCTACCACTGAACCACTGTTCCCCCTAGAGAATTATAAAGTTAACCAGCTAGGTCAAATAATAAAAGCAAGAAAGAAATATTAGAAATAGTACAGGAAGAAATCTATGTTACTTGCCCCTGTATATTTGTTTATTAAAGCTTAGGCCTGGCACACACCTACGATATACCTGTGCAGGCTAGAGCACACACACACAACGGTAAACCTGAAGATTTTAACTCAGTCGAGAGATGGCGACCAAATAAGAAGACGACGACCGACCCCCTCTCTTCAAGGAACTAGCTACAACTCACCTAAACACTGTACAGGTGTACCCGAGAGACTCACACACACGCTAAGGTCTACACGCCTGCGCAGGTAGTAAGAATTGAATTTCGATTCTTCTTCGGTCCCCTGCAGAGGTCGCTACACTCATGATGTTTGGCCTGCAGCATCTGGCACACAGGCTCTGGTTTACCTGTACAGGTAAACCTCACCACATAGGCGTGCGCAACGTGGGTGCCATGGGTGCCTTGGCACTCCCATTAGACAAATTTTTATGTGGAATTATTACAAACTGAGAAGAGATTACGTGTAAATTATTTCCCGTCTGCATGTGTGTCATGCGTCGCCAATGCAGTGTCGGGTGCAATGACGCTATCTTTTCTTAGGGGGAGGGGGAAGGACGACACTCCATATGGTGGTACTTAAGATCTGGCACCGGGTCTAGGTCAAAACCCCCACAGCCAAAACCCCCACACTCAAGAAATGTCAAAACACCCACACAAACGGTCATAACCCCCACACAAATGGACAAATCTCCCAAACGCACGAACGGTCAAAACCCCCACAGCCAAAACCCCCACACTCAAGAAATGTCAAAACGCCCACACGATCGGTCATAACCCCCACACAAATGGACAAATCTCCCAAACGCACGAACGGTCAAAACCCCCACAGCCAAAACCCCCACACTCAAGAAATGTCAAAACGCCCACACAATCGGTCATAACCCCCACACAAATGGACAAAACAGCCACACATAGCAACGGTCATAATCCCCACATAAATGGACAAAACTCCCACAAAATCGGACAAATCCCCCACACTCTGAAATGATCGTCATTTCACGTCTCTGTTGCGGCTCTTTATGACGCTCAAGAAGAATAGTTGCAACATCAGTGTAAGTGGAATAAAAAATGTTATTAAAAAGTACAAGGGCAATACATGAATATGGGGGTTTTGTCAATTTGTATGGCAGTTGTGACTATTTCTGCATGTGGGAGTTTTGTCCATTTGTGTGGGGGTTTTGTCCATTTATGTGGGGATTGTGACCGTTGCTATGTGTGGCTGTTTTGTCCATTTATGTGGGAGCTATGACCGGTGGAGGTTATGACCGACTACCAGTGTGGGGGTTTTGGCTGTGGGGGTTATGACCGTTCGTGCGTTTGGGAGATTTGTCCATTTGTGTGGTGGTTATGACCGATCGTGTGGGCGTTTTGACATTTCTTGAGTGTGGGGGTTTTGGCTGTGGGGGTTTTGACCGTTCGTGGGTTTGGGAGATTTGTCCATTTGTGTGGGGGTTATGACCGTTTGTGTGGGCGTTTTGACATTTCTTGAGTGTGGGGGTTTTGGCTGTGGGGGTTTTGACCGGTTCCCCTGGCACCCACATTCCCAATGTCCTGCGCACGCTAGTGCCTCACCGGTATACTGGAACGTGTGTGCCGGGCCTTAGTGTTCGCTTTTCTACTAAAGCTATATGAATGCTAATGCAGAAAGCACTTGTTTAAAAAAAAAACTTTAAAAAAAGCATTGCAGAACAAGCTCATTCTGCGAAGAATAATCAAAGTTGACATCTGTTTATGAAATATGACATTTAAAAAAATGAACCTTTATCCGATTATACACAGAAACATAGGTGTTCTCTATAGGAACAAAAATCGGTTGTTAGATCAATTTCGCTAGATGAATAACTTAAGTCCTTTTTGCATGAACTAATTTGTATTAAGATGTGTACCTACAGTCATTGGGATCGAATCTGAGGATGGGAGAGGTTGCCTAGAATCCTCCAAAGATTGCTTGGTCCCCTCCAAGTTTGGATACTTTTGCTCTAATGTGTGGTTACATATATCTCTACGAAACACGCGTAGCTGAACGAACTCCTAAAAATTATGCAGAGACTGAACAACTATCTATCTATTAAAACACTAAAATAGCAATTAAAAACTTTTTTTTTTTTTAGGGAGAGACAGGTTTGTTTAAAATATTTATTGTCATTCAACATTTGGGAGTAAGAAAAACTGCCACTAGAGGGTTTCGCCCCTTCTCTTGGCCTAGGATGTGGGAGCATCAATTATTTTGATTGCATTTTAGTTGGGTAGTGAGCTGTCAAAGGAAAAAAAAATATAAGTAACAAAAAGCAAAGTGTTGCAAACACATATACGTACATTAATATAATCGAAAATATTTGAAACAAAAAAATAAAATTTTTTTAACAATAATAATATCTAAACTAATACATAAATAGTAGAAGAGAATATGTGCATAAAATAAATAAGAGGTGCAGAGAAAGCAACAAGATAAATGAATAGTCAAAATATGTGTATACAAAAGTGCTAATGAATATAAGCGCATTGTAAAGGAAGATTTTCATGCTCATGATAATAAATGCAGTGCACATCACATCACAACACAACACAATGAAATAAGTTAGTGAGACAAATGCTGGTTAGTCTTCTGTCTTGGGGCGACTCAAGACTGATGTGAAACATGGGGAAGCCCGTATTAGTAGTGTGGGAGACAGTGCTGTAATGGTAAGAGATGAGGAATGTCATCATGGATGAGCTGTCGTCGGAAAAATCTTGCATGATGATGATCATCTGGAAGTTGCAGAGCATAAATGGAAAGGAGGATGCTGAGAGGTGTATAGCAGTATCAGTACTGACAAGTAAGGGACCATATGGTTGTCGCGCAAATCAGATGCAGACATATGCCATCTGATTGAGCATGAAAAGATATGGAGAATACAGAAATTTAAGGTGCTAAGGGCCATAGAGAGAGGAGCGAGGAAAGAGGAAACATTGAATGTCGGCAAAATTGAAGAAAGTCAGGAATGACGGGAAAAGTTAAGTTCTTGCAAACTGGGAAAGAAAGTCAACCAAAAGAACAAAACTAAACATAACAAGGGCATCAAGGACGAAGAAAGATCATAATCAGGGTTGCCATCCGGACTGCAGTGTTGTCAGCGCTGTATAACATTCATATGGAAGGTATAACACAGTATAGCAATTCATGAACAAGGAAAAATATTAGTAACACAAAAGACAATTGAAAAGACTCTGTACACGTGCGTAAAAAGGTTTAAGGATAGTCGTGAGTGAATAATGTACATGAGGGAGGACAAATATAGACATAAAAGTGAAGGGGGAGTTATTTTAAACTATTTGTTTGTAGACGTTTATATGTTTGTGGCCAATCCTTTCGACAATGATATCTCGGAAACAAGAGGCTCTAGAAAGGTGACGTTTCCACTGATCGATTACAAATTTTGCGTACATTGTCCAGTTCTAATTGAATATTTAAAAAACATGGCCATTATTCCTTTATTACATTTTTACGGGCACACTGGAAGTGTTGAAATTTTTAAAAAAGAAACTAAAACATCGTATCCTACACATTATACATTCCAACATCAAATAGTTGTATATATCTCAGGCGTTCGTTTCATGGCCAAATAATAATGAAAAACGAAGGATAACCATTTCTCCATTCTAAGATGAATCTTTGTTTGTGGAGTGTTTTGCCCAATGAACACCATATATAACTGATGTTATAATTAATTGTTTATGGAATGTATTTGCTTATTACATACTGCATACAAGAAGAAAGAATACACTTATCATACATGAATTAAAAACTTCAACCGGAAGTAGGCTCAAATCTTACAAACGGTCCGAGATATTGAAAGAAATAATCGAAAAAATCTCCCTCTTATAGTAGCCTTTACGATTTTTATCACGATATCTTTAACTTTTGTCTGTAAAGGGACAGGTACAGATGTGAGGAATGGCAAGGAGATTCATGCTCATATGCAAATGATACGCTGTGTACAGAGCGCAGATTCAGCTAGTAATAGTTTAAATTTTTAAAATGCCCTAGCAAAGTACAGTTGTCACATCCGTAATTCCCTGGAATAATCCTCCTTGCAATCGAATCAATTTGGAATAAGACGTCTAGAAGCCTTCGGACTAAAGACAAAGCAACCGAGATATTCCGTGAAGCATGTCTTTCTCACCGACATCAATGAAGGCTTTCGTCAAAGTCTACCCTTGGGATCAGTGAATAATCATGTCGAAACAAACAATGATCAGCACAAGGCCATTTTACACTGAAACATTTTAACATTCTGACAACATATCAACTGAATAACAATTTGAGTTCAAGATGGTACAGCATAATAGCAACATTATAAAAAGCTTATTTATAGATGATCTGAAAGTATACTCATTTGAGAAAACGTATACAGTTTCTAGTAACTGATTATAAGTCCTGATTATTCTGTTTAGAAGGGACTTTTGTAGTATTAACTCTTGCCGCTCGAGTGTAAGAGATCATTAGACCGTATTGTTCTAGCGGGAACGCGAAAATTGATCTGACTTAATAACTGTTCACACGACATATATGGCCACTTACTTTTCTTTTTCAGAAATATTAGGTCAGAAATTTTGGGGAGGTTTGATATTGAGGGAATTTAGAAAGTCATTTTTGGGGCAGTGTTCGGAGGTGAGGTACTCGGTAGGGTACAAGGACTAAAAAGAAATGAATTACTGAATTTATTGTTTTAAAATGAGTAGAGCAGGCCATAGACTAGATAGGAGAACAGCACTCAATAGTGGCAGCAACATATGACCTATAGAACAAACTTAAAGAATTAGGATTTTTTATGTCAGTGAAGAGATAAAGGAGTACCAGTTTTCGCATAGCAGTACAAGATATTGTGCTTATATGATCCGCAAAAGTAAGCTCACTGTCAATGAATGATAACACCAAGATCTCAGGCTTTATGTTCTTATGATCAATTTTGTAAATGTGGTTTATAGGTTCTTTTTTCAAAGAGATCGTAAGAGAAGCATATTTCTAGATATTTTCGCTCCATTTCTTAAGTCACATTTTGGAATTTTCTCTGCATAGCATAATCTTGGAGCATCTCACATACATAGTAAATATCAAGAAATCCAAAATATGGATTTAAAAAATCAGAGGTAATACAAGAAAGAACAACGTGATATATATATATAATATGAATACATTCATCTAAATCGTTATTTTAACAAAACAAATTACTATCATATGAAAATTGAAATTGTAATTACATTGATATTTTTTCGTGGAAAAATATACATTAAAGAATCATATCAGGGTCACGTCAGACATTAAATTCCGTTTAATAATTCGCTTTTTTTCCACACAAATGGAGCTTACAACTCCATGTCACCAAAGCAAGGCAATCTACGATAGAAAAAAAATAAAATAAAAATCTAAAAAAGGCTGCCATATGTAAATGAAAAATAATGGATTTTTGGTTCGAACGCGCAAAAATCCAACAGAAAATAATGATAATAACAAAAAAAAACTGAATATCCTGATGACATATTGAAAGAACAGAGAATGTGGTGGGGGAGGGGAAGAACATGAGGTTTGCAAAAATGAAAGGGAACAGCAGAAGGGGGAGGGAAAAGGGAGGAAAATTACCAAAAATTAGAGGTTGTTCCAATGTAAAAGATGAAAAATTTAACTGAAAAATGAAAATCGTGCAATTGGGAGAGAGTGAGGGAGAGATAAATGTTGAGAAGATTGGAGAATAATTAGCGAGGGGAAAGGGAGGTGGAGGGGGTGGAAAAAGACACCCACACCCTTGCACAGTGTTCACACACAAACAGAATGATTAATCCCGGAAGCAGAAACGCTGGCAATCTGAATTCGTGCAGTTGTCACTAACAATAATGCCTAATATAATAATGCTAAAAGTCCTCACAATGTTGCCAACTGAATTATTCAATATAATTGGGGCATTTTAAAAGGATTTTTGAGATAAATCAACGCATTTATCTTACTTGCTTGAGTTTTAGACGATATATACTATTTCTGTGGGCTCTAAATCAACTCGGAATTTGAGTCGCTGCTGGCTTATGCACAAACTATCACTTTATATCACTCTTTTCGTGTGTGGCCCCACGTAGAGTAGTTGTTAACGTTCTCGCATTCGGTACGAGCGGTGCCAGGTTTGATTCACGCCGAGGGCACTCGGTCGAAAAAAGGTAAAAAGCTTTCTCAGGTCAGTCATCCTGAGTTTTCCTCATTCACATCACGCAAATACCGGAGTGGTACTAATATATAGGTCCGAGGCCGCTTCCATCCTCCCCCAATCCTTTCTTTCTTTCTTTTCCCCGGATAGTGTGCTCGCCGAGGGACGTCATTCCTTAAACGTGACGGGCTAACATGTCCATAGATGCCGAAGGCCCAGAAATCTAAATCCTGATCCACGTTTTTTGTTTAACATCTCACGGTTGTTGAGTTGAGTAGATTTTGAGTTTAATCTCCTTTGAGGCTAAATGAGAAGTGGTGATTATAATGAACCAAATGGTAAAATAGTGCGCACAATTTCCGGTCGCCAGGTCGCAATTGGTGACTAGAAATTTGGAGCTGGCGACCAGCGTTCAGAGGAATGGTTTCTGCCTAAACTCACAGGGCTTCACAGTTTCTGATTCGCACGAAAAATAATTGTCACTGAGTGAGAGAAAATACAGATTACTAAGTCTTCACAACGACATGGAAAGTGAAATCTTCACACCGTTGTAATTCGCCCCTCCTTTTCCACAGGACGTTACACAAACGTGAAATCTTAAGGTAAGATATATTTTAACATATATATGAATTGTCCAATTCAAAATTGATTACCCTAAATTAATTATCTTGTTTTGAAATGTTATGTCACCATGTAATCTCTTTCTTTGTCAAACCAAAGACAGGGGTAGGGGGCTCTCATAATTTGTACGTGAGATATACTGTCGTCCATCCTTTTTAAATTGGCTAGTGTGACTGACTTTGAAATTTTGTGCCTTGTGGTAGAATGAAGACAGTGGGAGAAAACAGGAAAGCTTCGAAAATATCCCTGACGTTAAAGCACAGCAAAGCTCACATTATGCAAGCGGGATTCGAAGTAGGGAGCTCTTGTACCAGAATTGAATGACTTACCACTGAGCCAGCACGACTGTCTATACAAGATTTACTTGTACAGATTAGTCCGTTTTGCAAAAGAATATCTCGTCTCAAGGACAACGGGATTTTAAAAAAAAAACATTTTTACGTTATATATCCGTTACGACTAGTAAAATGCAAAATTCACATCCGTTATGACTAGAAAAATGCAAAATTCATATCCGTTAGGACTAGAAAAATGCAAAATTCACATCCGTTACGACTAGAAAAATGCGAAATTCACATCCGTTACGACTAGGAAAATGCAAAATTCACAATGTCAACTTTTTTCACACTGATACTTACAGTTAGATTTGAAACATAGACGGCGAGAGGGGAACATAAAGATATACTTGTATCTGGTTCAATTCTTTATTCTATAACTAACTAATTGTATGTCGTATGGAACCCGGAGATTCAATGCCGAGTTCACAAAAGCTCTCTGCTGACATGTATCCTTAGTCAAATGGATCCAGTTTCTACTGTGTTTTTATTTGTACGAGATCCATCTTAATATTGTCCTCCCATCTGCGCCTAGGTGTTGTTAATAGTCGTTTTCCGATTGGTATTCCAGTCAAGACTGAAAGTGGTCCTACTTTTTTCCATCCTGGCTACATGACCTGCCCACCTGAGACTCCTAGATTTGATGATCCTAACAATACTTGGTAAACCATATAAATTATGTAGTTCCGCGTTATGAAGTTTCCTCCATTTCCCATTCCCGTTCCTCGTAGGTCCGAATATTCGTCTCAGGATCTTCCATTCAGCATAATATTGGAAATACAACCAACCGCAAGATATTTTACAATATTTTCACAATGCCAAATACTAACACGTGTTACAAAATTTGCCTTATTTCCTTAACCGTTTCACAGAGGAAGTCGACTTTTGTCAACAGAAAGAACATTTCCTTAACATGCGAATGTCGACTATAGTCGACAGGTTAAAATTTGTTTGTCCGTATCTTGGCTTTGTCGAGAATAGTCGCCGAAGTTGTACCGTTCAATTTTTTTGTGTTCTATTGTTTTCGATAAACAATAGAAATCACACAGAAAAAACTTTGGCGACTATAGTTAACTAAAACAAAACCAAGATAGAGACAAATTTTAACACTTCGACTATAATCGACATTCGCAGGTTAGGGAAATTTCTTTCCGTCGCCTTCCACAGTGAAAGGGTTAAAGATGAATGTAATAGTCTTACTAAAATCATCCAAATCTAAGGATACATCCACTCCAAATTCTGATAATTTATATTTTCATGAATCTACTTTACCACATTAATTGTTTCTGTTTGAATGTAATATTCGTGGCTACCCCTGAATGCCGAGTATGTGACATATTTTTAACATGGTTGCTTCTAAATCACGTATAATCACGATTTTCTCCAGAATACATAACACTGCTCTGAAGACTTTTTAGTATTGACTATTTAGTATCTGGAAAATACTTTCCTTTGAGCGATTATGGGCTAACTAGAGATATATAAGAAACCAGGTGGTATAATGAAATAATACGTTACAGTATTTAATCACCGAAGTTGACCAATTTATATTCCATGTAATAAATAAATTATTGAGGGAACCGAGGTGACTCAACCATAGATCACTCACCTCTGATGTGTGGGGTCTCTGCTTCGATCTCAGCTTGCACCAAGAGAGCTCTGTGGTGTATAAATACCGAGTGTGTGGGTTCTCTTGAGGTTTTCTCCCACTTTGTTGGTCCCATCATTTCATTCATTGTTTCCTTTAACCTTAGTGTATAGTTGTTATCAACACAGAAGAGTCCAAAACAGTGCAACTCACAAGGGACCCTAGGTATCAATTAGAGCCCGATGTTCATGAAACTGTGTGTATAGAGAGAGTGCCTCGGGAAACTCTGAACGCCAAAATTGTAGCTGCAGTGTCCAAGACGTTGAAACACTAGGGCTCGAGAAAAATTTAAAAAAAAAAAAAAATGGAACGACAGTACATTAAGGACATGGTGAGAAAATGGGCGTTTTTCTTTAAAACTGGTCATTGTAACGACACAAAATGAGCATATATGGTTACGAGATGATAGATATGATCTGTTAAAAATGATGAAAAGAATATTCGCCATCTTGAAAGAGGCCATGTTGAAACTGGTGCGATTGGTGTAAATGAGAATAGGATCATGCGATGCATCTGTTTGAACGTAAACAGACGCAAAAACCTTTTGTTGAAGTCTTTTATGAGGTTGCATTATTCCTGTGCTTCTGGTAGAGTGGTTTTGGTACAAAGTGAGCAAATTTCCAGGGATCCCAAGCACCGGAGGTGAACGCTCTACCACTGAGCCACCGCGTCCCCCACATCAATGTCAAGGCCACTGTCGTGAGGAACAACCAACTGCTATTGGTTGTACACTGAAGAAGCTCATATAACTTTCTAAAGATCTCAAACTACCTGAAATTCTATGTTAATTTCAACCAAAACTACCGGAGCTTCGCAAAGCATCAGACGGCTACCAAATGATCCGTTATAATGGAAATCATAGCGGACTACATTCTAATCTCCAAAGCCAAGCAGTGTTACTTCTGGTAAGTTTTCGAATAGGTGACATTTGAGGCAACTTATCATAGGCGATGACAACCGACAAATTCCGGTCCTGGATTTCAAGACAAAAATTAAAAGCCTCATTTCGTTGACTCAACAGAGTAACCTACAAGAACGAGGAGACAGTCTCTTCGTAAAAGGAATGTCAAAACATCAAATTAGTCCACGGAAGCTACGACACTGGCTTTCGTTATCAAATGTGCCTATCACTTCAAATACCAGCTCATTGTAAATGTTGAGACAAATGTTTTTGGCTGATCCCGGAACTTACACAATTAAAAGCGTCAGTTACAAACTTCAGGTACCAAATAACCTACGGTCAAGCTGGGAGCTTCTGAGTTTGGCCTGCTATAAACCATGAGATAAATCTTAGGAAATATCTTAGAATTTACCGTAGGACAAATGTTATGACATATCTCCTTGGAAAACCTACCCTTTTCTGCCATATACGTGATTTTTCCTATTTCACATCCTACGAAGAGGTGCCAGGTCTCACAACGCATACTCGGCCAGCAATGCTTTCCAGTGTCTTCTGCTTTGCATATCTGTTATGATAGAGCGTTGACTCGTATTATACTTGTATATGCAAAATGTATGCTCCTTGTATGCACTAATAAGTCCGCAAGTAGCATCTTTGGTAGCGGGCAGAAAACAAATTTGTTTTCACTTTCTCTCGCCTGATGTTGCTTAAATCGAAATCTTACAAAATTTCTTTCCATAATAGAGCGTGCTCTAAACAAAAGAAATCTCATAGGATCGTTCAGGAAATAGAAAATGACATACGATTATTGATGCCAACCTGTGGGAAAAATCCCATATCGTGGGAGTTTTCTACCTTATTTTCTCGGGAAGGGATAATAAGCAGCATATATGGGATTTTTCAAGATCGAAATTTACGGCTTATTCATTTAGTTATTGTAAAAAGTGACTAACACAGAGAAATTTAATTTTTACTGTTACAGCATACTTTTAATTAGTATAACGTGGGAAATTCACACGTAAAATGGGATCTTTTTTTGCCTCTGGACATGGGATTCCATATTGTTTCAGGTTGACATCACTGCATACGATCTGATGCCATACATGTTGAGATTTTGACTGTAGGAAAAATCGTAGGATATTTCCCACAATTTATCTTATAGTATATAGTGTATAGCAAGCATTAGGTTTCCCCGACAATGTTGTGTTTGTAATGCGTTTTGTTTTTAACTTCATTCGCACAACTTAACATGCAATTTTAGTTTTCTTGATGCACAGTACAAATTCCAATTATGCGCTATTATAAAAGTCACGTCTTGTTACTAAAGGCGGGAAGAAAGGAAAAATCATTGCTAAATTTAGAAATTGTTTCCAAATTGACAGATACAAATTTAAAGTTAATGATATTTTAAATTGTAAGCATTACGTAATAATTTTGTTACCAATCAAAATCTTTGGTTTGCTTATTTGTGATAATTATCTAAGTAAATTCACATTAGGACATCTACTTAGTTTTATTTAACCTAAAAATGTTAATAAGTTAGAGATTATTGTATCGAGAATTCCTTTAGCGATGGCTATCTGAAATCAGTCAGAAATTTAATAAATAAGTAAAAAGAAAAGAGTAAAATAAAATAAATAATTTCGAAACCGAATTTTATTATGTAGTAATACCTAAATTGAATATGCACAGTAGCGTAATTAACATTTCTCCAGAGTGAGGCGGGTAAGAGTCAGTGACGACGCCAGACGGGGGCAAGGGGGCGAGCGCCCCCCTAGTGGTTACTGCTGCCCTCTGACTGCGGCCCGGACTGTCCCCCCAAGACTTCTACGATCTTCAAATATTCTACATAGGGTATTTTATACATCAGTATCATAACCAATCTCATTGTCAGATTATTATTGATATATTTACTGCGTGCCAGATTA
This sequence comes from Thermobia domestica, assembly GCF_964235325.1. Taxonomy (NCBI): domain Eukaryota; kingdom Metazoa; phylum Arthropoda; class Insecta; order Zygentoma; family Lepismatidae; genus Thermobia; species Thermobia domestica. Next base: position 198,696,104 of record NC_137467.1, read on the forward strand.
GTGTTCAAGCTTTCTTCTTTGAGCGTCTGGGTATGCATGTATGTTTCTGTACTCTAATTTAGCGACTTTCCCGGTAAATTTTAGTTGTAGTTTTTTCTTATAATTTCTAGTTTCCAACAGTGAGAATAGGAAACATTTTAGGTCCGATTCATCTGAAAACAGAACTTTTCATTGTGCCTAGCAAATAACAATAATAGATTTGGTGGACTTGTTTTCTATGCATTGAATGAACTTCTGTTAGAAACAGAAGGAAGCCAAAACCGTTAATTATACGTAGGCAAGTCAAGAAAGACTTGGACTGATTTTTTTCCCGGGAGTTCTGTTAACGCTGGAGCTTCATAGTTTGGCATACAAGTAGGGTGGGTCTTGCTGTGCATATATATAAAATGTTGTTAAGGAATCATTGCATGTTTGGTAACCACGACTTTTTATTGCAGGTGCCTTCACAATTTTGCATGACCACCTCCACATGAGCCGAGTGTGTGCTCGATGGATTCCGCGACTCCTGACACCAGAGCAGAAGGCCATTCGAGTGGAGACTTGCAGGGAGCTGTTGCAAAGGTTTGAGGATGGTGGAGACGCCTATATGGAGTCAATTGTCACCGGCGATGAGTCATGGCTTCATCATTTCGATCCTGAGGGCAAGCAAGCCAGTAGGCAGTGGAAGACACCAGGTTCGCCCACACCAAAAAAGGCAAAGATTGTGAAGTCGGCAGGCAAGGTGATGGTAATCTCGTTCTTTGATCATCTTGGTATGGTGTATCAGCATGCTGTTCCCTCCGGCACTACTGTAACTGCAACATATTACGTGTCTGTCATTCAGACCTTACGGCAGCACATTGCGAAGAAACGATCAAACCTTCGCAATGGCGGCTGGAGACTCCACCATGACAACGCGAGACCACACGTGGCACATGCTGTCCTCGAATACCTACATCAGCACAATATCAACTGTGTGCCACACCCACCGTATAGCCCAGATCTCGCACCGTGCGACTTTTTTCTATTCCCTGCCCTAAAATCCAGACTGCGTGGACGCCGCTTCTCCGATAATTCCGAGGTTCTGAAGGCATCGGAGGCGGTTTTGAAGGACCTCTCAAAGAATGGCCTGCGACACGTGTTTGAGGACTGGAAGACTCGAATGAAAAAGTGCATTCAAATGGGCGGGGACTACTTTGAAAAGGATCATGTGCCTGTTGCTGAGTAATAATAAATTGCCTAGAAAAAAAATCAGTCCAAGTCTTTCTTGACTAGCCCTCGTATTAAATACCTTAAATAACTCGTGTGTATTGATCCAGGTTTGAAGTTTTCAGTTACATATTTTGTTTTATTTAAAGGTTTTGTACTTTTCTTCTGAAACATTATTCTCGGCATTCAATATTCATAGGGCTTATAACAGTTTAACTTGCGAGTACCAGAAGTTAATTTATGGAGGAGATAAAAGAGTTGTGTATTTCCTTACTGCAAATAATAATAAACATATTTAATTAAATTGATTAGTCTCAATAAAACGTATTGTCAGAGTCTTGATCTTTAGTTAGTAATTAGTGTTCCCTTAGTTACTTTGCTTCAAAGCACTGATGTGACGTCTACCTATTGAGTAGAAATGTACAAGGAACTACTGGAAAATTCGTACGTGGAATACGAAATTTTAGTTTAGTTATTCAATATACTTTCACCGATTTTTAATACACTTCCTTGTACAGTGCTCCAGTTCTTGCAGATGAGTTCAAAAAACTCTGGAGACTTCCTAGCACTATTGTTCGTAGCATCATCCTTATGAAATCTAAAATGGCATCCTTTCAAGCAAGGGCGACCATCAAGGGGGCAAGGTGGGGCGCTTGCCCCCCTTGAGGAAATTGTACTTCGGAATATCGAAAATCCAATTGATTTTTTTACATTAGTTACAGCAAAATTTGAACCTCTAATTCAAATGTCGCGTATACTTGCTCCCCCTTGGAAACCACAATATGGGCGCCCTTGCTTTCAAGTGTTATTTCAGTTTTCGAAATCAGTAATAGTTAGACAGAGCTAAATCTGGGGATACCAAATGGACAATGATACACAAGGATGATGGCGTAACGTTATGCGTCCCCCTACCTTTTCAGTTCCACTTTTACCCCATAACAACCATATTTCGTCCATGGTTACTATTCGTGACAGAAGATGATCGGCATTATGGTAAAAAATTAGAGGAGACTTCCTTTGATGCCGTCATTCTTTTACACGTTTAATCTCCAGACAGATTTTTGGGAACCCATCATGCCGAGAACTTGCGCATGTCATTATGAATTATGTTAACGACACGTTCCACAAAAATACCAGCAATCTTTGACACACAATCAGAAGATTCTGCTGAAATTCTGCAATTTTCAAGAATAATGTCATGAATTGCATTCATGATTTCGGGGACAGTCACCAAGGGCGCCGATTTCTCTGTAAATTTGGGGGAGCATTCGGATGCGGAAGGTATATATATATATATATATATATATATATATATATATATATATATATATATATATATATATATACTAAATATTGTATATTCATAAATACAATAGGGGAGCCCACATGAGCTTTGGGAGGACCCGGGCCGTCCGGCCCCCCAGGATTGGCACCCTTGACAGTCACTGCTTTTGGTCATCCTGGATGTAAAGCATCATCTGTTGAGAAATCGCCACTTTTAAATCCTGTGCCACTCACTTCTTCACCATCGGAGGAGAGTCCCATAGTGTTTCACTGATTTTCTCATGAATTTACCTCTTTATGGCAGCTGTGATCTCGATGTTCTTAAAGTTCGCTAGATGGGCACACACAATAACTTCAGAGGCCTGAAAAAGGCAATAAGAATTTCATTATTAATATGAAAATTTGTATTTGTCCAGAGATAAGTTCTTCGAAACTTTACAATTTCATCATTCTATCTACATTCCTAGGACTACTAGTTTTTCAGCAGCCCCTAGTTACATATATTACTACGAATGATAAAGAGAAATGTGTTACTTTTAGTATTCAATTTATGTTAAGCTATCATAAGTTGTGCTGAAAAATATTTCATGTGCGACGTTACCTTATTCGTTAACTCCAAATTTTACTTGAAATAAGTTTAATTTATAGTTATCTATATATATAAAAGAGAACGCACAAATCCTTTGTGAACTCATCACGCTAATACGGCTGAACCAATTTCTTTCATTTTTGGGGGGTTATTAGGATTTGGACCCTAGATGGTTTTTATCATATCACTTTAATTTTTAATTACCAGTGTCTTGAGATAATTGACCATTCAAGTGTCCATACGTACAAATCCTTTGTTATTAGTTCATCATAGGTAAAAATAAACGTATTTATATGCAACCCGCATGACCATGTGACTCGGCGGGTTAACATAAATGACAGGCGATATAATGTTAACATTTACTGGAATCTACTATGGTTTTTATCATATCACTTGAAAGCGAAAAAGTAAAAATTATCTAATTAACAAGGTTTATTGCGTTCCGGGGTGACCGCAGCGAAGCGGGGTGAACGCTGCTAGTACAATATAAGAACAACAACGAAATACACGTTATACTGTAATGTAAGTTAAAAATAATAAAACTTTCATTTTTGGTATGAAAAATAGCTGCCCCCCCCAAAAAAATATACCTGCCCCTCCTTTGCCCCCCTAAGAAATTAAAGCTGGCGTCGTCATTGGTAAGAGTGCTTACTGACACATTATTTACGTGTTTTATTAGTATATTAGTATAGCGTTTATTAAAAATGATATGTTTCTGAATTTGCCTTGTAACATTCTCCGAAGGACGATAGTGAACATACATGATCTAGCAAAAATATTTATGACTGCTCCTTTTTGAACCAAGTCGTTTCGCTGACATAAGAGGCACGCGTAGAGCACAACAGCCCACCAGATGGCGATACGGTTCTCACTACATCAGTAGTCACTGTGATGCTTGTGGATAGAATGGGGAAAACTGGGAACATATCAGATTTTGATTCGGGCCAGATTCAGATGGCCAGATAACTGGGAACGAACATAAACAGCGCGACTTGTCGGCTGCTATTGAGCTTTTGCGGTTAGTGCCTTCTAAAGGATGAAAAGAATAACGGAAACATCACTAAGGGACAAGCAGTGTGGAATCCGTTTCAAATTAAAGATGTCAGACGCTGTAAAATGTCGAGATTGTTAATAAGCCTAAAGGCACAATGAACAGCAGATTTCTAAAGTGGGCAACGCATGAGTGTCTTTGAGCTCACAGTCCACCGTACACTCAGCGACTCAACTACGTTAGTTGTCGTCCGGGGCAAGAACTAGTCTTAGCATCCCCTGACCAACTAAACCAAAACACTCCCCCAAATATTTGCCCTCCGAATCTGGCACCCGGAGCACAAGCAGGGCTGTAACTTGTGCGGGGCAGGAGAGGCAACTTCCTCCCCAGGGAAGCTCCTTGCCGTTCTATGGGGACCAACTTTAAGACAAAATTTCCTTACTCTATATATGATACGAACACAAAATTATCAATGAAACATCAAACAGGTTCACTGCATAACATAAACAAACCAGCACACAAAAGGTAAATAAAACAAAAATGAGTCGTGGGCCAATTTCGGTAAAAGAAATGCCTACTATTAGGGGCCCTAGATATAATATTTATTCGTATAGCTTTGAGATTTGTCAATATTGTTCCCTAAATTAATTTGTCATGTATCGAACGGGCCCAGGGGAGTAACTAACGGCCCCGCAGGCCTTGCCGTGTTTGAGGGCCCACAGGCTCGGGGGGCCCATAGAGAGTAAGATCAAGTTGGAAAGAGGGGCCCAAGAATTAGATAAACAACTTTTCCTAGGGGTACAAATACGTGTATTAATGCTTGCCCCCCAGAAAAAATCTATGTTACGGTTTTGGGAAAAAACTAACGTTTGCACCTCTAGTTACGTCACTGCACTGTTAGATATGGGCTTCGTAACCGATGTCCCACATGTGTACCAGTTTTAGCAGCACGACACGGTCAACAATGACTAGAATATGCAAGTGGTCAGCGTCATCGGACAGCAAACTAATGACACAACGTTGGATGCTTCGATGAATCATGATATTGCCTTCATTACATGGATGTCCGGGGCAGATTTCGGCATCTTACAGGGGAACAGCTACTCGATAGTGTGCAATAGATCTTCGACAAGCCAGTAGTGGCTCTAGTATAATTTGGAGAAACTTGATATGTTTAATTTATGGACGCAGTAGTGCTTGTAGAGGATACTATAGCGACTTCTAGCTATTGGAAGGTCATATACAGCTATTCATGTGACCTACATTTCCATCTGGGGTTGGTACCTTTCAGCAGGATGACGTTCCTTGCCACAAGGCCAACGTTGGGCTACAGTACTTCGAGGAGCACAATGAGGAATTTCAATTTCTGCATTGTTCCCAAGGCTGATCCACCTCTTAATTCAATTGGATACCTATAGGATGTCATTCAACGTTAGATAAGAGCTCATCGCTCCCATCGCTCCCAAAATTTACAGGAATTAAGTGAGTTTTGTGTGCAGGTGTAGTGTACAATGCCTCCAGTTACAGCATCATTACGTTCAAGTCAAACCACATTGCTCCTGTCCTAAGAGCCAAAGGTGGACATAAATAAATTAGGTAGATAGTCATAATGTTTTTACTGATCAGTGTATATATGTGTAACTAAAACTAAGATCTAACTTGCTTCTCATAATTTAAAGCTAAAAAAGTATGAATTTACTAGCAATTCTTCACATATGAAATACATGAAAATATGTATCTAGACACAGTCATATCTCCAAGCCTATAATTCACAACATAATGATCTATTTAAAAAATTAAACGCAAATGAGGTTTATAAAAACATACACCGTCTTTTCCAATTGTTTATTTATATATAGTGTTTCGAAACAACACCTACAACGTTTGGGAGGTGTCACCAGACATCAAGATAAGATATAAAATATAGACCAACCTGGGTGGACAAATTCGTCATTTCGGAGTTATAGGCTACAGAAAACATAAAAAAATAAAATTTAAAGGTCCATAGCTCCAATACTATGGGACCTACCTTAGTCGCGTCAAGATTTCACTGATTGACTAATATGTGTGCTATCCTAAAATGTATGTTCCATAATCCTAAGGTACTCACGCAACAATTTTTATACAGGGAGTTTGGCTACGGGCATGTAATTTGATGTACTCACCAACTACCTTTATAAAAATTGTTGCGGAAGTACCGCAGAATTCTGAAACATGGATATTTGGATAGGACACATATCAGTATCTAAGTGAAGTCTTGACCCAACTACGGTAGGTTCCATAGTATTGGAGGTATGGACTTTTATTTATTTATTTATTTTACTTTTTTTTTTTTTTTTTTTGTATTTTCGCAGCCTCTAACTCCGAAATGACGGATTTCTGAACCCAGGTTGGTCTATATTTTTTTTGTCTTATCTTGGTGCCATGAATCACTTTCCAAACATTGTCGGTGTTATTTTGAAACACCCTATATACTACACCCGTTCTAAACGGAACGATGGACTATGCGCTTATATGATACGCTCCTCCATAAAGGGTTAAAAGCATGTCCTATTCCTTAGTAAAAGCGAAATCTTAGCTAGATATAAACTAAACTAACGCAATGTGCTTAAACTAATATTATACTGTTTATTGGTTTAATCTGAAATGTTTACTGAGTTTGCAACATCGATAAAAGCAGGGTTAACAACGAGACAGCGAGATCAAATAATGAAAACTTTAGCACTAAATGAAACATATATACATTGCACACGAACAGTGCGTTTGTGTGGAGCGATATAAGAGTGCAACAGCATTCATGTTCTAATTGGAAATTTGAAACATACGTAGATGTACAAGTAGCGTGTCCCACTTTTTCTACAATATTGTTAAACAAGACTTTAAATACATGAAACGAACCCACTTGGATGCAGGGAAAATTATAGAAAAATGTCATCAGGTTAAAATGTCAACCCATTACAATGGTTTCAGAACACTAAATAAACACGTTATTCAGAAACAATGTAATTCACCTTCACCACTAAAAAAGAAACCTCATTGTTATATTTTTGGTTAGCTTTAAAATAAATATGAGTATTTGATTACACGAGGGCCAGTCAGAAATTTGAATTGCTTAAGAAAATAAAACAGGATAGAAATTTTACAATAACTTTATTTGTATCGTACAGTTCTATTCACGATCTACTTTTCGACGTAATGACCTTTGTTATTTAAGCACTTTTCGAAGTGTGGTAAAAGTTTTTTTCCATACCTCCTAGAAAGAAATCCCGTCTAAAACACGGTAATCATTGTTAGGTTGCAGCTTTCACCTCGTAATCCGAGTGCTATCGTCGCTTGGAAAGTTCGTATAATCTTATGCGTCTGTTTGCAAGAATGCATTTATTCACGCAAGCAGAAAGTTTCGGATTTTTCGCACTTGATGGTCTTCCCTCGCGCTCAGCATCGTCAATATCTGTATGTCCGTTCTTAAATATGTAGCACCTCTTCGCGATAGCTTGACGTGACATTGCATTTTCACCGTACTCTTCATGCAACTGCCGATGAATTTCAGTGTAGTTACACTTTTTCAAAAAAAAAAAAAAAAAAAAAAAAAGAATCAGTACACACATTTCCAATTTGGACGCCACTTGCAGCTGTTGAGACATGTTTACGACTGATTATCAGAACACCTTTACTTGCCTCGTGAAAGCCACTACGTCACATAATACAGCTACATGTCTGGAGTGTTGCAACACAGTATCATCAAAATAGACTTTGACCGAAAATATTTAAGAAGGAGAACACCTAACTTTCTGACTGACACACATATATTTAACTTCCAACTTCTCTTCTGAAAGATTTCCATTTTGGAAGTTTCCACGCGGTCTAATTGCACAATAATCTATTTATACTAATATTAAAATTGATGTAACGCTTTTTCAAAGATTTTAGAATATAAACAAACTGTAATAACGTAATGGATAGTAATAAAAGATGCAACTGAAATGAAATGAAATCTTTGATTTTTGCGTCCCACGATTATGCTGGTTAGGCTAAAGGAGACGGTGATGATGTCTAATGAATGAAATGGTGGAATGAAGAAAGTGGGAGGAAACGGGAGAACCCTGAGAAAACCCACACACACGGTGTTTGTCCACCACAAAGTTCATTTGGCGGGGGCTGGGATCGAACTAAGATGCAACTGAAATGAGGACATTGGAAGGCAACAGCAGAATCCTTGGAAGGTATATGGTCATGATGTTGTTAATGATGAACTCAGATGGGTTGACACGAAACCAAAAAATTTTTCACATTCGAGGTAAACATACAAGTACAAGGAAAGGAAAACTAATGTAAATATTATTGAAAACCAATATTTAACGGACTCGAAGGCTTTTTATCTATATATATAAAAGAGAACGCACAAATCCTTTGTGAACTCATCACGCTAATACGGCTGAACCAATTTCTTTCATTTTTGGGGGGTTATTAGGATTTGGACCCTAGATGGTTTTTATCATATCACTTTAATTTTTAATTACCAGTGTCTTGAGATAATTGACCATTCAAGTGTCCATACGTACAAATCCTTTGTTATTAGTTCATCATAGGTAAAAATAAACGTATTTATATGCAACCCGCATGACCATGTGACTCGGCGGGTTAACATAAATGACAGGCGAGATCACTTGAAAGCGAAAAAGTAAAAATTATCTAAGTAACAACGTTTATTGCGTTCCGGGGTGACCGCAGCGAAGCGGGGTGAACGCTGCTAGTCCTTTTCTAAAAATAATTAGTAATATAAACATGTTGTACCCCTTTGTAGCAGATATATTGTATGTGGTGATTATTCAAATTCCTGCTGAAGGCACTACTATTAATATTGATTGTAATTGATTTCAGTTGCCATAGTAAAGAAAAGGTGAATGTACAGGAGAGATGCTGACCAAACAGCATTTCTCTACTAATTAAAAAGTCGCCATCAGTGTGAAATGATCATTACTCATAATGTGTTACATATTTGGAATATATAGACAATTTCCCTTGATAATGAGTTTTCTAGGTCATGTTAATGTCCTCTGGTGACAATTTACCTTGATAATAAGCTTTCCAGGTCATGGAAATGCCTTCTAACGACAACTTCCCTTGATAATGACCTTTTCTCAGGTCATTGTAATGACCTCTAACGAAACTTCCCTTGATAATAAGTTTTCCAGGTCATGGTAATGCCCTCTAACGAAAACTTCTCTTAATAATAAGTTTTCCAGGTCATGGTTATGCTGTCTAACGAAACATCCCCCTAATAATAAGCTTTCCAGGTCATAGAAATGCCTTCCAACGACACCTTCCCTTAATAATGACCTTTTTCAGGTCATGGTAATGACCTCTAATGGAAACTTCCCTTGATAATAAGTTTTCGAGGTCATGGTAATGCCCTCTAACGGCAACTTCCCTACTATTTATAACTATTATCTATTTATTTATGTTGCAGGTGATTGAAATAATCTGCAGAACTTGAGTCGAAGCTCTCGTAACTTAATCCTTTGCTTCTTTATACCTATACGAGCAAAATTATATGATTATCGTACATTTGATTACATTTTCTTCAGTAGTAGCTCGTGTTGGCGTAGTAGTTATAGTCTTGTTGTAAACAATAATTTCATAAGAAAAACTTTTCTCCTTTTTCCATCTTAGTTCCAACAGTGTTGCTGGGAAATACAGTGTGTTTCAAAATGAATATTGTTTTTTTTAAATGGTTTGTACTACTTATTACATTTACGTACAATTATAAACAATACATTAAGTAAAAGAGCAACTCACAGTTTTCCCTACAAGTGTTGAATGTGAGCTTCATTCGCCAACGGCACACATCGAGTCGATACGCGAGAAAAAAAAAAAAACATAATCTTTCCGGCGGATATGGTACAAATAGTGATGGGCAGTGGGAATATTCCCGGTGGGCAGGAATTTAAAAAATAGGAATATTCCCGGGTTTTTTCCTTGGCCTATAAATTCCCGGGAAGGAATTTATTTCCATTTCTTTACTTTATCTTCGAAATTATAATAACCATATGACTAATTACTTTATTTTATATTATATTATGATTTAATTCTAGGTTTTAAAGAATTTGGAGGTTAAAAAATTTGAAATTATTTGACGGTACTTTATATAACTAATAATATGATTTTTTAAGTTCCATTTCCATTTGCACTAAAAGGTAGGGTAATTGTTTAGTATTGGAGGCCAAAACTAGCAAAAAGTAGGATGATTTACGGAAGAAATGAGTTGATAGTGATGTTCAAGTAGTCAAGAAAGTATCGAACATATTTTTTTTAAGGTAGTAGGGGATTTATACAAAACGGAAAGGTAAGTGGAAGTGATTTATGTGAGAAAAGAAAGTGAATTGTTGGTAACAAAGATAGAAAACAACGTGGCATGCGGGGCTCTAACCCGCCTTCATTCGCTAACGCTCGCTCTGCAATGTTGTCTGAATTTAATGTTGGTAACGTAATTTAACGAATGAAACCATAAAACAACCGCATCGGAATAGAATATTGCAAAAAAGTAGGTGGAAAAGCTGGCCCCCAATGCTAAAGAACAGCCAAAATTAGCAAAGTACTAATTTACAAATGATGAAAAGGAACCATTTTGTAAAGTCATTTAGAATTATGTAGAAATAGAGATGAAGTACTATTAATAAACCCTGAACCATCATTAGTAATAGACGTCGGTGTGTCTCCTCTCTCTGACTCGAATTTCTGAAGAGGTACTCGGACTTTTTTTACATGCGAATTAACATATGGAATTTCGAGAAATAGGTAGAATGAAAGGTCGTGTAAGGCAATGTCACGTGTTAAAATATAAAGATAAGTAAGTATCTTGCAAATTTTGTGAACATAAATATGTATGCGCAAATGTTGATAAATTGGTGAGACATGTATCTTCTAGCATTTACCCAATCTAATTGGTTTATAACATTTATAAATTTAATGTGTTTATAGTATCAGTAATAGAGTCAAGTTGAGCAAATCCACTTACGTATAAATTTAAACTGTTATTATATAATTTACTATATAATTTTTCACAAATATTTAATTGATAGAACATACTGTAAATAAATGTACATTTATGCGTACTCTCTAAATATAATAAAGTGTTAATAAAGTATCATAGTACCTTTCAGAATACACATTTTAAAGAATCCTCTGTGGACAACAGTAATAATATGCTGTGATATAAAAATTAATTTAACTTTGAAATCATAATATAGTAATAGAATGCAATTTTTTTCTGATTGTACATAAATTCCCGGATAAATTCCCATTTTGGGAATCTTCCCGGGAATATTCCCGAAAAATATCTTCCCGGGAATTTACCCATCACTAGGTACAAGACACATTCAATTTAGGGGAGTATCGTTGCAAATGTACCATCTCCTGGGGATTTGCTGACCCCCAGATGCAAACATTATGAGTGCTCACATTAGCACTTAGATGAAATGTCGATTTATTACTGAAGAGTACACGATCCAGGAAATCTTCATCCTCATACAGCAATATTTCATTTGCAAAATTGGCACATAAACAGTAGTCTGTAAGCTTTAGACCTTGTATCAACTGCAAACGATAAGGACGGAGTTGTAAGCGTCTCCTTAAAATTCTTCACACAGAGGTTACACTGTGGCTACAGATTCAGACTCTGCAAAGTTGAAACACAAAAAGCTTTCTGATCTCTAGTCGCCATCTTTCATACTAGCTTTTCCTAACGGCAGACAGATGAAACAGTGCATGCGCATGTGTGTGTACAAAACTTTTTGAGTTGCTCTTTCATTTGACAGCTACTACAAAGTTTCGAAACTCGAATATTCATTTTAAAACACCCTGCATTGCTTCAAATTATGTCACCCTATATTCATGTCTTGAATGTACATATCATCAGGGCCGGCATTAGGCAATTTGCCTCCCCTTGCAATGGTATCATTTGTCGTCTCTCCATTTCTCCAGAAAGAACAAATCTTAAAAGTCACGATTTTAAGTATGCTATTCCAGCATGAACAACGAAGGGGAGGAAAAGTGAACTCGCACTCAGAAAGGCCTAAATACCACAAATACAATCTCGTTGTGTCTGTTTTTTCTTTAAATAATAATCTATTATGTTAATGAAAGATAAAGCAAACACAACTCAAAGATGATAACCATTTTTATAGGATTCAATATCGAGCTTTATCCTCAATATAACAGTTCGCAATTCCAGTGCAACTGGCTTTTAATCTTTATTTCTTGATTTTCCTTCTACATATGCTATTTAAAAACAACTTGTTTCTCTATCAGGATTCTGCCGCCTACAGTCGGACAATTTGTCCACGCCGACCAGATGCCGCGGTCGGATTGCCGGCACCGAACACCGGCGCCTCTCCGCGCTAATTTCGACCGCGACGAATAGTTGGCTTGCTGAGCAGTCAGCAAACAGCCAGAAATGAGCATTAAATACATCGGCGCCGCCGTCGAAAAAAGGCCTGCATAAAGAGTCGTCAGAGGGTCAGAAAGATTCCTTTCCGACTGTTTTGCCGACTCTGACGGTCGGCAACAGTAGGCAAAGAGTTGACAAAGAGCATTTTTTATTTTACAATTTTCGACCGCTTGCCGCTTCGGCAAAAGGTCGGCAACTTTGAACAAGTAGATCGTCGTGCCGGCGGCAATCCCTCTTCCCGACTGCGACTTCCTGATGAGGTTTCAGCTTCAATGATATGGAATTTGTTTCTGACAAATACAATATTAGTTTTCATATCAGAACTGGAAGAGGTATTCGAGAATTGAGTTTTTGTATTTGACAACAATCAACCAATTTATGCTGGAATTTATTTGACAATTTGCTTTAGCATTGTCCATGTGACAAACTGATGCGACCTAAACATGATTTGTGGCGGTACGGTAGTACTCAAATAGAAGGTCACCTTAGGAAATTTAAGTATCATCATCATGAAGTTTGTTTCCAACAAGAAATATTTAATTTAAATCATATACTTATGACAGATTTTGCCGCCCCTCTAAACTTGCTGCCCCGTGCAAATACACGTGTTGGACATATGGTAGAGCCGAACCTGCATATCATATATATCTAGTCGACAAATTAGTTATGTGTGATAATTAGAAAAATACTAATAGACAAATTAATAATAGTTTTTACATTTAGACAAGTTATTTGCATTTTATACTGTACGTGATATTATTTTCATACTTATTAAAGGCCTGGGCCACGATGGCTCAATGGTAAAGCGTTCACCTTTGGTGCATGGACTATTACCTTAACTTTTAAGTATTTTTTAAAAGTATACTGTAACATTTTAATCATTTTTTGTTATTAGATTGCAAAGCCAGACAGTGTTAGCAAGCTTGCGAATGCTCGCAACTCATGTTCGTCGCATCGCTGCCCTGCTGCTGCTAGTTGAATTCAATGTTGCCAGATAGACATAGGTTTCATGCAGCATGAGAATATATGGCCATTTTAAAGACTGGCGGGAATTTTAAATCAAACACTGGACATTTTTATATTAATTTCGAGTATAAGGCATACCTGGATTTTGGAGGCAATTTTTCTTGAAAAAAAGTAAGTCTTATAGCCCGTAAAATATGTTACTTGAAAAAAACGAGTGGCAGTGTTTTTTTTTTCCTGAATAACGTACATTTCTGAAAAAATACGAACGTGTTTTTTTTTTCTATTTATAACACTACTTGATAATAAGTTTTCCAGGTCATGCTAATGCCCTCTAACGACAACTGTCCTTGATAATTAACTTTCCAGGTCATGGTAATGCTCATGCCCTTTTACGACAACTTCCGGAAGGAACACACTGCTTTGGCTCCTGTAGTATAGGCTTAAGATGTTTATTTTTCAGCCTTCTGGGATTAAATGTGATCTTTATGACCAGAAATGGGTATAAAATATGTACAGATAATGCAGCGTAGTATTTTTTCAGCGTGTATACATATTAGGAAACCTGACACTGTTCTTTTTTAAAAAACATTTTCCAATATTTTTCCTGTATTTTTTTTTCATAAACCGTGTTCTTTTTTTTATTTTTATAAACCGTGCTCTGTTGACGTGATACAATACGGTTCACGTATCATGCATAGAATGATTGACACGTGTTCATCCGCTCACTTTGAAACGAAAGATCATTCCCATTATTATTGATTTTGTATATTTTGTTGGCCAGTAAAACAAACAAAAAATGAAGATATCTTTTGACATGGAGTAACAACTTTTCTACAGATATGATCGCGTGTCACTAGTCTAGTATAAAATTCAACGAAGTGTTATTTCATTGTCAGTAGGTACAACTTCTCAACATGATTGATATCCAGGGCTCACATACATCACTCCAATATTTTATGCCTCATCGTTGGTATCTACTTCAACATTTTTTGTTTGTTCTCATCATCTGTTGTGTTTTATTCATCTGAAATTATACTTACAACTGAAAAAAACTATTTGGTTTCTAAGTTAGGAGATAATATATATTCTTTCTGTAAAATAAGTGAAACTAAAAAAGTCAGTTGGCATGATTAACGTTGTAAGTCACTACACTATTTTCAAATAATGATAATTTAAAATCCATTTCCCACTGCTAAGCGACTTCTATGAGGGGAATCTCAGTTTACTCTATGAAATGAAATAAAACGAATCTTTAAGTTTTATATCCCACGTTTATGCCGTCTAGACTAAAGGAGACGGTGATGATGAGAAATGAATGAAATGATTGAATGAATTTGGAGCAAACGGGAGTACGGGAAAACCCACCATACACACGGTGTTTGCCCACCACATAGTTCACTTGGCGCGAGCTGGGATTGAACCAAGGAGCCCATCTACCAGAAACAGTAGTGTAGCCAGGATGTGTGTTTGTGGGGGAAAGTGTTGTTATAGGTACATATAGAAAAATTACAAACAAAAAATATATAAAAAAATTACAAACATCAAATTACCAAAGTTCATTGTCGGACCTCCTTGGGGGGCGGCCCCTCTGGGCCCCCCTCCCCTACGCCACTGACAGAAATGAACACTCCCCATTGAGACACCCTGACCCCTCAGTTTTTCTAATAATCAACTAGGTGGACCATACGTCTGAGAAATAGGAGCATATTCACTGTCCTTAAACATGGTACTCCAACACTGGAACACTAATATTGCCAGTAAGATATGTTACTGTGATTTTAAAAATCAATGGTAACTCTAAGAATCAATCCAGTGGAACATACTTCTTAGTAACCACGGAATAATGAATCTCATTATAATTATTGTGATTGTTTACTCTTATAATCAGCTTGCTGAAATATAATCTTAGAAATCATGGTATAGTAAATCTCATTACACCTTACACTCTAATACTATAACGTAGCAGTCCTTAACAAATTCTGTAACTATAATTACTGTCCCAGGTTACTCTAATAATCAGAATACTGAAAAGTGTGTTCGTCCAGAATAGAAATGGAAGGAAGCAACGAAGAGCAGAGAAATGTGATTCATTTCTTGATGGCTAAGAGTGTTCATCAATCCGCACATCATATCAGGTGTCATGGCTCGATGGGGCTATCCTTGCGGTGGTATGTGTTCTTCTCGGAATATTTTATGCACTAATGTACACTTGTCAATGACATGCAGTGTTCGCCATACACAACATAGGCCTACATGCGATAATGAGTTTCGCCACCAACAATTTAGCCACCAAAAATAAACCACACCTCTCTGCTCATCTTTTCTTGCCTCCATTTCTACGCTGGACTAACATGCTCTTCACTACGCCCACCTTATGAGCAATAAACAAATAAGTGTGTGTACCTGTAAGTTGTCATTGTGCATTTCTTCTCCCGAGAGATGGCAGTGTCGGTATATAACAACAGTGTTGCCAACTTTTGAGAGGAATGTGTTATATGGAGGATGTTCGGTTTCCATTTGACTGACCCTCATAACTACAGTAAACAAATATTGAAATCAGAAGTAATTAAACCTCCGATTTCGTTTCAAATTTAATAAAAAAAGAAAATCGAACACGTTCTTGAGATGATAAATCCTTAAGAAGGAACTACTTAATATCGCTTACCTTTTCAGCTAACACCTGCTGCCAGACACACTATAGGATTGACGGGGAGCATAAAACTCCCCATATACAAATTTATAGATAACTTTGGAAACGTAGAAAGTGTTACGGAAAAAGATTTATAAATAAGAATATCATTCTCATTGTATGTATATGTTGTAATTGTTACACTAAAAACTAACTAACGCTGTGGTCCATGGAACTCGGAGGTTCAATACAGTGTTCACTAAAACTCTACTGGCTTTCATCTTTAGCCAACTGGATCGAGCTTCAACTTTGTATTCCTATTTCTGCGAGATCCTCCCATTTTCGCCTAGGGCTTCCTAATGTTTTATTTTACTTTTTTTTTTTTTTTGATCGGATTGACAGTTAAAACTTTGAAAGCGTTCCTACTTTCTTACATTACATCTACATGACCTGCCCAGCTGAGCTTCCTAGATTTGATGACCCTAAAAGTCTTCGGTGAACGGTATAAATTATGTAGTTCCTCGTTATGAACTTTCCACCATAGCACATTCCGGTTCCTCTTGGGTCCGAATATTCGTCTCAGGATCTTGTTCTCAAATACTTTCAGTCTACGTTCTTCCCTCAGAGTAAGTGACCATGTTTCGCAACCATACAGAACAACAGGTATGATTATCGTTTTATATATTTTAAGCTTCACATTCCTCGGCAGAATTGTTACACTACACATAGAAAATGAGTTTTAGGTACTCTGAGTTAGGATGTGAGATATACATGATAAAGATTCACTTTGCTGTTACAACAGCGACACTTCGGGGACCTTTAGTCTAAAACACTCATTTTTCTATTTTTTTTAAAAAAATACATAACATGTATTTCTCTTGGGGGCAAACTTCCGTATAGGGAACAAGAGGAAGGGGATAATAAATACTCTTACATTAAAATCTGCAACCTTTCCCTCTTCTCATATCCTTGATGCCTTCTAACCACTCGTGTTCTGCAAAATAGATCCAGTCTCTGAGCTGCTGATGCTGTTCATGTGGATAGGTTAACATCTAGATTAGGGAGAGATATGTTACACAAGTCCCGTACGGCGGTAGTGGAATCATCCCCCACAAACTGTCGCCTCTACTTTTTGTCTATGCATGTGTTTGTATGAGAGAGAGAGAGAGAGTATGTGTGTGTGTGTGTATGCGTGTGTGCTCGTGAGAGAGAAAGAGAGCAAACAGAGAAGTATCATGTTGTTAGTATTCTATCTGCCTCTACGTAACGGCATTGTACCACCCCGTTTCTCCCTTCAACCCGAAGTGCTTGTTGGTATCGCAGAATAATAAAGAAGTAGTTCGACACATTTTCTCTAACCCTCCGCCGTTGAAAGTAGCGTTTAAAGGTTTCTATGCATGTAGCGTACGCTACTAAATTCAAGGATTTAATTGTAACTCTGTTAGCGATGGTCACATAAAGAAGCAATCAATGTCACTTATCTCCTTATTAATAATGCAAAGGAAACTAGGGGGAGCGCATAGTCTTACGGTTGCAACTTCCCTTTAGCAGTAGATGTCTCAATCTGCAGTGCTTCTTAAACAATCTCATAGTCATTAAGTGATATTTTCCTAATAAAGAAACATCATATAATTAGTTGCATAACTATATGGTAATTTATGATTTTCAGGGAGACATAATCGTTTTCTCTTAATGAACCAGCAAATAAGCCCCACCCCCAGTTTCACTGAGATAAATATTTGTATTTTGTCTACTCTCCTCAGTAGCCGCAATATCTATATTTAATCTCTGGCCAAGAGAAGGCATCACCTTCTACGGCCCGCCCATCTCTGGATGGGAATGAAAGACTGTTAAAAAAAAAAAAAAATATCTATATTGTATTTCAAGCAATCGGTCCAATACCAAAACCGCGAATGTGCAAATTTTGCTATTTTCACCTAAGTGCAGTTTCATGTTACTTGGGGCACGCAGATTCCAGTACCAAAGTCCCATTTGTGAAATATGAGTATATTCGAAGTTATCGTCAATTCCAAAAACGTGTACCCAACTCTATATACTGATTTTTCAGGGTAAGTTGAATATTAAAATGCTTATAAATCAAAGTTAAATTTAGCACATTCGCGCGGTTTTGGCATTGAATCGACGTTTTGTAAAATTAAAATGATCAATGGTCAAAAGGCTTCCTTATCGTGTGCGTTTTGACATTGCAACATAAATTTACTGTCAAACTTACACACCTAAACATCACATGTGAACTCCAAATCAACATTTCATTACCTCATTTCTCCTGTAAATTTTCCTAATTTTTTAATTAAAAAAAACGGAGGGGCAACTCTAAACTTAACCCAATTATATGATAAACCGATGTCAGTCTTACTTGTTGTTTACAAAGCTTTCAGTAGATACATTCAACATATGTAAACAATATAAATGGGAGATCATTCTTTAACAACTGAGGAAATAATCCAACGTTAAGTGTCTTTACAGCGGACAAAGGTTTTCAACAGATAATTGTGACAACCTGTAATCTTATTTCAAGGAAAGTTTTGCAGGATGCTGATGTTTTATTATTGAATAATGAAAAGTAATCAAATAATTTTATATTTTTTTTTATAAGAACATAAGAAATAAGGAAAATTTTAACGCAAGTTTCCCAAATTTCTTCATGGTACTTGTTCTTTATGGTAAATATAATAAATGCTATACCAGTTACTCTGCTGCGATCATTAATATATTCTATTAACATTTTTCCTGTATGATTCTTTCTTCTGGTCTTTTCGTGTTTATAACTCCACCTAATGTCAGGGATTAACGATCTTTAAGTATCCATTTATGAAATTATTTATGCATATTGTTATTCAAAAAAATTAAAAATACATTTAACCTAAGCATCATAGCCTTTCCCTAAGCTTCCGTCAAACTTTGTTCCTAAAAGAGGGTGTAACCTTCTTAAATGTTGCTAGGCCTTTCGACTAGCTTCTAAAAGATTTTTTTTTTAATAATTATAACTTGCTACAAGCGCAAATTGTTGAACGTAGATCTGTTCCTGGACCACCTACTGAAAATTATATTGCGAAATACACGTATGCTCTGGACAGCGTGACAGAAAAACAATCAATTCTTGTGAGAAGTGACACAAAGTGATATTCTACTAGGAACATAGCAAATACGTGTGCACACAAAAGTTGGATCAAGTTTAGTGTAATGTGGTATTTTTGTGGTGTTCACCTATGTGTTAAATATATTCATTCTTGACTGTAATAAGTAATTCTGTTTTGTTATTCTTTGAGGTTAGCAGGACTCAACCAGCTTATTAGTGTCAGTATATTTTAGAAGTATAGTTAAAGGTTAATCGTGGGATTGAGGTATATAACTCTTGAATCTTCATTGGAGTAATATTGGAGCATTCTTCGTACAGCACAGTAGTTAGTTGCGTTCGCGAAGACTAGGAGGAAATTTTACCGTACACGCTGCTCTAAGGATGTTAAGGATGTTTAAGTCGGAGGATTGAGTGAGCCATAGGAAGTTTTGCAGATCATCTTTATGTTACTCAAACGTCGCTTAAAGAGATCTGACCAGTGTTGCCAGATCAATTAGTTGGAAAAGCAGGAGATTCGAAGATAAAATCAGGAGAAACCAGTAGACACATACTGTGTTGGCATTTGAATGTAAATGTGGCGTAAGACAATTTCTTGCTGGCGATCGTGGAAAAATGATCTAAGCCACTCTTCCAACCCCAGTCCCAATCTAAACAACACTTACTTGTAAATCTTACAGAAAGTCAGATTATAGACGAATCTTATAGAAGATGACGTACAGTTGTATTCTTTGGATTCATATTATATACAGTAAAGCTCTATAACTATATGCTCTACAGAGCTTTGTGTATTATAACAGAGAAATTTCATCTTTTTATGTGAGGAAACATTGAAAATTCAATATTAATAATAATATATTTCTTCAACTTCTCGAAGTAAGGAAAAAGCAGGAGATTGTTCACTTTTCACTTTCTTTTGCAGTAGATCAGTAGAGCGTAGAAAAAGCAGGAGATCTCCTGCAAAATCAGTAGATCTGGCAACACTGGATCTGACTCTATGCACTGGCAAATTATAATCCTGAAGGACTACTTTGCTGCTAAGGAAGAACATCTGTACCATATAGTTAACCTGGTCATCTGTTACAAAATGTTCACATTATGGCTGGTGGTATTTCGTGGTAGTTCGTTTTTTCATTAAACTAGTTGTTAGTTCCGCAATATAGACCCAATGTACACTATTGTTGAATGATGTACTATCTATATAAATAACAATGTTAAGATATTCGGCAGTCAGCTCTTAGGCCTGTCAAACTATTTTGATAATCTTTTGTACATGAGTGTACTCTATCGAAACTTAGTTTTTTTTTTTTTTTGTACATTAGTTTAACCGGGAGAGTTTCCCTGAAAAGGGAATTCCAATGGTCATATACGGGGATAATTTTGATCAACAATGGCTTCATTTTGTTAATTTAAATTGCACAGCAACCAGATCTATTTCTCGTTTTAAACTCTATTTCTACGAATTTGTCGCGATTGATTTTATTACAACTGACTGCAGTTGCAATTCTCCTAAATAAGTTATTATATAAATTAGTAAGGAAGGTTGGGAGTTTGAAATTATAACTGCTGTTCCAAAATATACAAAATGTGGTATATCATAAAGACAGTATCAGGGATGCATATTAAGAAATTGCTTTGTGTATATATAGTGTTATGAATATTAGTATAGTATTAGCAATATATTTTAATATTATTGGTGCAAGTCTTGAGTGATTAGCAAAAGAAGATAAATAACAGTAGGACATTTCATTTAATTTCAAATAATGAAATTGAGTGAACACAGTTTTCTAAGTTGCAATTAAATCACACAATATTCTTAATCAGTAAATTATGTGAATGCTAGTGACATCTGTTGACATCATACAGCAAACAGCAACACCTATTGACTTATTTGTATATTATTAGGAAATAGCATTACGCACCGAATATATGTTGCTAGCATATATTGTAATCACGCTCGCCCTAGCCATAGGAACGAAATACACGGTTGTGATTGGTTGGAGTTATAAAACGCCAGAATACTGTTGGCCCTCGTAGGTGAGTGCACTAGCGACTGAGCGAGTAATGAAAATTGATTTCGGAGTGAGTTCAAACCCAGTCCAAGGGCAATTTCTTTCTAATTTTTTTTCAAAAATTGTCAAAACACTTTTTCTTTTCAATAAAATAAGATGAAAATAGTACTCATTTTCGCTTGCACGTAATATATAATGCATAAATATTGCCCACACAACTTTATTGATGAAAAAAGTTATTTATTTACGTTACGAAACATAGCTGAGCGAGCGTTAGCGAACGAAGGGGGTTAGAAGCCCTGCAGGACTCGTTTTGTTCCACCTTGATCCTCATGATAATACGTCACACTCGGGTGGTCCAACTTCGATATAAATCTAACCTCACCTGCATCCTTGTGACCAACTTAGAACAGGTGGCTAGGGCGAAAAAACTATATACGTGTTGCTATTATACTAAATTAGATGTATTCTCTTCATATTTAAATGCCATACAGTTATTTTTCTATCAGTGAGAAGAATACTCACGTGTAAATTTTGTCTGCAATAATCAGTTAAAAAATTAAGAACATTCATTTGTTCTTCCATTTAATCATATGTTTATGCCATTACATTTTCACTAGAGGATTTGCTAATATAATAGCTTTATTGTGTCTAATGTATGTAAACCTTTTCTCTTTGTATGTAAAAATTTGCGTTCTTTTGTATATATTAGAAAAGACAGCATATTTTATATATATATATATATATAGAGAGAGAGAGAAGAAAAACCACTTGGAGATGAATATTATTTGTTCAAAGACCGAGCGCTGTTGACGTTCTTTTGTTATAATTACACACACACAAGACAAAGTAAGAAGATTCAAGAACCACAAGGCTTAACCAATTTCCTTCGGCTGTTTAAAGTTTTTTTTTTCTTCTTCATCATCTCTTTCCGAAGCAAAGCGAAAGACGAAACTCTCAACGTTCCGTTCTTTTTATCTCCCATAATTCTCAACTCTGTTTAATTTCTTTTCAGGCAAACTTCTTATTAGATGGTAATCATCTTTGGCTATTAAAATAACTTTTTTGTTCTTATTATACGGGCTTTCGTCGAGAGAAGGAACCACGAGTGATGAATAAACGTAATTACAGTTTTCTGAAGCTTCTTCCGAGAAAATGCTGCGAAAATATTTTTGTACGTGTCAATATCTCAGACGGTTGATAAATGGCTTTTCTTATGTTGACTTTTAGTAAACTCACAAATATCTTGATTTCCGGTTTCCCACTGAGAATTTTTTTTAGCTGTCACAGTTTTATTTTATGATGATTACAAAACATCTCCAAAGTCAAAAATGGATATAAAATCATGAGTTTCAACGTTTCTGTCTTTCAATACTTAGTTTACGATTAAACATAAGCATGCGTGACTTTTCGTCGTACCAATATTTTTGTACATTTAACTTTATCTTGTTCACTACTGGTTCTTAATGTATATTTCTTTTAACATACCGGTACGTGCTAATCATAGGCAACGTACGTGATTCAATTAAATCAAGTTTGATTGTTATTGTTTCACATCGTTATTCCAGACCGAAGTGGGGCCGCGGTGGCTCAGTGGTTGAGCATTCACCTCTGGTGCATAGGGTCCTTGGTTCGATCTCAGCTCGCTCTAAGTGAGCTTTGTGGACAAACACCGTGTAGGTGTGTTTCCACGCGATTCTCCTACTTCCTTCATTTCGTCATTGCATTAATTTCTCATCATCGTCGTCTCCTTTTGGCTAGTCAGCATAACCGTGGGACGTGTAATTTCATTTTCAACATCGAAGTGATGATGAACGGGTCTTGATATTAACAGAAGCACCGAGCCACAAACTAAACTTAAATTCCGTATGGTAGCAGATACTCAGAGCATCATGCAAGATGAATCCTCCCAGTAAGACTTATTCCCTCACATTACGTTGCCTACAAGATTCGTTTTGAGGTTTAGGTGTCTCTTTCAGTAGCAAGACTATAACATACATGAACTTATAACTTGACGTGGGGTTCGAACAACATGAGCCCCGCCAGAAATCAAATCCGTGTCTAACCATATAGTCACGAAGGAAGTCTTTCCTACAAGGAAACTATATTAAGGATTACGTCATGGCCTCAGTTATTATTCAGTTGGACATGAACGGTGTATAGGCTTAAGTAGATTTGCCAACTTTATTCCCCGGGTTGCGTAGTGGTAGAATGCTTAAATATAGTGTGTGGGGTCAGTGGTACAATCCCCGCCCAAGTAAGCTTGTGGTGGACAACCTGATGTCCGTGGATTTTCTCTAGGTATTGTAGTTCCCTCAAACATTCTCATTTTAGTAATTCTTCTGTCATCATTCACTTGTCTTATTCATCTTTCCTTAGCCTAATGGGGTATAATTGCGGGACGTAAAACTGAAAGATTTCAATTTATTTTCTTATTTTCAAATTTATTCTCGTGAATTCTAATACGTTTTATTATTGTTGTAAGTAGTATTGCACCACTGTGAGGAGTGTGTATGTGTCACTGGAGACTATTCTGTCACCATTAGGAGTATGTGTGTCAGTGTTAAGAAAAATCGAACAATAACAAAGAGAGTTTGTTACGTAACAATGTATATTGCCACATAGACCTAGATCAAATGAAGAAATATTTTATTTAGATAGAGTAGAAACTATTAACTGTATCAGGTTGGTACTCAGCGACATACCTTATTAATGCCATTAATATTCAATTTTGAAGATACTCATTCGAATTTGTGCCTAAGTAAGTTATTTTGTTCAATTTATTGTGCTATATGGATTCATTTATGCGCCATCTTTCCACAATATTATATAGTTAATTCGAACTTTAGAGTTAACCATAATGATGGGTTATATCCCATTAGACATATTGTGGACAGCCATCTTCCTAGTATAGTATAATGATGAAAAGCTTGGTTAGTGTATATAGTGCAATATCAATTTTATCCTAATGATGACTTCGTTATCATACAACATTAATTGTTAGGTTTCCCAAATAAAGAATTTTTCTCATCTTGAGAACAACGTACACGTACCAACATCATTAATATTCAACCTAATAAGATTATCCATTGGAGGACAGCATACGTAAATATTAATTGCTACTAGCTGAACCTCCACTCTTTACACAGCGCATCATTCCACACAACATCTATACATGAATCTCCTTGTCATTCCACACAACATCTGTACATGAATCCTCTTATCATTCGACACAACATCTGTACGTAAATTTCCTTATTATTCCACACAACATCTGTACATGAATCCCCTTATCATTCCACACAACATCTGTACATGAGTCCCCTTATAATTCCACATAACATCTGTAAATGAATCCCCTTATCATTCCACACAACATCTGTACATGAATCCTCTTATCATTCCACACAACATCTGTACATGAATCCCCTTATCATTCCACACAACATCTGTACATGAATCCCCTTATCATTCCACACAACATCTGTGCATATCCCTTTACAGACACAAGTGAAAGACATCTTGATACAAATCGGCAAGGAGTAGCCTACCATCAAGGGGATTTTCTTTTTAAATTCAATATCTTGCACAGTTTCCAAAAATGAGAATACTTCCGGTTGGAGTATCTAATTCATGTGTGATCAGTGATTTTTTCTTCTTCCATGCAGTATGTAATAAGCAAATGCATTACAAACACAATTAATTATATATGGTGTTCATTGGTCAAACACTCCAAACAATAAAGATTCACCTTAGCCTGGAGAAATGGTTATCCTTCGCTTTTCATTATCATTTGGCCATGAAACAAACGACTGAGCAATATATATAATCCCTGTATGCAACTATGTTGTGTTGGAATGTATAACTAGTAGGATACTAAGCTTTACTTTTTTATTTAAAACTTCAACACTTCCAGTGACTCTTAAAAATTGTAATAAAAGAAATAACGACCACGTTTTTTTAAAAAAATATTCAATTAGAACAAGACAATTTGCACAAAATTTGGAACCGATCAGCGAAAATGGCACGTTTCTGTCACTTGTAGCTTTTGAGATCTCATTGTCGAAAGGATTGGAGACAAATATTATATATAAACTTTTCTTTGGAGACAAACATATAAACCTAGTATTTTAATATATAGATAGATTCTGCAATATTCATTCTTATTTATTTTAAATAAAATAAACTTTAAAAAAATAGCTTAAGTGATAGAATGTTGGCTTCGCATTCGGGAGATCGTGAGTTCAATTCCCGCTGTCGACTATCCTGAATGGGATTTTCCAGAGTTTTTCTCAGTCCTACCAGACAAATGGCGGGATGATTCCTACTAAACAGGTCCTGGTCTACACCTCTCCAAGTTTATTCCATTATTATTGTTGTTGTTAGAAGTATATATAAAGTGTATCTGGTTATTGTTAAATAAATAATTAGGTACGTTACGTTAGAAAACATAGAATATTACATCTTACATGTCAGCATGAATACCTGTGTTGCTAAACAAGTTCCCCAAGCGGTCTGTAATCCAATTAATACTTTTTATGAAAGAAATCATTTTTTATTTTTGTAGTAACCCAGTGGCGTATTTACGATTTTGTTTCGGGGGGCTTTGCTAACTTTCGAGGGGGGATTTGTCTGAAAATGTGTAAATTCTCCAAGATGTTACATTTACTTTACTATAGTAAGTAAGAAGTAGGGGGGCTTAAGCCCGGAAGCCCCCTTTAAATATGACACTGTAGTAATCTCTTCAGTTCGTGCCTCCATTTCCCGCACTGAACAAGGTTTGGATGTGTACCCTTCTTTAGTGTGGCTTCAAAGGGAAAATATCATGAAGTGAGATCTGAATTTCTTGCTGGTCTTCTTGAGGTCCACACTGTTCAAGCTAACGTCCAGAAAACTCGCTAATAAAACAGATAAGTGGTCCGCATGTTTGTTAACATTGCAGTGCTGCTTCCTGTGGTCAACAATTGAACTAAATAAAGCAGGTAATGCGAATTTCAATAAACACTTTATATTATGGGACTATTTTCAACATAAAATGAGAAATATTATAATTTTTATAGAGTATTAAAATTATCTTGTTATTTGTCTCTCATATGATATATCTCATCTTTGGACATATTTTTTGTTTGTTTGTTTGTTACAAGCTAAAACTTTGTATAATTAATACACTATCATCCTCATCTGTAACACTTTAACATTAAACGTATGATTGTAATTAATGTAATTGGGTTATTAATGTAATAATCTTATATGAAAGGCAAATGCACAAAGAATCTAATAGAAAAATCAAATGAAATTTTTAATTTTTACGCCCCACGTTTACGCCGGCTAGGCTAAACGAGACGGTGATGATGAGAAATGAATGAAATGGTAGAACAAAGAAAGTGAGAGGAAACGAGAAAACCCCGAGGAAAACCACGCACAAAGTGTTTGTCCACCACAAAGCTCACTTGGCGCGAGCTGGAACCAAGAACCTCATGCACAAGAGGTGAACGTTCTAGCACTGAACCACCGCGGTTCCAAACAATCTAAAAGAATACGGGTTAAAATTGAAGTGTCTCCCCCGTAATGTATACACACAAATAGTACTTTAAAAGTGTTTTAGATCTATTGACAAGAAAAGTCGCGAAAGGTTGCACATGTTGGTACAGCTTTAGGTTAAATATAGTTAATCTGTGGAACTGTGTACCGAAAATACTGATTATATGTAGTAAGACAAAGAGTGAACTCATGAGTTCGAGTGCAATACTATTCCGGATAGTTTATGATAAGTACGATTTTATCTCCTAACACTATAAAATCCTTCTCTATTTCTATAAAGTAACAAGATAATTAAAATTATGTATTTTGAAATTTTTTTAGAGTGCCAATTCACACACTGAGATCTCCTTTGCCTCATAACTTTCGTTTTTAGATGTGAGACAATTCTTTGAGAACAACAGAACTTTTCACTATATATACAGAAGCAGTTACTCTCGAAATACTGTATATGTATAAGTTTGTATCACTGACAAAAAAGAAATATTTACGATATTATTTCGTTTCACTAGAAAAAGAAAAAGAAAAATGATAAGTCCATAAAAGATGGAGCAACATTGATAGTCCCATCCCTGGAAAATAAAACAGTTATATTTCGGTGATGCACACTCGGATGGGTGTGTGACTCAGCGCTGACTTTACTCAAACATATTCTCCAGTTGGAAAACTCTCTTTGCAATTGGCCGAATATTTGTTGCTGTCTCAGCTACGTTCTGACATTTCACAAGGGTTTATTCAGAGATGTACACTCATACACAATACGACCTTAAATTTCTCCCCTGAGGTTGTCAGATAAAAAGAGGGAGACCAATCACGTTCCTGTGACTCAGTGAGCGACTGCTACCAGATATCTGTTTTTGAATGTGGTTTGTTCTAAAACGTTCACTTGGAAGATGATGAATCTGCTTGTAGTTGTTTGCCTGCTGCGGAAGTGTTTGTTTCTCGTTCATTTAAACATTGATGCTGGAATATCTTAGATGAAAATCATAGTTTAAAGTCCCAGTATTATGATCTTCAAGCCAAAGGACACAAATGGTACTTGAAAATTAATAATTATGAAATATTTCTTAGAATGATAATATGCTAGGAAACGGGCGAATCTCAAGAAAACATACCGATACCATGTTCCCATTAAAACTCCCATGGCCTTGGATTGAACCAATGATCCATCATACCACCGGTTAGCTTTATACAACTATATTACCTTCTCCCGATACGTACGAATTTAGAATGCAAGAGAGTCACTTAAAAACAGTACATTTCATATACAGGGTGTTATGAAAATATGTCAAAATTTTGGGGACAGATTCGTCACATCAAAATAGGAAGAAAACAGTTCATATGAACCTGTGCTCAAAAGTGGATAGTTTTGGACTTATAGGGTGCTGAAAACGTGAAATAAGTGAATTTTTAAAGTTCACAACTTCACTACTATGAAACCTATCGTAGTCGTCAAGACATCACTGAGGAACTGGTATGTGAACTATTCAAATATCCATGTTTAAGAATGCTCCAGTATTTGCACATCAATTTCTAGAGAGGTAGTGGAGAGTGATCAAGTACTCCCAAACAGTCTCTGTATAAAATGATTGTGAAGTACCGAAGGTTCTGAAAGCTGGACACTTGATAGTTCATATACTAGTTCGTCAGTTATGTCTTGACCCGACTTCGATCGGTCCGGTAGTAGTGGAACTATGGACCTTTAAAGTCCATTTTTTCACGTTTTCTGCTTCCTATAATAAAAAACTATGCACTTTCGACCACAGATCCATATGAACTTTTTATTCTTATTTTGACTTCAGGAATTCATTCTCAAAATATTGTGACAAGATTTTCTTAATACCCTTGTATTGACAACAATATCAAAACCATCTAAATCTGATGTGACTCGCACGATGTCTCAGTGGTAGCAAGGGTTCATTGGCTCTATCCTATCATATGTGAAATAACGTGAGATTTATCATCAACAAATTATCATTACTTGAGACGGTTTACTATAAATGGTTAGATAGCTTAAGAGAATTGATCAGAAGCGAACTATTATCATTTTAAATAATTAGCAACCGTGCAATTATAATCAACTGACATGATTGCTACGAAAGAATTATCATCTCATGTTATAATTAACTGCCAACTAATTATCATAACTGAAGGTAATTGGTCGTTAACGAATTATCATCAGTTGAGATAATTGGTCACCATTGAATTACATAGGTCGAATTAAAAGTAGTGGCAACATTCCTCCTACGTCAGACGGCTGCATCTCAGCACTTAAAGAAACTGAAATGAAATATTTCAGTTTTACGTCCCACGGTTATGCCGGTTAGGCTAAAGGAGACGGTGATAATGAGAAATGAGTGAAATGGTGGAATGAAGAAAGTGGGAGGAAACTGGAGAACCCCGAGAAACCCCACTCACACGATGTTTGTTCTCCATAAAGCTAACTTGACGCGAGCTAGTATCGAACCAAGAATCAGAGGTGAAGGCTCTACCACTGAACCACCACAGCCCCAACACTTAAAGTCACATAACTGATAAGTATCGGAAGTCTTATAAAACGGCTGTATATATCTGTCAAAGAGGTATAAGAGCAAAAACGGAGATATCAAGAAGAGATTGAACTTGATTTTGCACCCCAGGATAAGGTTCTAAGTCCTCCAGTAATCCTCTATTCGAACTAGAAGTGGTAGAAATTAAACACTTTCTGTTTCAACGTTGATTGCCATAGAACAAAAAAGGATAATAGACTATTTCAACTCTCTAAATTAATAGAAAAGTTATGTGTTCTTTAATAGTAATATCTGATTCTCAAAAAATCTCAAATTAGGAGAGATTGAATATTTAAGCTTAATCTCTATTTTGACTAGAAGTGGTAGAAACTAAACACTTTCTGTTTCAACGTTGATTGCCATAGAACAAAAAAGGATAATAGACTATTTCAACTCTCTAAATTAATAGAAAAGTTATGTGTTCTTTAATAGTAATATCTGATTCTCAAAAAATCTCAAATTAGGAGAGATTGAATATTTAAGCTTAATCTCTATTTTGACTAGAAGTGGTAGAAATTAAACACTTTCTGTTTCAACGTTGATTGCCATAGAACAAAAAAGGATAATAGACTATTTCAACTCTCTAAATTAATAGAAAAGTTATGTGTTCTTTAATAGTAATATCTGATTCTCAAAAAATCTCAAATTAGGAGAGATTGAATATTTAAGCTTAATCTCTATTTTGACTAGAAGTGGTAGAAATTAAACACTTTCTGTTTCAACGTTGATTGCCATAGAACAAAAAAGGATAATAGACTATTTCAACTCTCTAAATTAATAGAAAAGTTATGTGTTCTTTAATAGTAATATCTGATTCTCAAAAAATCTCAAATTAGGAGAGATTGAATATTTAAGCTTAATCTCTATTTTGACTAGAAGTGGTAGAAACTAAACACTTTCTGTTTCAACGTTGATTGCCATAGAACAAAAAAGGATAATAGACTATTTCAACTCTCTAAATTAATAGAAAAGTTATGTGTTCTTTAATAGTAATATCTGATTCTCAAAAAATCTCAAATTAGGAGAGATTGAATATTTAAGCTTAATCTCTATTTTGACTAGAAGTGGTAGAAATTAAACACTTTCTGTTTCAACGTTGATTGCCATAGAACAAAAAAGGATAATAGACTATTTCAACTCTCTAAATTAATAGAAAAGTTATGTGTTCTTTAATAGTAATATCTGATTCTCAAAAAATCTCAAATTAGGAGAGATTGAATATTTAAGCTTAATCTCTATTTTGACTAGAAGTGGTAGAAATTAAACACTTTCTGTTTCAACGTTGATTGCCATAGAACAAAAAAGGATAATAGACTATTTCAACTCTCTAAATTAATAGAAAAGTTATGTGTTCTTTAATAGTAATATCTGATTCTCAAAAAATCTCAAATTAGGAGAGATTGAATATTTAAGCTTAATCTCTATTTTGACTAGAAGTGGTAGAAATTAAACACTTTCTGTTTCAACGTTGATTGCCATAGAACAAAAAAGGATAATAGACTATTTCAACTCTCTAAATTAATAGAAAAGTTATGTGTTCTTTAATAGTAATATCTGATTCTCAAAAAATCTCAAATTAGGAGAGATTGAATATTTAAGCTTAATCTCTATTTTGACTAGAAGTGGTAGTAATTAAACACTTTCTGTTTCAACGTTGATTGCCATAGAACAAAAAAGGATAATAGACTATTTCAACTCTCTAAATTAATAGAAAAGTTATGTGTTCTTTAGAAGTAATATCTGATTCTCAAAAAAAATCTCAAATTAGGAGAGATTGAATATTTGGTTTAATCTTTATTTTGACTTCAGTTGTAGATATTGTAGTAGTATCTTTCATATTTAACGTAAATCGAGGTCAATTGTCAAAGAATGAAATTCCAATTGATATGCATTTATTAGATCATAAATCTTCCTTGACAAAACAATAGATTACAATTACAGCAGACATATTCTAAATGAATGTGAATTAAGTGCACTTTTGGTCTGCTATTTCAAGAATATTAATTTGATTATTTAAAATTAGTTTATAGTACAACGAATATTTTTTTATCGTTTACCCGGTTAAAGGGTTTTGCTTTTTCTTCGGGGAAATGATTCATATACATTTTGAACTCCATAATATTATAGTGGGTCTACGGGATTTTTCTTTATTCATTATAATTAAATAACTTATACAGACATTCAATACTGATATTGATTAATCAAGGGAACGATAACTAAACAATAACAATAATAACAAAAGGTAATAGGTGCACGAAACGAATATATAAAATGATAGGTGCACAATGAGTAAATAAGTGAAAAGTAGAACAATATTATATATATGCATATAGGCTAACAAAGGGAAAAAGCGGTGACGAAGTAGAAAACATTATATATTAACGGAATAGGACGATATAATGAAATGATAATGAATGAATTGCACTAGACGTCACATCACAGGGGTTTGTTAGTGGACAGATGCAGTTATCTTCTGTTCCTGGGGCTACTCAGGAACTGATGAAGACAGGGGAGGCCCATATTAGTTGGTAATCACTGTGCATATGATGGATAAACATGAGGTGATAGATGACGTGGATGATATATGGCAAAGATCTCGGGGTCTCTAGTGGCAGGGTCCAATTGAAGGTGATATAGTGTCATATAGTGTTGCAGCGGAGAGTCGATGTATAGTGGTGGTGCATCGTTATCTCTATCGTAGCGTATAAGGTAAACGCGCCGGATTTCGACAGGTTAAGGACCTTTTTCAAAATTAATTGCCTATTGTGGCCATAATATTGGTCGGTGTTGGCCCATTTTTTCCCTTGAAATGTACAGTCTCTACTAATACTAAAAGTCTCTTCAAGGCTCAAACGCTAATGTTAAAATTTTTTATGAAACTGGAACTCGCTAATGGAACCCGAATTCGACACACTTCACCTGGTTTCGACAGTTGCGGTATCTGAATTCGACACCTTCAATTATATCCATGTAGAACATTGAATCGGCATTATTAGTAGTAGTAATCTCTTCTCAGCTTCAAATATTTTTATTATGCAGAAATTAACAGACGGGCAAAAGAACACAACTTAAATTTTTTGAACTGAATAGTTACTTCGATGATCCTCAATTCGACATGCAGGAACCTGATTTCGACATTCCATATCGAACTGAGGTTACAACTATCGGAGAATTATGCAACAAATAGCTTTATGAAAGACTTTGAACATACTTGTACGTTTAGATATTCAGTTAAAATTATATTTGCACTACTGAGTATGAATTCGACAACCTTGTCGAAATCCGGTTCACGTTACAAATAAAGGCTCGTGTTTTCGACAACCCCCCGTTCATGTTACATCACAACCTTTGTCCTCACAGAAGAAAACAAAACGCACTGATTGAAACTCCTTTACAACATTAAAGTGCCACTATTTGCTTGAAGTAAACCTAACTTTAATAAAAGTCTTACGAAAATAACCTGCTGTCTTATGATTTTCTTAAGATTATGTGTTTTTTCTCGAAGAGTGTATCACACACACAACAATGTACTTCTTTTCTCCATACATATGATTCATCTACTGTAACCGTGCATTTGACACGAGAAAATACGCTCCCATAATGTTGCCACTTCTATTCACGATCGCAGGGATAACACCTTACGCTTATTTCACAACATTTAAGCATAGGTATGTCGAATTCGGGTGCCTGTCGAATTCAGGCGCGTTTACCTTAATGTCCTGTAACATTACATGGTGTAACTCAAACCGAGTAGAAATGTATCGGGTTCGAAGCTGCTCCAAGTGTGGGAGTAAGAACAGAAAACCAATAAGATTGTACAGGAGCCTAGTTGGACTTAGTAACCTGATTCTATACGCTAACCGTAAGACATGTCTCTCCATGATACACAATTTTTAATATTTATTAGATGCAGAGACCCAAGCCATGTGGCCATATGTTTGCATGAAGGCTTTGTAGGTGTGCAACAAAGATTTGAATGAACTGATTATAGATAAGACTGTCAACAGACCACCATGAGAAGTGTTGAAAGTACATTCTCATACACAAGACAATTTCAATTAAAACAAATGTAAAATTATATGAAAAGTTCGAAGCTGCTAAAATTCTCATTTCTGGAAAGTTCTGTATATCCTCCTTCGACGAGAGTACTGTAATCTGTCTCGTAGTGAATAGCTCTTCCTTCTTCCATCTACTGCCATTTGTGGGAAGGATTTATATACAATTCTAAAACATTTTCACTGACAAGAAATTCATAAACAACTAGTACGTCATACATCCCTATAAAATATTTTGAAGTTATTTACTATTTTCTAGTTCCTGTATTTTTATATCCTATTTGTAGGTCTTGAAAGTACCTTGAGTTCCAGTACAATCATGTTCAAAAGTTTTTAATATTTCAAAAGATGGAATGAAAGCTTTTAATGTTTTAAATAGATAATAAATGATGTTAACGTTAGTTAGAACAAGATGGCTACAAGTGATCTTTTCGAGTTGACGTATCGTTTCAAGAATACATACCAGAATCTCTCAAGTAAAACCAGAACTCGTAGAAATTTACTACAACTTTTGCTTTCAGCAATAATTTTCATCGAGTATAAACGAAAAGGGATAGCTAGCAGCGACATTTTTTAATTGGTTTAGCGTCTGAAGAATAGGTTAATCTCTTCCGTTAACACTTTATATAAGCCAGAAATGGTAGATATTAACCATTCCAAATTTCAATCAGGACCATAGCTTGTGGGGCAGAGGGGCAAGTGCCCCTCCAGGGAAGCTCCCCGCCTTTTGAAGGATCCAAGTTTAAGACAAAATTTTCTTGCTCCATATACGATACGAACATGAAATTATATATGAACCATCAAACAGGTTCACTACATTACACAAACAAAACAACACACAAAAGGCATGTAAAGCAAAATTGATCGCGGACCAATTTCAGTGAAAACAATGTCTACTATTAGGGGCCCTAGAAAAAATATTTATTCGTATAGGTTTGAGATTTGTCAATATTGTTCTCTTAATTAATTTGTCATGTATCGAACGGTCCTAGTTGCGTGCGGGAGAGCCCACATTCTCCGGGGACCCACTAAGAGTAAGAAAAAGATGGAGAGAAGGGCCTTATTTTCGAATTTTGGGGGAGGCCACAAAACAACTTCTTCTAGGAGCCCCAAATATTAATGCTTCCCCCCCCCCGCTGGTTTCAATGTCCATATTGATAAAACTTAAATGATGATACATATTGACACGGTTAGTTTTTGAATGAATTCAGCGTCTCAAGGAAAGATAACATCTCTACCTGCTTCTCACTACTAAAACCGGAAGTTGTATAGACTTACTACTACCAGTTTCAATGGTGATCGCTATATAAATTGTAAACGGGAAGATATAACAAGCAGAATGTTCCTTTGATGGATCCAGCATTCAGGGAATAAGATGCATGTACACCGTTAACTCACTATTGAAACCGCAAGTGGTAGAAATTAAACATTTCCGTTTCGATGTTGAGCTAGAATAAACATAGCAGTAGATAGTAACAAGCGTTTTTATACAAAATATTTCGTACTTCTCAAGTAAAAAAAAAATATATCATATTTACCGGTATCTCAATATTAAAACCAGAAATGTAACAAATGTACTACTACTTCTGAAATTGAAAATATTCTCAGCAAGAGCGTACGCTGGGAACTGGTACTGGAGTTCCTGACCCAGGAAATCCGAAATTTTCGATTAATTTAGTCTAATTTTGGGTATTATTTTTACAAAATTTGATATAATTTATCCTCATATTGAATTTAGACATCCTAAAAACCTTTGACCTTTTCCGAAATAATTTTACTCTGTATGTTGCAATTTTAGCCCTTGGTATGGATAGTCAATTCAGAAGAATTATGTAAGAATGAAGTGTATGTTAATATTTTCACCGATCATTGAGAATACAGTTCCGGTTCCCAAATCACTGTAACGATTCTGAAGTATTCGTGAAAATTTGCGTTCTTATTCAGATCCTATTTCTAAAGTGTCCCTCCACTTCACTCTCCCTGTTTGTCTGTCGCAAAAGACGGATATATTCGGCCCAAAGGAGACGTCCAAAAACACCTTTCATGGGGATACAATCACCAATGGAGCAGTCACCCGCTCCGAAAGGAAAACAAATCCATCTCCCTCTTCTATACACACATATATATACACACACACACAACTGAAGTACGCTTTCAGCGTGCGTTCGGCTTTTCTCTCTCTTTCACACATTTCCTCATATGTATGGAGGCAAAAGATACACAAAGCTGTTCGTTCTGTTTCTTTCCTTATTTTCTGCAAAAGGTGTAGCTCGTCACTAAATCCGTTTGAGCAATCACTAAAAGCTTTCGTTCGAAAAAAAAAAAGCACATCTTTTACCTTTGTTCATTTTTCTCGGAGAAAGAAAGCATATTGCTACTTCAATGGGAGGCAACTTTCTGTGTTCTTTTTTCTTAACCCCATTTCGATCACCGCAAGCTACAAACGAGAGACATGAAATATGATAACGTTATCTTGAAAACAACCTTTTGTTGTTATATACGTGGTTTTACGTTCACGTACCTTGACAATAGTCAATTGTTTGATTTTTTTATCATTAGGGACGTCAACAGTTATGATGCATCACCTTTTCTTACTACATGAACACAAACTCATAGTAAATGGTATTGTTCTATCTACCGATTTCGACAGGCAGGAGACTTTTGTAGAAAATATGAGAATTCGTTCTTAACAATTGATTCTCAAATCCATTCGAAGTCATGTCAGTTGAAATTAAATTTAATTTTACCTGGTATATACCACACCGAGACCTCGCAACTGGTATTAAGCCGTTCGTGGCATATAGTGCCAACTGCGTCAGTTCGTTGGTATGAGTCATTTGAATCAGTTTTTGTGTGTTGACCTCGTATCCTGCATGACAATACTTCAGTCTATACGGCAGCTATTGCTACGACTGCAGTAGATGATTCAGCATCCACTCTACAGTCCACATAAACTTGTAGACTAGGCAACCATTGTAAATTTGCCAACAACAATGTCATGCAAGATACGAGCTCTATGCACAATTCAATTAAATGGCTCACATCAACGATGGATGGTTACCACTCATTCTAGCTTTGGGACATCTTGTATAAATTAAAAGACAAATTATGACCAAAACATGTATTAACTAATAAATAATAGCGTTACACATAATGTGTCTGATGAAGGCAGGAAACTGTAACTCTATATTTATTAGTTAATACATGCTTTGGTCAGAATTTGTCTTTTAATTTAGATGGATGATTGTGACTTATACATTAACTCTTTTGCTACATGCCGTAAAGGGTTATTACAAATGGTACTTTAGTGTCAGGCCTGAACCTTTTGGAGATAGCTTGTGTAAATACTCTATCAAGAGATAACGTGAGACAGCTTCATTGTTTTTGACAAATTCAGTAGACCTCACAGACCAAAGTATTGAAGTTTCACGTTTTTCGTTAGTATCTTACCATATTATTGATTAAAATGTATTTATACACGCATACCACACTGAGTGGATGGTAATTATCCCCTGCCACACTAAATGATGCAACTGAATAACAAGTTGTTTCTTACAGTATTTTTGAGCATAGTAATGGAAATTCTTCTTTTAATAAGTATCCGTATACAGCTAAGTTAAACGTTGAAATAATTGCCAGTTTTTCAGCGAGAAACGGACTCAGTGTTAAGATTTTGATCTGTGTCAATATACGCGTAATTCAGATTTTCAGATTGCTCATTCACATTCCATGGCTGTTCCTTTGTTTATAAGCTTTATTGTGGTATAGTATACCTTCAGTCATGTAAGCAGGACGTTGAAGTTTTTATCATAATTTCAGTATCGAGAAATGAAGTAAAATCTTTGAGTTTAACGTCCCACTATTATGTCTTTTAGACTAAGGGAGACGATGATTAAAGCAACTGGGTTATGGTGAAAGAATTTGTGGAATGAGAAAGTGGGAGAAAACGGGAGTATCCGAGAAAACCCACGAGCGTGATGTTGTCCACCACAAACTTACTTGATCGAAGATCGAACAAGAGACTTCACGCACCAAAGGTAAGCATTGTACCACGAAGCCACCGTGCCATCATTTACGTATCGAATAGAATAAATATACAATAAATATATCCTTTCTAAAAGCATCATATATAATTACGTACACCGTAAATTTAAGTGTGGAAACTTGAAACAACTACAAATGCGTTTCCAACCTATCAATAATTATGTGTAAATCTAAAGTTTATGAATTAATTGTTTTAGAAAGTAAACAGTAATGAATGAAATAAATCTGCTGTGCTGCAAGAACTATAAAATTAACTTAGCCAATATATTATATTCTTAACTGCAAACCTTTAGTAACTATATCGATAGCCAATGAAACCCGAAGGTTCAATGCCGCATTCACAAAAGCTTTCGATTAGTTTGTCTTCTTATCCAACTCGATTCGGTTTTTTTTTTTTTTTTTTTTTTTTTGGGCTTTGTATTTCTATTTCTGCGAGATACATCTTAGTAGTCCTCCCATATATGCCTAATGTTCTTTTCCGATAGAATATTCTTTACAATTTTTAAAGTGTTCCTAGTTCCTTTTATTTTCACTACATTGCTTGCCCATTTGAGCCCCCTAGATTTAATGATAATTGTAAAAATGTAATGACTAGCTTGCAAATATTATGAACTATAGACATCATGGTTTCCTAAATCTGTACTTTTCAAACATCATCAAGCTCATTTTGTCACATTGTGGCTGCTAGTATTAAAGTAGCTTTGCAAGCTTTTAATGGATACTTTATTATTAGAAGACGAAATATGACAAAATGATATATCAAATGGTGGTTTCTGGAGTTGAGATTTTTACTGTTACGCTAAGAATGTTTTAAGATTATACATACTCTGCAAGGGTTGTTTTACTCAAGTAAAACAAGTTCTCAATATTAGTACTGAGGTTGGATTGCGGAAGAGGTTTCATGATACAAAAAGGCACTAAGGCTGTTGTTGAGTGAGGTTAAAGGAAAATCTCATCTTTGGCTTTTCATCAATTCATCTTGGGTTGTTTTCTTCCCAACATTCTATCTCATTAAACAATATTATCCGTCAGCACTCTCTGACTCTCTTTTAGAACTTCATAAATCTCTTTCACAATTTGCGTGTACGCAAATTTTATCGCATTACGAAAATTTAATTAAAACGCACCCAAACTACTTTATTCTCTTATGAGTTTTACAGTTATTTAGGAAAGATATGATCCATTTGTTTTAGTTAAGATGTTAGTTTCTTGAAAGCTGTCTATCTGTTGTCTTAACTTACCGCATCTTCCAGAACTGGATTGAAATTTATTAAACACAACATTGATACTGTTATTAAAAGTATTCTGCTCACGTATTCTGACAACGTGTACAAATATTTGTGAAAACACGTTTTTAACAGTATTGAGTGCTAGGTTTGTAAAATTACAAAAAAAAAAAAAAAAACGCGAACTGAAAATTTTCTTAAAATATTTATGAATTAAAAAATTATCTCTAATGTAAGAGTAGATGTGAAATTAATAATCTCCGTTGCACTTTATGCTTATGGAAGTGTGCAGACAAATCCGTATATTTTTATGTGATTTATGGTTCATCGTCAAAATCATGTCCAAAATTATTGTCGCATGTCTATGAGTATGTTGTTGTAGGAATATAATTTCATAACGAATTCACCAGGTATTTCTTACAGTGTTAGTATTTGTATAATCGGCAAAGACATGTATGTGGTAAATTTCATGTCAAAAGAGCAGTAAATAAGAACAATAAAAAGAAAATAAAACTTTCTTTTCCATTTAGCAACATTTTGTTTTACTCATTCTAATTTTCGTATTTATAATTCTTTTCCTATGAAATTTACCACAAATATACATTTCTCAATTGTATGCATAGTATCAGTATTAAAAGTTCAATGTAAAATCATTTATCAAATTATATTCTTACAAGATAACAGTTAAAGACATGCGACAATCATTTTGGACGTGAGTGTGCAAAAAGAATCGTTATAGTCAACCCAATATGATAAGTGAATCTATTTCTTTTAAACAGTAATTATTTATGTGTTTGATATTTAATATTGATATTTCACGATACCTTAAGTTAAATTTGCGGGCTGCAGTATCTCAATGATAGAGCGTTCACCTTTGATGCATGAGGTCTCTGGTTCGATCCTAGCCGGTGCCAAGTGAACTTGGTGGTGTACAAACATCGTGCGCGTGGGTTTCCTTAGTATTCTACGTTCTTCATTAAACCATTTCATTCATTTCTCATCAACGCCATCTCCTTTAGCCTAGACGACATAAGTATTTTCATTTTTGCAAACTGAAATTATATCAAGCTATAATTTGGCGTACCAACATGTCAATACATGATATATAAAACATGTTTGTTTATTTATTCTGGCTCTAACGGCATGGTCAATTATAATTTTTTGTTTCAATTCTAATGGTATGAACAACAATAAAACAATGTTCATTTATTTGTTTTGATTCTAGTCGCATGGAACAGTTTTTTTTTTATTTGTTCTATTCCAATGGCATTTACTGTTATAAAATAATTGTGTATGTTTGCTTCGACTCTAATAGCATGGTCAATTTGGATAGAAATAAGATCTCCATACAGAAGTGTGTTAAGAGATATTTCGTAATTAAATGTACTTTTTGTATTTCAATTATTACATTTCATACCATATGTTCAATTTTACATTACGTTACCAGTATGTTTGTAGTGACATATTTCAAAAGTGAAAGAATGTTGTGAGTAAGAAATTTACATTGGAAATTTACAACGTAAAAAGTTGTAGTTGGTGTAAGTCAGAGACGAATTGTTTTTAAGTCAATATTTTCAGCTATTGAATTGAGTTGATTTTGAGTTTAATGTCCCGTTCAGCAGCGAGGCTATATGAGACATGGACCTACTGATTAACGTGGAAACCGAACAACATGGACTCCCGGCGGGAATCGAACCCGGGTCTCCCACGCTATAAGCGCGTACGCTAACCGCTTAGCCACGAAGGAGCTCTATTCAGTTAATCATTTCCATTTTGAGTATTATGGTTGTGTTCTTTAAATCAGCAAAATGTTTGGAATGATAGTCATACAGATTATCTTTATTTAATAGAGTCAGAAAAACAAAGGCTGCAAAACGTATGGTGAAGGGGACCTTTTATTCTAAGGTTAAAACTGTGTCTAATGTCCCTATAACTGTCTTATGATGATTTCTAAAAAGGCACGGTCTACCTAGCACTGACTGTGCTCCCGCCACAAAGACTCAGACTCTGGCTAGCAATTGACTTAAAGAGCTCCTGCTCAATTATTGAGCTCAGAGTGAATTAGGTCTGAGAGCTGGGCTCGTGAATTTGAGCATCTTTGGTGCATCCAAATAGTTTATGATACTCTTCATTGTGCATTGCTGATCAGTGTATTACGAGAGCTCGTATATGTAAAAATATTATTAAAACTTCACTAAGAAGAAACATGTCTTGATGAAAATTTAATTACGGGAAAACAACGAGTCGTGAGTACTGCATTGGCAAATTTCTCATTCCCAGGCAAACACTCAGTCACAAGAAACAAACGAGAAGAAGAACTAAGCCTGATAAGCTATTTACTCCCCACGAACATTTTTTTCTTTCTTCTTCTCAGAATGGACATTGTAACAACCACTCCTTTCATTTATTCAATAGGAATTGAAAATATATGAGGAAAGAGGGAAAGACAGGAGACGATCGGCTCTTCTTGCGTGTGGATACAACGTTGGCAATAAATGTTTATGTCCCCCACGGGAGAGGGAGACTCTACAGAACGACATCTCTATTTCCAACCGCATTGTTTTCTTGAATGCCTACTCCTACACGTCACCAAATCACATTATTTTTAAAAATATTGGCTTCATCTGGCTGTTAACGAAACTCAGGAATAATACTTTCATATTTCCCAAAAGGATACCATCCTTTTTTTTTAAATATTAGTTCTATCATAAATTGAATTTTGTCATTTGCACAATTATGATTATCTAATGGTATGGTTTTGATCTGAAACTGTACAATATTAATAACGTTTAACGAAAAAGTAACCAAATATGACATCTTAAAGTTTTACGTCCCACGATTTTGCCGGCTAGGCTAAAGGAGACGGTGATGATGAGAAATGAATGAAATGGTCGAATGAAGAAAGTATGAGGAAACGGAAGAATGCCGAGAACATCTACGCATATGGTGTTTGTTCACCACAAAGTTCACTTGACGCGAGCTGGGATCGAACCAGAGACTCCATGCGCCAGTGGTGAACGCTCTACTACTGAGCCACTGCGGCCAGATATGATACATGTACACTCATTATAACAAAATACTTTGGATTGAGTAATAATTACCTGTACCTTGGGCAGAAAGTGCTCATACATGTGCACTATACTTAGTAGAATGTTAATTTCATATTAACAAAAGAAGAATGTTTTTAAGATATGTAAAGTATTATTATGGGATAGTTGTTGCTATGTACATGTTTATGGATACCTAGTCAGCAAGTTTGTGTGCTTGACAGTTTTAAGGAAAAGGTATTATAAAGTATATCAACTAATAAACCATTTTTAACGCCGTTCATAGACGTTATCATTCCTATTAAAAAGGTGAGATTAATAGTATATAATTATTGAAGCTAATTTTTACATGCAAAGAAATACTACCACTCGAAATTTGTATATCTTACTTAGCCGAACCAGGTTAACGACTATCCACGATAAGTCGTTGTAAAAATTTTGGTGCCTTCACACCGGGAATAGCTAAAAATTTTGGTTTACCTCACCCGGGATCTTCTGTAAATTCATATCCCGAAGCAAAGTAAGGGTGAATTTACTTTTGTAATAAAGTTAATGAATACAAATTTCACCAGACTAAGAAGTGGTAGAATAATTATAAGAAAAATGAACGTTGAGGCAATTGAGAAAGAATCCAATAATAGTGACGACGGTGAACATAGTGTAGCACCAGGAATGACATCAGAAGAACGAATCTTGCTAGCCTTACAGCGACAATTGATTCAGATGTCTACCGAGTTGAAGCAGACGATAGAACAGAAGATAGAACAGAAGTCCGAAGAATCTAACAAGCAATATGAGGAATTAAGTAGACGAATAGAACAGAAGTCTGATGAATCTAACAAGCAATATGAAGAATTAAGTAGACGAATGGAACAGAAGTTCGACGAATCTAACAAGCAATATGAAGAATTAAGTAGACGGATAGAACAGAAGTCAGATGAAACGAAACAGACAATTGTCCAGGTGGTGAATGACATATCCTCACAGTTCGAGGAAAAGTTAAAAAGAATATCCGATGATTGTCAGGAAAAGCACAATCACCAAAACCAAGAAATCAGTGCTGTAAAAAAAGATTTAGAAATAATAGAATCTTCCGTTCAACAACAAAAGATCCAGGTCATCAACAATTCTAACAACATACGTGTAAATATGCAATTGTTAGCTACTATACAGGAAGAGATTAGAACGCTACAGGTTAAGGACAACACATACCGTAATAACTCGGGTAGTGATCGCTTGGAGTTTCCCCACTCACCAGTGATGAACTCACCTTCGCCGGGGTCTGATGAGGATATTATATTGGACGAAATACATCCGAAGAGTACAGATGGGCGAAACATAGATGGTGTAACAACACATCACGTAATGGATAGGAACTATCACTCAACAAGTACACGGAATGATACACGGAGTGCAATATTATGTGTATACATAGATCACAATATATGAAATTAATCCCTCATGTATTACTCCCACCTTGTTCATTATGGTTTAAAGCAGTACGTGATCACATCAGTACTTATGAAGAATTCAAAGCGGCACTAATCGCAAATTATGAAAATGACTTTTTGCTGGCAAATAGAGATGCCACCATTCGAAATCAACACTTCAATCCTCGATTGCATAAATCTGTTGTAGAGTTTGTTGTAAATACATACAACGAATTAAAGGTCGTTAATCCATTGCAATCGGAATCAAGAATAATAGCATCGATTCGAAATTTGCTTCCATTTAAGTTACAACAGATCTTATTTTCCACACAGTGTATGAGTTTCAGCCATTTATTAATGCTTGTCCAATGCTATGAAACTCAATACCATGCTATGAATCAACAAGCCGGAATGGGTAAAAATAAGAATAATTCAGATCATTTTGTGCCAGTTCGGAATTTAGATATCCGAAGTGTGAATAATACGAAACCTAACCTAAGCCGAGTATATTCTAGCAATCAAAACGCGCAAAATAGACAAAGTTATGTAGGGAATCCGCCTAACCTAACTAATCATGGTAATCATGATGTCAGATCACCCAACAGTAGTAGATATAAAAACAATCGAAGTACTGAGCGAAATTATAGGAATACAACGAACTACGTGGATAGACGTAATTGGAGAACAAGAGATGGCATTTCATATCGAAATCAGAATCGCGAAGAAATACATGTACAACATATTGTAGAACCTAATCATGATTGCGCAGTACAATGTACTTTATTAGAATCGTATGCCAGTACGAATGTAACCTGATTACCGTTAATGAAATTTGGTTAAACCCATATCAGCTATAGATTTTCATGAACATTTATTTTATTTTTATTCAATTTAATTCTCTTTAATTCTCATTAATCAATGATAATTCTCAAATGTTTTTAATATATGTAAGAATTATAATTTAATTCATAAATGATTAAAAGCAAAGATTATTTATATTAGATAGATTTGTGTTGAAAACTTAATTGTCAGAGATTATGTTAAGAATAAGATCCATTCTATAAAACTAATTATTCAACGACTATCTTGAATGAGATTCTTCTATGTTTTGATACCTTAGTAATCCAATGTTTATTTTAAA
This sequence comes from Thermobia domestica, assembly GCF_964235325.1. NCBI lineage: Eukaryota > Metazoa > Arthropoda > Insecta > Zygentoma > Lepismatidae > Thermobia > Thermobia domestica. The sequence goes on from NC_137467.1 coordinate 198,740,339, forward strand.
ACATCTAACTTATTTATTATATAATGCGCCCTGACTATTTGTAACTCATGTTTGTCCTTTACGATTTTTGAATTCGCACCCTTCAACGATTAATTAAATGAGCGACGATATTTTAATAAGAAAATATAATAATAATATAGTGAATAATAATGAAATAAATATAATTATTGTAATAAAAGATAAGTATTGATGAAGTGTAAGATTTGTTAAAAATATATATATGTGAAATGTAATGAAGAGATATACGAGGTGCGATCAAAATGTGATGGACATATGCAACGTAAGAACACTATTGTAAACGGACCAGTGGTTCTTGAAGATAAAAGCCAAGCTTACTCATGACTTTTATATTATAACAAAATACTTTGGTTTGTGTAATATTTACCTGTACCTTGGGCAGAAAGTACTCATACATATGCACTATACTTAGTAGAATGTTCATTTCTTATTAACAAAAGAAGAATGTTTTTAATATATGTAAGTGATTATTATGGGATAGTTGTTGATATGGACATGTTATATGGTTACCTAGTCAGTGAATTTGTGTACTTAACAGTTTTAAGAAAAGGATATTATAAGTTATATCAAATAATAAACCAGTTTAACATCGGTTATAGACGTTGTCAGTTTTATTAAAAAGGTGAGATTAATGGTATTTAAATATCGAAGCTAATATTTTTAATGTCAAAGAAATACTACCACTTCGAATTTTTACCTCAGCAAACGAACCAGGTTTACGACTATCATTTTGATAAGTCGTTGTAAAAATTTGGTTTACCTCACCCGGGAAATTGTAAATTCAGTTCCCGAAGAAGAAGAGTAAGGTTGAATTTACTTTTACTACAGTTAATGAATACGAACTTAACCATATTGCGAAGTGGTAAAGTAATCATAAGAAAAATGGACAACGAAACAATGCAGCATGAATCAAATACTAGTGACCAAGGTGAAACTAGTGTAACACCAGGTTTGTCATCGGAAGATATCTTGTTAGCTTTACAGCGACAATTAATGCAGATGTCTACCGAGATAAAGAAGCAAAATGAAGAATTAAAGCAGACCATAGATCAAAAGTCTGACGAAGCTAACAAGCGAAATGAAGAATTAAGTAGACGAATGGAACAGAAGTTTGACGAAGCTAACCAGATCATGGAACATAAGTTCAACGAATCTAACAAGACCATGGAACAGAAGATAGAACTGAAGTTTGACGAAGCTAACAAGCAATATGAAGAATTAAGTAGACGGATAGAACGGATAGAACAGAAATCAGATGAAACGAAACAAACAATTGTCCAGGTGGTGAACGACCTATCCTCACAGTTCGAGGAAAAGTTAAAAAGAATATCCGATGATTGTCAGGAAAAGCACAATCACCAAAATCAAGAAATCTGTGCTGTAAAAAAAGATTTAGAAGTAATAGAATCTTCCCTTAAGCAGCAAAAGATCCAGGTCAGCAACAACTCTAATAATATACGTGTAAATACACAGTTGTTAGCTACTATTCAAGAAGAGATTAGAACGTTACAGGCTAAAGATAACATTTACCGTAATAACTTGAGTAGTGATCGCTTTGAGTTGTCCCACTCACCAGAGATGAACTCGCCTTCGCCGGGGTCCGATGAGGATATTATACTAGAAGAAAGTTGTCCGAAGAGTACTGATGAGCGAAACATAGATGGTGTCACGACACAGCACGTCACGGATAGGAACTATCACTCAACAAGAACAAGGAATGAGAAAAAGAAGGTAAAATTAAGTGTTAAAATGAGTGAAATTAGAGCTATGAGCAAATTCAGTGGTAAGTGTAATGAGAATGCTACTTCTTTCTTAGAGAAATTCCAAGACGAATGCAATATAATGTCTATCGATCGATCACAATATATGAAATTAGTACCCCATGTATTACTCCCACCTTGTTCCTTATGGTTTAAGGCAATACGTGATCACATTAGTACATATGAGGAATTCAAAGCGGCACTGATCGCTAATTATGAAAATGACTTTTTGCTGGCAAATAGAGATGCCACCCTTAGAAATCAACACTTCAATCCTCGATTGCACAAATCTGTTGTAGAGTTTGTTGTAAATGTCTACAACGAATTAAAGGTCGTTAATCCTTTGCAATCGGAATCGAGAATAATAGCATCGATTCGAAATTTGCTTCCATTTAAACTGCAACAGATCTTATTTTCCACACAGTGTATGAGTTTCAGTCATTTATTGATGCTTGTCCAATGCTACGAAACTCAATACCATGCCATGAATCCACAATCAGGAATGGGTAAAAATAAGAATAATTCAGATCATTTGGTGCCTGTTCGGAATTTAAATATTCGGAGTGTGAATAATATAGAACCTAACCTAAGCCGAGTATACTCTAGCAATCAAAATGAGCAAAATAGACAAGGTTATGTAGAGAATCCGCCTAACCTAATTAATAGTAGCAATTCGTGTGTTAGATCATATAGCCAAAATGGATTTAAAAATCGACGTAATGTATGGCGAAATTCCAGAAATACAGCGAACTACGTGGATAGACGTAAGTGGAGATCAAGAGATGGGACTTCATACCAAAATCAGAATCACGATGAAAGACATGTACGACATCATATAGAACCTAATCATGATAGCGCAGTACAGTGCACTTTATTAGAACCGTATGCAAGTTCGAATGTAACCTGATTACCGTTACTGAAATTAGGTTAAATTCATGTTAGTTGTAGATTCTTGTAAATTTTCATTTTTGAGTTTATGTGTAAATATCAATAATGAAAACAATCCTTATAACTTCGCTATATAAGCAATATGAGGAATTATAGTTCGATTTATAATTGATTAAAAGCAAAGATTATTTATATTTGATTGATTTGTGTTGAAAATTTAATTGTCAAAGATTATGTTAATAATAAGATCCATTCTATAAAATCAATTATTCAACGACTACCTTAAATAAGATTCTTCTTTATTATAACATCTTAGTGCCACTATGTATACCTTTAAATGCAACATCTGACTTGTTTGTTATTTAATGCGCCCGTAAAGATTAATATTATTTGTAACCCACGTTTGTCCTTTACATTTTTTGAAATCGCAACCTTCGACGACTAATTAAATAAGCGACGATATTTTTAATAAGAAAATGTAATAATAATATAGTAGATAATAATGAAATAAATATAATTAATGTAATTAAAGATAAATGTTGATGAAATGAAAGAATTGTTATGAATGTATTTATAGGGTCTATATATATGTATATGTGAAATATAATGAATAGATATATATAAGGTGCGATTGAAATATGATGGACATATGTTATGTAAGAACATTAATGTAAACGGACCAGTGGTTCTTGAAGATAAAAGCCAAGCCTACTCATGACTTTTATATTCAGTCCCTTTGTCGAGCGACATTTTTATATAACAAAATACTTTGGTTTGTGTAATATTTACCTGTACCTTGGGCAGAAAGTACTCATACATATGCACTATACTTAGTAGAATGTTCATTTCTTATTAACAAAAGAAGAATGTTTTTAATATATGTAAGTGATTATTATGTGATAGTTGTTGATATGGACATGTTTTATGGTTACCTAGTCAGTGAATTTGTGTACTTAACAGTTTTAAGAAAAGGATATTATAAGTTATATCAAATAATAAACCAGTTTAACATCGGTTATAGACGTTGTCAGTTTTATTAAAAAGGTGAGATTAATGGTATTTAAATATCGAAGCTAATATTTTTAATGTCAAAGAAATACTACCACTTCGAATTTTTACCTCAGCAAACGAACCAGGTTTACGACTATCATTTTGATAAGTCGTTGTAATATTCAGTCCAATTGTCGGGCGACATTTTATATAACAAAATACTTTGGATTGAGTAATAATTACCTGTACCTTGGGCAGAAAGTGCTCATACATGTGCACTATACTTAGTAGAATGTTAATTTCATATTAACAAAAGAAGAATGTTTTTAAGATATGTAAAGTATTATTATGGGATAGTTGTTGCTATGTACATGTTTATGGATACCTAGTCAGCAAGTTTGTGTGCTTGTCAGTTTTAAGGAAAAGGTATTATAAAGTATATCAACTAATAAACCATTTTTAACGCCGTTCATAGACGTTATCATTCCTATTAAAAAGGTGAGATTAATAGTATATAATTATTGAAGCTAATTTTTACATGCAAAGAAATACTACCACTCGAAATTTGTATATCTTACTTAGCCGAACCAGGTTAACGACTATCCACGATAAGTCGTTGTATCATGTCCAAAATGATTGTCTCATATCTATAACTGTCTTCTTGTAAGAATATTATTTAATAATGATTTTGCAGGGTAACACAGGTAACAGTTCTGCTATCTTATGTTCATATATGCTAAGACACAAGAATAACAGATAAAGAAAACAGATGGAAGCACTGCTATCTGTGTAACTGTTGTCAGATGATTCACATGTATACAACAATATTATTGTGACCGATTACTAAAAACATAGAACATTATTCGTTACTTGGTAGAAGTGCCAAAGATATTTCGCAAGGCTTTGTTCATATTAAACGATAAATACCAATGCAAGTTCTCCCAGGTGGTAACTAGTTATTTTTGATATGCACGGAATGCGATGTCTTTGTGCTGGATTGACACAGAAGTAACACGCTAAAGTGGTAGTCATTTTGTGTTGTTTCAACACCTCGTTTTTTGCTGTGCACGTTACTTGTAGGTATCCCCTTCTTCATAATATCAGAGTTGCATAAGGGTCGGAAATGGGAAGACTCTAATTCAGAACAAACTAGTCCAATCATAAAGGTATGCATCCGACGTCATACACGATTCCATGTCATCAGATACAGAGTACAGAAAAGTCCGAGTCAGAGTCCAAGTATCCTAGAGGACAGAAATGCCTTTTACCCGTACCTTTCAAACGCTTTAGCGTTTCAATCATGCTCTTTTGAATCTGGCTGCGTTAACTTTTGTCTTTTAGTCATTCATCTTTAACTGTATCATTCTGACGTAACTGTCATACATCGGCGAATATAGGAAATGATTACTCCCCATACATCTACTTTTATCCTTTTTACACAGAATCTTAGCCTGAACCGTTCTGCAACCCAATTAACAGCAGTGATGTGTGGGTTGTATGCCGTTGCAGGTTACTATCGCTTCTCTTCAGGATGCTAACTATAAAGGAACAAAATCGTAAAGAGAAATAAATTGTACGTACAGTACAACAGTTTAACGAAAAATTTAAGATATGGCAAACAGGATACATATACCAATAGAAAGATCTCACTAAGCTGAACCATATGATATGGGTGAAGTCCTGAGGCGTAGCATTAAAGAAATCATTTGTTTTTATAAACCTAAAATTTCACGGTGCACCACAAGTATGTCATTTATAAAGATGAAACTGATACTAGTGAATAATCTTGTCAAGCTTCAATTTATGATTATACAAACATTACAATATACAGAATGTTTAATGAGATTTAGTCCAAATTTATGATTAGTAGTTACATTATAAATGGTGTTTACCTTTGGTATAAATTAGTACTCTCCTTAGATGCAACCTACCAGAAAATCGGCATAACGAATTTTAGATTTAAAAAAAATATATATCGTTCGTTGTCGAGAATGATCATTATTATCATCATACGAATTCCGCAATTAGCAGATTACTTGCCGCAATTAAGATGCTTCCATGCTCCATGGTCTTCCGCTAATCTCTTCGTCTTCACTTACAATTTTTCAATTTCGATATAATCTATTAATTATAGTCTCCTTCACCCCCTCCCTCTCTTTCGTGCTACCATACTTTCTAGCACGTCCCTCGTAATACAATTTCTTCTTAGCCAATGTCCGAATCAGTTTCTTTTCCTCTTCTTAATATTTAAAATTGTTCTTTTTCCCCATCATTTCTAACATCCTATCATTCGTTTCCTGCTCGACCCAGCTAATTCTCCCCATTCTTTCCCAAGCTCACATTTCGAAAGCCTCTAGACATTTTCATCATTTTTGCGTAATATCCATGTTTCCGCTCCTTACAGTACAATACTCCACATGAAGCATTTTATGAGTCTTTTTTTCAACTGTTTATTCAAGATTCCACAAAACAGAGCTTCTTTTGCTATTTCTATCTTTGCTTTTATTTTACGTTCGTACTTCATGTCATCAGTAATAATACTACCCAGGTATCATAAACTAGTTACCTGTTCTATTTTCTAATCTTGTACTTCTGGTTGATACTTTATATTCTAATAAAATAAATTATTAATCATGGTAAGATTAAACACATTGGTATGTAGTATACTCCTAACAGTAGATCGCATACTAGTTATAAATAAAACAACTACAAATGCATAAAACATATTTTCTAATTTCACTCTCGGTTTCAAAACCTCATGAATATTTTGATGCTCATTCCATTTCTTGGCTAATAGGTGAGATGTCTTATAAACTGGCCCCTCTGTCTCTCATTGAAGTACGTGACAGAACCTTGGATGATACATTTTCCTTCTTCAAACATTTTTATTCAGTGACTCTTACCAATCAATGCTAAAAGACGTTGAAAGAACTCTGTCGGAAAAAGAGGGAAAACGGAAACAAAGACAGTTCACTGTTAATATTGGATGTTTCACAGGACTCAATTCGAACACTAAACTGTTATATACCTACTATAAATTTCTAGTTATTTGCCAAATAATATCTCAATACAATACTTTTCATTTTGATCACGTATATCTTGTTTTCGTCAACCTGTGCTAGGTGTACCACTTGATACACGCAAACCTTTGTTGAGTGGTAAGCACAAGTTGTATGATGAAATTATCTGAAAGAATTTTCTTTCTTGAATCAAACTATGAAATGTAGCCGAGTCGATGACACAGCCTAACAACCTTTTCCACGTAACTTTCCATATAGTTAAACCCAAAAGTACTTGTCTGTTGAATCCAATTTAAGACATAATTTAAATGAATCGAAACCAGGCATTTCATACCAGCTATGTTTAGTTAAAGAAGAACCTTCACACAGAAGAAAGAAAGAAATGAAATGAATGTTTGAGTTTTACGTCCCACGGTTATGCTGGAAACGGTGATGATAAAAGATGAAAGAAATGGTGGAATGAATAGAGTGGGAGGAAACGAGAGAACTCCGAGGAAATCCAAGCACACAGTGTTTGTCCACCATAAAGTTCACTTGGCGCGAGCTGGGATCGAAGCAGAGATCCCATGCACTAGAGGAGAATGCTCTATCACTAAGCAACCGCGACCCCCACAGAAGAAAGGTTATGAATTCTGTAATATTTCTTTTTTATCTTCATTGCTTATCCTGCCTTCAAGTTCATTTGAAAACTGAAACATCATAAGCAGAAATAAGAGTGGTCACTTAATAATATTTTAATTTATTTGATTTATAACAGAACGGGCGCTTAGGTCACAAAAGTATCAAGTTATGTTACCAAATCTATGAGAAAAAAAAAGAATGCAAAGTTTGTACGAAACGTATGATTATATACAGAAGTGTACACTATTTTATTTTCCTTATAAGAGTTATGTACGATATTAGAACATGAGTCATTTAAGCTCTTAAAGGAGCTTAAGAAAGAGATCTCAGAGATGAAAAATGTAAAAAAAATCACCAAAATTGAACTTAATTAGCTTGTGCATTGTACAAATTAGTTAGTTTGTTCCAAAATAAGGCTATAGTTCTGTAGTACTGCGACTGTAACAAATTGTACTTTTCCAGAATACTGTTGACTACCGGTACATTAACACTCTCCATTTTAAGTATTGTGGTACCTCAGTAGAGAATGTTGAGATCCCTTGCTGTAAAGTATTACACTGATATATATTCCATTGATAAAAACATGTTTGCCCTTCAGCTCTGTTGGAATGAAATTAAATTAAAGTTTTAATTATCCGTTCCACGGCTGTGCCGTGTAGGCCAAACGTAACGTATAATTAATAAAAGGGAATAATTATTGCAGGTATATAGAGGATTAACATAGAATGAGTCGAGGAACAATCCCACGTTATAGATTGGATAGGGGAAACATGAACTCTGTTCAGTTGATTATATGATGGATTCGTGCTCTTTAAAGACAAAAGAAGTGTACAAAACTACGTATGGAAGAGCTTGTATGATGAGATTAAATAATATGTAGAATCATTAAGGAAAAATAAGAGAACAATATGCAATTGTGATATGTTATGAGTAGACATCAAGTTTTTTATACATTTGAAATTCGTGAAACATGCATGCAACTATGCTGTTAAATGTATTGAAATATGCACTTAATATGCACTAACAATACAGTAAGTGAGGGTATTTTTAAACCTGCAGCAAAGTTGTGACAAAATTTTGTACGTGAAACATAAAAAGTGTATTTTACCTTTCAGAGCTTTCTATTTACAATTTATTTCTTATAACGGTTATAGTTTATATACTCCTAACTGTTTAAATCACACAAATTATGAAATTAAAATAAACAGTAATATAGGAACATAATCTCTAGAGTTTGTTCACATTTGTATTTTAGAGTGCATTTACATTGCATGAAATGATACAAAATTATAAGAATTGATACGAGCCTTACTTTTCTACACGTTTCCCCTGTACAAAGATAAGTTTTCGTTTTTAAGGATTTTCTCCTTCCTAAAATTAGCCTGACAGTATATCAGAAGGCTTTTTTCATTTTTTGCTTTCAGTTTGTTAAATTACGACCTGTTAACATCAATAAATGTTAGTGGACAATATTTATATTACAGGACCAAGTTTAGTATCTTAATTTTCTGACAAGTTAAAATTAAATCCTTGAAGTTTTTTTTTTTCATGACAACAATTGTTTTGTAGTTGGAGTTTCTCATAATAACATCCGTCGATTTATTTTCCACGGAGCTCTTGCTGAAGTTCATCAAATAGCACTGACTCCTAGCATTCACTCAACAGCATTCCACAGCACAATCCAGTCTCTTGTTTCTGAATTGATGTAGACACGATATTGCAATGTCTTCATCATTATCAAATTTCTCTTAATGTCTTGATAATTGTAAGCGTCTTTGTTCTGCTGATCGGTTGCTAAAGTTATTGGTTCTCTATAAACTAGGCATTCTTCCATTTTCCTATCCTAAAAGACGTTATGTTGCATAGCCAAGTAAATGCATTGAAAATACAAACTAAAACTGGACTTTTCATGCTATTAACACACACCTAAACTAGAAGACTTGGAACAATAATCTTATAATTTGTTCCTTCCCCGTGGTTCTTAATAAATATCACTTGAGCCACAATATATATAAAAGAAGATTATAACGTAAACACTATTTATTTTAACCTTCACTTAGTTTTCAGGATACAAACTTATAATTCCTTTAACATCAATTGTCCTGAGAACTTCCTAATCTTCAATCTATCATCCTTCTATTTGTTTAATTCAATACCGTAACTAAGGAACAATAATACTCATTACAATTTCCTTTTCTTCCTTTACAAAATCTGCTTCGTTATTGCACCTCTGATCTTATTCCTAAGACCAGTACAGATAGGTAATAGTACAACATAATAATGAAATATACAACATACAACATACCGTTGTAGACTTATAACAGAATATGCTGAATATTATTTTGAGTACTAATATATGCTGTAATCTTTTAAATATACAGGGTGATTTTTTTTAAAACTCATGGATTTCATCTTGGTCTAGAATTTCTAACTGAAGTCCAATTTTCTTGTCGATTCTAGCAAATCATCGATAAAAGGATGGAAGACTTATGAAACTATGTTTCCCTATTTAAATTCATCTGGGTTAATATCGGCCACGCCTAAAAAAAAAAAAAAAAAAAAAAAAAAAAAAAAAAGTACATTCACCAGTGTATCTTACAATTGGAATAAGGCGAGGTACAGTGTGAAGATTTGTGTCTTCTTCGTTAGATAACAACCTCGCCAAGGTCAATAAGAAACAGGAAACTGGGTCGTTGCATTGAGAATTCTGCTGTACAGTTCTCTGCTGCTGTATGAGTATGAAGCATATAGTGAAAATAATATACTCTTTGGAGCAACATGAGTTTATGGTTATAAGTATTTAGAGAACGGAATCTGTTGTTGATACGCAAAGGACATTTAGGAACAAATTTTCCTCACGTTCCGTCCCTGAAAAGAACATAATATGACCGCTAGTGAATAAATGGAAAGAAACAGAATCACTTCCAAGTGAAACAGGGAAGCATCGGACTATGTTGGCGGGTGTTGTGAAAGATGTCAGTTATGAGCTCCTTAGGTCGCCCAAGAAATCTCTCCGTCTTTTGTTGCAAGAAACCGGCTATACTTATCTAACTGTCAAAAGACTAACAGTTAATTTGTATTCTGCAATTTTTCTTCAAAAATCCAAAAACTCCACCAATTGTAAGGTACACTGGCGAATATTTGCTATTTTTCTTGAGGTTTGTCAATATTACTCCGGATAATCTCATAAATCTTCCATCCTTCTTTGATCGTTTGCCACAAACCACAAGAAAATCGGGGTTCAGTTAGAAATTCTAAACTTAAATGAAATCCGTGGTTTTAAACGAAATCACCGAATACATTTATATGCACTATAAAACTTCTCATGTTCGAGTTGTATTATTGTTGTTAGAAACCCCTATCAAGTTTAACACGGATGCATTTAAGCAAATAAAATGGAATTTGAATTAAACTCCGATGTCTACTTATGAGAGACCTGCGAAACACGAATGCAAAAGGTAATAAATAACTAAAATTATGATAATTTTATTGTGAATTGATATGGCAATAGGGAACCTGAACTTTAGTAACGGTACCTCACAAAACATTCAGAAAACTGAAACTTTCTTTCTACTAAGAACAACTATGATGGCATTGGTGAACGAAGAATGTGAAAGCGAACAGGGAAATACCGAGAAAACATACGGACACGACATTTCTTACATCACTAACTCACATGGTCTGGGATCGAACTAGGAACCCCATGCATTAAAGAGAGATACCTGTGTCAACGTATCTTCTTATAGCTCTCTTGCGGCAATATGGTTAGCATACCAGAGTTCGTTATCTATTGGAACTCATGTGGTTTCAATTCCATATTTAGCACTAACTTAACGTCTCACATAACTTCTGTGCACGAAAAGACGTTAGATTTCAGAAAAAACATTTCACGTACCATTATTTTATCACGACAATGTCCTTTATTGTATCTTGGCGAACATAAATCATTGATAAAGTAATAGCGACTGCTTTGAAACAAATGCAAAGAATGAGAATTAAATCTGTCATATCTGTAGTTTCGTATGGAGAAGAAACAAACTTGTAAACCAAAGGTTTAAGAACAACTCATGTTATTAACGTAAACTCTGCCGAAGATTATTCACTTATATCATCATAAAAGAAACACAAAAAACTTTCTAAAACGAAGAAAAATAACACACAACTTTGCAAGCGGAGCCAAAGAAACCTAACGTAACCAAACTAAAGATGAATCGTTTACCGCATAGTGATCGAGGTTCAGTGGTCAAGGAACTTGACCAGTAATCTTGAGGTTCTTGGTTCAAATCCACGCCGGGCAATATTCGTATTCTACTGTATTCTAGAAAGTATTCTACTGTAGGTTTTTTAAAAAAGAACTGTAATAAAAATAACTGAATATCATTGAACAGTAAAGCATATAATAAACTAACTTGTTGAATATGCAGATGTAATTATAAAAGCTTGAGCTTTGAAATACCAAATAACGAAATAACGTATAAGATTCACTCTACAGAGCAATTGTTACTTAAAGAGTGGCATACACTAAATGCCACTATTTCAAGAATCGAGATAAGACGAGAAATGTTTACGATACTTTTATCCTCGTCTCCATTCTTATCTCCAAAGCGTGACGATAATTTGAATTTTGCCTTGTCCGGTCTCGAATGTAAAATGTTAAGTCTCATCCCGATTTTGTTTGGTTTGTATTAGAATCGATGAGAAATTCCGGTTTTCATGGGCAACATTAAACAAAACCGAATTATTTTTGCCTAATGTCACGTTTCTGCTTGCAATGGCATGACCTGAGCGAGAATAAGTTTTTAATTTTTAATCTTCTATGAGATAATAATTATTATTATTCCTGAAGATTTGATAGTTAAAGTATTGAAACATCCGAGTACTCAAATATCTGAATATAATAAAACGTGTGTTATCGCCGATCAATCGCCATCAAAATTCCTAAAGTAAAACGAATATTGCCCGACGTGAATTCGAACCAAGAACCTCCAGATTACTGGCCAAGCTCCTTGACCACTGAACCGCGATCACTACGCGGTAAAAGATTCGTCCTTAGTCTGGTTACGTTAGGTTTCTTTGGCTCCGCTTGCAAAGTTGTATGTTGTTTTTCTTCGTTTCAGAAAGTCTTTTGTGTTTCTTTTATGATGATATAAGTTGATAATCTTCGGCAGAGTTTATAATTATAACATGAGTTGTTCTTAACCTTTGGTTCACAAGTTTGTTTCGTCTCCACAGGAAATCATAGATATGACTGATTTAATTCTCATGCTCTGCATTTGTTTCAAAGCAGTCGCAATTACCTGGTCAGTGATTTATGTCTGCCACGATACGTTATACATATTATTAATCAGCGTTATATCCTTATCAAACTTCTGATCAGTTTGTTGTTACATCTTACCATTTGGGTGCACTGTAGAATATTAATTCCAGAATAACATTGATTGAAATACTGACAATTCGCTGGTTCTAGTGAATTACCAGGTAAGTTATTCAGTTTACAGGAGAGCAGTTTAAATGTAAATTTTACAGCAATTTCCTGGCTAATTTTGACATAACTAAATGCTGTAACTTCCTCAATTTTATGAATTCGCCTTAGCCACTTTTACACAATGTAGAACTCACAAAAAGAAGCTTATGTTTGTAAAATATCCATTTTCAAAAAAAAAAAAAAAAAAAAAAAAAGTGGACTTAGCAGGTTATCCACTGGAACCAGCGAATTAACGAACTTCATATCTAAAATTTTCAGAAGATGCTTTTTAGCACAAACAAAAGTCAAACCATGATTTGCCAAATAAGTCGATACTAAACCATTTTTATCCGTGTTCTTCAGATAGGGCTTTATACGAGTATCAACCACTTATATTCTGTTCGATTACGTAGATAGCAATTATCAAACTTTTTCCAACTATTCCAATCAAAATTCGTGGTCCCGTTCCCTTAGACACCCCTATTACTCCCACCTACTTCTAAATTGTACCGAATTACTTAAATATTATAAAGAATAACAAGGTCATTTTTTTTTAGAAATGAGCCAGTTTGTTTCAACAAAATGCTGATATATATAAATTAATGTTCATTGAATGAAAATCTTGAAAACAATGATTAGTTTACCTGATTGAATTTTATTAACATTAAATAGCCAACTTTTCTAGTTTTTTTTTTATCTCATTGTTTAGAACAACACCAACAAAAAGGTGTTAGACAAAGCGGGAAAGAGAGTTAAATATTTATCATCTATTCGTCTTTTGTTTATGTTACTTTTTTCACTCAGTTTATTATAGTGTTGCTTCTACTTTATCATAACTGTACCGAACTAAGCGCTCCTCATGATTACAGCTTCTCTTCGCATTGTAGAAACTTGTTCTGTTCGGCTCAACTTCAGGTAAAAGAAGTCACAACGCCACATGTACACCGCGTGGGAAAGTTTGGTTTCAGTGCGTGATATTTTCTAAATTAATACTGTAACTGAAATTGTTAGGAAATTTCTAACTCTTCTTGTTATAGTAGAGAGATTAGACTGAAGATAGAATGTATTCTTGGGACGTTCAATTGCAGAAAACCGCTTCTCTTTTTGTATTTACCATTTTTAATCTAAGGGGATCAACGTTAAAATCCGAAGGGTTTCTGTTTAAATAAAGGGTTAACACAAAGTCTTAGAAAACGAAATTTAATTGAAAAGTACACTTCTCGCTCTCTCTTTCATAGTTTTAGCACTATGTAGATTAATATTGAGATTGGAAATTGTAGTTATTTTCAGCACAGAGTTAAGGATGGAATCAAAATATATTCTTCGATCTATTAATCGATTGAAGAATACTACTTCTTGCTCAATATTACAATTTTTCGTCTACAATGATCTACATAAAAACCGATATGATACATACCGATAGCGATATGATAAAAAACGATTTACTCTCTACATCCTGATTAAAATTTATTGTGATCCATCCTGTAGTTCTCGATCTTCTTGTTTCCCTGACGGACGGACACACACACATACAGAGTAAATACATAAGGGACTTTTGCTCAACCAAACTCCTTGTGAAGGTAAACCTAAAGAGCTTCCTTATTTAGAACAGAGCTATGAGGCATAACAACCGTGTGGAGATAAGGATTCAGAATTACTGGTTTTAAAAGAGTTGGTGGTGTTATCAACCATCCAGAGATCTAGTGGGTCAGTGGGTGAAGTGAGTTAAGATTTGTGAGAAGGTCAGTGGGTCGTGAGTCAACAGGACGTGACCTACTGCGACTCACCACCCACCGTGACCCACTCAGACACACCAATTTACTTTTTTGGGGTGCAGTGCATTGTAGACAGCATCTTCTGAACACTGGTGAATTCGTCTACGTTTTACTTTCAAGGCTCCATTTCTCTTCCTTTTTAATTTGTTCCTACTTACTTGCCAAAGATGAGTATATCTAAGTGAAGAAATAACTTCAGTCACTTTTTGGATATGAATATTTGTAATTGTAGTAATAGCAATAGAACTCACTACTTGACTTTCGATACATAGCTTACCTGTGCGATTTTAGAGGAGCTGACCACTGGAAAAAATATCTCTAAATCACCTGTAATATAAATTATGAATTATAATATAAAAAATTGAATGTAACTACGTATGTGTGCGTAATTATCACGGCCAAACGACAAAGCCAAATGAAATGATTTTTGGTACATGGTTAGGTCCCAATCCCAACTAAGATGTTATCATATCGCTTTCATCATAATACATACCTTAAAGGGGAAGTGGGGGTTCCAATTTTTGCGAAAAATATTAGTATTGCAGTACCCGTTCAACTTACAGAGCTGAAATTGAGTGTACTATCTCTATATTGAAAATAAACAGAACATGTTCATTTTTAAAATTCTCTTTTAATGGGGGGTAATGGGGGGTCACTTTCTATATATGGGAAATTGGTAGTGGGTTGATATGTAAAAGTAATCGAAAACGATCGATAAGTTTTTCAGAAATAAATTGAGAAATAAAAACTACGCTGCTTTCAATTATAATAATTGCTGAGACTTGTGTTTATTGTATGGAGCGTTCAGAGCACAATGCAATCAAATCATGTAAAATTGTGAGAAAATAGACATAAAATTTATACCGTAAGCTTAATTACATAGTCATTTTAAACATTCAGGACATGATTAAGTATATGGAAAATTTTGTACTTTTTTCCTTTACGTTGGCCTGCCTTATCTCGATTTGAAACTAAAATTTCATTCTATTTATCACAAAAAGGTATCTGTAATTCAACAAAGGATATAATTGTATACGGTACTTAAATTGAAATTCATCGTACGACAAACACTTTCCATTTTACATCATAGAGATCAGGTCCATTGGTATTGTAATAGAGTAGTGCTTGAGCGATTGATCGTAGAAATTCAAACTCCGATTAGTGATATTTTCACAGCCTTGTTTTATTACAAGTATAAACTCTTCAGTCAGTAGAGAGGAGAGCGTGGGTCATAGGTCAGAGTTGATGACAATGTGCTTTGGTGGGTCAGAGTGGGTCATGATGCATGGTGGGTCAGTGGATCTTGAGTTAACTTTTCATTGACTCACGACATCTCTGCAACTATCCATTTGTTCCTAAGGTCCAGCTTTCCAAGATACTCATTTTGTAGATTTTGCGTGTATCCTAAACCTTTTTGGAAGTGAAAATAAAACGATATTTAAATCCCATTCCCACGAACAGCAACCAGTCGAATCAGTAGGTAGACGCAACTGCAGCTCTAGTATGAAGATACACTTCAGATAATTTGAAGCTAATTAACGTATTCACTTTCGCGTAATGTTACAGACTTCTTATCTGAGATTCTAAGAACTTTCCCCAGCAGTTTTTATCACTGAAGTTTCATGTAATAGGATTTACTGTTTTAAGAGGAATTAAAACTATTACATGAATTCATATCGTAGGAAAGTACCAGCACTCCGAAACAAAAACCTTTTACTATACACTGGAAAACACACATATTAAACACTCATTCACGATTCATCAACCAACTTGCATTTGTTGTTTGCTTTTAACTTTGAGCAGCCTGCCTGTAAGAAACAAAAACAGGCAGTCAATAATCAAGGCTCCTAATAGGTTTAAAATTCCAGTTCTTTTATATTGATTTTTAAAACAGGGTTTTCTCCTTTTTTCTGTTGAATCAGTTAGAGAAATCAAAGGAGGAAAATAGCCGTTTGCGAGGGGAATACCAAAAGACAACGAGGTTCAATCTTCTTTCATAGGTTCCAATTTCGTTGGCCAAACTAGCGCTTTTCACAACGCAGGTGATAGCAGTTTGATGGTTCTCTGGGGGGCTCGTTCCGACGCCGTGACATCAATGCTCATAGAGAAGGAGCCGATGAGAGAAGAAAATGGCTTCAAGACGAAAAAAAAAATTGAATAGCCACAGGTAGATGTACGTTCACGCAAGAATGGAAACAACCATCGCTGTTAAACGGTATTTGTCGCCTTGATCTGGATTGAAATTCCATCACGTTTCTTGATAGTACAGTTGCGATCAAAGGTTCCGTACGCTCCTTTGCTTCTTGTAATGAAATGGAATGAAAATGCATCTTTTACGTTTCCCTGTTACGCCCTGTAGCAGTAGTGCCATTTCAGGTTTGGTTTTGGGAGGAGATGTGTGAAAGCTGAGATTATCAAATGTAAATAGAGTTTTATGATTTTTATTCATCTTCATCATCATAGGTTTTCTGTCATTATTGGAAGGTCACTTGCTGAAACATAGAAGCTTCCATGCTCCATGGTCTTCCGCTAACCTCTTCCTCTTCACGTACAATTTTTCTGTTCTGATATCGTCCATTAATTGTAGTCTCCTTCGCCCCTTCCCTATCTCTTCTGCCACCATACTCCCTAACACGTCCCTCACGATACAGTTCCTTCTTACCCAATGCTCCAACCAGTTTCTTTTCTCTTCTCAATAATATTTAAAATTGTTCTTTTCTACTCCACCATTTCTAGCACCCTTTCATTCGTTATCCGCTCAACCCAGCTAATTTTATTCATTCTTCTCCATACCCACATTTCGAAAACTTCCAATCGTTTTTCATCACTTTGGTGTAATGTCCATATTTCTGACCC
Organism: Thermobia domestica; assembly: GCF_964235325.1. Taxonomy (NCBI): domain Eukaryota; kingdom Metazoa; phylum Arthropoda; class Insecta; order Zygentoma; family Lepismatidae; genus Thermobia; species Thermobia domestica. Next base: position 198,757,731 of record NC_137467.1, read on the forward strand.
ATATACTACAATACTTTACATTGAGCATTTTATGAGTCTTTTTCCCAATTCTTTATTTAACGTCCCACAAAATACTATTTTCTTTCTGTTAAATGGCTCTTTCGCCATTCCTATTCTTGTTTTTTTGATCAGTATATGTTTAAAAAATACATATATTTGTCTTTGGGAGTACAAAGAGGTTACAATGTGTCAGTGGTGCTGCGTTCGCTTTTTATATGAGGGGTCTCTGATTTGATTTCGGCCGACTGAGTTTGTGGGGAACAATATCTTATCTGTGTGTTTTCTTGAGGCTCTTGCACTCCATGTATCGTAGTCCCTTACGCTCTCATCTTTGATGCAAGTGGTCCTAGGTTCAATTCCCGGTGGGGGCACTCGGTCGAAAATGTGTAAAAACGTTTCTCAGTCCAGCCAGCCTGATTGAAGGTTTCCTCATTCACACCAGACAAATGCCGATATGGTACCTAACATACACGTCCCAGGCCGCTTCCTTCCTTCCGCAATCCTTTCTTCCTTCCCTTTCCTCAGATAGTGTGATCACTGATGGATTCCATCTCTCATACGTGATGGGCTAACATGGCCATAGATGCTGAAAGTGCAGAAATATAATTCGTAATCCAAATCGAGACTCTCGCATTTCTTCTCATATCTTGCTTCTACCAATTATTTCATAACATTTCGCTTTCATTAATCGATCCTTCTTTCTTCAGTCTAAGAGACACAATTGTAGGACATTAATCAACATATTCAAATTCAATTTTATTTTGAGGAGTGTAATCCCCCACAGATTCAAAAGACGCTCCTGTTCTCTAGACATAAGGAAATGGATGACTAATAAAACTTAATATGTATGATATAATTGGGGGAATGAGAATGTAAAAGGAACAGGAAATCTCGAGAAGATCCAGGTAATTGTCCACCACAAACTTACATCGCCTTCCCTAACAGTATTCTAGGCTTTTAATAGCCTTTCTAAAACCTTCAAAGTTGAGTCTATACCCTTGCACAAGTTTGCATTTGCATGCTGTAGACGTAATCAATGCTATAACAAACTTGCTAGTTCCTCTATTGCAAGCTTGTCTTAGACTTGACAATAATAGATAATATAAGGCTAGTTTTAAAATCCCTTTCAATTAGCACAACTGTTAATCATGACTCAAAATTTACACTTAGCAAGGGCATAGATAGAGAGAATCTTCAAGGTAAGGTTAACACGCAAGCATTCTTGCGAAACCTACGTTCTCATATTTGGTCTAAACATACACAGGTTTATACGTCAAAGCATGATTTGAAAGCATATGCCTTAAATTTATCCTTGAAAAAGCTATTCACAGAGATAGGATTTCTAAGATTAAGTCTCTAAACGAAAATTAAGGGCAAACTTATACTTACTGCAGATGTCTTTGCCTGGTGGGTGAAATCGAACTATGAACTCTTGAGCTGGATGTGAGAGTTTTGCCACAGTTCTGTTAATTCATTTAATATGAAACACTTGTCTCCATAGTTTTACGATTAATCTTATCCCGTAACGACAGACGTACAAATACAAAAACTGCGAAGACAGTGAAAAAATATTTATGGTGTTCTATAGGATTCGTAATTATGATGTATTGAGCATCGTGATCAGAACAAGAACCCCCAATGTACTAAGCGTTTGCTGTTGTTACCCACTGAGGCACCGCCCTCGCAATTGGTGCAACACTTGGCACTGTAAGTGTAATATTTGGCTCCTTCGTCAACGTCTTACTTTGTCTCTTGTCACAGATTTAGATATTTTCTTTTACCTTATCTCCTCCTTATAAAGGTGAAATGAAATTTATACTTTAATCTTACATAGCTATTTATAGCATAGCTTGCATGTTCTTTGTAAGGCAATATTTCTTCCAGATATGTTTTGGGGGACACTGCCCTCCCTGGACCTCTGATAGTGCCCCCGGAGCAGACAAAAGCAGATATGGTCATTTTTCCTAATCATCCCTCACCCTCACCCTCAATTGACGCCCCTCACCCTCACCCTGCATCACACTCACCCTCCATTGACGGCCTCTCCTCACCCTCCCTCACACTCACAATCCATTGACGCCCTCACACTCACCCTCCCTCACACTTACCTTCCATTGACGCCCTCACACTCACCTTCCATTGACGCCCTCACACTCACCGTCCATTGACACACTCACACTCACCCTCAATTACTTTATCGCCCTCACCCTCAACTACAAAAATGAGGTTGATGTGAGGATGAGGGCAGCCCTCATGAGGGCAAAATGAGGGAGGATGACCATTTCTGGACAAAAGTACTACGTCTATAATATAACAACAAATAGAATAATACCGTGTGAAAATATGTGTCGTCCGAATACTAAGTGTGGCGCCTAGAACATTTTTTCTAAGGAAAAGAAAGAAAGAAAGAAAGAAGAAAAGAAAAGAAAAGAAAAGAAAACACTGATTGCAGGTTGTAGGAGGGAGATGATTAATAAAAAGGAACGGTTATGGCAGAATGAGAATTGGGGAGGGAACAGGAAAACCTCGTTAAAACCCACGGTATCCGTGATGTACACTACAATCTAAATTGGGCTGGAATGGATCCTGCGACCCTTTCCAACTGTACTAATTGTTCTGCCATCCCTATTTCGTTTCTTATTCCTTGAGGCTATAGTTACAAATCTGGATGAGTATATCCCCTTCAACATAAGTGTTACTCGCATATTTTTTTTAAATTTCTCTTTCCACAGTAAATTAAATTGCGAACATCAGAAAAGATAAGAATTTCCTGATCATTTTTCTAAACACTATTAATTATTAATTACCATGGGATTACCATATAGGTTCCCATAAATACCATAATAAAATTTGGTTTCATGAACCCTATAACAAACATGGAATACTAATGCGATAATAAGTTTGTTTGAAGTGGCTTATTTTTCTTTGATAAGAACTTTTTTTGTCTCTATTTTCTCTTTGCGTCCTGAGTAATGACTTATAAACTTCTCTTAAATATAATGAACTATAAAGAAAGAGATATTTACTGAGAAATTAAATAAGGAATACTTTCGTAGTAACTTGAACATATTTGAGAAGATCCTTATGTTAGTACGTATTTATCATTAATTTCTTTATTTTAGTCTATCTGACTATAGATCAACTATAGATGTAATCTATTAGTGCAATGGTGCATTCTTCGATAGTGCATTCTTCGATGCATTCTTTAGTAGTGCATTCTTCGATAGTGAATTCTTTGATAGTGCATTCTTCGATAGTGCATTCTTCCGTACTGCATTTTGAATAGTGTATTCTTTGATAATGGATTCTTTAATACAGCATTCTTTAATAATGAATTCTTCAATAGTGCATTTTTCAATAGTGGATTCCTCGATAGTGCATTCTTCAATACTGCATTCTTCGATAGTGCATTCTTCGATAGTACATTCTTTGATAGTGCATTCTTCAATAGTGCATTCTACGATAGTGATTCTATTCTTCAATGCTGTATTCTTCGATAGTGCATTCCTTGTTAGTGCATTCTTCAATAGTGCATTCTTGAATAGTACATTCTTCGATAGTGCATTCTTCAATAGTGCATTCTTGAATAGTGTATTCTTTGATAATGGATTCTTTAATACAGCATTCTTCAATAATGCATTCTTCAATAGTGTTTTCTTCAATAGTGGATTCTTCGATAGTGCATTCTTGAATACTATATTCTTTGATAGTGGATTCTTCGATAGTGCGTTCTTGCATAGTGTGTTTTGAATAGTGCATTCTTTGATAGTGAATTCTTCGATAGTCGTTCTTCCGTAGTGCATTTAGAATATTTCTTTGATAGTGGATTCTTTAATACAGCATTCTTCAATATTGCATTATTCGATAGTGCATTCTTCAATAGTGCATTCTTCAATAGTGCATTTTTCGACAGTGCATTCTTAAATAGTGCATTCTTAGATAATATATTTTTCGATAGTGTATTCTTCGATTGTGCGTTCTCCCATAGTGCATTTTTGAATAGTGTATTCTTTGATAGTGCATTCTTCGAAACCGCATTCTTCGATAGTGCAACCTTGAAAAGTGAATTTTTCGATAGTGTACTCTTCGATAGTGCATTCTTCGAGAATGAGTTCTTCGATAGTACATTCTTCAGATATACATTACATAAATAAATAAGCAATTTGTTCCATGATAATAGCAATAGATATTAACAACAAATGACGTACATTTTAGTGATATTTTTTTTAGATTTTCTCGGAAATTACTCATGAGAATATATCTTTAATAATGCCATTTTGCTCAGATGAATGTCATTTATCAACATTTTCTGAACTTTGACAATTTTACAGTTAAACAAAAATTTAAATTTAAAAATTAACAATAATTTTGGGATACGTCTTATTAACCATTCAGTGTGAAGTCATAATAAGGAACTTGATGATGGTCGATTAACTAACTAACTCTATGGACTATGGAACTCGGAGATTCAATGCCGTGTTCACAAAAACTCTCCATTGACTTCTAACCTTAGCCAACTGGATCCAGTTTCTACTTTGTATTCCTATTTCTTCGTGATCCATTTTAATATTATTCTCCCATCTGCATCTAGGTCTTTCTAATGATTTTTTTTTCAATTGTATTTCCAGTTAAAATTCTGAGAGCTCACCTATTACTTTCTTCCATCCTGGCTACGTGACCTACCCATCTAAATCTCCCAGACTTGATGATCCTAAAAGTTTTTGGAAAACGTTATAAATTATGCAATTCCGGGTTATGATGTTTTTTTTTTTTTTCTTATTCCCCATTCCCGTTTCTCTTGGGTCCGAATATTGTCTCAGGACCTTGTTCTTAAATACTTTCAGTCTGCATTCTTCCCTCAGACTAAAGCAAATATGTTTCGCAACCATACAAGAAAACAGGAATAATTATCATTTTATATATTTTAAGCTTAAAAATTCCTCGACAGAATTCGCAACGTAAAAATATTTTGAACTGAATAATAACAAGAATTTCCTGCTATTAGTCGACATTTAATTTCTTCGTAAATATGAGCTGTCAATATTCATCTTGGATATTTGAAATATTATCCACTTTGTCGAAAATATGAGAGTCTCTTATAGTGTTAATTTCATTTTAATAGACGGCTTCAGTATAATAGAGCATTAATTCTTGAAGTTTAGGAATTAATCCCAATTTTGTTTCGAAAATTACCTAGAGGATTTACACTCAATATTCCATATTGTTAAATTCAATGGTGTTCATTTTAATAGACGGCTTCAAAATATAGAGCATCAGTTTTTGAGATTTAGGAATTAATACCCAGTTTTTTTTTTTTTTCAAAAATTACCTAAAGGATTTACACTCAATATTCCATATTAATAAATTCAATGGTGTTCATTTTAGTAGACGGCTTCAAAATAATAGAGCATCAGTTTTTGAGGTTTAGGAATTAATTTCAATTTTTTTTCGAAAATTACCTAGAGGATTTACACTCAATATTCCATATTAATAAATTCAATGGTGTTCATTTTAATAGACGGCTTCAAAATAATAAACCATCAGTTTTTGAGGTTTAGGAATTAATCTCCATTTTTTTTCGAAAATTACCTAGAGGATTTACACTCAATATTCCATATTGTTAAATTCAATGGTGTTCATTTTAATAGACGGCTTCAAAATAATAGAGCATCAGTTTTTGAGGTTTAGGAATTAATCCACATTTTTTTTCGAAAATTATCTAGAGGATTTACACTCAATATTCCATATTGTTAAATTCAATGGTGTTCATTTTAATAGACGGCTTCAAAATAATAGAGCATTAATTCTTGAGGTTTAGGAATTAATCCCCAATTTTTTTCGGAAAATTACCTACCTAGAGGATTTACACTCAATATTCCATATTGTTAATTGAATGGCGTGTATCGGTTTATATGGCGCGTTCAGTGCACAAGGAAATGAAGTCCACGGTTTTGTCGTTTTGAATGTATGTGATATCCCAGATGTTAAAAGATTACTTTTCTGGTATTGTAAACAAGTTTTGTAATTTAAAAAATGTTAACTTTTCCACATATTTAGGCATACCATACAATCTTTGTTTGTCTTCCTCGCAATTTTGATAATTGGACTTGGTTCCCTTGTGCTCTGAACGCCCGATATGTCTTACATTTCAATAAAAGTTAAACTCTAATAACAGTGCGAATTTAAAAACTACAATTCGACTTCTTTTCACATATGACAGCAGGTCATTTCTTTAGTCACTACAAAAAGTAAACATGTTTCAAGATATTCCGTGACTGCATGATTCCTTTAGTGCAGATCTTGTGTGAATATGAGAGAATACAAAACAGCGCAGATTATTTGTGTCTTCGTGTTTTAGTGCTAGTCCTTTCTTGAAGAGCTTAGAGATAACGTGCGGAATTCTTAACCTGGTTAAATGAGAAAGAAAACAAGAGACCTCTCCTGTGGGAATGCAGTCATGTCACCTCCAGTGGCTGTTTTTGCTCTCCGTATCCAGGTGGCGTTAGTAGCATGCTGTTTAAATCTCAATTAGACAGAGCCTGTCACCTCGTCCTCTGGGTTAATTATTGTTTCGCTTTCTCTCTCTCTCTCGTTCTCAGCTGGCCAACAGTCGTAATTACCTTATCCCCTCTCCCACTACGTTTCCAACCTCAAAGTGCTTGTGCTTGACCTTGCAATGTTGAAACTTTGCACAAGAGGAAGTTCTACAAGTGGAAACGGACTTTTAAGAGAAAGATTCACTCACACGAAAGAACGTTTCTCTTTTTGCAATATTTCAATTAGCTCAGGTGTACAACACGCAGGCCACGTCAAGGCATAACGCCAAGTTTTATTCTCTTTAAACTTGTCTTTAAATATGACTTTTTTCTATGTCACGTTAGATTAACTTCTTATATCAAGGTGTATTTCCTTTATTAACAAATACATTATAAACGATTAATTGGATTTGAAAGGTATAATTTCAAATCTGTGGACGGTACTCTTGTATAGAAACCTTCCTCGGAACACGGTGACTCTCGATGCTAGATGAGTTACCTCTGATACGTGGGGTTTCTGGTTCGACCCCCAACCAAATAAGTCAGTAGTGGATAATATCGTGTACGTGGGATTTTTCAGGACACTATACTTTACTGACACTTTCTCATTCCAAGGTTTCATCATAATTCATTTGCCCTAATTATCCGTTTCCCTTAGCCTAAAAGGGCATAATAGTTCGACATTAAACTTAAACATTCCATTCTATCTTTTACCGAAACGTAAGGTCTTTATTTCTCCATTTACTTAGTTTCAAAGTGACTAAAGACTTCACCTGGTAGCTTATGTTCATTTATTTTTTATTTATGTTTGGTGTAATATGTTTATTTCAATAATTTAACCTATATAACATTTTTTAATATTATTTGAAGAACTCACATTTATGTTTGAAGTAGCAAGTAATCTATATAGTATACAATGCGAACTGGCCTCATATGTGGGCTTTCTCCGCTTGCCATATGCAAAGAATTAACTCACATTTAGACACGAAATGCATCCAGTGTTATCTTGGTTAACAACTTCGCCATATGGAATAGATAATTTCTCCTGAACAAATATGCAAGAAAATAATATATACCACAGATGGGCACCCTCACTCATTTTTACCCCCAAGAGGGTCACCTTCACCTTCGTTTTGGTAGGTGAGGGTGACGGCGAGTGAGGGTGGGTGTCAGAAGGTTGATTTAGGGTGAGGATATGAACAACATTTGAGTGCGAAGGCAAGTGAGCGTGTACTTGAACCAATTGATTGAGAATGGGTGAGTGTGAGAATATCAGTAATGTTTGAGTGTCAGTGTGAGTAAGTGTGAGAGCATCAGTAATATTTGAATGTGAGGAAGTTGATTGACGGTAAGTGTAATTGATGGTGGATACATCAACAATATTTGAGTGTGAGTGTGAGGGAGTTGGTTGAGTTTGAGGGCGAGTGACTGTGAGCGTGAGTTAGGGTGATAACATGAATAATATTTGACGGCGAGGGGTCTGAATGTGGGTGTGAGGGAATTGTGTGAGGTGAGTGTGAGTGGGGGTTATGAAAAATGCCTATCTCTTGTGTGTTCTCTTAAGGTGAGATTTTTCTTCGCAAGATTTTCTTTCATGTGATTTTATCCATACTTAATTGAGAATCATAAAATTTGGCGTAAGCAAAGACGTCACTTGTAGAGGGCAATATGCAATTGCGTTCCTGAATTTAAGATGCGTATATATTGTAATCAATATTATAATAATATACTAATGAAAAACGTGAAACTCTATGTATATTGGAGAGTCTTGTTCTGTCCCTCCCAAGCAAGACCTGGCGCCACTAAGGGTAAGTGATTTCTCATAAAAAAATCCAGACAAGGTATTTTTTAGAGTAAAGGTGTGAAGGAAAGAGTTGTTGCGAAATTCCCCCAATTTGATATTCTAAGAAGAAAGTACATTAATAATTTACCAGTAATTTAAATAATGAGACACTATTGTCCGGAGTTTCCGTATTGTAAAGTTTTGCTTGTGCAGACATAGGTAGAGGAAATTCCACTCCGGAATCTATATCCCACTACCAGCGTTTCTTACAAAGTCCACTAGAAACAGCATATTAGAAAAAATATTATTATAATGTAAATTCTCTGATACTGGATAAAGAGGGGTGACCCAAGGCTTGAGCAGCCTAGGGCAGGATCCCTACAGAACTGCGAAGCAAGCTAAGAAGAGTGTATTTTTGGATACCCAAAGAACCGTAGAAGCAGTGAGGATTAAGAGACACAGAGCTCCAAAGCAAGTTATATAGGTAACTGAGGTTAGGAAACCAAACAGAGCTCCGAGCAAGCTAAGAGAGCAGAGAGGAAGCCTAGAGTTCCGAGCAAACTAGAGGCTTTGGGTTATGTATCTCCCAGTGCTCCATGCAAGCTAGAGGAGGGATGACCAGTCATTGATAGCCTTTCTGTTATATAGGCGCTCAAGGTGGGGCTGTTGTTCCAACTTCGTCACATCACCAGTGGTGTCGCTGCTGCTCCTGTTATCTGCAGTCATAGTAATCAATAGTAAGACGCACATGGTTGATGTTTGTAAATAGAAGCACATGTTGGATGTTTGTAAACACAACCATATGGGATATTACAACATTACAACATGCAATTAACATTTACAGTGTCAGCCTGTATAGAAGAGTGATAGTACACATTATGATCAGAATAAGTTGCTTGGAAGAATATATTAAGGATTCGTTTGGCTGTTGGAATACGTGTGGCTTTTGAAAAGGAAGAATATTTTGGAGTTCCGTGGTGAGAATTGAGAGAAACTGATCGTTGGGTATATATCAGTGTATATCATACAGTGTATATCAACAGTATATATATACCGTGTATATATACACTGAATATTAACATGTGCAGTGTATATCATACGTAATAAATGAACTAGTAGTTAGTGGTATTTACATTCTTACATAGTTTAATTATTGTCTGTGTTGAATTGGAACCTTTCATTTCAGTTTGAAGAGTGTTTTAAACATCTTCCTTCGATTCCAAACTTACTATTTCGCACCCTGCTTACAAGTGAGTAGTTTTGTGAAGAGTTTACTCACATTACATAAATAAATTAGTAGCTCTACAATACGGTATTTCTAGTACAAGTTATTTCTAGTTTAAATACCCTTAACAGATAGTTTAATTACCCAAGTTGATTGGTAGATGCTATGCCCTCCAAATTTCCAGTTAGATTGGTATTTTCTATATTTTTATACAAGTATATGGAAGCAATGGCTCCGAACTCTCAGTAAGATGACACACACAATGGAGGAATTCTTTGGTTCACGTTCCGTTGAGTTTTACCACAGTGTGATCTATAATTACTACAGCCTTGCAGACAAAGTATGGATGATGACTATTATTATTTTTAGTGGTGAGCCCCAAATGCGTGTTCAAGATTATGGTATTTAGATAAGCCGAAATCGATTTTTTATATGTGGGTCACTTCTTTACAACCACACATTTTTATATGTAACCACATACTTCTGTGAGCGCATAGTCAACACATGGATTCCATGGTGCCTGGTCTGCGACCTCAAAGAAGTCATCAATCTCAATATTGAACTACTAAATCAAAAGGAAAGGGCTTTCTCCCCAAGAGTTGATCACCATGCTGAAAAGCATTATATTTTAGGGTTTGTAGGAAGTTTCTTACAATTCTTCATGTGTCTAACACTGTGATTTTCTGTATTCTCTATATGCTTTTCCTTACATTATGAATTGGGCTGCTTGAATAGCAAGAACAACATTCGAGGAGGACGTTTGAAGTTCAAAAACCCATATACATCTCATTATCAGCATTAGAAATACACTTTATAATTGTGTTTTAATTTCAAACAACACTGAGAAAAATCCGTTCTCCGGACAGAGGTATATTGTACAAATATATGGAATCCTTATGTTTACTACGGAAATCAGTGCGGAGCGTATGTTATCTATATACTACATACTTTTCCCACTTGGATGTTACATCATGTCCTTGCAGGATGTCTGACATCTAACAGTCTTCCATGTATAAGTATGTTAGCATACTTCTATGTGTATATGAGATACTGACCGCATATATAGAGTTCTTTGGTTCGTAAGGAGAGTATGTTTATTTGGAACATTCATACAGAAAGTACGTACAAAATATACTTTTTCAGTTATACGTTTGCGGCAAGTAGGGTTCAAAAACTACATGATTTACATATGTAACCTACGTTTTTACTTACGCCACATACTCTTTTCTCAGTGCATAAAATAAATATTCGTGAGATGAATAATTTTTTCGTGAGATAAATATGGGTACTCTTCCCAAAAATTTCAACTTCACAGATACACCACTTGACATTTAAGTGATCCAATCGGCCCAAATGATTTTCAACCTCTCGTAAACCATTCCGATATTCGATGCCATTTGTGTTGTTCTCACATTTTTGATCTTCCATTATTCTTTTATCTTTTCAAGTAGTTTGTGCCTTTTTCTTCTCTTTATATGCTTTCTGTGTATTTGTTTTATTTGGTATTCCAATGTGTGGTAGACATAGGCCTACATTATCTTGTGCTTTGCTTATTACTACGATGTCCGCCATGTTTTAATGTACATTTTATCGATTAATATTGTTCTGTTTCAGCAATATTTATGAATGTCTCTCTGTAACATGGTCTCAGGTAGATATTTTAATATGATACTTTTGCTATTGTATTCTGTTTTATATCTATTTCTTGATATATTTCAATTTTTGACACTCTGTTGGTATCCAGTTTGTAATAAAATAAAATTTATTATAAAATTCATAATGGTTATATCCCTTAAGCTAAAGGAGACGGAAGATTAATGAAAGTGAATGCTTATAGAGTAATTGGTGAAATGGGGAGGAAACGGAAGAATCAGGAAAAAGGAAACAAAATTGTCTACCACAAACTTATATGATCTGCGATTCAACCACGCCGTATTCAATTTATTTCTTCATGGAGTATCTGATATATTGCTTGCGGATATATTTGACATATTATTATTACATCTATTACATCAACTATTTGATTGTATCATGGTAGAAATAAGACAAGGTAAGTCCATCAGCGAACGCGTTTGCGTCCTACTCGCACAATGACACCTCCTTCGACACATGCTCGGGAAAGGACTCGCTGCTTGCTCCCGTATATTTTCTTTGGAACCTCAATGTGAAATTACTGTTTTCTCCTTACTTCAAGATATCTATTTGCTATTTCAGATTTAGATGCATATTATATTACTGGAATTTTATTCCGGCATGGGAATATATTTATTTTTTTAAAAAAAATGCACATTAAAAGAAAAATAGTGTAAATCAAGTATTTCAATATACTTTTATTACATCCAAAACAATCAAACTTTCATTTATATATACGGTATAGACAAGTTTCCCCACAACCTTAGAAGAATTGTCCTTCGTGTTTTTTTATTTATTTTTTTCTTAAATGGTATCCCCAGTAGGCTTAATTTACTTGCATTTACCAATCAGATTTTATTTTTAATGAACTCAGTTCTCTCACTTCACCACTTTCTTCATTTTCTTGTAAAATATTCTTTTGCGGGAAGAGTTTTTCAGTTGCTTGTTTAGTTCTTTTATTCTTATAAATGTTCTAAGTCGGATAAAATATGTTAAAACGTTCGGTTCACAGTTATTATCAAATTCATATTTCATGATATCTGTTAATTTTCTAATGATGCAACTTTTCTTTCCAGATAAATTCTCGTTCTTTTTTCAGATATGCAAGAAAATATGTTAGCTACTTTGATTGTGTCGAGATGTTCCTTTGATAGAAATGTCAGTCCTCCTTTTGAGATTAATTTTGTCCAGTTGTATTGCAGCAGGTTCTTCGACAGAGAGCTGTGAATATTTGAGTTTAAATTTGAAACCTACCCGCCGAGCTTAAATTCAAGGCTGTTCTTGAAGGTCATGCATATTTAATGAACATATTTGATCTTCATCTTCATTTTCATTTTCGTGTAAAATATACATCAACAGTTGCACTGTTGTACGTAATTCATCATACAGTATGGAGTTTCGTATATATCTTCAATTAATATAGATCTTATTGTTTTCTGCTGCGTAGAAGATTATTCGATAGCTTTGACATTTTTACCGTGAGTAAATAAAGCAGCAGAATGCGTTCCCATTATATATATATATATATATATATATATATATATATATATATATATATATATATATATATATATATATATATATACTCTTAGTCTAAATCCTAGAGAATCCGGATGGTCGTTGCTTAAACCCATGCCTCTGATATAAGAAAACAATTCTAAACTATATTGACTTAATTTCCTTGTCAAGAGTAATTTTTTCTTCATATTGTTGTACTTTGATTCTTCATCAAAATGGAAGGAACAATACTTCTTTTTCTTTTTCCTTGCTTAATCTAAACAAATAACTTTAGAAATAATAGGATTATTAGAAAAGATGGAACATGTAACATGTTAAAGAGACTTGCTTAAGATTGCAATTATTGCATAACAAAAGCTATGAAAGTATTCGAATAAATTATCTTCTATTATCCTGATAAAGAAAATAAAGTTAACATACTGTAAATGATGAAAAAAACATGTGAATTTAAATATAAATTTTCATTCCAAAATACTCTCTCATAAGCCACTGCCGAATATTAGAAAATAAGCGCATATGGATTAAAGTTACGTGATTAACTTGGAGCTTCAAAAACAAATACTCAGAAACCGGCATGTAAAGTCTAGCTCATGCAGATTTCTTATTGAATGACTGCCTTCGGTTAACCGGGGATTTCGCTCCCAGACCCCTGCATTTGCTTTTCCCACTACCTCTCACTTTTCATATCCCTAATAGCTCAAATCTTACGGGATTTTGAGATATAGTATCTTATTATAACAATTGAAACGCTTAGGATGAAAGTGTTATGTTACATTTTTCGAAACGTTAAATTTTGGCGGTTCATGTTACATAACACATGTTAAATTTTGGCACGTGGAAAATCATGTTACATAACACATCATTTAGTGAGTCCTCGTCCAAGTGAAGAGATTTCCAAACGATGAGGGATGTATGTAAACGGATATAGTGTACAATTTCCCGAAATGTACAATTTGTTACATACCATCTTTATCCTCTAACCGCTTCAATTGCAACTCGCAACTATTTTCTTCCCGTCTTTTTTCCTTTTAACGGTAATATCAAAATCGCTAAAATACATAATTAATTAAGATGTTCATACTCTTAAGGGATTTCGAAAAATGGTCACTTTATTTTAATAATTACAACCCCAGCCCCTCTTTCTGTTTTCTAAGGAAACAAAAAACGCAGAAACATTTCTTTAATTGTTTTAAATTTAATTGTTTTAAATTAAAAACCTAAACACCAATTTTCATGCTAATAAAGTTAAGGGATTTCATGAAGTGGCTGTCCAATTATAACGGCTCAGGTTTCTTTCCTTCTAGAGCAAATATCAAAAAACGCTTATTAAAATGATAAGTCCAAATATCGAATGTCATGTCTCTAAGCTTAAGAGATTCCGAAGTATGGACATCTTATTATACTACTTAATTGTAATTCCCACCCCTTTCTCATTCTCACTTCTTTTTCTTCTCGTCTAGGCCAAATATCACAAAACGCTAAAAGATGTGTATAATTGTTCAAAATGAGAAGTTCATACACCAAACTTCATGTCTTTAACATTCAAAGATTCCAAGGTATAGAGATTTTAAGATAATAATTTCCACTCCTCTTTCTCTCCATTCCTTTCGCATTTCCAAACATGCTTTTTTTATGCCCTGTTGGGCGTTGATCAATCAGTCAGTCAGGACTTGTTCTTTTATATAGAGAGACACATAATAAGCAAATTAATGCCAAAAGCAGTATTTGAAGTGGTAGTAACAAAGAACACATATATTATTACTGTATATGGTATATTCATTCATTTGGTAAAATTCTTACAATTGCTTAAAACCTCCTGCTTTGGAAATGAATGGAACTTGGCATTCTTTTCATCAACTTTTCTCTTGTGTTCATTTTACAGCCATACACAGCGCATGAGGGCATTGTTAAAGCTTTCAGAGTCAATGTAACAAATATAGATGAGTTTCACTGTACAAAATACAATATTTACACATACAAAATGGCATACCCAACAGCGTACAACAAATTAACCAAATGTTAAAATCAAAGAAAACGTAGAAAATACTCAATAGATATACAGCTAGCAACCTGTCAAGTGAGAGGGTGCGACAATAGTATCATCTTGTTCGGAGGGTCAGTAATTTGGTGTCAAAGGTGACGTCACGCTAACGGGCAGGCTGCGCGTCGGTTTACCTTATCTTATTTCTACCATGGGCTGTATATAGAAATCTAATGTGCTCCTTTACACACAGGGGCCGCGGTGGCTCAGTGGTAGAGCATGCACTGCTGGTGCATGGTCCTGGCATCCTATCTCTCGCCAAGTGAACTTTGTACTGGACAAACACCGTATGAGTGGGTTTTTCAGGGTTCTTCCGTTTCCTCCCACTTTTTTCATTCCACCATTCACTCATTTCTCACCATCACTCTCTTCTTTATCCTAGCCGATATAACCGCCGGATGTAAAACTCAAAGATTTCGTTTCATTTTTTCCTTTACACAAAAGTACGTAAAGTCTTCAAATATAATCAGTACTGTATAACGTATTAAGACTATACAATCAGATTTCTGTATGTTAAGGTTATGACAAATATCTTCTAAAAACCATCCATAATTTATTTTCTCTTATGTTCTTTATTTTCTTTCTTCTTGCAGACATAAACAAAAAAGAGGAATAGAAGTGAACAAAAGAAGAAAAGAGGGAAAACAATTAAAGTGAAAAATAGCCAGGTGTCTGTCAGTTTATCTCCAATATTAGAAATTCTCTGGCGACCGCTCATGTGGACAGTTTACAAGGGCTTCAGCTCAACCACCATCCATCAACTCCCGTTCTAGGAGTTTCTGACAAATGTGGAGGACCCGTGGGGTCTCAAAAGCCTGATAGATGGTGGATGCTCTTCCCACAATCCGAAAAAAAAGAGAAGAATTCATCCCACTTTCTTTCTTTTCTTTCGAGTTGATAAGTTTGTCTTCGAAGATGATTTGGTTTCTTCGTTTCGTTTTCCAGTTTGCTTCTGAATCTAAACTACAGTTATTGACCCGACTGCTTCTACATTGCAAATAATACGGAGACAAACTGGACAGAATTATTTTTGGGATACAAAATTTTACTCAAAAGAGTTATAGAATGTACAATGTCTTTTACATATTGCTTAATGGCAATGTTTTTATGTGATAAGAATTAAAGGTGGGTTTCAATTGAAATTTTTAGCTCAAGTACAAAATGCATTCTCATAATAAAAGGAAAACGCCTTAATTTGTGTATCACACTAATGCTAATAATAGATAGTAACTTTAGCATCACAGCATTGATCTGAAAGAAGAGGGTGTCATAATTTTCTGGCATGAACTTGCAAGTCTAGCTTTTCTAAACCGCTGCAACCAATGTTGGATGCTGGCCCAGTTTAATGTGTGATCTTCATTAACCGCAACAACTTGCTATGAATTGAAGTGCTGATTCATCACCGGTTTTGAACAGGAACTCCATTACTGACCGTTGTTATGTTCTTATGTCTACTTCAGTGTCCATTATTTTTTATTTGCGAACAATAGGTAACAAGAGTTATTACAATTTTGAGGCCAAATGATGAAAGTATGTTCACCTCAATTTTCACCATTATATTCTAACTAATAACAATATTAAACCATTATGTGCAAAACTTATTGAACCCTCTTTGTACTACCACCTTAATTTTGAATATTAATTGCAGAAAATATCACAATATAAAAAGGTCGCACACTTTGTGATGTACACGTGGCAGTGCTTATTGTTTTAAGTGATTTGGAATTATTGGGAACTAGGAATTACATTTCTGAGTTTTCGTCATCTATGGCCATGCTAGGCTCTCACACATATAAGGGATGACGTCCCTCGGCGATCATAGTGCCCGGGGGATTGGAGAGGAAGAAAGAAATGGGGAGGGGAAGGAAGCACCCTGAGACTATAATGTTAAGTTCCATCCATACATTTGCCTAGTGTGAATCAGAAACAGCCAGGAAAACCTCACTCACGATGATTGGCCTGAAAAAGTTGCTACACCTTTTCCACCAAGCATCCCCATCGGTAATCGAACCCGGGATCGCTCGCACCAAAGAGGAGAGCGTTAGCAACTACGGTAGACGAGTGAATTGATAACGTCCAGATTTTAAATATGATGATCTGGAATTTAAAAGTGTATACAGGAAAATAATTCATAAGCCAATTAACCATGTCAAGTGCTACTTCTAAATCTAGTAAGCTCAAATGACTTCTTTGACGCGCGGTGGCTCAGTGGTAGAGCGTTCACCTCCGGTGTTTGGGGTCCCTGGTTCGATCCCAGCTCGCGCGTGTGGACTTTGTGGTGGACAAACACCGTGTGCTTGGGTTTCCTCGGGGTTCTCCCGTTTCCTCCCACTTTCTTCATTCCACCATTTCATCCATTTCTCATCATCACTGTCTCCTTTAGTCTAACCGGCATAAACGTGTGACGTAAAACTTAAAGATTTCATTTCATTTTTTTCTAAATTTCAAATGACTTCTCCAGATAGCGTACGATATAGTACATTGTAAGTCTAGACTCCATTTTAAGTAGACCAAAGATCTACACAGGTAGTGCTGGACATGAGACGATAAAGAAGGGTTTCTCGTCTAATCTCGCAAAATATTTGGAAGTTTCATCACGTTTCGATTTTTGAAAAATTCTTTTTCGTCTCTAGGCATCTGCTCGAACTCATATTTAGATATATGATTTAAAATTGCCTCTAAACCATTTAAAGCCACCGTCGACTTTGAAAAACAACATCCTTTGCTATTCTTTCTAACCTGTTATTCACAAAAAGAAATCATTACAAGCCAGATCTGAATTATATTTTAGACCTGGAACCGTTTTGATGTTTTTTTCTTTAAAACATAACCGCTACTACTGTGATTGCCGGAGAGCGTTTTATGTATTTCTTTGAGATAAACGCTACTGCATTGATCTGAGAAGATGGTTTTATGTTTTCTTAGAGATAAACGATATTGCTTTGATCGCCGGAGTGAGATTTATGTTTGTGTTTGAGATAAACACTACTACTATGATCCCCGGGGGATCGTTTTATGTTCCACTTTGAGATAAACGCTACTTTTATAATCGCCGGAGAGCATTTTATGTTTTTCTTTGAGATAAACGCTACTGCATTGATCTGAGAAGATGGTTTTATGTTTTCTTAGAGATAAACGATATTGCTTTGATCGCCGGAGTGAGATTTATGTTTGTGTTTGAGATAAACACTACTACTATGATCGCCGGGGGATCGTTTTATGTTTCTCTTTGAGATAAACGCTACTATTATGGTCACCGGAGAGCGTTTTATGTTTTCCTTTGAGATTAACGCTACTGCAATGATCGGAGAAGATAGTTTTATGTTTTCCTTTGAGATAAGTGATATTACTATGATCGACTGAGAGCATTTTATGTTTCTCTTTGAGATAAAGGCTACTACTATGGTCGCCGGGAGATTGTTTTAGGTATCTCTTTGAGATAAACGCTACTATTATGATCACCGCAGAGCGCTATATGTTTTTCTTTGAGATAAACGCTACTACAATGATCGCCAAGATGGTGTTATGTTTTCTTTGAGATAAACGATATTACTTTGATCGCCGGAGAAAGTTTTATGTTTCTCTTTGAGATAAACGCTACTATTATGATCGCCGAAGTATCGTTTTATGTTTTTCTTTGAGATAAACGATACTATTATGATCACCGGAAAACGTTTTATGTTTCCCATTAAGATAAACGCTACTGCAATAATCGGAGAAGATGGTTTTATGTTTCCTTTGAGATAAACGATATTACTTTGATCGCTGGAGAGAGTGTTATGTTTTCCTTTGAGATAAACGCTACTACTATGATCGCAGGGAGATCGTTTTATGTTTCTCTTTGAGATAAACACTACTATTATGATCGTCGGAGAGTGTTTTATGTTTTTCTTTGAGATGAACGTTACTGGAATAATCGGAGAAGATGGATTTATGTTTTCTTTGAGATAAACGATGTTACTTGAATCACCGGAGAAAGATTTATGTTTGTGTTTAAGATAAACGCTACTACTATGATCGCTGGGGGATCGGTTTATGTTTCTCTTTGAGATAAACGCTACTATTATGATCACCGGAGAGCGTTTTATGTTTTTCTTTGAGATAAACGCTACTGCAATAATCGGAGAAGATGGTTTTATCTTTTCTTTGAGATAAACAATATTACTTTGATCCCCGGAGAGAGTTTTTATGTTTCTCTTTGAGATAAACACTACTACTATGAACGAAGGGGGATCGTTTTTTGTTTCTCTTTGAGATAAACACTACTATTATGATCGTCGGAGAGCGTTTTATATTTTTCTTTGAGATAAACGATATTAATTGAATCGCCGGAGAACGTTCTATCTTTTTCTTTGATATGAACGTTACTACTATGATTGCCAGGGATTGTTTTATGTTTTTCTTTGAGATTAAATCTACTTCTATGGTAGGCGGAGAGCCATTTAAGTTATTCTTTGAGATAAACGCTTCTACTATGATCGCCGGAGAGCGTTTTATGTTTTCATTTGAGATAAACGCTACTGCTGTGATCGCCGGAGAGTGTTTATGTCTTTCTTTCAGATAAACGCTACTATTATGGTCACCGCAGAGCGTTTTATGTTTTTCTTTCAGATAAACGCTGATACTATGATCGCCAGAGAGCGTTTTATGTTTTAATTTGAGATAAACACTGATACTATGATCGCCGGATATCATTTTGATGTTTTTTCTTATCAAATACAGTGGACATAATTATTTTATTTATCTACTGCAATAAATAGAATCCAAAAATTTGTTTTTTTCGTGTTGTTTTCTGCGACGTAAAGGATGGTGAATTGCTAGGAGATTACGTACTAAGAGATCAACTTTATAAGTCCCACTATGTTATCCTAATAAATGTAGTATGTACATTCATGTGTAAAACAGATGTATTATTACACTCGAGGAAAAACGACTTTTTTCTTCGCAATCATAGAATGCAATATTAGTTACCCCTTTTTTATTAGACATACACACTCTCACCAGTCTATCTTTTCAGAGTTCAAAACATTTCATCTCGCCTTCTCATGAAGAAGATTGTAATACGAAAACTTTCCACAGTTCGATCGGTGACGTTGACAGCAAAACATATAGAAACATTGCAAAAATCTTTATGCGTAATCGAAGTTGTCTATATGGGATTAGAAGTTAAGGAACTTTTCATCTCAATTCACAACAACAAAGTTAAGTCTGTGCTTTATCTAATTTGATGAAGATTTGATTAATCTTATTCAATTACTTTACTAGAGAATATCTCCTTAGATTTACTATCATAAGATATCAACATAGGAGAGAACACAAGGATAATCAACGGTTGGTCTCTGTAGTATTGTAATACTTAGACGTACTGTGAAAGAAGTCAACATATCCGAGGTTTCCCTTTTCATAATTGTGTTATTTATTTTTCAGTTGTGGAACTACTAACAGTGAAACAACATACCAATAAATTCAATTTCAAAGTTAAAAACTTTTTATCTAATAGCACAAGGATCATTCAATAAATATCCAGAATTATGAACAATAAAATTAATAAAAATAAAAATAAACTATGAAATCAAATTATTTTGTGAACCTCTTCTACCCTTAGAGCACACATTTCAGTGAAAGTTTAACGATGAAAACCATAAGGTATTCTATTTTTGGTACTTCTGTTTTCCTCGTTAGGACACGACACCTTTCGGAAATTATGGTATTACAATACGTGTGTCAGAAAAAATTGTCCATTTTCCTCGAAATTCCCTTTTCAGGTATACGATACGGATACACGAATTGTACCATTTGGAAGGTTACTTAATTCTTCAGAGAATGAGGTACAAATAAAAATCCTAGGATAAACAGCAATGATGCAGTAGCTGCTTGACTGAAAGTATAAAATTTACCTTTAAAGTCCCAAAATCTCAAAAAAAGAGTTATTTTATGATAAAACCCAACTCGTGATGAATACTTGCTACGTTCTAAATCTCTTTTCAAACGGGTCAGCGTTCTTTCCAAAATGGGACCACAAATAACAGACGACCTTGATTTTAATGTGAAAATACATATAGAAATATTTGTTTATCCTCTCAAAACGGGAATTATGAAAAATGCTAGTAGATATGTTACTTTATTTTTAAGGGGAATTACACACCGAGTTTGGTTTCCCTAACTGGAAGATCTTGTGAGATTCTCAATTTTTCGTATAATTTTACTCTTCTCACGTGACCTTATAGGATATACATTTTAATAAAAGTGACATTTCAAAAGACCAGTTAGAAATAGGTACTAATACTGTTCCAAAATTCATTTTAGATCTTAAGCTGTTTTTCCGTAATGTGATCACAGACAACAGACAACATTATTTACAATGTGAGAAAAAATATAGAGAATGTTCCATTATTATCTTGAAAGAGGGATTTTATTTATTTGTTTATTTATTTCAGAGAAAACGATAGGCAAATGCCTAATTACGTACATAGTTCATAGTTTGCGAAATCGAGCGAATGTGGAGGATGAAGTTGTTGATAGTAAATCACTTGTAATTGGTAATGTGTGGTCTTGTATTGTCATGGAGCCAAAGGACACTATTGCAGTACCTACTCTGTAGTCTCTGCAGAGTGACTAGTTTAAATTTTTGAGCAGAATAATGAAAACATGAAATAAAATTTTATTTTAACATTCCATGGTTAATCCTTTTAGAGTAAAAGTGACGGTACTTAGTGGAAGGGAATGATTTTGAAATGATTCTTTTATGCTCTCCAACCTGGAATCGAATCCGAGACAACATACATAAAAAGCGCACATACTTGCAACTAGACCAGCACAAATGGCGCTGAAAAAGAAGTAGGTAGGACTGTTTATATTATGAACTGTATGCGTATACTCACAGTTGATCCACTGTGATGGCCGAAAACAACGTTCATGTGACTTCATTGACAGAGCGACTTGAACGTGGAGAATCTTTAACGCTAATTATGCCCTGTTTGAAGTTTTTATAGTCCACTCCTAAACTTATGTCTGAATTATAAGCTATCACTCTATTGAACTGTCATGAGGCGATGTATTTTTTTTTTTTACTTTCTCTTCTTCAGTGAAGAGAAATCTAACGATACTTCGCTGCTTCCGCTTGAAACAACCCTGTAGGAGTGTTTCCATCTTGTATAACTCTTTCCCAACGCATGAGCAACACATATGTGAAGCCAAAACTGTTCAGAGCACTAGAATGTTACCACAAAGTAGTAAATACATAATAATCACAGTTGTACGTATTTTAAATTTTTAAATAAAACTTTTTTTCTTTAAATAAACACTAATTATTTACTGAACAAAACCATTATATTTTCAGTAAAAATTTAATACGTGTTATAGTTTCACCAACTAACTTTTTGGTTTCATCAGACACTATGAGATACAGGATAACTGTACAATCTTATATACACACACCAGCTAAGACATCATTCTCTTAGTGTGTAGACTTTACTTCTAAACTTTCCATTCATGAAACATTTATCGCCATAGTACAAAATCGGTAACAGTTAGAACAAAGCTGTTTCTTGCAAAGAATGCAGCGTCATAAGACAAGATAATATGACTACCTACAACACTGTACCACAACTGAAAGTGGTTCAAATTTTGTATTACTTCCGGTTTTAATACTGATTTCCATAGCGTGAAAACGGTAAAAGCTATAAATAAGCGTTTTTTTTTTTTGCAACCTAATTCAACGTCCCGAGGCTAGGTTTCATCTCCTTCGTTAAAGTTCTATTGAAACCAGAACTAGTTAAAATTAGCCATTTCCGGTTCCAACTTTTATCGTCATAGAACAAAATCAGTAAGATATAGCAAGTAATGGCTTTTGGATATAGATTCAGCGCCCGACGAATAGGTTCCACCTTCTACCTTTTTACTCTATTGCAACCAGTACTTATGGATACACTATTTCAGGTTTGAGTTTTGAAATCGTGTAGCTCGGGAATATTATTTTTACATTTTGAAACGATACTCACTTGTTTATAATCAAAATTTGCTAAACATCATTGAAGAACGATATTTTCCGCTTCAGAGAAATTTACTAGTACCTTAGGTTGTTTACCTTTCATATACTATTCTGCTACGTTTCAGTGGTCGGTTTTAGTGTCCAGCAGTGTACATTTGGACGTTAGTCTTTCAATAATCAGCAACAATATAAAAGCCAAGTGGTTGAGTTTAACGTTCAATAATTATGATCCGATGCTGAGGGAGACGGTGATGACAATGAGAATGAACGAAAAAGTGGAAATAAGAAAGGGGAGAAAGACCCAGGCATACGGTGATTGTCCGTCACAAACAACACTTGAAGTGAGATTCAATTAAAACAGAGAACAGAGGTTAGTGTTTTACTATTAATCCACCACAGTCCTCAACAATGAGAAAGGATATCGATTGGAATAGGGCACAAATACGGAATTTAGCCGATTAAACTTAAGAACATCTTCGAAGAAATTTAAGTCAGAATAATAGACTACTAGATTCGAACCCAGTGCCTGATAAATACGAAAGAAGAAAATTGACAACTAGGCCAAGAACACCTGATGGGTTAAATTGTGATAAGAAATTATGTAATGGTGAATATTTGTATGTGAAATGTTTTGTCTTCCAGTTACCTGTTTCTGCGTTGTACTCTACTCCGCCATCGAAGGGGTAATTAGAACCTTCTTTAAGGTGTCTCATCTCAGATAATACAACGCTAAATAAAGCTAAGCTGGGTTGTAATTTTGTTTATAGTTGACTATCTGTAACTACAAATTGCGTCTTACATGGTTAACGATCCATCAATATTCCTTAAAGCATTGTAAAGGCACGTTATTACTAAATATGTAGTTTCCAATAACGCTAAGTTCCACTATAAATTGATTAAAGGCAGCCTTGGAGAATAACAAAGGAAAATAGCTCATCAGATAAATAAGATGAACCATTAAAAGCTGCCTGCGTTCTCATCTGGATGGAATCTAAGTTTCAATTTTAAGTTTTAAAACTATTTTAATAGTTCGACTATAAACTAAGCGCTAGCACAATCTCTTTTTGTTAGCGAGAACTTCATGAATGTGTTATATATTTCGTGAGCTTGAGGATAATCGCTAGCGCCTTGATGGTCAAATCTAAACACCTAAGAGATGGGTCTAATGTCGGGTGAATGTTAATTGATGTGTTCTAATACATGCTCCTTTAATGCACTTACTATTAGTCTTGTATATGTGGCAATTCTAATCGTATTATTTCCATGAGGCACGGTGGTTCAATGATAGAGTACTCACTATTACTGTAAGGGATTCTCTTTCAATACCATTGTTACTAATTTTGCAGTGAACTGTCGGTCGAGAAAAAAAAATTGTAGAATGAACCAAGGAAATTCTTGAAAAAAAAAAACTACAAGAAAAACAAGTAGAAATTTCACAGGTATATAACACGTCAAGATGTTTCAATGAAACTCATTTTGTTTTACGAGGGCCAGTCGAAGAATTCTTGGAATATTGTACTAGTTTCACCATTTCTGATTAAATCACAATGAATTTTGTACAGTACAGTCCTGACATTGTCTAATTATAAATGTAATCAGTGTCAATACGTCTTGGCAGGCAATGTAAGAATACGGTGTAGCTGAACTGAGGAGTGTGTAGTGATATGATTGTAACGTTATTTAAGATTCCTTTTTGTTACATATTTTAGCCCACAGTTCGAGTAAGTGAAAGCGATTCAATGTTATAATTTATACCACTCAATTGCAAAACTATCAATTGCATACCTGCGAAATTAGGCTCTTCAAATATATACATAAAAAAATAACTTTTATTCTCAAAAGTCCATGAATAATAATCTTTTTTGTTGTTATAGCAACACTAAACAAACAATTATCTCAAGTTATAACCACTGCCACTACATGAACCAAGGATGTTATAAAATAGAGGATCTGCCCGTCCTATAAAATCGTGAAGCCATACGTCACAGCTTCGTCACACTTACTCTGCCCACTCCGAGCCGCAATGTTCCGAGCCAACAATCATAGCGGAAACGAAAGTAGCCAATCAGACGTGCCGGTTCAGACGATGCTCGGTTGTTTTTTTGGCTTCATTGAGTTTATATGATGAAGATACGTATGGGCAGATCCTCTATTTTATAACATCCTTGACATCAACATCAATCTATCTCAACATATATTTTACATGTTTTCTTCTTCTTCTTCCTAATATATTGTGCACTTTTAAGCGCCGTTGTCCAAAATAGCTACAATTAAAAATGGAAGTAATTTATAGATTAAATGTACAATCTCGTTGTATATTGGCGCAATTTCACAGATCAAACAATTCTCAACCATCAAGTTCATGTGTAAATGGGAGAAACTCGGCTTCAGAGACTCTTATAGCCTTAAAAATAGTTTTGCACCTAGCGATATTTGGCTATTATCAAAACTAAAAATGGTCCTCAAAAGTACGCGTCAAAGAAGAGATCCAAACGAACGCCACGGCTAAACTTCGGAAGATACTAAAAGGGGGCATTCTCCGGTGTTTTGAGCAATTGTAGAATCGGTGAAACAAGTACGTATGTGTTCCGACGGTCCTTTGAAGGCGATTAAATAAATGTGTAGTTTTGTTGTGATAATAAAACAAAAAGTCCGGGAACTTTTTCAGTGTCTCTCGTATTTTATCGCTGTTTTCAACAGACATGTTATTATTCTATATCATGAGCATTATACTAATCTGCTAATTTCAATAACACTGCGGTTAGTCTATCAAGCAACGATGATACTCATACTTACTTGCATAGGAACATGTGGTGAACCAATATTTGATTGTCCTTAAGTTTGAAACCAGCTGAATGAATCACCTCCATCAACGAACGCGATCCCTTACATTCGATGCTCTCGATCCTGGTCAAAATTGATGGTAATCGATCGACTAGTTTTGAGATTCTCTGTTGCCCAGACGGATACACTAAGATAGTAAATATACTAAAGCCTGACAAAGTTCTTCTCGGGCAATCAGCCAGGTGAAAACTGGTGGATAGGCCGACGTTTCGAGAGCTGTCATCGTTCTCATCATCAGGGCAATTATGTAGAGATCAGTGGATATAAGTAATATATACTCTGGACTGGAATCTCTTGCCATATTCATGAACCGAACAACGTTAATAGACACTGGATTTCAACTCAGCCACCTGTGGAACGCGGTCATCAGTACCACAGCAAAGAAAACGACACACAAACATCCAGATAACCCTCAGCGAATCAGTACCACGGACTACGGAACATAGCCAGCCAATCACAGCTCCAGTTTTCAGATTGAATCAGCCAATCAGGAACCAACATTTTCAGCCAGTCAGGAACCAGCATTTCGCCAGTCCAGAGTATATATTACTTATATCCGCTGATCTCTACATAATAGCCCTGATGATGAGAACGATGACAGCTCTCGAAACGTTGGCCTATCCACCAGTTTTCACCTGGCTGATTGCCCGAGAAGAACTTTATCCTATACGCCGCCAGGAAAGCTTCAAATCTTACTTCAAATACTAAAGCCTATTGGTAAACCAAACTTATTAATGATCATCAAAATAGAATACCACATAGTATGATAGGTTGAGAAATTATGTTACTTACGAATTTAAATAGAGTCGTGGCATTCCTTAAGCAGGTAAAGGTGCCAAGGTCGGTATCATAAATCTGTCTGTATAACTATCATATATATAAATAATTCTTGCTACTTCCTACCGTTCTTTGCTATATTGAGATGCAATGTAATATCGGAAAAACGCTAAAATTTAGCACTATTGGTTTCAACAAATTGATGATAGGGTTGATATAACATATTCTTTTACTATTGCAACCATAAAGGAAAAGTATCGCTACTCTTACTGCTTTTTTATCTTTCAAGTCACAGACAGAAGGATGCAATAGTACTTAATAGTTCCATAATTAAAGGATGGTTCAAGAGCCTGAAATTGATGTTATAAGGGAACGATGTATACACATTTCAACTGCATAAATATAGGCGTCGTGATTGTGGGAAGGGGTAAAACTTTCAATTACATGATCAAGTTACTCGTCATCTTGAATCCAAATCTATTGTTAATGGGATAGGGATTATTCAATATATCGATTGATACTAACAAAAGCTCAGAAAAATATGGTTGCATCACAACTGAAGTGGGCGTACTTCCCCATTTAGTTTCAACAGCATAGTGTTACTTATGCTAGAATATCTGAACACAGTTACATTGAACACTTATGAGTTTTAAGAGTCATAAACATCGGTATGATCACCATCCATGTCGTAACACAGCTGAATTCTGCACCGAGTTCTCGCAGATGTTTTGCGGAGATACTCCGGAGTCACGACGGTGAAGGCGTGTTCCACAGCTGCTCGTAATGCCTGCGTTATATGATATCGAGTGTTTCTTACTTGTTACTTTATGAAACCCTAGAGAGCATTGTCTGGTGTTGTCAGATCGGGCTTCTTGGAGGCCAGGCAAAGGGAGCTGGTGAACCTCTTCCAATGCTATATGGATCACACATTGTTGATTACTCCAACTTCACTGCAAACAACTGTTACCAAGCAGAAAACAAATGAACATTTATATCAATTTTGCCAAACAATGCCAAACAATGTTACCAAACAAATGTGTGTAAAACAAAAAAACCGTCAGAAAACACCAATTAAGGGTACGGGTACGTCAACTTTCGGACCACGCTGTAGGTACTGTGAAGAAATATATTGAAGAAACGACCCTTACATGACCTTTACCAAATGTCCCCCGTTATAACGAATTGTGAGTGCTATGTGATTTTTAGTCCGTGTTTAACCGAAGAAAAAGGTTAGGTGAAATGTAGTCATATGCTTCATTAATAGGCTGTGTAGCTCATCAACGGCTCGAATATAGATCACTACCTTCAATATAGATCATTACCTTCAATATAGATCATCACCACATGTAGAAGTGCAATAATGTGAGGCCGATGAAATATGCTGACTACTCAAATACTCGCCGACAAACTATCAACGTTTCAAAGAACTGCTCTTCCAAGTAGTACCGCATCGTGTTGGCCTAGTGAATCCGGGCACCATGTTCTTGGAGGAAACAGGGAAATGACCTATTATGCGAAACCGATCATGGCATAACGGTCAGATATAACAGCTACCTATAATCTGGTTCGTCGGGCGTACTACACTCAATGAAGAGTGGTCCAATTACTTAGATGTGAGTTTAGCCGTGAGGTTTTGTAAGGTATGGACCGACATCTTAACATGGAATTCGAGCCACATGAGCTCTCGGGCTTCCCACACCAAAGGGACGTACTCTATCGGCATAGCCACAAGTTAGCTCGAGGAGTGG
The DNA here is from genome assembly GCF_964235325.1 of Thermobia domestica. NCBI lineage: Eukaryota > Metazoa > Arthropoda > Insecta > Zygentoma > Lepismatidae > Thermobia > Thermobia domestica. The sequence continues at coordinate 198,785,825 of NC_137467.1, forward strand.
TCCAATAAGCTGCGTATCGTATATCTCGCACCATTACTCTACTGGAGAAGGAGAGGTTTGTTCCGAGACTACCAAAAGGACAACTAGAGCATGCCTTTGCCTTTCGGTTCTGGAGTGCACGTGGTATCTCAGCACTTAAATTTTAAACGTAGCTGAAGAAGGTAGAGCTGAGTTTACAAGCCTTTGGTTTCTAGAGAATCTCAGAATAGGTTGTATATTGCCGTGTCGTGGTCAGACTGTGAGATTCGGTACCTGATCTTGCTTTCGGATCTGACCTTTCTTTAATTATTCTGCGACGATACTTGAGATACCAGACTACGCAAAGGACAACTAGAACATGTCTTTACCTTTCGGTTCTGGAGTGCACGTGGTATCTCAGCACTTAAATTTTGAACGTAGCTGAAGAAGGTAGAGCTTTTTTGGCAAGCCTTTGGTTTCTAGAGATTCTCAGAATAGATTGGATATTGCCGTGTCGTGGTCAGACTGTGAGATTGGGTACCTGACCTTGCTTTCGGACATCAAAAGGAGGATGTGACCTGTCATTAATTATCCTGCGACGATACTTGAGCCACCATCTAACTCTCATCAGATTACTTCACAAACTGGTACAGCTAGGAAATAAGTCACAGCCTATCGCATTATGATAATTTTTCATTACCCTACTTATAATATGGATTTAACCCTTTTAGGATTTCCACTTTTTGAGGTAAATTTTTGACTTTCACTCAAACAGCTACTGCTTCCTTACTATTTATCGTAGAATCATGGTTCATACCTCGTTTTTATCAGGATAGATCATACTTTCCAACGGTAACACTGGAACTCTTGCTCGTATTATACATCCAAAACAAGAAAATTAGAAAAAATCAATTTTTGTGTCTTTCTGGCCCGGACCTAGGGATCTAATGTTTTTTTTTAAAAAAAAAAAGCAATACCTTGTTATGTACACAATACGAGTGTAAAATTTCGTTCTTGTATCTTGAAAACAAAGGATGGACATTTTTTGAAAGTCTGAATTTAAGCTCTCTCTATCTGTACACACACACATACACACACACACACACACACACACACATATATATATATATATATATATATATATATATATATATATATATATATATATATATATATATAATAAAAATTTACTGCGTCATTCATATTTGGCCTAGAGTCATGGTTCAAATGTTATTTTCTTTAGTATAACAAGCCATTTGCAACGGCACCATTCACATGTACGTATCATACACCTGAACCAGAAAAATCAGGAAAAACAGAAATTAAAAAAAAAATCACTCCCTCGGAACACGTGTTCGGACCCGATTTCACGTAGGAATCTCAGAAAGATTTGAGAAATACCCGAATGTACATACAATCCATATGCGAAGTTCCAATGTGATAGCCTGAAAATTAAAGGCGTGAAAAATGTTTGAAATTTGTCTTAAGAAAAAATTTTAAAAATCACGCCCCTCCGCCTCCATATGGCCCCGATAAGTTGACTATCCGGTTCCAAAACGCATCTAAGGTGTTCTTTTGTCCATTCTTGACTTGACTAGTAAAAAACACGTCTTAAATACTTGTTATAAAACCTAAACAAGTGCTTAAAGACGATAGAAAAGTTACCAAAAATCCTAAAAGGGTTAATCGACCGTATTAAACGGTAAATTTACAGCTGAACTTTACTAAAGGGTTCATTGCAATCTGTTATAAGTTTTGAGAATGGTTTTTTGAGTCCTCTGCGTATCAAGATTATGATTACATGAGTTAACTGACAAATATTCGAACATCTTTGGATGCACTTGAAAGGCTGTGTATTGTCATGGGTAGTTGTAAATTCAAACAAAGTCAGATACCCACCGTAGTAATGCCCGTAGTCAATACAGGCGAATAGGTATTGAAATGACAATCCCTGTACACCAATAATCCACATCCCTGTACACCAGCTTTAATTTCTTCGAGGACAAGTGGAGGAGCAGAGACATTCGGAAGATAGTTATTATTTTTTATATCGAAAATGACACTTTTCTGTTATTTGATCTATATTACAATACAACATCTCTTGGGGAATAGTAGGAGGACTGACAAACCCACTGGAGACGCGCCCGCACTTTCTAGCGTCTTCATTGCTTCTCACCTTTTATGCCATATCTTGAATCATGCCAGGAAATTTCCCTTTCTATACCACACCACTGAGTTCAGGTAAGATCTGATGCCACCATTATTTGTTTTAGCTTATTTACTGTCAATCGATAAATTTCATGGCCATGTCCCATTTAAAAAAAAAATCTAGGATCCACGATATTGGGATTCAGGATAGTAGTCAACTTGATCATGTGATCGAAAACTTGGTTGTACCCGCAATTGCCGCTTGAGTATTTGTCCGATTGACATTGCATACTGCATCTGTTCAAGATTCTTTTTTAATATCCTACGTCCTACACTTATGAATAGTTAGTTTGTAAGTCTAAACCAGGATTTCTCAACCTGGGGGTCCCGAAGATAAGCGGAAGTGATAAATATAATTAGACTCTAATACCGGAAAATATTTTTAAGGATTATTTTGAATTTTGTTCTGAAAGGCATATTTTTTATTTTTTATTTTTATACATAACCTACTACTAAGAAAAACATAGGTCTACTAAAATTTTTCAACAACTGCAAAGTTGTTGAAATATCAATTTAAATGACAAAGGTACAATATGAAACTAATGAGTAGTGCATATTGAAATACCAGAAAAATAGAAATGAAACAAAACCAGCATATTGAGATTCGTGATTATGGTGTGATTTCACTAGTGCGGTTATGATCGGTTCTATCTTAGTGATTCATATTATAAAGTCAGTTAAATACTCAATAACTTAAAAAAAATGTCTCAAATTTTCAAACCAAAACCAAAATTAGAAATCACTTAATTTTTTTTATCATGTGACCCAAAATTAGGGGAGTTATGAAGTTTCAAAATTTTCAAACGGCCTCTATTTTGATAGAATATGACAAATCGGATTCGATTATTTGTAATATGAATGAACTGTCCAAATTCGTTTTAAATTCATTCGCGTTTTGGGAAGTTACTGTATCCACTATATACAAGAAATGGATTCTACTATTATAGAACTAGATTGGATATCGTAATATCTTCGCAATAGGTATATTAAAAATCCCACAAAAGATTATTACAAACCAGAAATTACAAGGAGGTTACTGGCAAGAGGATGTGATAAAATGGAAGTCGTAATAGGAATTAGATTGAGAACAACTGGTCTAAACCGGAAAAGAAATACAGTATAGGAGGTAGGAACAATTAAACAGGGGTGTAGAAGTGATATTCCTTTTTTAACCTAGAAATAAATTAGGGGCATCATGATGGCGAGGACACCTATAATGAAAATAGTGAAATTGCACTTAAATTGGTGGAGAAGCTTGGCCTCGCCCAAGCAAAAATTTGAAACATTGAAATCCGATTATGTCCTTAAGACTAAGGGAAACAATGATTAAATGAAGTGAATGATGATGTAAGTACGGGTGGAATGAGAAATTGGGAGGAAACTGTAGTACATGAAGAAAACCCTATATACACGATGTTGTCCACCACAAACTTACTTGGGTTCGAATCGAACCAGCGACCCCCACGCACCATACATAAGCACTCTACTACTGAGTCACCATGCCCGCAGTAAATTTTGACATGATGCTCATAAAATATATAGGCCAGAGCCTAACGTTTAACCTCCATTTGCTGTGTCTGGGTTTAGATTCTTATTTAGGTTATTTTTGAACTGGAAGATTAATATTTACGTTATTTTCCCTCCCTGAGCTGAATTTATTTTTAAATATCCATCACATTTCAGTATTAATTTTCGTTTCATTAATTTTACACTAATAAATCGCCGTGAAATTCACGAAAAGGGATTTCCGATTACAACCCTATTCTCACAAAATGCCCTCGGCGTATACTGTAAAGTGTATTATGTTCCCTGAATGTGTATACTAATACATTATTACTCACACATGTTGCTATATAATACGAAATACATAGATGGCACGATTGTCCCACGAGAAATTTTTAGATTAAGAGCTAATCTGAAATCTCCAGAGCTTGGCAGTAAATCAGATATATTTCTTTTTTCTTTTCATTTATTTGATACAGGAAGATCAATAAATGAGATCAAATACCGAATTTATTCTCTCGGAACCGGTGGGTAAACAAATTGGATAATGGTTTTAAAATACTAGCAACATGCCAATATATATATCTATATATAAAAGCTTTGAGCTACTGTTATTATTATTATGTATGTATTTGCGACGTAATAACATAAGCAACTATCATTACAAAATATTTGTGTTCATAAGCGTTTGACGTTTATTGAATAAAACGTTCATTGAATAGTTTACATGGAGCCGTCAATTCAATCACTAATTTTTGCTTTTTAATAAACAAAAGCAAACTGGGTCCAATCATTGTTCATAAAGTTAAAACATAAGTCAGAATATCATCAACAATTCACTGTAATGAATAATAGATAATAGAACTTATTATAGAAATAGTAAAAACGAAACAAACATATATACAAATCACAAGAGAACAACTTTTTAATCCCACTAACACATTTTCGTAAACAATTTAATCCTATTAGACATGATTACAACAAAACAGATATATTTCACGTTGCTTTTTTTTTTTAAAAAAAAAAACTTTTTTAACACAAAATGGGTGATAACGGTATACAGGTATATAATCTACCCTAAACTAATGCATGTAGTTTCTACAATCATCCCCTCCCACATCTTTATAAATGCACAGAAAAAAAAAGCGAAATTCATAAACACACACACACACTAACTAGATTCTGTCGTCACAAATTATGATTACTGTCTTTTGGACAACGTATTTTATACCTTTTTTGGTTTGTTTTACTCTTGTGTTATCCTTTAGAGTATTTTTTTTAAAGCTTAATGTTATGAGATTTGTCACGTCCCCAAGGGAAGCAAAATGCACATTTTGTGGTACCACTGAAAACAAAGGATATAACATGATATCAAATGAAAGGGAAACTATTAATAACAATACAATAAGTATATATACAAATAGTGTTTTTCAATTAAATAAATATTAAAACTGTACCATATGGTCAGAAATGTAAAATAATGTACAGGTGTAATTCTACGCTGAACACTTTTAAAATGTTGTAATTGTCTAATTCTTTTAAAAAAATTAAAAATGCTAGCATTTTTGTAAGTAATCGTGCTCTCCAAAGTATTTATTTAATAAGATATTTCAAACTGTTGTCAAGATAGGGTGAGTTTATATAAGAATCCAGTATTTAAAATTAATAAAAAAAAGTATCATGATTCATAATATATTAGATAAAAAAATCGTGGGGCAAAGATTGGTAAATTATTATTATTTGTGTAAATGCGTCCAATTTTGTAAAACTAAACTAAAAGAAGATATATATATATATATATATATATATATATATATATATATATATATGGGGAGGGAGAGAGAGAGAGAGGAGGTGGCCCATATTTATGTAGATAAAGTTTGACTGGCTATAGAGTTGAGTTGATTTTAGTTTACCGTCCCGTTCAGCAGCGAGGCTATATGAAATGTGGACCTACTGATTAACGTGGAATCCGAACCACATGAGCTCCCGCCGGGAATCGAACCCGGGTCTCCCACGCCAAAAGCGCGTACGATAACCGCTTAGCCACGAGGGAGCTCAATGACTGGCTATAGAATTTGTAATTGTGGACTAAAAGCATGGATGTGGCAGCACTGTTTAGCCTGAGAGTGGGGATAACTTGTGGTGGCAGCAAGATGGAGCACTGCGACACTATGCCATACCAGTGCTAGTGTGGTGAACGAATCCCGTCCGAACCGCTGGATTAGTAGATGTGAATCTGTGGAGTGGCCAACTCGATCTCTCGATTTGAAAGACCACCTAACATTTTCGTATGGATTGCTTTAAAGGACAAAGTGTATCATCATCACAATATTTCCGGACTACGGGAAGCTATCAAAGAAAAGTTCCACAAGATACTAATACTTGTCTGTTAAGCTGCTTGTGACAACGTTGTTTTCCGTCTCGAGGCATGTATGCTTTGTATGGTGCGTTGACGGACCATGTCATGGAGAACAGGCATTAAAATTCTTGAAAGAAAATCTATAAAAGTAAATGTGTTTATGTTGAATTTTATGTACAAGTTATGTTACTCGTTTCTTTACCGGAGTCTTTCAAACATCATATAAATAATTATGGGCCACATATCTTTTTTAAATGGTATTGGATTGAAGCTTCTGCCGAAAATCAAAGAAATGCGATGCAGATCCATCAAATTGGATTGGAAAACGCGATGCTTTAATGGCCATAAATTAATATCGAAGTAGGCTAATTTAACGATAGAATACAGCATATCATTATACTTTCTTTCATGATAGGACGATTCTTTTTAATGTCACAAATAGTTACAGCTCAGGGATAACGACTTTTAGAGAAAACCTGCGTTTAAAATCCTTTGGTTTTTCGGTAATACAGAATAATCCAGTAGATACCGCATATCACATTACTGGGGATTGGCCATAGACTTAGCACCAAAAATTCCTTGAGTACTTTGATATTACGTTACATTTGAAAGTAAGGTACATTTATTGGCTACTTTTTGGAAACTAGGCCAATAGCAGAAACACGATACTTCAGCAGTGTTCCCATTTCTGCTCTTTTATCTTTTCATAGTTGGAAGCAGCGTCGTAACTTGGAACTTCCCCTGGGAAGGTAAGCATTAATATTAGGACCCACTAGAAAAATACGAATTTTGGCCTCCTATAAAATTACCAAGGGATCTAGGCCGGGAATTATATGTATGCTTAATCTTAGGGAAATATATTCTGTTCAGATGATGGGGAAACAGAAGCACTTGAAATTGTTGTTCAGTTTCTTTGAAAAAGGCATGTTGGTCTTATTCAAACTTCATTACTAAAATTGAATGGAAGACATTTGACACAACTAAAAGATTTAAGATATGTATATTATTTCTTGGGTCTTCCTAAATGAAGTCTAATTGCATTTTCATTAACTTTAACAAGTGTTTTTTTCTTTTTCTTTCCGTTTCTTTGCTTTACATTACCTTGCTAACTTTTCCCTTCCTTTCGTTTCTTTTCTTTCATTTTTGTTTGTTTGTGATTTTGTTAACCTATTTCAGGCTTCATTTACATTCAATACTGTACATCGTATCATACCTTGAAAAAAAAATTATCTTGAGGTGGGCATCCTTCAAACGATGGAGAGCTCAAAAGGGGGAACAGTTGTTACTCCTGTCCCCTCACAAGGTACGGTAGTGGTTGGAAAACTTCGTAAGGAATCGATAAATGACACACCTAGTTATTTCACATCATTGAACCAGAAATATTCGTCTTGCATAGCTCCTTCTTTTTAGATCTTTCATTATATTTCCTGTTGGCCTTATATCTGCAGAACTACATAGAATATAGTCAAACCCAAACTATCATTTAACTTAGTATAACGTCCTTATTCCGTAAGAAATAAAAAAAACTTGATTTAGAGCTAGTTCAAAAATTTTGTGTCCCCTGATCCAATTGGCCCAAAAGATCCAATATATTTCAATGAAAAATTTTCTTGTAAGCCTTATATCTGGAGAACTACAAATAGTGTAGCCAAACCCAAACTATCACTTAACTCAGTATGATGTGCTTATTCCGTAGAAAATACGAAAAATCGATTTAGGGGCCGTTCAAAAATTTTGTGTCCCCTGATCCAATTGGCCCAAACGATCCAATATATTTCAATGAAAAATTTCCTTGTACGCCTTATGTCTGCAGAACTACATATAGTGTAGCCAAACCCATATTATCCCTTAATCCAGCATGATGTGGTTATTCCGTACAAAATACGAAAACTCGATTTAGGGGTCATTCAAAAATTTTGTGGTTCCTGATTTAAAAATTAATTATTGGCCAAGATCTCAATCTTTTGATTTATTTTTAGTTTTCCCAAAATTCTTTGTGGTGTTTGACTTTGTTAACCTATTCCACGCTTCATTTAGATTCATTACAGTATTATATAATATTTTTAAAGGAAGTTTTACCTTGAGGTGGGCCTCCTTCAAACGGTTTCAGATGGGGGAACAGTTACCTTCCCTTCTCCCACAAGTTACAGTACTGGTTGGAAAAACTGGTAAGAAATTGATAAATAACACACCTAACTGTTTCATAGCATTGAACCAGAAATGCTAATTTTGCATTGCTCCTTGTTTTTCACTTAAATTGAGAAACAATAATAATGTTCGGTATAGACTGTTTAGAAATGTGAGAAAACTAACTGTATTCGAGCTGCATTTTCCTGAAATATGAGTTAGGAAATTAACATTAAGATCCTGCATTATTTAAAAAATTAATACCAAATTTATCCTTTTTCTTTTGCTTGTTTATTCATAAGTGAAAGGAGATAATGAAATGCAACTTACCACAATCATAGATAATGTTAGTCTACAACAGAAAACCTGAAGAATTTTCAATGTTGCCATCCATAGAAATTACAGTGTTGCCATGATAACATTTCCCCCAAAAATCTAAGTTAAGGCAGCGACTAGAGAAACGAACTCAACTGCATTTGATTACGTATCATCTTTTCAAATCCTGTGAACTACTTTTTAAATAATAGTTGTATTTAGTTTTTAATAAACAAAATAGTTTTAAGGTACAGTAATTAAAATTAAACAACAATGTTATTTAAAAAGTGGTTAACAGGATACCAAAACAACATGATACGTAATCAAATGCAGTTCTTTCCTCTAGTCGCTGCCTGAACTTAGATTTTGGGGGAATTGTTTTTCTGGCAGTACTGTAATTTCTATGGATGGGAATACTGAAAATTATTCAGGTTCATATTTTCTGTTGTACAATAACATTATCTATGATTGTGGTAAGTTGAATTTTATTATCTCCTTTCACTTATGAATAAAGAAGCAAAAGAAAAGTGGTAAATATTGTATTATTTTTAGTAAGGCAGACTCTTAACCGAAAACTAAATTATTGTGTTTATGTCATAAAGCGAAGATTTACTTCGTGGGCAGGATACTTATAGTTCTCCGTTTCTTTGATGATAATAAAGTTTCAGCATATAATATGCGGTAAATGTATATCCGATAATTTGCGAACTCTTAATCTATTGAAGAAATCCGCTTCTCGCTATTTATTACAGTTTTTAACCTATAGTGAACAATGTTAAACCAAAAAATGATAATTTTATAGCCCACTACCTTCGGGAACGAACTCGATTCCTTACCTTTGAGCTTCTATATGGTCCGAATTGATGGTTCATTAACTTGTTTTTAAGGTACTGTGTCTTTTGGACAAAGACACAGGACAAATGTATCGTATAATAAAGGTTTTGGTAAACCAAACTCCTGAGGAATACACATTATTATCTTGTTAACTGGTTTAAATTAGTCATTTAGTGCTGACTAAAATTTTCAATGACAATTCCCGTCATTAACTCCCGGTGGAGGATTACCTCATCCATAACACAAATTATGGAAGGTGAAAGTATATAATGAATTATTAAAGGTGATAGATGAAAGGTTTATAGAAAAAGGGAAAGAGGTGTATGTTGTATTTATTGATCTAGAAAAGGCCTTTGACCGCGTGAATTGGAAATAGTTGTTGAGAGTTCTAAAGAAGATTGGGTTGGAATAGAAAAAGGGAAGACTCATAAGAAACTTATATATGAACTAACAAGAAAGTGTTAGAATAGGGGAGGAACTAAGAGAGGAAAGTGGAATTAAAAGGAGAGGAGATAGTGAGAAAGAACCTACATGATGAAAGTGGACCTACGTGGAGCATTTCAGTAGAAGGTAGAATGATTAGATATACAGTATAAGATTTGCAGACTGTATGGCGCTCGGGGGGTGCGGTGGCTCAGTGGTAGAGCGTTCACCTCTGGTGCTTGGGGTCCCGGGTTCGATCCCAGCCCCCGCCAAGTGAACTTTGTGGTGGACAAACACCGTGCTCGTGGGTTTTCTCGGGGTTCTCCCGTTTCCTCCCACTTTCTTCATTCCACCATTTCACTCATCTCTCATCATCACCGTCTCCTTTAGCCTAACCGGCATAACCGTGGGACGTAAAACTTAAAGATTTCATTTCATTTTTTGTATGGCGCTCGATGCAGAATCGGAAAAGAAAATCAATAGTATGTTAGAAGATTTGAGGAAAGACTTTGAAGAATATGAGATGGAAATAAATGTTAGAAAGACAAAAGTCATGGTGATCGGAACGAAGAGGTCTGTGTCAAATATAAAAGTGGAGGGGGAAGAGAATAGAAAAAGAGAATATTTTTCGATATCTGGGTAGTATTTTAGTAATGACATAAAGTGCGAACGTGAAATAAAAGCAAGAATAGGAATGGCGAAAGAAGCTTTTAGGAGGAAGAAAAGACTATCTTATGAGACCTTGAATAAAGAGTTGAGAAAAAGACTCATAAAATTCTTCTTGTGGAGTGTTTTACTGTATGGGGCGGAAACATGGACATTACATGAAAGTGATGAAAAACGACTGGAAGCCTTCGAAATGTGGGTGTGGAGAAGAATGGAAAGAATTAGTTGGGTCGAGCGGAAAACGAATGATTGTTAAAAATGGTTGGGAAAAAAAAAGTTTTAGATATTATTAAGAAGAGGAAGAGAAACTGGTTGGGACATTCGCTGAAAAGAAATATTGTATCATGTGTGACGTGCTGGAAGGTACTGTGGCAGGAAAGAAAGGGAGGGGGCGAAGGCTACAGTTAATGGACGACATAAAAACAGGAAGATCATACGTGAAGACGAAGAGGTTAGCAGAAGACCGTGGGTCATGGAAGGTTCTCAGCTGCGGCAAGTGACCTGCCAACGAGGGTAGAATACCTATGATGATGATGATGATAATGAAAGTAAATACTTTCTCCTCCACGTGTCAAACAGTCTTTCGTTGAAGAAAAAAAAAAGAACTTCAAGTCATACACAGTATCTCCACTTTTTTTCCTCTATAATCTGAGAACAAAACAAAGAGATAAGAGTACTAACAAAATAATCCTATACGTGAGGAAAGGCGTTGAGAAAAAGAATGTCAGAAGCTTTCGAAGGATATTTATCAATGTCGCTTTGACCTGACAGGGCGTCTTTAATTACGGTCTTTCTTCTTAATATTAATTAAACCTTTATTGGCAGAGCATAAGACAGTTTCAATTACATTTAATTAGTTACGAGGTAATTTATTAGTACTAATACAATACATTACTATTGTTGTTGCTAACATTTCGTCATATCAGCAACGGAAAGTAATTTTCTTATACATCGCTTAGTTTTATTATTATTATTATTATTATCATTATCATTGAATTAACAGTTATTAAAGGGCTTGAAAAGTAAAGACTGCATTTCCGTTTTTTTTTTTTTTTTTTGTAACGGAAAAAATTCCAGTGGGTGGCTGAGAAGGAAAGGGGTATGGCCCCCTCCCCTTTGTCACCTTGAGACAGGTGAAAAATTGTTCATCTCTCCCATGGTGCACTGCGGCGTACATTGCGTCACAGACGGCTCAAATATAATCTGTCATCGTGCCTGTACCATGTTGCTTTGCCCCAACGGGTTAATTTCAAACACTAGTTTCTCAGAGGTTACTGAAGTGTTTCCAACCCATCTTAAAAATTCTCTACAATTTAAGAATAATTAGGTATACAAGTTGAAAATGGAAAATGAGAGACTTTTGTATCATAATAATATTAATAAGATTCAATAATATATTTTAAGTCCTAAGAATAGCGTTAACCAAGTTTAACACTGCACTATATAAGAGAATTAAATAGGGGAAGTCAGTTGAATATGGGCACAGTTATAGAAAATACCAATATATCTAAAAATTATGAATTGCAGAAAGTAAAATTTATCACCAAAAGAAAGACTTATCTTTCATCTACAAACGCTAAAAAGTACAAGGTTTTACATATTTTCGTTCGTCAGTAATAAACAGGTTAGTAAGATAGGGCGCAGTATTCATATTTTCGTAGTACAAGGGTAATATGAGCACTTCATAGGACAAATATGAGCAGCGTTTCTTTTTTAATATTTTCACATAAAATACAAAGCAAATACAAAAAATTACAAAAGAAGAAATAAAACGTAAATTATTACAATAACGAGCAAAAGATTGTTGCACATGCACGTAAAACACAGTTCATTTCAAGAGTCCTGTCTATTGGTTTCACGTAAATAACTAGGCATTAAATTTGCTACAATAATCACAATAAAAAAAACTCAGGGCACTGAACGTTCACACAAAGGACATGATACCAGTCTTGGCACATATCACACTTGATCCATTCTTCCTCTTAGAAGTCTCCACTAAACTTTCCTTCACAAATATGACAAATACTATCATTCTCCTCACACTGTATGGATGAGCATGTCCTCTTTCTTGGCGTAACATTTCTGGCGATTTCTTCAATAGTACTATTATTATCCACTTGTGCTTTAGATTTATTTATGGATGCCTGCTTATTCATCTTTAAGGAAGGCTTCCTTTCGAAGTGCCTTTGGACTGTGTTATCAATTGCCTTGATGTAAATGCTCGTGTTTTTCCTTTATATCTTCCTTTTTTGTTGGTTTGGCTCTGAATAGTAGACAGAGGAAAAGTGATTTAACAATTTTCCCCGCTGTTTGAGGAACTTGCTTGATAGTGTTTCCTGAGGTGCTTGATGGTCCAGGTTAAGGTTCAATGCATTGTGGATGTATTAGTTGGTGATGTGTGCACGTAGCAACATTAGGTAGTGTAGAAGAGCTTGTTGCGTCATTATTATCAGCAGACGACCCTGAAGTGTCTTGAGAAACATCAGGAGAATAGTTCTCTGAAACATAAGCGTAACCAGGAATAGCATGTACATTACGGTGGAGTGAAAAGAGGCCAAAAAAAATTTTTTTCGACATTCGATTTTGGATAGGGGGCAAAACTTGCATCATATCGTAGTAGTTTACCATACAAAATTTCAATTCTCTAAAATAATTTTTAGCCGGGGCGCAATGGGCCTTAAGTTTGACAGATTTTATAAATGAGTGAAAAGAGCCCAATTTTTATTTTTTTTAAATTCGAATTCGGATATAGCGCAAAAGTTGCATCATATTGTAGTACTTTACCACCGGAAATTTCAATTCTCTAAAATATTCTTTAGCAGGGGCGCAATGGGCCTTAAGTTTGATAGGTTTTGTAAATAAATACACGTTTATTATTCATTTTTGTAATTATTAGGCAGCTCTTCGCTTGCAAGAGACTATAATTTGAAGGTGTTAAGATTCGTTGTCGTGTCCAGGTGGATTTCTAAGGTTATCGAAGTTCATATTTTATGTTACAGCCTACATCAGTATTAGACTGAATGTTTCATAAATTTCATTCATGTCTTCAAGCAAAATACTGCGACTTTATCTGAAAAGTAGTCATGTATTTTTTAAGTCAAATTTGGAACGAATAAAGAAATCTCTCGTGGCTCACATACTGACGAAGAACCTTCACTAAGTATTTTTACTAATCTTTCCACTGCTTGCGTATAACAGGGAAACTCAGGGATATCAACCCTTGTACTTTCTCAAGAAAAAATTTCTCGCAATTTATCATCTGTAATATGAGTCAGTATTGGCGGTTCTGTTGTTACATCCATTTTAGTTTATCATTTCTGTGCAATTACTAGCCTCGAAGTTTAACACTGGCACTTGGAAGGAACGAGTTTCACAACGTTTACATTGTTTTCTTGATTTGAGGATTTTACCGGCAACAAGGATTCGCGTAGCTGATCTGTAGTCACCAATCATGGCAATAAGAATATTTTTAGAATTCACATAAAATGCATTTCTGGAAATTACTTTATTGACAAAAGTCTTGTATGGTTCTTGCAAACATCTCGAAAGTCTTATGGTCAAGAACAAATGTTTAGCTCCGTATTTGGCAAGAGGTTTCAGTTTTATGCTGAACCACACTGGTGCATATACTTTTACTACGAACTTTACGAGAGTTTAGAGCTTCTCTCAAGAATTTGGCGTATATATACATAGACGCAAAAGTCTGCAAGCCATTGTTAACCAGCGAGTATGCGCAAGTTTCCTAGGTTTCTTACTTGCTAAGTTTTTATCACAGCCTCCTGTTCTGACACATTGACATATTTCATACAAATATCTTTGATCATAACTGAGTTGACGCACGTTTAGGTATGTAGGGAGTTCTGAAGAAATCTTTCCGACGCTGCACACTGATTCGTTTCTCAATTCACCAATGATCTACCAATAGGACCAGACAAAGTACCAGTAGATACATAATCGATTTATTTCAGTAAATGACGAAGTAGTAGTTCAATGATGTGCAATAAACTTATGCATCTCTGGAAGGACCTCTCTAAATGGTTTTCGAACATTCTAATCATCATCCTTTTCACCTAATATTAGTATTAGTACCATTGCATAGGTTCACATTATTTTCTTGTAATTCCGGGCAGATGGAATTAACAGTATTCTTTGCTGATGCTGAAACTGTCAAAGAGACATAGCTGAGAAATTGATTACTCGTTCCTTCAAGGACACAATAATGTTCTTTCCTCTTCATATCTCTATGACTTCTGGAGCCGGACATTACGAGTGTTTGGTCTTTCTTCCTATCAAAATAGATGATACAAGGTTTCTCTTTATTAACAGTCACTTCAGTTCTTACACTTTTACGATTTTTCGCAACCTCGTATTTTGCTTTTATCAATTATGTTTTGCAGCTGCTCTGGACTCACAATATTAAAATCTTCCAAAACTTCAGTAACAATAGCTACAATTTTTCTTCCAGTCATGCCGGTTTTCTCCTTCACTTTTGCTAATGTCGAGAGGAACTTTCTCATTTCCGTGCATCTAATTTGTGATTGCTTTGTTGTCTTTAAAGGATACTTCGAACTAAAATCAGGATCTCCTCCAGCTTTAAAGCGTTCTTTATTGCCTTCGTTTCTTGTTTCCAAAGATGACGAGGAGTGTAAAGATTCAATAATGTAACTGGTACTGTTTTCGTTGAAAGTTTGACCACAAGTTGCTTTTTGGCTTTCCTTTCTTCTCTTTTCTTTGTCCAAGTAACATCAATGCCACCGATTACCATGTTTCTACTTATCCTTTGGTCTATAAAACACTCTCTCCGATTCAGGCATTTTGAGTGTTCTGTACAACGACACACCATGAAATCTAAACACTTGCAAGCTGCTATATCAAATGGTTTATTGCCCTGCTTCTTCAATTCTTGTAATTTATTTCTTCTTTCATTCTCCCTCTTACTGCCAATTTTAAAAATATTTTGTTTCCTGCGGTAACTCTTGATCACTATTGATACACGGCCGAGCGAAACAACAGGAATTGAAACACGTTACCAAATGTCTTCCACCTTTTCAGCTACCTTCGTGGAAACCAATTTTCTGCTGGTTCTTTACTTCCGCCCCCTTCAGCTGCTGACGTGTAAATAAATAACGTGCCATAACGTCTTCGTAATTTGGAAGCGTTCTCCAGTCGCGACCTTTGGCACTACGAAACATCTCTTATGCTCTTGACATATTCTACCTGGTTGATTTTGCCATCTTTCTTCTCTATAGCATAAAACAAAAAACACCAGATACTAGGCTGTAATACAGTGGTAGATAATAAAACCATCAGTAACTACAAAAGCGCAAAACTAATCAAATCACTAACGTAGCAACACGGCCGCTAACCAGACACGTGCCCCGAGCACAGGTACAACACACTAATAATAATCGTCAAGCTGCCAAACAGTTGCACAATACTTTAGCACCTGCACGAGCGCGCGCCCTGATTTCGTTTTGTACCCTCTTATCTCCACCCACCAAACTATTATACTAGTGACTTAATACAGCTAACAAGTTCATTATACCAGAAAAAAACTGTTACTAAATAGCAAAAAAACTTCTTTATGGCAAACTAGCAAATTGCTTATAGTTGATCACTTTTCGTCTAATTATACCAAATTTCAGGGCCATTGAGCCCCGGCTGAAAATAATTTTAGACAATTAAAAGTTCTTGTTGTTATGTACTGATACAGGATGCATCTTTTGCACTGTATCTACACTAAAACTTACAGTCTGCTTCCCGCGAAAATCTGCCAAATAGTTACGTAGTAATGGAAATTGATTTACAAAATCTCAAATTTAAGGCCCCTTGCGCCCGGGCTAAAAATTATTTCAGAGAGCTGAAATTTTCTATGGTAAAGCATTATGATATGATGCAACTTTTGCCCCTTATCCAAATTCGCATTTCGAAAAAAAAAATTTTCGCTCCACCCTAATTGTACATCTACTGGCCACAGTCTAGTTGTTTTAAACGCATTCGAAGCCATTCCAACAGTAACATTAGTATTCTATGCTTTTGTGATCATTTCAGAAATTCTAATTTGGTAAATGCCGTGCTGTTATGAACT
The DNA here is from genome assembly GCF_964235325.1 of Thermobia domestica. Classification (NCBI taxonomy): domain Eukaryota; kingdom Metazoa; phylum Arthropoda; class Insecta; order Zygentoma; family Lepismatidae; genus Thermobia; species Thermobia domestica. The sequence continues at coordinate 198,802,309 of NC_137467.1, forward strand.
TAAAGATAGTAGAATTTATATAGTCCATGTTCTTACAAATTATGTCATTACGAAATGTCTACTTTAGTTAATATCTGGAAATGTCCATCATGTCAAGTCCTCTCATTACTTTCAAAAAATGTATGTGTCCATATTAAACTGAATTCAAAAGCTCATATTTCACCGATTGCTAATGATATTTTAACGTGTTGTAGTTGCCAGCTCTGTTTATAAGTAAGAAGTGAACAGGAGCCTAGCGTTGTGTTCCTAGACAGAACTGACTATAAATCCAGTGATAAATTATATGCAACGCATAGATACCAAGTATTAGCTTATTATCCGTTACTCTGATTTAACTATAGCTCCAAAAAGCTACATGTTTTTATTCTAGGTACCCGTAAACTTATCTTTTATTTCACAGTAGCTGCAGCGAACGAACTTGGGCTACTCTCTGCAAATTCATGAAACTCCAAACAATGCTGCCAACTTCGTTGTTTTCCTCTTGTGCAAGGTGTGTGTACGCTGTGTGAGTTTAAGCTTCGTGCTGCTCATACTTTCGGACTGCTCATATTAAACTGACTTCCCCTATATTTGGATGAAATACCGGTATAAAGTAAAAAAATTAGGTGGTAAATGCTGTATATAAGTAAAATTGTAAAATATCGTAATGTAAAAACAGTTATATAAAATAAAACAAAAAGTACTAAAATAGCTCTAAACTTTAGGTTTAGATCTGACTAAAGTTAAAACATAAACTACGTATAAAATAGAATCATGTACCAAGAATTTATTATAATGTATACACTGAAAAAAATAAACGTGTATGGAGTAGGTATAACCGTAGATTAAATGTGCAAATCCTGTAGTTTTTGGACTTAACGTACAACTGGAAAAGTATATTTTATACATACTTTTCGTATACATGTTTTGAATAATCAACTTTCAGTACATACGAGTCGGTCAGAATATTACATACAGATGGACGTATGTAACATATAGCTGACGTATGTAACATATAGCTGACGTATGTAATATACGGAAGACTTTAGATGTTAAACATCCTGCAACGGTATGATGTTACATCTAAGCGGGAAAGGTATGTAGCATATGGATAACGTATGCTCCGTACTGATTTCCGTAGTAAACATAGGGATTCTGTATATTTGTACATTATACCGCCGTCTGGCTAACGGATTTTTCTGTGTTGCAAGAAATAGTAAAACATAATAAATAGTATTAAATGTTCATCATAGCTCTAATATCTAAGATTTTGTTTATTTATTATTAAAAATACTAAACAAATTACTTGTAAGTAAGAGCTTTGCACCATTTGTACACAACAAGATTGTTTTTCATATTCCATTAGTTAGTAATCTTAATCAGTCATTATGCTATGAGTTAATTATAACTAGCATGATTCATGGACGTATGCGAGAGGTATTGTAGTTATTGCAATAACTATTTTTGTATAGAAACTTAGATATTGATAACTTTACGCTAATATTTATGAACATTTTGTTTTGTTGTCTCCAATTGAATTTTGGACAATGATTTGAATGAGTGAAAGATATGTTTGTTTGTATTTGCAGAACTATTCCAAATACTGGATTGTGACTAGGCATTGACAAATATACTGTAAAGTGAGTATATACGCTACTTTTTATGTTGTTGAGTTACAGATAATATTACAATATATACGCTTCGTAGATGGTATATTTTAGTATCTGTAATTATAATTTGAATGTTTAGGTTGGATTTAAGGTTTGATACGGAGTTGTTTTCTTTTATCATTATACTCTAATGTTGCACTGCCACGTCTTAGAGAATCCAAGTTTTCTTTTTTTTTATTATTAAGGCTAAGGTAATGCATTTACTTTATTTGTGTTGTGTGAGCGGAAAACGAATGAGAGAGTGTTAGAAATGGTGAGGGAAAAGGAAAAATGTTAGATATTATTAAGAAGAGAAAGAGAAACTGGTTGGGATGTTAGCAAAGAAGAAATTGTACAAGATAGACGTGCTAGAGGATATTGTGGAAGGAAAGAGAGGGAGAAGGGGAAGAAGACTCCAAGTAATGGATGATATTGAAACAGAAAAATCGTTCGTGAAGATGAAGAGGTTAGCGCCAGACCGTGGAACATAGAATCTTCCTAGTACGGATGGCCACAAAGTTCCGGTTCGGAACCGGTTCTCGGAGATCCGCTTTTCAAAACCGGTTCTGGAACCGGTTCCCGGCCTGGATCCGAAAACCCGGTTCCAGAACCGGATCTTAGGAATCGGTTCCAGACCTGGATCCGAAAACCCGGTTCCAGAACCGAATCTAAGGAACCGGTTTCAGATCTGGATCTGAAAACCCGGCTCCAGATCTGGATCTGAAAACCCGGTTCCAGAACCGGATCTTGGGAACCGGTTTCAGCCCTGAATCGGAAGAACCGGTTCCAGACCTGGATCCGAAAAACCGGTTCTAGACCGGTAGCGTAGGGATGGTCACAAATGTTTGGTTCCAGCGGAACTGGTCCCGCAAGGAAGCGGTTCTTGAAGATCCAGTTTTCAGTACAGGTCCTGGAACCGGTTCCAGATCTGGATCCGAAAACGTGGTTCCAGAACCGGATCTTGAGAACCGGTTCCAGCCCTGAATCCGAAGAACCGGTTCCAGACCTGGATCCGACAAACCGGTTTCCAGGCCTGGATCCAAAAGACCGGTTCCAGATCTGGATCCGAAAAACCGGTTCCGGAACCGGCTCTTCTTGAACCGGATCCGTTCAGACCGAAAACCGATTCCTGGTGGAACCGGTTCTAGCCATCCCCACTTCTTAGTTACAGCAAGTGACCTGCCAATAACGTCAGAATATCAATGATGATGTGACGAAAATAGTAAGTACATAAACCTATAGGAATATACTTTTATCCGCACGCTTGTTAATGCATGAACTTACACGATGACATTGTGTAAGGTAGTTGAAGTTGGTATGTGATAACAAATTTAAAGACAAAAATATAAAGCATCTTGTATAGATAAATAATTTCTTAAGTTAATCATACTAGTTTTTGAAATATTTAAAATTTTCTTTTTTCACTATCCTTTGCCGTTCATGTTGAATAGTAATGAACTAAAAGTACAGTCACGGACAAAGGTTTAATAAGTAAGTATAACATAGTTCATAACAATATGTACTACTTATTCACTGTGTACTATTTATTCACCGTAAAATATATTTTCTAAAATAGAGTTTATAAGTTTTAGTGTTTACCCTTCTTGTTCTTGTGTCAATCACTTAGGTTAAATACCACTAGTAATAGCTCGTATAGTAATAATGATATTAGTATGAAAAATAATATTTTTTTGTATTTTTTTCTATATGATTATGCAATAATAACAATAATAATATCTTTATTTTGAATGCAGCGGCAGAGTGCTCACGTCTGATATGAGGAGTTTCTGGTTTAATTTCAGGAAAAATGCTTTCGTGGTGGACGACATTTTGTCCGGGGATTTTCTTGAGGTTCTCCAGCTTCTCTCTCATTGTCATTCTACTAATTATCATTTCCTTCCATTATTTGTCTTTCTCCCTTATCTTAAAAAGCATAAGCGTACGACAAGAACTAGAATTTTCAAATTATTTTCATTCACAAATCAGAATCAAACACACTGGGCCGTGGTGGCTCAGTGGTAGAGCGTTCACCTTTAGTGCTTGGAGTTCTGGGGTCGATCCCAGCCCCCGCCAAGTGAACTTTGTGGTGGACAAACACCGTGTGTGTGGGTTTTCTCGGGGTTCTCCCGTTTCCTCCCACTTTCTTCATTCCACCGTTTCATTCATTACTCATCATCACGGTCTCCTTTAGCCTAACTGGCATAAGCATGGGACGTAAAATTCAAAGATTTCATTTCATTTTCAGAATCAAACACCGCAGACTGTTTTCCGATCTTTCTACTTGACAATGTCAGCAACAAGGATTGTGGTCCCCGAATATGTTATCTTCTCTTTTTCGGAAGAAAAACCCTAACTTAACCCATGTGATATTTCTTTTTACGGTTTTACACAGGCTTACTAGCGTTTGGCTAGCCTGTATATTATGTAAAACCTGTATTTAATTTCTTTAGTGAATGTTAAAAGTATATCTTGCATTTTTGCACTACTCTTCCGTTTCTACATCCCAACATCGACATCAACACCCGTCATAGTTGCAAAAAGTGCTCCTATTTCCCGTCCTAAATTTAAGATTTTAATTCAATTCTTATATTATTATAAACATTAAATTGGACAAAGGAAGAAATGGGTTAAGTGCTATATATGGAGCATTGCACTGTATGGTTCAGAGACTTGGACATTACGAAAGTTCGAGAAAAAATCTTTAATAAGCTTCGAAATGTGATGATGGAGGAAGATGGAGAAGATAAAATGAACAGAAAGAGTAGCAAAGAAAGACGTTTTAAAACGGGTAGGAGAGAAGAGGACTCTACTACCAACCATCTTTCGTAGAAAGGCAAATTGGATTGGAAACATTTTGCGAAGAAATTGTCTTCTGCATACCGCCATAGAAGGAAAGATGGAAGGAAAGCTAGGAGTAGGAAGAACAAAACTGATCGATGATTTGGAAAATAGAAGAATATGTTGGGAGTTAAAAGAGGAAACTGAAAATTGAGAAACGTGAAAGAAACATTTCCAGGGTCCAAACTGAAAATTAAGAAGGAGAAAAGAAAAAAGTCACATTAGTCCCAGTAACAGCGAAAAGGCAGAATACTTAATAATTATAATAACAATAATGGAAATGAGAAAAATTTACTTCTTCAACCTTGAGATCTCATAATCAATACACAAGATAAATCTCTGACCAACGCTCATTTTCTTCGCTAATATTGCTCTTGTTCTTCTGTCCTCTTGAGTTTCTTGTGACCAATATAAATCAGTGATGACAACCTGAAACTTTATAAAATCCCTTCTTGAGAAACAGAAAATCTCATTTTATTCTTGAATTTCCCACGCTATAGTAATTACTAAATCTTCTAAAAGATGAAAAGAGAAACTACAGTGTGTCACTAACTTTCTTTAACATGTGAGTAAATGATCCGTAAATTCTTGTCTTCTACGTTTATCAAGCACTTTATGTAAAGATATCTTTCTAAGTTCAAAGAAATAATCGGAAATACTGACGAAAACAAATACACACTGATGTCAGAATTTACTGTTTTGCCATAATCTTGTGCTTAATCTTTCGCTGAACAAGCTTCAATCTCCGCTTATTTATATATGGAACGTTTTTGAAGACATATTTTACTTTCTTCCGTTAATTCTTACACATATACATTACTTTCACATTAGCATGCATTTTCCATGGACAAAAGTTGACAATTCGCACTGATTTCAAGTTTGCTGAATAAGCATTAGTTTACCACCTGTTTATAGAGAATTTTGTTCGTGTCGAGGAAGCAAATACACGACAAATTCCATATATGCTGCCAATTTCTATGAAAGCTCCCTTTATCTTTATTCGAGAAATTGGTGTCAGAAAATGCCATAAAGCGGAATTTTTCACATGAGACGGCATCACTGATATAAATACGACAGACCATGGTGTTTCCATAAGGAGAGAATGATGGAAGCAGAACGTTGCCATACTTTACATTATTGTTGGAGTAATTGATGGAGTATTGTTGGAGTATTAGTAGTTCTTGAATGATACGCAGCGACGCAACTAGACTAGTTGTCGCCCTGGACAATAACTCGCCTTAGCGCCCCCCCCCGGACCAACCAAACCAAAATGCTCCCCGACTACATCTGATATTGGCATCAAACAGTAACTTCTTTATTCCATTTTTTCTTCAAGTTAAAGCTTGGTTTCAAAACTGTAGTACATATTTAAAGTTTTAATGCATGATAAAGCACCAAATTAATTAGTATTTGATGGCTAAATAATCTTAGAATGGCATGCTTGACATATTCTTATAGTCTTATCATAATAACGGCAAATCACAATGTTTTGGGAATTATATCGGGATGCGCATATGTGTAGAATGAATCAACAGTGTGTTACTTTAGAATATAATGTTTAATTATAACAGTCAAGCTGTTGTCTCGAGTATTATATTCGGACATTTTGCAGATCTCTTAAATCGATGTAAGTTAAATGAAAACACAATAATCCGGAACTAAAATTTAACTTTACGGGTTCTTTTGGCTGCAAAGGTTTTTACAATGTCCTCAAAACTAGCTTTGAAGCTAACTTATGTTCTACGGATATGATCCTAAGGTTGCTGAATCGTAGTTGTCTGATAAGTTTTTAAGGTATTGTTTTATGATCTTTACTCTGCTAGAAGTCCTTCCCTTGCCTTATAGCGAAAATAAATATTTGCCCAATTTTACCCCCCCTCCTAATCCGTCGCTCGGGGCACAAGCCCCGTTCTCTTTCACCTTATTTACGTCACTGATGATATGTGTTGGTCCGTGGCATTGTTCTGCAGGGATGTATGTAGTGATGGCTCCCACGTCTGTAAATCCCCCTGGAAATCCCAATTTTGCTGCAAATTTAGTCAAATTACACTATTAATATAACTTATGATCATATTGAATTTTGGTCCCCTGAAATGAATCCCTGTGTACGTCCTTGTGTTGTCCTGTAATCCAATTCTAAATTATTGAGAACGATTTAGTGTAATAGGAAGGATCTATAATATGAAGGTTGATTTTCCATTATGGTTTACGAACTTGCCTTCTGCTCTTGATTCAAGACCCGTTCATGGTTCAAAGCCCACGTTATTAATAATCATTTCCCTCACAATCTGTCTGTTGTATTAGGATACAGAACACAAAAACTTGAAACAGAAAAAAGTCAAATTGATTGATTCGTGTTTGGAATTATTTTGACAACAATACGTACTTTTAAGTCACGCTTCTTTCTAAGGCGAAAAGCTTAAGCTTACATCTCAAGCACTGTAGTGTTAAACTTTTAAAATAATCGTACATTAATTAATACATTAATGAACGGAATAACTAATTAACTGCACGCATAAACCTATTGTAATAACAAGTGCGTACTAGTAACACATACTTGTCTGTGTGTTTGTCTAAAATATTATTCCAGTAAAGTGAAAAATTACCAAAACATCTTGTTTTGTACCCAGACAGTGGTTGATAGTGTTTCCATATGTAAACAATTATGTAAAATAGTAAAAATCGTTATTCATCAACTCCGAAAGTCCGGGTTACGACGTGATTGTAGCGAAACAAGCCCGGTTTGAAGTTAATTTTTATGGTATCCCGCTAGTTTACATTTCTTATGGTCTTTTTTGTTCCATACCTTTACATTAAAAGTTACATATGTGATCATAATTTATGAGACGTTTGCATATTGGTAGAGTGCGACATCTCACAGTGTATACTTCATATCTTATATACAAACTTCTCATTAAAAATAGCTGAATATGTGTTTCCACGTTTTCTAAAATTTAAATGTTGAAGGAGGGATTGGTCAATTTCTTTAATATGCAAACTACCGTTTCCTTATTCAGAAAACCGCAATGTAAAGATTCGCTTAATTTGGAGGTATGAAATTTGATATCTAAATTTTCAATTAAATTCGAGGAAATAAGTACTAGCGCTTATTCAAAAATTGCGCCTTTCGTCTTGTAGAGCGAGGCAAGAGGGTAATTTCTACAATAGTAAAATTCATATAAAATGTGGAGTAACCACACACTGGAATAGTTTTCTTCCACTACCAATCTTATGCTAAACTTTCCTGTTACAAACAGCGAGATACGAGCAGGCTCGTATCCAAGAGGGGGTCTAGGGGTCCGGGGGCCCCTAAACTTTTACTGCCACCATAAAATTCTCACGTAAGCTTGCAAATGAACTATACTATGGTAATGAACTATAATATGGTTGGATCGGCTCCCTCCTAATTTCTATCAACTCCCCCTATATTTTTGGGCTGGCTACCGGCCTGGGTAAGAGTATAATATCATTATAAAAGTATAAATTTCTCTAATAACTAGGTTAAATGTGTGTCCCAAAGCGCAGGCAACCTAAGGATGGATCCGCACAGAATTCTACTCAAATGAAATAGAGCGGATTTAGAATTATCAGTGACCCACTCAAGCAGAGAGAGGTTAGAAAGCTACGAAGCTCCACGCAAGTTGGGTGACTGAGGTTAGGAATCTTACAATGCTCCAGGCGAGCAGAGTGAGGTGGATAGAAGGTCTTAAAAGTTCTGGCAAGCTAAAAGAATTGGGTTAGATACTTCTCAAAGCTCCAGGCAAGGCTAGATTTGTAGACTCTGTGACATCGATTGTAGTTATGCCAAAATAAGCAAACTGTGTAAGACAATTTTTTTTTCCATCTGTCAAAGAAAAGAATCTCATCAAAATGGCCTATCTTGTTGTTGCTGAAACCTATACTTTTGGACATCGTGGACATGGGAGGACCTGGGCGTACCCCTTAATGTGGTGAAAAGTGTACATTTCTTGGAGCCATGTGAAAACCTATCGTTTCAAAGAACAAGAGTAAGGGTCACCTAATATTCTGTCACAACCATCAGGAGTATGAATACTGAAGATTTACGTCTGGTACAGAACGAAGCTAAAGTTCTCATGATCCTTCCTTTATATACCATGGAGAGGAATACGAGCAGTTGAAAGCTGTACAAAGAGCGACTGACAGAGGACAGGTTAGTACTATAATAACGCACTTGCGCTGCTCAAATTGAACAAAGTTGTCTAAAATCAATGTAGCGTATTACCAGGTGAACATTTTGAAGTCACTATACTATCATGAATGATATTTCATCCCTATATAACTGCAACGCATTTCGCGATGACACTCAGCAGTACAAGGCGTGTAATCATGCCGAAAGATCAATGATGATGAACGTGAGATGAGAATTAACGAATACTTTTAACAAACATTCCTGTATAATCCTCTGATACAATCCCTATGGATTTATGTAGGTTGTTGCAGGTGAAACGAGCGTTGAGAGTAGAGTCATGAGGACTTGACGGTCCTTGGGAAATTTCTAAAAAAGATGAATAATCTTGATCAAACGTGTTTTAACGCAGAATCGTTCAGTGAAAACTGAGATGTAAGGTGATAACTAACAGGCGATCGTTAAAATCAAACAGAAGCATTGGTGTCTTGGAGAAATTATTCTTAAGCTAATAACTGTGATTACTACAAACCTAAAGCGACCTGTGTATAGTACAAATAAACCATATAATTTCAGAATCAGAGGTAGTAAAAGTATACACGTGTGTCGAATTGGCGGGAAAATATTTAATTCTGAATCATATATCTTACATCCAGGTAGTGGCCTGTAATTAGTTAATGTTTCAAAACAAAATGTTGTAAGCAAAATTAACAATTCGTCGGAAATTACAATGAAGGAACATAAATGAAGTCTCTATCGATTAATAATCAGAAGAAAAACTGGTATTTAATGAAAATTCATTTCACTACTAAGACAAAGGCGACTGGGATTTTGATCTGCGTTTGAAGAACTAAGTTCTCAAGAGAGATTCCTATTAATCATAAGACAAAAGAAAGTTTCCTGTGTGTATGTAGAGTTCATAATGAAGTGGAAGATCAAAAGGTTCTAGTTTAAAGAACGTATTTGTAACGTTAGCATAAGAGACGAAATAAAAAAAGAAATACTTATGAATATAGATTGCTTCATATAATTGTACATTGTCTGATATTGTGGATAGCTGAACTGAAACACGTTTATCAGTTTACACCATTTTATAATACAGGGTAGAGCAGAGGAAATGCATGCCTTTTAAATTGCTAGTACTCGGTGACGTTTAGGGATATTGGTTTCGAGCAGCCGTTGGCAAACAACTCAGACAATCAGTTTCTGTCGCCTATGAAGCGTTGGAGCGTAGAGTATCGTGTGTTCGCGGACGAGTAGTTCTTTAGAAATAATGATTCTGAGGTCACGGTTCAACGTCTTTTCCGTCGAAAGTTTAATGTCGAACGTAGAAGTGCACTCGTTCCAGATCGAAACACTATACTCCGATGAGTTGCAGCGTTCAGAAGCAATGGATCTGTAATAAAAAAGAGAGCACCTGGTCTTTCCGGTTCAGTCCGAAAAATGTAGACAGAGTGAAAAGGGCAGTTCATGGTAGTCCAAAACGATCCACTAGGTTGTATCGCTGGGTGTGTCACGTCGTTCGCTTCATCACATCTTAGATGATGATCTCAAATTTTCTTTTTCATCGCAATCACAGATCCAATACTTCTGAACGGTGGCACTCATCCGAGTATAGTGTTTCGATCTCGGACTATACCTCGACGTTCCACATTAAACTTTCGACAGAAAAGATGTTGAACTGTGACCACAGAGTCATTGTTTTTAAAGAACTGCTCGACCCAACACACGATGTTCTACGCTCCAATGCTCCATAGCGACTGAAACTGCATTGTCTGAGCTGTCTGCCAACGGTCTCTCAAAATCAATCTTCTCATCGTCGAGTACTAGTAGTTTAGAAAACACGTGTTTCTTCTGCTCCACCCTGTATATAATTATTTAGGGTTCTATTCAGCGTCGTATTAAGAGTTTGCCTAACAGTTGGTGCTAAAGTTAGTATTTAGAAACACGTTAGTAAAGTTACCAACGATATATATCGAAAAAGACTAGCCGCGACTTTCCTGAAGGGTTGTCCAAATACAATGGAAAAAGTAAAAGATAGGAATTCTCTCTTACACTAATTTCTGTTGATGTTCTTGGATAAGCCTGGCAAAAAAATGCTGCTGCCTTTTTGGATATAAATGTCTGCTAACATTGCTCACGTGTTTCTAAATACGAAAGTTAGCATCAGGCGTTAATGAAATGCTTAGTACAATGCTAGAAAAAACACTCTCCAGAATTCCCTTAGAGCTGTTAAGAGTAACACTAATACATTGTGGTATATACTTACTTTGAGTTAACACCTAAGCATTTACGGGTAAGACATAATTACTTTTTGAAGCCGTTTGACCAAGAACAAATCGCGTACAAGTATATCATCATTAGTTTACAACAAGTATTTACAACAAATACACACAGCCAATTATTTGAGAAAGCATGTTGCTCATTAATTAACTATAATTGAATTAATTATTTTTAAAACTTGTTCATTGTGCTTCTTAATATTACGTATAAAAGCACTGTCAAGTTCTTGTACGATATTATGTTTTCCTAAAACACTCAACTCTAATGCTGCATTCATGTGAAATTTTGAATTTTTGTGCTGTCCCGGTTTTTTTTCTTTTCTTAAAATGACTTAAGTTACCAAAGCCCATATTGGATCAAGTCCCATGTTTCTCAGAGGACAACAAAGACGGACGAAAAGCAGAACAAACGATATTTGTTGCTTCATATCCACAAACCCAATCATAATTATTATACACACAAATATTGACCTTTTCTGTAACTCAATAAAACTAAGAACTATGTAATAAGTCATGTTACTAGAACTCGTTTTCCTTTCAAATGTTGACAATGTTCAAATCCAGGACGTACTTCTGAGGGGTTGTAATATTGCTACTTAGAGCTACTGTAACTCAGTTTCCTTTGCCACTTGCTGACTTGAATCAAACCTATTAGTGGATTTCACCTGCCATTATTTTAATTTTCACTTTAATTTCAAGTTGATGAACACGATTGGTATCGTATTTTGCTACTGACTAAACTGTAAACAAGAAAATTAATTTAAAGGTTCCCACGCAAGCTTTTGTGTAAACACAGAACAGAAATTCTTAGAATACTTATTGAAAATAATCATGGTCTAAGTATCAGGCATAAACGTATTCTAAATAAAGTACTTCAGATTTCACTCCAATAACAATACTTGCTTGATCAGAAAGTCATACCTACATTTGGCAACACTGGCTGCAGAAAGTCTGCCAGGTAAACCTTGGTATTTCAACTAAATACAATACTTTAGGGTTCATAAATTGTAACACCAAATAACACATGTGGTATTGTAAGTTTTGGTTTAACATTTTGATTTGAAATGTGAAATAACTTAACATAGTGCCAATTCAAAAATAAAATCTTACTGTTATGGTTAATAAAATATATAAATTATTTATTTGAAATATTAAAGACATTTTGTACTTAAATGTACGATCAAAAACATTTCAGTATGTACCAGGAAACTCAAGTTACGTTAGAAACCAAATACAGTAAAACCTGTCTTCAACGGACCCTTTATTAAACGGAAACTTGTATTAAACAGAAATATTTCACGGTCCCATGAATTTACTGGCGAAAATTGTGTTAAATTCCCTTCATTAATTGGAAACTGTATTACGTGGCCAACGGAAATCAAAATAAGCCTCTTAGCGGAAAATTTCAAGTTTCGGAGTGCAACATTTAGAAGGTTTCCAAACATCCTATGACAGGTTAGATATTTTTAGCAAAACAGACAGTGTTGCGCAAACGGAAGCAGACACAACGAATATAATGCTTTAGTTGAGAATACGGAGAGTCTGAAAGGAGAAGAGGAGGTGGAGGAAATATAGAAATAAGGTATTGAGTTGGAAGAAGAGTGTAGACTAATATAAAGACTTATCAAGATTCTGTCAAAAGCTTAAAGGAACTACAACATTTGCCTTCTGTCGAAATGAGACTGATATGCTTAGTCTTTGTGGAAAGTTGAGCAGACAAGCATCGGTCTTACGAAAAAAAAAAAAACTCCTTGTCTACTGGAAAAACTAAGTTAACATGTGCACAACAGTTTTTCTGTTCATTGTAAGTTTTGCGTGTAATAATTCATAGTAGAAATAAATATTGTAAAGTGACTAAGGTACGTACATCGTCTTATTCTATCTCTGTATGTTTTACGCACTCTTTTTCGTAGGTCTATCTTCCTTAACCGGAAACCTGCCTTTAAGGGACATTTTTGCTAGTCCCTTTCGATTCCGCTAAAGACAGGTTTTACTGTAATTTCAAGAAATACCAAGATCACAAATATCCACAAGGATGTGTTACATACTATTTTTCTTTTTTTTTTTAATTTCCAGTGACTGAAAGTAGTTCTTACAACAATATATAAACTTAAAGAAATTCAAACAGATTATTTCTATTCCTATCCGACATCGACGACTGTCATGTTTTTATTTTCGTGAGATTTGGGAGACAATTCCGAATCTCTGAAAATGTAAGTTACAAACTTTTCCTAATTGATTCTTGTCTCTTGAGAAGTAATTCTCATGGTGGTCTCTTTTAACAGGCCTCAATGTTAATAAGGTTCTCAAAAGCTATTTCTTTTGTCAATAATTCTCTTTAATTCACTTGTTCATTATTATGAATAAATAGACAAAGATAAGTGCACTTAATTTCTCATTAGTACTTCTTGATTACAAACTGTCTGCTATGCTTTGTAAAGAATGTGTATTTCGCATCAAACTAACAACTATGTAATAAATCATGGTACTAGAACTGTTTTCCTTTCAAATGATGACAATCATTAGTTCAATTTATTGAATGCAATATAAGTATTCAATGATAATGAGTTTTGTAGAGCTTTGAAATGAGATAAGGATGCTATCACTAGCATGGAATCTATACTACCGATATCATACTTGTTATACAGATTCATCTCACTCTCAGTAAACCTGTAACACTAACAAAGCCTTTATTTTAATAGAATAAACATTATATTGGGTTCGTACATTCACGTAGCCAAGATTTGGTAATAGGGGTCCGTGACATGAAATACTGTGGTTATCACATTAGGCGCTCGATAATTCTAAACTATTTTGCTCTCAATATATATTGATTTGTTAGGACAATAAAATGAGGGTATATTAGTAGTATTTTAATAACAAACTATGAAGAAATCTCGAGTAAAAGTATGTTTAAAAAAAAGATTTTACAATATCTACGTTCCTTCCTCTGTTCATTCAAATATAACAATTTTCCTTCATTATGACCTCAACTATTATAAAAAAGTACATATCCAATAATGTCTTGTACAATATTTTTCAAAATATCTCCGTTCCTTTCTTTGTTGAATCAAAAGTTAATAGATCTTGTTTTCCAGGTAACTTTTGTTTTTATCATTCCGTCAACTACTGTCTGTTACAAATGACAAACTAAAGGAGCAGTAGATCACTGTCTCTGAAGTAACATGTTTTAAACTGCAGAGAAGCGATGACGAGAAGTTACGATAAAAAAAATGTCCACACGATTACAAACTGCCACTATGTTTTCTAAAGCTTGAAATTTCTCTGAATAATAGGAGAAGTTCTGAGAATTCTGTAACTTTTCTAGAAATTTCAAATTCCCTGACTTTTTTCCAGCTCGCTCATTCGCCACCATGTATTGCAACTAATTCTGCTAATGTGTTCCTCGTAAGGCTGAAGTGAAGAGGAAACAATGAGAAGGGCACATGCGGACAATGCTGTACTCAAGTTTGCGTATCATTGGCTACTGCTTATTTAACTTGTCATTTGGAACAGACAGTAAAACACACGTCATTAACTTTCCCATTCTGTCCCTAACAAATATTTAACGCTGATTCTTCTTTCTCTCTTTTCTTTTTGTTTCATCCTTCCTCATTCTTTTTCATTTTTGGTTTCGAAGGGGGTCCGGACTCCCCAAACCCCCGTTGGCTACGTGCCTAGTTGGTAACTGTTAATTTGGTGGTATTGCAGAGTTTGTGAAACAATGTTTACCTGCTGATACTTGCATGGTGCAACATTTAACCACTTTCTATTTATTAGTTTAAAAGTTACTAGGGGATTTCAAAATTCATGGTTTACCCTGTAAATGTGATTTTAAGTTAGCCAATTAAGTTCTGTCGTAACGTCGTCAATTCTACTTGTATTGCATCTTCTAATAAAATAATGTGCGTCTCCATATCACAAGAGTAATCCGGAGTAAAAAGTACAGCAATATTCCAGAATAAGGTGGTAAACCAATTTGAGTCATCAAGTGAATAAAAAAAATAGTTCGTTGTTCGCATCCTTTTTTGCATTTGTTGTGTGTTATACAGGGTGTCCCAAAAGTAATGATAAAAATGATACCACAGGTTCCTGGCACCGAAATAAGAAAATGTTTGTATGACCTATAGTCCGGAAGTGGACAGGGTGAAGCTAGAAAGTTTTAAATGTAAGGGAAAAGGAACTTCACGCTTAGGGAAAGGAGCTTGCAGACTTATAAAATCGCATTGAAAATAAGCGTGAACAGTTACGGAACACACTAGGAGTGATGCAATGCATTCGAAACTCATGATGAGCACGTTGCATAGACGTGGGAGGACAGCACTTTGAACATTTTCTGTAAGTACGTTTATTGTTTACACGTATGACTTAGTAGTTTATAGTGCTACTCTGTGTAAGATATAAAGTTACAAATAAAGTATGTCGTTGTGGATTCTGCCTATTATTTCATTACATTACAAGACTAGTTATACTTTGTTCTTATATCTACCGTCTATCTGCAAGTTTCTATTTGGTATACCACTTTTCATTGCCCTCTGAGAATATGTAATTATGCTAAGTAGTCTTTTCTTTGATTCCCATTTACATGTGCGTGCAATCGTACCACGGATAACATTTTCTTCTGTATGGTTTTTATGTTTACTGCACCGTTTCATTACAGTTGCGGGACAGACATTCGGTGTATACCTAAATGACGTATGGAAAATCTCTGATGCAGTTAGGTAACATACGTTTAACATGTCAAGTCAGGATGATCGTTATGTATTTATGAATCTCCTTCCAAGCTCGTATATTTATAACGCTGGCAGGTGTAAAGTTCCTTTCCTCCCCACACACACACATTCGAAGCTGTCTAGTTCCGCGCCTATCTACTTCCGGATTATACGTCATATAAACTTCTTTTCTTGTTACGTTGCCGGTACTTTTGAGACACCCTGTATGTGTTACATTCTATGTATTTTGTGTCTTTTCTAATTAACGGAAAATAGATTTAAGTAAAATTTACAGCCTGGGTTAAAATTTGTGTACCAGGCTCACAAAAATATAAATATATGCCAATATAAAATTCTTGAGGACAATAAATCTGAGTCACCTAACTTTATCCCCATTCATCGTTTTGGAAAACGACAGTATGTGGCCCAAATTTCCAGCGTGACGTCTAATCACCAGCCATACCACAATCTACAGCAAGAGTGAAACATTGTATCACAGACAGACATTTAGCATATATGAATGACTACCTGCCCGAGAAGCTTTTGGTGACTACACGCGCAGTTTTTGTGAATACTTATGTTTTGAAAGCACATTGTTCCGAATGCCCCACGGCCGCTGTTGATACCACGATCAGTTATAATTTTTAGTTTAGTATTCGAACCTTTAAGTATTATGAAATCGACACGTCCCATCCTTCAGTCTGTCTGTTAAAAAAAATATCAGACCAAACACGATAAGAGATGGAGAGCAGCGATATTTCAATTTGGGTTCAACTTCCCTAGAATAAGTTCCAACTAGTGATGGGTAAATTTAAGGGAAAAATATTTTTCGGGAAAATTCCCTGGGAAGATTCCCCAAAATGGGAATATTCCGGGAATTTATGTAAAAACACAAAGAAAGTTTCACCCTATTACTATATTATGATTTCAAAATAAAATTTGATCTTATTACAGTACACTTCTTAGAGTTATCTCCAGAGGATTCTTTAAAATGTACATTCTGAACGGTATTATGTTATTTTATTATTATTTTATGTTATTTAGAGACTACGCATAAATGTGTCTACTTCCAATATTTTTCATGCGAGTAAATACGCAGGGGAAACATTAGATATAGAAAGTCCACATGCCTTTATACCGTTAAACAGTTGAAATTTATGTGTAAGTGGATTTCCTTAATTTAACCCTACTACTAATATTATAATCATATTAAATTTTAAAATATTATAAATAAATTAGATTGCTATCTGCTAGAAAACATACGTAGACTCTCAAGAAATTCATAAGGTTACCAGTTTATGGAATGGCACACTTACAGAATGTTGATTTGAGGTACACTGTGCTTCGCTACTGTGTTCTTATTGTGTACTATTAAATCTCTAATTTAAGAACATAGGCTATTTCGAACAATACGTATGGTCTTACAAGAACTCTCCAACAACGCTTGGTACATGATTACACACGTAAAAAGAAGGAAACAAATCCTAATTAATATATGTCCGGAAACACCGGTACTAATGAAACATCCTGAGGAGCCACCTTAATTTTGATATGTAAACATTACATTTTAAAAGCGTATGTATTTACAATTACAGTGATTTCTTTATTCAAGATCTGATTCTTCCTCAGAGAGCGAAATTCGAATCAGAGACGCCAAACAGACTGGCGTCTATTACTAATTTTGGTTCGGGGTGTATTTATAGTACTTCACCTTTATCTCTACAGAATTTGTAGATTACTTTACAAACTGGTTCCTTTTCATCATTTATAAATTAATATGTTGCTACTTTCAAATGCAAATGGAAATGCAAATTTAAAAATCATATTAATTAGTTAAATAAAATACCGTCAACGAATTTCATTTTTTTAAACCTTCAAATTATTTAACACCTAGAAGTAAATGATAATAAATGAAAATAAAGTAATTACTCACATTTTCTGATAATTTGGAAAATAAAGTAAAGGAATGGAAATAAATTCCTTCCCGGGAATTTATATGCCAGGGAAAAAAACCGGGAATATTCCCACTGCCTATCACTAGTTCCAACTTCGCCCTTATCTTTGTATGTTAACCGCAGAATAGAGCATAAACTCTAAAAGACAAAGAAAAACATTTTCTTACAGCCCAGATTTAAATAAGCATACTGTGGACCTATAATTTAGAACAAAAGAACTTCTTCGGCATACACAGAAAAATCCTTTCTCCGGACAGCGGTATATTGTATATACAAATATACGGTATTCTCTTGCTTACTATAGAAATCAGTACGGAGCATACGTTATTCGTTAGGTACTGCCCTTAGATGTTACATCATGCCGTTACAGGATGTATGACATCTAACAGTTTTCCGTATATCATATGCATATACTTTTGTTAACTTCGTCAGCTACATGTTATATACGTCCATTTGCATGTGAGATCCTGTCCGTCTATATATTTTGATACGGAAAGTATTTATAGATGGAACCCTTATACGGAAATTATTATGAAACATGTGTTTTCAGTTATACGTCTGCTGCACGTTAAGCCCAAAAGCTACAGTAATTACGCATCTAATCAATCTTTCTAAGTACGCAACCTACAATTTTCTTTCTCAGTGTATTTCAGAGAAACTTCTGTCAAAAGTACAAAATTTGGGGACAGTTGAATAAGATTGTGAGAGATATTGCAGATGATAAATCTGATTATAATTCTTAAAATTATTCCACAAAGGAAACAATTTGTAACGGATATTACAAAGTAGAAATATAGGCTATAAAGTGAAATTACATAGATATTAATTTTCTCTGAAATTATAGCCAAACGGAGTCAGTACAATGACAAAATTTTTAAAAATCAATTTTTACATATTGTGTAGTCCATAGGTTATATTATGGTTTCAGAAATAAACCAGTTGAAAATGCTCGAAAGAGCATTGCCAGAACTAACTTAAAAGGAATTATTGTTTCGAAATTCATATGAAATTGTGCATTAAATTTATTTGATTAAATTCAATAGCTAATATATTTACGTACTTGGAATCTGCATATTAGAGGATCTATTGAATTAGATATACTATATTGAGCTGTCACTTTTTGTCACCGTATATATACTGAATATGTAGATATAACCAGTGGTCACGGTTACTATTTGGTACCAAAATGTTCATCATCCTCTTAGGTATTTATCAACACTAGTATCATCTCTCTATGACTTACGGTTCCCGAGATATGGTTCCTTAAATCTCCCGAAATGAGAACTTTTTTTGGTGGGGGCCAATATCTCGGAACGGTAAGAGTGACCCGGAATATTCCATCACTTCTTTAAGACAGTTTCAGATGCTTCATCGAATGGAGGACTCAAATTGAAAAATTCGTAAATAACACAAACACACAGAAATAAAAAACAATCAGTAACGATGTTTTGAAGTTACTTGAAAATAACATGCTTTGATATGTTTTTTACGATGATTTCGAACGACCAATTCTCGATTGTTGGAACAGCAACAGCGAGCGCTACATCGCTCCCACTGAGCGACAATTGATTACAAATTGCCCTATGCAGGCCGTCGTAAACATTTTTTAAAATGAGGATTTCTTTTACAACTGTAATAAATGTCAAAATCGATTTCCTGCATTAGATTAAAGATCCCAAGAATACATGTCATCTTCTTCGTTAACTTTACTGAAACTAAATGTGATAAACTTCTGGTTTCGATATTTAACGATACAGAGCAAAACAATGAGATAACGAAATTAAAATAAAGGCGTTTATAGTGCGTCCAGTAAGAGAACGTCTCTGACAGCTCGCAGTGACAAATGACACTACTCGTGTGTCAAGGTTTTTCTCGGCGCAACTGTAGTGGCAATTTAATTAATGGTATAAGACAGAGTGATCGTGGTTGGTAACACTGGTATCAAAGTAGGGGCTGCAATGTCCTACCGCATGTGGTAAGAAACGTCAGAGACCATCTCTTGTTAGCCGTGCTATAGCCTTCTAATAGGTACTATATCTTCTGTTAGCCTATGGAATCAAATAAACTTCCCGATTATTCCATCTTCACACTTTTCTCACTGCTAAAATCGGAAGTGGTAGAAACCTACCATCACTTCTGATTGCTGAATTAACTGAGAAAATATCACACAATACAAACCAAATTTCTTCACGTGGTTCACATGTATCAATGTTACTTCTTTTGATGTCTTTTTTTTTACATTTATTTAGCAGCTCAAGAGTAGGTGGCTCAGATCTAGGAATATCTGATCTGCTCTTAAAACCGTTTCGACCAGTGTACTATCATTGCTCTTAATATGATAACTCAGGACACTATGCTTGAATTATATTGAAAAGTATTAAAAGGTCTTTCCTAGCAAGATAGTGAAATCGGCTCTTGATCCAAATTGGGTTGCTATTCACACAAAAGGTTACCCTTGACCTAAAACTACCCCCCAAAAAATTTGACCCCCTCCTCTTACATGCTCAAAATTGAACATTTTTTTAAAATTTTGGTGGGAGTGGTCCAAAAATTTTGAAAGTTTCACACACTGTAGATATTATCTAGATACAAGTGATCATTTTTTTAAAACTATCGATTAGTATTTTCTTTATTTTTTTGTGTGTTGAAAATTTCAAAAAAAAATGTAGAAAAATTTCTTGGGGTTGGACACGTTCCTGATTTTTTGGTAAAAACTATGTTGTACCCATATGTACAACATATTTTTTTCGGGCCTGAAAGTGATGGCAATATTGTCAAAAAGAAATAAAACTGAAGACAAAAGTGTTTTTCGCACAATTTTTCCACCATTTTAGGGCCCTCAGGGTGAAGGCCTTTTCAAACAATTCTTTGCCAAAATCCACAATTTTCCATTTTCTTGCGTCCCTTCTGCTTGTGTCGTTCTTTGGCTGCTTCGATTGTGTTCATTTCGGAATAAAAACACCAACTATATTTCTGTTACAGTGCTTCCACTTCACCCGACTCGTGCAAAGTTAAAACTTCGCGTCGGTTTCTCGTATCTATCAGTGCTTGCCTCAGTGGTCGCACACAGTGGCGCTCTCTACCGGTAGCGCTCTCTACCGCGAGCTGTGTGTAACTTTGTTGTGCAAGAGTCGGGTGAAGTGGAAGTACTGTTACGAAGATACATTTGGTGTTTCTGTTTCGAAATGAACACAATCGAAACAGCCGAGAAACGACAGAAGCGGAAGGGACGCAAGAGAAAGGAAAAATGTGAACTTTGGCAAAAGATTGTTTGAAGGGGGTCCTCACCTTGAGGGCCCTAAAATGGTGGAGAAACTGTGAAAAACACGTTTGTTTTCAGTTTTTTTCTTTTTGACAACGTTGCCATCATTTTCAGGCCCCGAAAAAAATATATGTTTTTACCTAAGAGTATATAAAAAAATTTAACCATAAAATCAGGAACGTGTCTCCCCAATTTTTTTCCACATTTTTTTTTTTGAAATTTTCAACACGCAAAAAATAAAGAAAATATTAATCGGTTGTTTTGAAAGAAAACGCACATTTGCATCTAGATAGTATCTACAATCTGTGAAACTTTCAAAAGTTTTGGACCACTCCCACCAAAATTTAGAAAAATGTTCAATTTTGAGCATGTATGATACGATAATTCGGAAAGAAGAGGGGGTCAAAAATTGTTTTGGGGTAGTTTTAAGTCAAGGGTAACCTTTTGGGTGAATAGCAACCCAATTTGGTTCAAGGGCCGTATTTCACTATCTTACCAGGAAAGACCCTTTAGAGAGTATGTATGTGTTTTCTGTAAGATAATTAATAAATATTAATTCTATCGTTTTTTGCTATATAGTGATTAACGATAAAACCGGAAGTGGTTTATTGCCCGATCGGACATCACCTCCATCAATGAGCTCATTTTTGCTTTTGTCTACCTACACTCTGGCGAAAATTAATAGTAGTCAATTAAGTTATTCTTAGGACTTTCTGTCTCCCGGATGAACAGATACACGGACTACAGACCGAGAAAATACAGTGGGACTACGATAACTTGAAGCTGAAGGCAATAGACAAAAATTCGAGTTCTGGAG
Source organism: Thermobia domestica (assembly GCF_964235325.1). Lineage (NCBI taxonomy): Eukaryota > Metazoa > Arthropoda > Insecta > Zygentoma > Lepismatidae > Thermobia > Thermobia domestica. Next base: position 198,823,950 of record NC_137467.1, read on the forward strand.
TTTTTTTCAGAAATCAAGGTTCGAGATACCAAGGTGACTACGACAAAAATTGCAGATACCGAGGTTCCGTGTTCCTCATTAAAAGTGATTAAGTTTTTTCGTTCAACCTCTAGAATTCGAAATTGCGAAAGTTCCTTAAATTAAAAAAGTTGGCAAGTAGATATTAAATACTGTACATGTATTGTTTGGAAGGGGCAGTGGCGTATTTACGATTTTGATTCGGAAGGGGCCTTGCTAGCTTTCGGAGGGGGGGGGGCTTTGCCTGGAAATGTGAAAATTTTGCAAGATATTTAATTTACTTTACTATAGCAAGTAAGATTTCGGGGGGGCTTAAGCACGGAAGCCCCCCCCCTTAAATACGCCACTGGGAAAGGGAAAGGCCTTTCATGTTTAGATATCAGGTAAACACATAGCAACAATAACTGGACTAAGCATAGATATATAGCTTCGAGTTATCGAGATCACATCAAAGTAAATTCGAATTATAGAGATAAACTTCAACTTGTAGAGCATCACAGAAACAAAAGTTCGAGTTATTGAGATTTTTAAATATGATTAAGAAATCCTGAAAATTCGACTTATCTAGGCTTTAATTGTTACACATTCTACTTATAGACGTTATTTTAACCTCTTACCACATACCGTGCCATATAAGGCACATGCCCTTTTCCTCCTCGCTTTACCTTTTTTGTGATTTATCAAAGGCATCAAATGACTCTTTTGTCTGCTGTGTGAGATACTGACGTGTATGAATAAGAAATTTTGGTGTCATCTGGCATGTTCTTTGTGAGTTGTAAGCGTGTCATATATGGTACTTACTTATTTCTCGTCGGAATTAAGTGAAAAATCTAAAATTCAAGTTTTTATTCCTTTTTTTAAGTTCCCATATGAGGATTTCTAATACTGATTATTTGTTTTCGCTAAAAGAAAAAAAATACACAGAAAAGGGTTAAAATTGAGTGTTGTCGAGAGTTCAAGATAATGTGTAAAAATTCAACTTAAGGAATTCGAATTATCGAGATCCAACTGTATATAAAGGAGTTTTGGTTTGGTTTGATTTAGTTTAACGTCCCTACTAGGCTAAAGGGGATGTAGACCTACTGATTATAGTGGTATCACAATCACTTTGGTCGTTGAACTATACCCCACCCGGAAATCGAACCCGGTATCACGCGAACCGAGGTCAAGTGTACTAACCACTAGACCAAACGGGGGTTGAAACGAGTTTTGGAAGCTACACCAAACTCTATAAGAATAAAAATAATAACATTGCCACTTTACCCAATTGATGTTGCACGACCAAATTAAGAACTAATGACCTCCTTTGGTTTTGTGACACAATACTATTGTACTGCTCTCTCTCCTTCATGCCTCATGGATAGATGATAGTGAATTGGAGCTCTTTCAGAGTAGTGCACAGCAAGGAATGTGTTCATACAATTCAATTTTAATACAGATCAGAAGTCTCAGCGTGACCACCATTTTTGAGTATTAGTTCAACACCGGAATTATGTGATGCGGTCAACACGTGCCTGATGTTACCGGTTTTTCACATAGCTGGTGTTGAGCGGTGTAAAAATAACTCCGAGGTGGTGTTAAACAAATAGTTGAATGAACAAAGGAATTTGGACCTATAAACAGCACCACGGTGTTCTTTCAATATATATATATTGCGTTGTTAACAACACAGCTCCCATAGTGAACACAAGGTATTTTGATGTATTAATATTGATAACTGTGTTATTCATGACTGAACCACGAGACGTTTGTTTACTAAGAACAATGAATTACCAAAAATATCATTCAAATTCTTGTTAACAAGCATATTGATCCATTACATAATTTTAGCATGCATTCCACCTTGCAAGTACAGTATGCGGCAAAACAAATAGTACTGAAATCACACTGTTGACATTTATTTATTTATTTATTTATTTTGCATCGTAATGAAACATAAGAAATGTTGTCAAATATAAGTCAACTAAATGTTACTCAACACATTTTAAAAGAATTGTGACTGTACATCATGTGTTCAAGATATCGACTGTTACGTTGCACACATTCTTCATAGCAGGCCTGTAGATCGATGAAGATGTTAGTAAACACAGATTGCTGGAATGACAAAATAATGACTGAATTTTCTCTCTTAACTCCAATATAATGGCAGAAGGTTATCTGTTCTTAAAATTGCTTCGTTCAGCATACCGCAAATGTAGACATCTGGAACCGTGAGGCCAGGGGAGTGGAAAGAATACAGAAAATCCGTTTCACAGGAAACCATGCGATGTCCAACAGTTGTGGGTAAGAAAGCAAGTGACTCACTTGCGTATGAGCAGTTGCTCCGTCTTGCTGCATCCATTGTTGATGTAACGACAGACATTTGATGCGGCGAAAACGCAATCATGAGAAAATGGACCAATAACCAATTTTCACTCAGAAAGCATACTTGCCAAATCGAAACATCGAAGTATATACCATTGTACTCTTTCTCGCAGACCACTTATACATAATTTATGACTTATACTATTCCCTCAAAATATTCGTTTCCGCTTCACAAGAAGGGGGATGAGTTTACAAGTGTTGTTCTTTGGAAACTGTAGAAAACAAACACTAATGATGCACTAAAATCACTCCATACTCAAGATAACATGTCAGAAAATTGATATAAGCACTGCCATTTTAACAATTTACCTAAAACCACAACAAAGGTGAAGTAATATTAGGATTGTGTCAAAATTTAACACACGTTGGGTTGAATCAACATTATCATCTTTTACTGTGTAGGTAAAAGAACATTTATAATATTTTGAAAAACTGTTTTGTTATCACAAGCTAAAACATAGGTTTGAATTTAGTCAATTTTGTGGACAGTAGACTGCTTCTTCTCTTACCGACCATCAGTTGGGACAATTGACGAAGCAGCCACCAGGCGGCAGCACGAAGGGCCAATGCGGTCTTCTTGCAATCCAGCATTTCTTCGGGACAGACATGTCGACAGCAAACGGCAGAAAATGCAAGGCAGAGGGAGATCATGAAGATGGCTTATCACCAGCAAATTTTTGGGCACAAGTATTATATAACCTTTTCTTTCTTTCATATTTTAACTTGAGTCAGAACCCTCAGCTCTCAATATTTTGTAACCTTAATAACAAGAGATTTTGTTCATATAAACTTTCTCTTATCGAAATATTTGTTTCATTTTGCTCTAATGATTCCTGCGATTGTGTTTGACAGTACCTATTGGCCCAATTACCTATGCTTACTGCTGAGCCAAGTGTGCCGTCGTATCCATGGAAGATAATACATGCCTAGTTTCATTACAATCAACTAATTTTTACGGGACTTATCGTGAAACAGGCACAAATGTCAATTTAATCGAAAAATAGGAATTTACTACTTAAAATCAATTACTCTGATCAAATTAATTTGCTTTTGTTTATGTGAAAATTGAGCTTTTTCCATCTTTTTTTTTTTTAATTTTTCATGTGAAAAACTGTGAGTTGTTATATTTTTCTCATTAAAATGTCAAAGAGAAACTACGAAAGCTTCCGGGCAACCAGATCTCATTAATTAGAAAATCCGCAGTCTGCAATTATTCCTAATAATCCTGAATATGTTGATCAAAGTTTAATAGCTTTTAACCAAGAAATATTTCCAGAGTAGTAGTAATTGCCCTCAACTGTCAAAATGCATCTCTACTGATATTTGATTCTGGGATCTCTCGATAATAAACAGGTTGTATGTCTCAGTATATGCAATAAAACGCATTTCGCATTTTTTTTAGTATTCGGATTCTTAAGAGAACTGTCAGCAACGTATAGGCTCCTAGGCTTATCACTAAACTAAACTTCTTGCATTAGAACCGATAGAGATATATAGTCGAAAGCAGATCACGTGCGAGTCGGTGACGCATGATGAGTTCAGTAATGTATTGATCACGAAGTTTAAGACCCGTGTATCGTAAGAACAAGAAAGTATCAAACCCATAAGTAACAAGAGTCGGTCATCCGAGGTGACGCTTTTGACGTCGTTATACTAAAGGCCTGAAGTGACCTGGTAACTCTGATAGACCCATGACCCAGAGTCACCCGGTCCGAACCGTTAAAACCGAACCGGAGTGATATTACAAGACCTGGAAAACCCAAATCGGCTGACCCAGCATGATCCAGAAATTAGGAAATACCGTCATACATAGAGAACTGTGTGAGGCTAGTAAATAACAAGAATCTTCCCTCTTTCTGTCTTGTAAGTAAATCATGTTCTTTCTCTCTTGTTCCTTATGTCTGTGAGTGTGATCAAGCATTGCGCTGAACGATAACTACAAGTTTTATCAAGACATATTTTTAAGTTTTATGTCCCACGATTATATCCTCTTACGCTAAGGGAAACAATGATTAAGGCAAATGAATGATGTTGGAGTAATTTGTGGAATACGAATGTGGCACAAAACAGGTATACCTGGGAAAACTCAGGACACGCTATTGTCCACCACGAACTTATTTGCACGGAAATCGAACCAAGGACTTAACGCACCAGAGGTAAGCGATTCATCACCGTCCCCCAAGTTTTATCAGCGTATGACCGCATGCCAATTACAGAAAATGTGTGAAATGTGTTTTTCTGATGAGGGATTGTCAAGATTTAACCAAGCAAACCTGCAAACCTTGTTGTTTAGAACACAAAACAAGTCTCTGCAAGTCTCTTTATTTAGGATATGTTTATTTAGGATTACTGTAGTACTTGTCAGTGTGTGAAAACGGATAAACATCAAAGTAGAATTATAATATTCAACCGATTGTATTTTAATTGAAATATATTCCACCGGGAATAAAACAAATGAATAGTGAAGCTGGAGTAGTGGCCATCGTTAATCAACTATAAAATTCTACTACAATGAAACAGAGCTGATATTTCGGCAGCTTCAGTGCCGTCGAGTCTGTTTGGGCAGCCGAGTCTATCTCTGTCCTCGGGTCTGACCGGGACTTAGAAACGATACGCAGATCCTGATGACTCGGACTAAAGTTATGACACAATTGACCCTTCATCCATTCCATCACTAGAGTGCATATGTTACCAAGATGATCATTTATTTGGCTCTAGACCGCAGTCTGCTATTTCTAACTGAAGGTAGTTTACGAATTGAATAACGTCTTGGATGAACAAATACATACACATATTAGGATTAGGGCTAGCATTATGAATTAGATTTCTGAGCTTTCGGTGTCTATGGACATGTTAGCCCGTCACGTATGAGAGATGACGTTCCTTGACATCGTATTGCTCAGGAATTGGAGAGGAAGAAAGGAATGGGAAAAGGAGGAAGTAGCCTGGGACTATTATGTTAGGTATCATCCCGGCACTTGCCTGTATTATCTCACTCAGGGTGTCTTGCCTGAAAAAAATGTTCCTAACTGAGTGTCCGACCGGAAATCGAACCCATCACAGATAGCAACAAAGGCGAGAACGTTAGCGACTATGCTATGCTGGGCCACCATACTGATACACACATACCGAGACTGCCTTGGGTTATGTAGGTTTCCTTATATCCCAACTCCTGAAGCTACCATAGGCAAAGAGGTATTCCTACAACTACCTACTACGAAGATTGCTGGAGGCGCGGTGGCTCAGTGGTAGAGCGTTTACCTCCGGTGCTTGGGATCCCTGGCTCAATCAAAGCTCGTGCCGTGTGGAATTTGTGGTGGACAAACGCCGTGCTCGTGGATTCTCCCAGGGTTCTCCCGTTTCCTCCCACTTTCTTCATTCCACCGTTTCATTCATTTCTCATCATCACCATCTCCTTTAGCCTAACCGGCATAATCATGGGACATCAAACTCAAAGATTTCATTTCATTTTTTTCCTAGAGGCTACAATGTGTCAAGGGTAGTCCTTAACTACACTATCTCGTGAAACTGCGATGAGTAATCGAAATATTCTTTTAATCATCGTTCGACGCCGCTGTGGGCTAGGACATATTTATTTTTTTGAATCTGAATCCACTTTGCTTGTACTGAAATTTTGTCTTCACATTCTAAAGCTTTGTATTTATTTACAAGAACTTCGTAAATTTTATAACATCTTATTTTTATAATAAACAGTGAAGATTTCCCGGACTTTTTATTAGACTCTACCAAGTAAAATATTGCTATATATACAGACATATGTTTGTGTGTTTGCGTGTGTTAACCTAAACGTAGGATGGACATTCCTTTAGTTTGCTCCCTTATTCTTGATATATTGCAACCCCAAACAACAGGGTTATATCCACGGTTAGAGAAAGGTGCATGATAAGTCTGTTCGGATTACAATTCTTATGAAAATTGCCCTGAAACAGCCAAACGGACAGACACACAAATCGTAATCAAGTCGAATAGGGACTATCTACTTTTGTTTGAACTAGAAAACATACACTCCTAGAATCCTTCTTTAATCCTCTGTTAATCCTTAGCCTTTTTCTCATTATTTGAATAGAATGCCGAACATTATACAATGTTTAAGTGATTCCATTTCAGCCTAGTCTAATATCAATTTAGTCGTCACTGTTGGTCAGTTGATCTTCAAAGTTTGATTGTGACTTCAAATCTGTAGAAAATGAAGAGCCCTAAAAAGATATAGATATATTCTGTTTGAGTTTATATATAAGTTATGAAAATCAAGAATGACCAGTCTGTGACGTATTACGCCTAAACAATAAGTGTGCAAGGGTTTACTTCAGTGTTTAGTAATTATGTGATACATTACTAATTAATCTCAATTACTAGCGATCGGATTTCTATGACTTAAAAATTAAACAATGATAAAATATGCATTCATTTATGCCCTTAAATGATCTAAAATACACAAAATGGCCACAAAACTAAATTATTACTAAAAATATATTTTTATAAATAAATCCCTAAGAATGACAAATTTCTTAAGAAGATTACATAGTTATTATAATGTGAATAAATAAGGGCAAAGCTCTGAACCATAGATCACCGAAGATTACTGGCTCCGTAAGAGAACAGCTGAAGGCCCTCTCTTCTCGTTGACTACGCTGACAATTTCTTTTTAGTAATGGCCGACACTCGTCTAAAATAAGACCAGGAATATGTTTTCATATCACTTCGAGCCCAAATATGATCCACAGCTAAGACGACGTTCAACTATGCATTTATATGATTAATAAGGATAGTATTTTTTTTGTTCATAAGAACCAGACATGTATGTATGTATATATGTAGAAAGATACCAGGATGAAAATATGGGATTAGAGTTTAGAATTTAGATTTCTGGGCTTTCGACATCTATGGCCATGCTAGACCATCACGTATGAAATATGACGTACCTCGGCGATCACACTATCCGGGAAAGGGGAAGGAAGAAAGAATTGGCGAAGGAAGGAAGCGGCCTGGGACCTACATGTCAGATACCATCTCGTTATTTTCCTGCTGTAAATGAAGAAAATCCAGGAAAACATTACTCAAGACGGCGGGCCTGGGAAAGCTTTTTACATACCTATTTTGAACCCCACCGGGAATCGAACCCGGGACAGCTCGCACCAAAGGCGAGAGCATTAGCTGGGCCACATGAAAATGTCCAGCATGTCATAAAAACCCAATTATTAGTCATCAGTAAAATGAGTTAGACCTTTAACTATTGAATCGCTTCATGCTTACAAATTTTTTGTGTACTTTTTTGTATTTATTAAGTAATTATTTAACTAGGGATATAATTTTCAACTTTAACTGTGATTATTCTTGTGTGATGGAAATGTTTTGATTTGGCAACACTGTCACCTACGGAGAGGAATTCCTCTTAACGCTCATAACAGCAGCCGTTATCATTAGGAGCGAAGTGTGTCGCCAGAATGAAAAGACATCTTTGCATAGAATAATTTGTCGAGAGGTTAGGTAGGGGCTCTCTTTGTTTATGTATGTATGTGCCACGCGGATAAAATGATAAATGGTAAACATCTTCCCGGAAGCTCAACGAGTGGGAGATCTTGTTTTGTAAAGTTTTAACCCTGCCGTTTCTCTCCCCCCTCCCTTCTTCCTCTACGCCAGCATAAAGGTTGTTATTTGAAGAAGAGAATGCAGCTGCATGGAGTGCAACTGGGAAGTGAGGAGATGATATTCTAGTTCGTGAATACTTTTGCATAGTTAATAATTTTTGTAGCATATCATAAAAGTCAGGGCTAAAATGTTTATTATAATTGGGTTTAAATTTTCAGAAGATTCATCACAGTATGCAAAAGAATTTAGATTGCTGTAATCAAAACTGAAAATTTTACGTTGAACAAATATGCCTCTGATGTGATTGATGGATTGTTCCGGTTTCTTTATTGTATTTCATTAGTGAAACATTCTTGTGTTTAAACTACGAACATAAACCTGAAAGTTTGCTACACAATACTTTAATACACTCACTGAATCACTAGCTACTCACTCTTATAAACTGTCTTATAGGATTTAAAATTACATGGATAACAAATTTCATATGTACACAGAGAGATATAAAAAGATATGATTTAAGATCGTGTATTAATTTATTTAATTTATATAGGATTATACCAGGTTGTCCATAAAGAACAGTGCAAATCTAAAGCATACTTATTTTGTGCTGAAAGACATACGAGGTCTGTTTGTTTTTTCAACCACCGTTAAGGCACAGGAAACGGGGATAAGACAAAAACGTTTGTTGAACATTGCTCAATCCTCACATCTACAAACAGATTCTGTTATTCAGTCATTCTGTAGCTGCGAAAGTGAAAACATATGGAATACATTACAGATGCACGATTATGTTCTTTAGGCCCGGGGTATCCCGAAAAAAGCCTACGGATACGATGTTGTGCACCACAAACTTACTTGGTTGGGGATCGAACAGGGGACTCCACGCACTAGAGGTAGACGCTCAACCACTCAGTCACCGTGACTCCTACGTAATATAATCAATTTCTTCAGGTGGAAAGGCATAATCCAGCCAAACCTTACCGTTGAATGTGTAAGGATTATGGCGAGAACTTCATAAGTGATGGCCATGTTCAAGGATACTGCGGACAATCGGATATTTACCAATGCACAAGACGAAAGTAGTCAAATGTGACCTTGAGGATAATGTGAATCATGTGGTTTGTGAAAAGGGTAGACTGTAGTTTCTGAACTGTCCGACCTTGGAATTTCAGATACATCAGCAGCTGCATGGAGAAATCGAATCACATCACGTAATACACACTTGGCAGGAGTTTCATGCTCGCTACTTCAAAATTATTCAACAGTAAAGTTTGTGTATCGTGTGTGAAGTAGGCAATGTCTAATAGACAGCTTTGTCTTATCTTCATTTCGTCCTCTCACGTGGTTTTTACTCTTAGACTTATTGCACATTGAACACCAAATCTAACTAGTGAGGTGGACATTTTTTTAGACTTACCCTGTGTTTGACAAAGCAATTGAACGCATGCTGGCCAAATAATACTACCTTTGTACTCTTTGTTGACATTATTGGTGCTGATGTTGTTGATATTTTGATATTTATTTATATTTTCTGTCTTTTTTTTTTCGTTTTTTCCTGCTTGTAAACATTTTCCTGCGTAAAATGTATAAGTCTGCACGGGCTCGGGTCGAGCCCGAGGGGCCGGGCTTGGGCCTACAAAGCATATATCACTTCGGGCCCGGGCCGGAGACGGGCTGTACATTTATAAATATACAACCATATTTCTCCGGCCTAACTTTGTAAATATAATATACAACGATATATATTGCACCGTTCTTTCTGGAGAACTTTTAAAGCACAACTACAAAATTAAACCTCTAATTGCTGTAAATAAAAATACAATTTTGCGTTAATTATTGGTTTTCTGTAATTCAGACTTATTTCGGGCTCATTTGATTATCACATGAGCTCGGGCCGGGCTTAGGCCTAAATGCTAAAATATATTTCGGACTCGGGTCGGGCCTCACATTGTAAATTCATGGGCTGGGCCGGGCCCGGGTGAAAAATTCCGGCCCATGCAGACCTCTAGTTAAATTCAAAATTATGCTGTATCTGGGAATTTGTTCAATAAGTAAATAAATAAGATGAGAGGGCTCGTACAAAAGCAAAATTGATAGAAAAGAAGAAAGAAAAGTTGCAAGGTTTTGTAGACATTATTTGTGTTGGATATAAGCATCGTGGGTTTACGGTAGATGTCAAATTCATAATCTTGTCCTTGCCACACGCATCCCAACATACCCTCGGTTGTCTGCTTTACTACACCAGAGATACGTTGCTTATAATTTTCCAGATCAGCTGACCATGGGAGAACTACACAGAATTCTTCGTATAGTCCCAGAGAAAGAAGTCGCATACCGTTACATTCGGTGATCTTAGCGGCAAAGTTACCTTATTCTAATATTGTGTTTTGCATTGTTTACTGTTTACACAACCATTATCACCGTGCTTTCGACGTAAAATAATATATAACTAACGAACTTCCTTTTTTTTTTTTTTTTTACCAAACTTGGATTTGTATGTGGTTTCACTACAGAATAAACAGTTTTCTTTAATTTTGAACTATTCTTTTTGAATCACTCTGTATTAACTGATTTGGGAATACAATTGAGATATATATGCCCCAATATTGATACACAAGAAAAAGCAGAATGATAGGTGATAGTTTCCAACATTTTTTTTTTAAATGTTAACACATGTTCAAAAACATGTAGTATTCACTATAACATCATTTATAACCAGCTCGAGCGACTAGATATGTAGCTCTTAGAGTAGCTAGCTACTCACTATAAATAGTAAAATATTTCCATGGGAAAGAAAATTTGAGTATTATTTGACAGTTTGTTATAATCTGAAATTAGAAAGTTTACCGAAAGATTATAAACAAAAATAATACTATAACATATGCTAAAATACGTAACACGCTTTAATTGTTAAGTTTTCCCATGCCTCAAGTTTGATTAGTAAATGTTCAGAAATAATAGCTTAGGGTTAGTCGAAAATTAAATTTTCCTTTAATAATATAAATTTGAACAGACTGCCGTTGGAGCATACATGTAGCTACTTAATTTGTATTATTATCCTTGGTAATTGAACGTTTCTACTTGTCGGAAGAGGTGTGTACGCTGAAACCAGATTATTGACGTTACAGCTATGTAGGAAAGGAAGACACGCAATATTTAACAAGTGATAGTCATTTAAGTTTATGAAAACGAAATGAAATGAATGTAATTTCTAGTTTTGAATCCCACAATATTGTACCGAGATTAAGTAAAACGCTGATGATGATGATGATGAAGGAAAGTGGGATGAATGATTAAAGTTGGAGGGAACGGAAGAACCTCGAGAGACATACACACACACACTGTGTATGTTCATCATTAAATATTTGGGACATTATATATATATGTATACAGGGTGTTAATGAACTATACCGACTAACTGTATACACCTGAATATATACATATATCTGAGAATTACACCCTGTAGGAAATACCCTGTACACTTATTGAAAATTGACCAAATATACACTTTTGGATTGTGTATGCGTGGTTTCATTTAGGCTGATGAGGACCACCATCCACAGTTTCCAAAATTTGAAATAGTGCCTCTTGAAATTAAACTTTTATTTGCGATTTTGCACAGCCCTAGCTCTGAAACTATGCACTTTTCGCCATAGCTTTTTCTCTTATTTTGATGTGAGGAACCACCTCTTACAGTTTGTCGGTATAGTTCATTAACATCTTGTTATACATATATATATAACCTAAGGGTACTCCCGTTTTCTCCCACTTTTTCATTCCACCAATTATTCCTTCATCATTCACTTGCCTTAATCATCCGTCTCCATTACCCTAATAGGCATAATCGTGGGACGTTAAACTGAAATATTTCACTTTTATTTCATTTCCAGTGATTCCCATTTGAAGTTATTGCGTGATTACTGTAATAGAGATAAGATTAGTAAGCTTATACCATCTTCGTTTCCCGACATTGGTATACCTCTATGTTAACACATGAAGTTGGTGGATGGATACTATTTTATGCACGTAGATAATACATTTATATACCACAATTATCTTTTCTATACTACATTATCCCCTCTCAAAAAAGAAAAGCAAACCATATTTATAGTTTTAAGTGTTAACCACCAATTCTTTCGTAAGACAGACGTGCTCAACTTATTGGCTTTCTCAGTACGCAAACGCTTATTGGACCAGAATTATGGAGAGTTAACCTATATGGGACCTTGAATAAAGAGTTGAGAAAAAGACTCATAAAATGCTTCGTGTGGAGTGTTGTACTGTATGGGGCGGAAACGTGAACATTAGGTAAAGGTGATGAAAATCGAATGGGTGCCTTCGAAATGTGAGTGTGGAGAAGAATGAGTTGAGTTGAGTTGATTTTGAGTTTAACGTCCCGTTCAGCAGCTAGGCTATATGAGACGTGGACCTACTGATTAACGTGGAATCCGAACCACATGAGCTCCCGCCGGGAATCGAACCCGGGCCTCCCACGCCAAAGGCGCTCACGCTAACCGCTTAGCCTGTGGAGAAGAATGGAAAGAATTAGTTGGGTCGAGGGCAAAACGAATGAGAGAGTGTTAGAAATGGTGGGTGAGAAAAGAACACTTTTAGATATTATTAGGAAGAGGAAGAGAAACTGGTTGGGACATTGCCTAAGAGGGACATTGTATCATGAGGGACGTCCTAGAGGGTATGGCGGCGGGAAAGAGAGGGAGGGGGCGAAGGAGACTACAATTAATGGATGATATAAAAACAGAAAGATCATACGCGAAGACGAAGAAGTTAGCGGAGGAAAGTGGAGCATGGGAGCTTCTCAGCTGCGGCAAGTGACCTGCCAATAAAGGCAGAATACCTATGATGATGATGAATCTATAATCTTTGTATATCACAAATAAAGATTTCTCAGTGTGGTCAATTTGATTTGTAATCTATTTGCTCTCTCTAGCTGTTAGGTGAAAATTAGTGTTGAAATAGAATGTAAAAATCCAAGTTTAAAGTATGTTATATTGAATTTAATTTATGTTAGTAATGTAAATTTTCAAGTTTAATATTCCAGATTGTGGAAACATAGAATTGAGAACTCTATTATAAAAAAATATCTCAGTTTAACGTCTTAAGATTATGTCCGTTAGGCTAACGGAGGCGAGTAATTAAGGCAAGTGAATGATAATGGAAGAATTAGTGGAATGATAGAGTGGGAAGAAACAGCAGTACGCCGAGAAAACTCACGGACACGATGTTCCACACCACAAACTAACTTGTCCAGGAATCGAATCAAGGATCCCACACACCTACAAGTCTCTACCATGGGTCAGCATGCCCCCTGAGAGCTCTATTATGAGAATGCTGATGTAAGTAATATTTGGTCTAGGAATTAATTCGTGCGGTTTTACAAAAGATGGCGTAACTAGCTTATTGTCCCATAGTTTCGTTGATCCAAACATGCGTTGAAAACTACTGTCATTGAGCATCTTGTTTAGTATATGTCAGTTGCTTGAAGCGGAAACAACAACATTTTTTCTTCAACTGAAAATGGCGCATTTTGTGCCTGATAAAGTGTTTTTGCGGGGAGTTATTCTTCATTGCTTTAACATGAAGAAAAGTGCTACCGCAAGTCATCATATTTTAGGGGAAGTGTTTGGTGACCATGCTCTAGCTGAGCGAACGTGTCAGAAGTGGTTTGCACGGTTTAAAGGTGGTGATTTCAGCTTGGAAGACCAAAAGCAATTTGGACAGCCAAAAGAATTTGAAGATGAAGAATTGAGAGCATTGCTTGATCAGGATTCGTGTCAAACGCAGGACGAACTTGCAGAAGCATTTGGAGTTGAGCAAACAACAGTTTCCAAACGTCTCGAAGCCATAAGAATGATTCAAAAGATGTCTTATTGGGTTTCACATGAATTGAAAAGAAAGACGTTCAAAGAAGAAAAACCGTTTGCGAATTGCTGCTTCAAAGACAGAAAAGGAAGGGATTTTTGCATCGAATTGTAACTGGTGATGAGAAGTGGATTCATTATGAGAATCCTAAACGAAAAAAGGCCTGGGTGAAGCAAGGTGAACCAGGTCCTTCACAACCGAAACGAGATATTCATTGTGCAAAGGTTATGCTGTATATATGGTGGGATTTGAAACGTGTGGTGTACTATGAACTTCTGAAACTTGGTGAAACTATTAATGGACACCGCTATCGACAACAATTAATGCGTTTGAAGCAAGCTCTGGCCTGAAAACGACCAGAATGGAATAACAGGCATAATAAACTTATTTATCAAGATGATAACGCTCGACCACATGTCGCAAAACCGGTCCAAACCTATTTGGAAAATGTCGGATGGAAAGTGTTACTCCACCCGCCATATTCACCAGACACTGCTCCGTCTGACTACTACTTGATCGATTGCATGAATAACGATTTGATTGGACAGCGGTTCACTTCTTCAGAAAATATCGAAAAATGGATCTTTGATTAGATTGCGTCAAAAGATGAGGAATTCTTTCGACACGGAATCCGTAAATTGCCTGAAAGATGGGAGAAAGTAGTGGCTAGCGATGGACAATATTTTTGTTAACGTATTCATTTACTTTGTTTTTGAAATAAAGCTTCAATTTTTATTAAAAACCGCACGAATTAATTCCTAGACCAAATACATAAGGATTACGGTATACTTAAGATTGTAGCAGTACGTTTGTAAAGCTAGGAGTAAAAAACATTGGTAGATGTATATTATCTTTACTGATTAGACTTAATTAAAGGCTTATGAATGCTTTATAAAGAGGTAGAAACTCTCAGCTATAAAATTAAAGAGAAGATCACATGTTAATTACAAACAGTTGTCCTCGGTTTATGAACAGAACAGTACTTAATGAGATTACATATCACCTTCTATGTTAATACAACACATTACACATAATATTATATCCTTTTACCTCTTACATATATTACTTACATAAGAAGTCTTAAATTTGAAAATATTCGGTCTTTTAATCTTCATCTCAGTTATCATTTCTTTCTTCAAGTTTTCTCCACAAAAGAATGAAGCTTCATATTGAAATCGAAGGGGAGAAAAAAGCCCTATAAGAGTCTTGAACGACCTGGTTCTGAAGGAATATTTGAAAAGGAATGACTCGCAAAATTATGCGTAGCCATAACTTATTTCTAATTAATCTTTAATCAATTCTTGTCTTCCTTGGAAAAGAATAATCTCCTCATAAATCATTCGTTTCCTAATATTCCTGGAAACGGAACACCGTTAAGAACCACGGAAAATGCACATAAACGGTGGGTGGATGGAGATTGCGATTTATCTAGAGTTAAGGTCACGTTGCAAAGAAGAGAAAAATGTGTTCTCGGTGTTCAAGTTCGTTGCGTACCGCAACTCTTTAACTTGAAAAATTGAGGAATATATACGGAATAAAACGGCCGAGAGAAAAGAAATCACAAACGGTTTGAGATAAAAGTGAGATATGAAAGTGTCAGAACATTCAGTCAAAAGGGGTCACCTAAAAGTTGCAAATTTCAAGTATGAAATTTAATACCTCATTGAAATTATTTTCTAAAAGCTACCAACAAAATAAATTTTGTAAGGAAAAAAATACTTTTTTCTACATGAGGCGCAGTTTACAAAAGGGTCAATTGTAGATTGAAGCTCCTTCGTGGCAAAACGGTTAGCATACTTGCCTTTGGCGTGGGAAATCCGGGTTCGATTCCCGGAGGAAGCTCATGTAGATTGGATACCACGTTAAGGTGTAGGCCCACGTCTCATATAACAAAGATGGTGACAGAGACGCTAAGCTCAAAATCAAATCAAATCAAATTTAATTGTAGATTCTTGCACAATCAGATAAGACTCACAGTAAATCAGCGATAATTTTTTAAAGCAGTGCCTGACACTAGATTTTTTTTTCGTACAGTTGTATCTTTTCCATTATATTTTTTAATGATGCATTAGATAACATACATACCGCTTCGACTGACACTTCACTCCACGTTATTGAGCACTTATTCGATACTTTCTCGCTCGATTGAAGTATTTACTATTCGCGCAAAGTGAGCTTTATGGTAGACAAACACCGTGTGAGTGTGTTTTCTCTGGATTCTCACACTTTCTTCATTCCACCATGTCATTCATTTCTCATCATTACCGCCTCCTTTAACCTAGCCGACATAATCGTGGGACATAAAACTGAAAGATTTATTTTTTTTTGAGTGTTTATTGGATTATGACTCTTCCTGTATCACATTTTTGTTTAATCTTCAGAAGTTAGGAGTACATATAAGAATTGGGCATGGTTATGCGACAACTCGAAGTTCAATAACACTTCGTAATAACTGTCCTAAAAAGAAGGCTTTTTTCCCACAAAAAATGTTTGCATGTCCATGATATTTTCAATGATGTATCAAAATGAAAAATGACAGGAAATCTTTAAGTTTTACGTCCCACGATTATGCCGGTTAGGCTAAAGGATACGGTGATTATGAGAAATGGATGAAATGACGGAATGAAGACAGTGGGAGGAAACGGGAGAACTCCGAGAAAATTCACGAGCACGGTGTTTGTCCACCACAAAGTCCACACAGCGCGAGCTGCGATTCAACCAGGGACCCCAAGCACGGGAGGTGAACGCTCTACCACTAAGCCATCGCGCCCGTAATGATATATCATACTACATATCTTGCCATTTAGCATTTTCGGGAGATCCCGGAACAGAAGAGCATGTTGTGTAAACAAAGTAGTTCCACTCAATGATTACGCTGGTTTCATCCTATATCACTAGCTATTTGCGATTCATAAACACTGGCCTTTTAACTTTACATAAAGAGATAATTTCCGATACATATACAGTCGATTTCACTACGTATTTCAAAATTTAGAAAATGAATTTCTTAGAAAAAGAAAAAAAAATTGTTCATACCTCAATTCGTTCCAAGTGCCAACGCAAGGCCTAGAATTAAAGTTCAAAATCTTTATGTTCAACCAAAATCCAAAATTTCATCACTTGGTGTACGTCATACCAAAGTGACCAGAACTATCAGATTTTCTAATATTTCACCAGAAGTTTTATGCAAGGTTTGTAAGTGTAGATGAATATATATGTCTATTTTTGTTTATATATGGTGAAGGATGATATCATTGTTTGTATTAGTGGAACACTTTGTGGTAATACTAGTACTAATTTAGTATTACTTCATACACGATTAGATCTCCTGACGATACATCTGTGAGCGAAATTTGGTTAATTTAGGTGACTCTTTTATCTGGATGGTTTATCTAGACACACATATTATTATTATTATTATTATTATTATTATTATTATTATTATTATTATTATTATTATTATTATTATTATTATTATTATTATTATTATTATTATTAGTATTAGAGTTTTTGCGCTTTTTAAAGGGGTTTAATACTTTCTTTTAAAGTTTGTTTTATTTTTCTACTTTTCGGTACCCCGGCAGCTAAGACACGTACCTAAACACAGGACAATAATTTCCTTTAAAATGGACCATCATACGAAGCATGAGCGAACAAATATTAGCATAAGTATCCAAATCAGTCTTCGAATCATTATAAGTATTACAGAATTATACGCAAACGAAGTTACACTTAATTAAGTTAATACTGCTATCATCCGTTCAGAAATTGTATGGTCTAAGTATTGAAGTTATGTGCAAGCCTACAATGAAGACAGTTGATTACGGCATCACGTTACGCCTGTGCTCATGTAACCTACCAAAGTAAGTACACAGAAAGAAACGTCACTGCTGTTCAGTTCCAGATGAACCTGCTGTTCAGTTCCAGATATCTATGGCAACTGAAAATATTTAGTTAAATGTCTGTTGTAAAGTGTGCAGTAAACAGTGTACCAGACGTTATATTACCTGTGTTGCTGGACTCATAGGGCCTTATGCAGAGCCGTTCTGACACGTGATTAGTGTCATACTAAAGAGTTCGACTAACATATGCTTCCTGCAGTAGTCAGGCCTTTAGTATGACGCTAATGATACATCAAAAGAACTCTGCATAAGGCGGATATAGTCCAATGATATGGCAGAAAGGTGCTTACCAATAAATCTGGCTCGGGCACTAGATAAGCATAGGTAAATACATTTAACGAAATATACTCAGTGGCCATCACCATACGTTTGGCAGATTTATCTAGAACTGAAGAACAGTGACTGTTTTCTCTGTGTAAGCATGGACAGTCGTATATGTAAGGTGACTCTGATCTTGAAGAAATCACCCCATATTCTAATCGATTGTATTTGCTTTTCCGTAGTAATGAGACGTGATTCGAATGTTAGCTAATTCAAATGCAATATTTCAAAACTGATGACACTGAATTTCTTCTGCTATGTTCGGCATGTTCACTAATTAATGAGAATTACTAATACCACGAAATCTTCTCAATTCTCCTTAGGTTAAATAAGAAACAGTATATTCCGAAAAATGAACTTTATATGAACATTCCAACTAATACAGGTACATTTCCTAAGTAAACGACGATTAACAGAATTCTTATCGCATAAAAATACATGAAAATGTTCGGACTTACTGACTTCCTTTTAACAATTAAAATTCAGCTAACTGTAAGTAAATTCCATGTTACACTATAACAATCTAGTTTTATAAAGTTTGCAGCTCATTGCATTAATATATATATATATATATATATATATATATATATATATATATATATATATATATATATATATATATATATATATATATATATATATATATATATATATAACGAAAAAAATCAACCAGTGCATCCGTTGACATGTCCCATGATATTGTTCCAAAGACTACCATTATATCCTAATCAAATTGACATGGGACCACCGGAAACATATGGTCTTTTAAATTAGTAATAATATAATATTCAAAATAATAATAATAATAATAATAATAATAATAATAATAATACAAATCGATTCATTTATTTCGAGGTTATGTGTGAATAGAACGTAAACACATATTGTAATATTCAACACGTGGTATGTATTTATAAACACAACCATGTGCTTTTATTTTTAAATAACACCACGTGTGTTTTGCTACAAGTTAAAAAAAGGCTACTTTGGGAACTTTTGACTCAGCCTAAGCCTCTTACCTTGCCTGGGGTTGTGTAAAACTTAATTTTTCTGTTCGCCTTGCGTAGTTAGCCTATAGTTTTGCTGGTTTTTAACCTCTCCACTCAGCTTGCTTGGAACTTTGTGGATATTCTTTTCTTGCCGGTCTGGTCTTCACATACTTATTTACCTAAACTACTTAGTAAATTTTATTGATCTTAGAACCACACTTATAGTGATTATGAGTTATATTGTTTTATAACAAAAGGCGTTATGATACAACTGGTTGCGGAAAAATACTCAGTATACATCTAATACGTATATAAACCGTATATAATACTATATAAACCATTTATATATATCTCGTATATAAACCGTCAAACTGAGAACCTCCTCCTTGAAATCGGTTAAAAAGAAGACTCAAGACATGGATCAACTATGCAGAGTAAAACATTCCTGATTATTACGATGAATTAATAGTAAGTAAATGAATTCATAGTGAGATAATAAATTAGATAATGAATTAATAGTAACTAACTTGATTGAAACAAAAGCCAAACCATTACCTTCTATAAACCACAAAAAATATTCCTTACATTTTTTAAATATCATATGGTTTTGTAGAAATTTTTAAATTTTATACAATTATATTGTATTTCACACTTTCTTAATTTTCATGATTTTTGTTTAGTTTGAAGTATCCTTCCGGGCATTGAAGATTCGAAACAGAAGCAGAAAGAAAGAGAAAAATATGTTACATGATGATTTAGTAAAGTTTGCCCAACGAATCTCTTTTAAAACAAGTAATTTTTATTTTGTTTTTCCTCTTCAGTTTCCAATATAATTTTGTTTGTGGCAGTCCCACTGAGATAACAGAAACTGATCTCTTAATCTATTGAGAGAAAATAGAAAAAATGAAGTTTCCTTATCTTTTGTGTTTCTCTCTTTTTTATCTGATTTCTTTCTTGGCAGTAGTTCGAATGACTACTTCATTTTTTCGTATTTGATTTCCGTCTCTTTCATTTCTTTGACTTGATTCAGCTCGTTTTTTCCCGTTCCCTTGCTCATTGTACAGTGACGAGTCGCCACTGTTCTATCTTCTTCCGTCTTTCTTGTTAGTTGATTCTTTTCTGAATGGTTGTTCCGTCGCGTGGTCACTTCCATTTGAAAGGGGAAAGGTCAAAAATATATAGAGAGCGACTTCTTGATTTCTAACTCAGAACTAATAAGATTCTCTCTATTCTGACACTGATCTAACATCTCGCTTTCGAATCGATCAATGCCACTTCCCTTTCTCATCTTTCCCACACTACTACTACGTCGACTCCCTTTCAGAAACACTCAAGCTTCCTTCTCTTTCTTCTGGCAGTAGAATAGAGGGCCTTCATAAGCGTGGGAAAATTTTGGCCTACCTAGAAATCGATGTCATTTCCTGGAATTGGGAGGCAAGTTTCGACAAGCCTTTAGTTGCTATGGTCATAGCCTTTTACGGCTACCAGAGAAGTGCGTGGGAAAATTTTGGTTTATCTGAACGTGTATGAGAACAGTTTGTTGTTATGGTGATAGTCTTGGATGGCTTTATCGTCTTGGGTGGTCATACTCTTGGAGGGATCATAGTCCTATCAGTTATCATGATCGAAGCTTCCCAATTGATTGATTGATTTTTGCTTTTCGTTATGTATTGAATAGCTAGAGGCTCTTGTCCTTCATAGTCTTGGATGCTCATACTGTTGGGCGGATCAGAGTCCTATTAGTTATCATGATCGAAGCTTCCCAATGGATTGATTGATTGATTTTTGTCTTTTCGTTATGAATTTGAACCCCCAAACCCCTCCACTCCCATTGCTTTTCGTTATGTATTGAATAGCTAGAGGCTCTTGTCCTTCATAGTCTTGGATGCTCATACTGTTGGACGGATCAGAGGCCTATTAGTTATCATGATCGAAGCTTCCCAATGGATTGATTGATTGATTTTTGTCTTTTCGTTATGAATTTGAACCCCCAAACCCCCTCCACTCTGTCCTGCGAAAAACATAAGGGAACGTTGTTACTATGCTCATACTCTTGGACGGCGAAGCTTCCCAATCGATTGATTGATTGATTTTTGCTTTTCGTTATGTATTGAATAGCTAAATGCTCTTGGACGGATGAGAGTTCTATTAGTTATCATGATCGAAGCTTCCCAATTGATTGATTGATTTTTGTCTTTTCGTTATGGATTTGAACCTCCCAAACCCCTCCACTCCACTCCCTCCTGCGAAGAACGTAAGCGAACGTTGTTACTATGCTCATACTCTTGGGGCGGCTACCGGATCTTGATGAGAGTCCTTTTAGTTATCACGTTCGAAGCTTCCCAATTGATTGAATATCAAGTTCGAAGCTTCCCAATTGATTGATTGATTTTCGTCTTTTCGTTATGTATTGAATAGCTAAATGCTCTTGGACGGATGAGAGTTCTATTAGTTATCATGATCGAAGCTTCCCAATTGATTGATTGATTTTTGTCTTTTCGTTATGGATTTGAACCTCCCAAACCCCTCCACTCCACTCCCTCCTGCGAAGAACGTAAGCGAACGTTGTTACTATGCTCATACTCTTGGGGCGGCTACCGGATCTTGATGAGAGTCCTTTTAGTTATCACGTTCGAAGCTTCCCAATTGATTGAATATCAAGTTCGAAGCTTCCCAATTGATTGATTGATTTTCGTCTTTTCGTTATGTATTGAATAGCGAAGAGCATACTTAATATCTTAAAATATTCAATGCTTTCTCATCGAGAATCGAACCTGTACACTAAACGCAAGACCGGTGCTTTACGATTTAGAGTTGAATTAATTCTTGCATGAAAAAAAAAAAAAAAAGAATTTCATGTATTGGTTTTAGCGTAGCATATGATATGTACATTGTTCGAAGCTCTTCATTTCGAAGCACTATAACACTTTCAAGTGTTCAATGCCCCCTTTCTCTCTCTTTTTATCATCGAGAATCGAACCCGGACCAAAGTGGTATTAAAACATAAATAACAACCATAAAAATAAATTTAAAAAATACAGCATTACATTATTATTATTATTATTTTGGGAGTGAAAGTGAAGCAGACAACTAACCTTGATTGTAGCTTCGTTAACTTATGAAATAAAGATTGTACATCGGAATCGAACGCGAGACCAGTACTTCACGATTTAGAGTTGAATTAATCCTCGCACGGAGTAATCCAACTTGAGGTGGGCACTCTATCACTGAACGTTAGTGCCTCGCATATAGATTAGATTTTATTAAAAAAAACTTTTCGTCCTTTTTTTCTAGTCGTCTTGTATTGGGTAGCTAGATTCCCCCCACCTCAGCCCCCCAGACCTATCTTGTAATGCTAAGAATAGAAGTTCCCAGATTTTCTGCGAAGAAAAAAAAGAATGCTTTCTCATCGAGAATCGAACCCGGATCCCAAACGATCGTGGTCTTTCGTAAGTGTATGGTACATGAATAAACAAGATAAAACTATTTAATGCTCTTTCACTAAGAATCGAACTAGAGTAAAATAATATATTTGTCTTTATTTTTTAGTCTTTGTCTTTAAAAAAAAAGAATAAAGTTATAAAGTGTATTTATTCATAGTTGTTTCGTGTGTGATAAAGAAACCAGATTCTACAGACACAGACAGTCATACATATATACAGCGTCAAAGAAATGTGTTTTCCCAGTATCTTTTTTTTCTTTGTCTATTGCTTCGTATTCAAGAGAAGAGAAGATTAGCTTATCGGAAAGCAAAACACTGACCTACCTACCGCTTTATTAACCAAGCGATGATAAGAAAACGTTGCATTGAAGTGACAAAATGTCAGCGAACACCGGCTGACGTTTGTCTGTCTGTCTGTCTGTAGCATATGCTAGGAAGATGAATAGACCAATGAGTCATTGTGTCCCCCTAAATTTAGGAAAGGGAGCCGCCATAAGACTGGTAATTAGGATATATGTATATCACTAGTAACGGAACTTCTTGGTTTATTTTTAGTAATAATAATAATAATAATAATAATAATAATAATAATAATAATAATAATAATAATAATAATAATAATAATAATAATAACTTCCAATTTTAAGTTTCATGAATATATTGACTAGACTGAAGAAGACGGTGATGATGAGAAATGAATGAAATGATAGAATAAAGAAAGTGGGAGGAAACGAAAGTACACCGAAAAAAACCTACGCACGTGTTGTTTGTCCAACACAGAAAGTTCACTTGACGGAGGGAGCAGGGGTTTGAAACCAGGGCCCCCCCTCAAACACCGGAGGTGAACGCTGTACCATTCAATCAACGTACACTCAAAAAGTGGGAGGAAACGGAAGTACTCCGAAGAAAATCCACGCATACGGTGTTTGTCTACCTTAAAATTCATTTGTTGAAAGCAAAAGTTGAACACGGGGGAAGGAGGGCTTCATGCTCAACTCAAGGACCTATGCACAAAAGATGAACGCTCTTGTTCACCAGAAATTTCACTTGTTAGCTAGGATCGAATTAGGGATCCCAATGCATCAGAAATATTCGTTCGAGTCAAATCATAGTTTTACGTCCAATTTTTATGTCTGTTAAACTAGTAATTTTGTCTACCAGAAAATTCACTTGTCTAGGCTGGATTACAATCTGAATACACCATACATCAAAGATGATCGCTGTACCATTGATTCACTAGGGTCCCCCACCTGTGATGAGAGAGAGAGAGAGAGAGAGAGGTCAAATCATAGTTTGACAAGAGAGCCAAAGAGAAAACTCATAGATACAATGTTGTCTAACACACAAAGTGAGTTTTACGTTCCACGATTATGACTGTTAAACTAATGATTTTGAAAGACGGAACTTTATGATGTGAATGATGTAATAATAATCATAGCTTGTGCGTCTTAAATTTTTGATAATATGTCTACTTGTTTCGCCGTTTGTCTATGTATCTGTAGTACGTGGAGTCCAGACGAATAGGGTACGAACTGGTATCGAACGAGGGACCCCAAGCACTTAAGGTGAACGCTTTATCATTGAGCCACCGTTCCCCATGGAACGAAAAAAAATGAAATGAAATCTTTGAGTATAACGTCCCACGATTATGCCGGTTAGGCTATGTGTACTATGCTAATGGAAAACGAACGAGGGACCCCCAAGCACTTAAGGTGAACGCTCTACCACTGATCCACCCTGCCCTCTGGAACGAAAAAAATGAAATGAAATCTTTGAGTATAACGTCCCACGATTATGCCGGTTAGGCTGAGTGACGGCGATGGGACAAGTGAAAAGTGAGTTTTACGTCCTACGTTTACGTCTACTAGGCTAATGAAGGAGAGGTGATAATGAAAAAAATGAATGAAATGATGTAATGAAGAAAGTGGAAGGAAACTGGTGAACTCCGAAGGGAAATCCACGCATACGATGTTTGTCCACCACAAAGTTCATAGGGCACGAACTGGGATCGAATCATGGACCCAAGCACTTGAGGTGAACGCTCTACCACTGAGCCCACCATGCCCTCTGGAACGTAAAAATGAAATGATAAGGACGGTTTTCCGAGGACAGTCAATAGCATCTTTTCGTTAAGTTGTAAAGGAAGCAGGGGATTTGTGGTCACTAAAATTAATGACAAGTATATAGAAAAAAAAAGACGTGATTTGAACACGGGACCTCATGCACCAGAGGTAAACACTCTACCACTGAGTCACTCAAGTTAATTTCATAATTTTCTAATGTTAATAAGAGTGAAATCTAACGTTAAATACACACATACATAAGTCAACGAACTGAGAGAGAGTTTCTGCATCTGCAATGTCTACTTGCAAAGAGCAGAAAAATAAGATAACAGAACATGTTTTGTTTTTCAATGTTATTCTCCAACTGTCGCGTCAACATTATCTTAGGTCATGGTTTCAGACAACACGAAGCGAAGATATGTATGTGTGTGTGTTTTAGGTAATATTAAAACAGTGTTTGAGATCTAATACTTGACAAAACTAGTGTTGCTTATACATCTCGGATGTCGTTACCTATGTACACATGATGTTGATTGATTTTTGAGTTTAACGTTCCGTTCAGCAGCGAGGCTATATGCACCACAAAGTTCACACGACGAGAGTTAGGATCGAACCAGGGACCCCAATCACAGAAGTTGAACGCTTTACCACTGATCCACAGCACCCCACGATTTCAACATGGGGCACAAATCTTCAAGTTAAAACAATTGTCTATTCTCAAATAAGAGAACATTTCTCTATTTCTTTAAGTTGATCTAGGAAGTTGAACTTTGTATAGTTTTCTCTATATTATAGTCTAAGCTGTATGTGATATTACTTTAAAAGGACGAAAGTAGTTAAAATATTCCCTATTATTATCATCAATTTCTTTTAAAATGCTCAGAACCCCCCCGTCATAGAATTCGTATACTAGCTATGTACACAGGCGTACATCAAGAAATTTTTTGTTGGGAGAGGTCCAAGCTTTGGGCGACGAGGCTCAAACACTACAAGTATCTGTGTAGTATTGAACGCGTATTATTCTACACTCGAAAAGACAATAAGTACTATCTAAGTGTATATCTTTCTGTCTGTCTATCTGTATGATGAGTATAATCGTGGTACGTTAAACTGAAATATTTTCTTACGTTTCGAACGTAAGAAATATGTGAAAGTTTGTGTGTGGTTCAGTGATAAAGCAATGACTTATTCTTTCAGATGAATACTTAGTATAGTGGAGCATTGTTCCGCAACCCAATGCATGCGTTGCTCGCTCGATCTCCGATCAAATAAGCTTATAATTTTTTATTACTAATTGCCGCCCAGTGTGGTCGACTTTCGAACATAGTGTCCGTGAGTTTTCATGGTCTACTTATATATTTTTATTTTACTAAGTATTCATTCATTCATTCATTTGTCTTAATCATTCGTCTTCCTCAACATAATGAGCATAATTTATTACTAATTGTCGTGCACTGTAGCAAAGTGCATGCAGTCCCTAGTTTCATCTCCGAACATGATGTCCGTGAGTTTTCATGATCTACTCATACATTCTCATTCTACTAAGTTATAGCAAATTCCGAACTCGTTATCTTTCTTTTTTTAAAGTAATTAACTGAAGGTGTGATGATTGACAAAATGAGGCACGGATCGCCATTAAGTTCCAGCACTTGCTTTGCTTTGTACAGGATGCATATCAAGAAGCTTCAGCATATGAAAAACGAAGTACTGGTTGTAAATCCTTTACCACTGAGCCAGCACGCTCCTCAAACCCCCCGGAGAAATAAAGATACCCCCACAAATATACCCTTTCTCGGTAAAAGGACATATGATTAAGACGAAAAAATATTAGTTGATAGAATGACAATGTGAATAAACGTTATATCACTGAGACATCATGCATCCTGAAATCCATTGAATTTATGAGTAGAAGAACAATACACGTACTAGAAAGAAAAGATACATGTTCTTCTAACCTGACATAATTGCTTTAGAAAAATAACAAAGTAGAAGTAAACAGGAGAACTAATACTCACATTTTTTTTTGTTTACCACAATTACCTATTAACATGAACTCGGATTGAGACAGGAACCACAAGCACCAGAAGTATTCACTTTACCCATGCCCTTATCCACAGGGATGACGAGCGCCCCTAAAATTATCGCGGTAGACTTGCAAATGAACTAAAATATGATTGAATTGGGTCTTTCCTAACTTCTACTGCCCATCTCCCTACATTTGGGACTGACTGTTGTCAATCTATCAATGGGACTCAACCATTGATCCATCATGGCCATTAAAAAATTAAATTGTGATTACTCATCACTCTTTTACAAAAAGTTACGAATACCGTCAGCGAACTTTCCATTGTGATAATACCAAGGAGACAGGAGGCTAATGAGGTAATGCTTAAAATTACTAATATTTGGCGAACATGTGAGCCATGATTAGCAACCAAAAATTGGCATGTCCATGCTCCCTTTTAGAAAATTTTGTTCCAACTGGACCTGATTCAAAACGTTAGTGGTTACATTAGATAGTATTTGCAAAGATGTGATGTGCACAAGAGTAACATGTAATCGTTTCTTAGAAAATTAATTACTTTTCAAAACGAAAGTCTAACATTAAAAATGAATCGAATGACATCATTAAGATTGAAATCTATTGTACACGTTCACCATCATCATCTTTAAACATCGTAAGTTTACTTAAAAAAAAAAGAATGAACTACATACGTGTGAAGATAAATATTAAACCAAGACATTCATCAACAAAACTGAGAAGTGTTAACGTGATGTTCTGACGTAATGCTGAACAGCAAAAGATAGCATATATCTAAAGAAAGAAACACTGACCTATCCTATATACAGAAGGAGTAGCAATGTAATATTCTGCGAAATAATACATGATGCATTTTTATATAACTCTGCACATGTCGACATCAGACCCGCAATTTGAATTACTAACGAAAAAAGGTTGCATCACGTAATGACCAATAAGTTTTGATCTATATTTGTTGGAGATACAGTAGCATCATTATTACGTATAGTCATATAATCTTCCTGTATACACGAAAAAGAAAGTATTCTTCAGTTGTCAAATTTTCTTTTTCGCATTAATTCGTGAACAAATGAATTAATCTGTTTTCACGTTATCTTTGGAATAGTTATAATTTGATAACTTGTCAAGTCAGTACTGTAATAGGAAAAGAAATTTTCTCAACTGACTGTATGGGTGCTAAATGATTATCCGCGAAGATGTATTGCTTTTTAAGACAAATAAGAAAAGGTAATTCAAATAACAAATTACAATAGTCTTGTGTTACGTTTTTTGAACAAATCTGAGAAAGTGGTTGGATCTAGTAATGTAGTATTCTGTGATATAATACATGATGCATTTTTACATAGCTCTGCACATGTTGACATCAGGTCCACAATTTGAATTACACTATTAAAGATGTACCTAGACTTATATTCGGTTAATCAATTCTGTAACTGTAACTGGTCACTTACACTTCGAAAAATTGCACAAATCTGAAATTTTCAGATGAACCCTTATTGCGAAAAAAAGTTGCATCACGTAATGGTCAACAAGTTTTGATAAGTGATGACACTACGGATAAAAAAATATCTATATCCTCCTAACTCTAGCAATTCCCCACAAAGTCACTGCTAACAGGTGTAATATAAATAAAAAATCATCGTTGATAATGGGCTTGCGTGTACAAATTTCTAATTTCGATATCGTTTTTCTAAAATATATTGGATCTTGGATCAAGTTATCACAAACTTTTTTGAACGTACCTATGTTTTTGTATCATCTCGAATTTGAAAATGTACTTATTGAATTGAGACTTGCCTCTTTTTGTATCGAGAAGTTTCTCTCGTTTTGTTGGCAATACTAGTTACCATAGTAATAGTATTTTGAGGTTTCAGCGTTAGATCTTCATAATAAATCTTTCAATCCCCCTTCATTTGTACATTTTGTTTCTACTTTTATATCTCTGTAGTTATTAGATAAAACATAAAATGTGAACGTGATTTAAAAACAAAGATAGAGTAGGAATATTGAAAGAAGCATTTAAATAAGAAATAACCTATCTTGTGAATCTTTGAATAAGAAGTTAGAAACATAAACTCTACTCACGCACACACGATGTTTGTACATCACAAAGATTACTTCATGGGAACTGTGATTAAACCGAACCTGTACACATCATTTGAGGTACAATTCATGCTCATTCCTGTTCTTTGTTTACTGTAATGAAAAGGTATGTTCTAGGTCAGATCACCAACATTCCTTAATATTCCGAATTTTCTGTAAATTTTGTCTAATGTGGACATCTTCCTCATCACAAAAACTTGGGCGAACTAGTATTGCTCATAAGTCTCGGATGTGTGTGAATTAGTAATGCTCATAAATCTCGGATGTTTCTGTATTGTCTTGAGTTTGAAAATACATCGTGTTCGTGCAATTACTATATCAATTTAAAGCTTTTATATATACCACATGTGACATTAAAACAGTGTCTGAGGCTAAAACTTCAGTGAACTAGTATTGTCTATGAGTCTCGGATGTTTCTGTTTCATTTCGAATTTGAAAAAAAATGTACTTGTCGATTTGCGACTTATCTCTTTTTCGTACCGAAAAGTTTCTCGAATCGTGTCATATTTTGTCAGACAGTGAAGATAGGAACAAAGGAACCACTGGATGGATTATTTTGCAAAGAGGAATTACATCCTGTGACGTTATCAAAGATCTAGATATTCTATGCTTGGTCGTCCTTCTGCCTTTCTCTCTATCAACACGGATTTAATAAAAAAAAGTCGTGAGAAACACTAAAAGTATTTCACATTATTGCTTATATTTCTCATGGTTTTCCTTTTCCAGTCTAATAAGACCATGATTCCAAAACGACTTAAAATGAGCTGAAGGAGCGAGCCATTTATGAAACTCGACTCGACTCGAAACTCGGCCTGAAAACAGTAACTCGACTCGAAACTCAACTCGAGAAAATTACATTTGACTCGACTTACGCCTATCCCTAAGATTTACGCATGTAACCTACGATTTTACGTACGCTACATAGTTTTTTTTCTTTGTGGCATCAAGTCTGTATATAATTGGTTCATATTGAGCCTCAAAGTCTTTCAAAATCCTCAACTTCAGTCCATATAATGGAAATTTAACCCAATTTGAGAAATGTTGGATAATGTTGCGTGTTGTGTGTCATCTTCTTTTTTTATCCATTGACTTATAGAGGATTTATTTTTCTTTCTTCTTTGAAATGAACTGGAATGTTAATAATTTATTCTACTAATATCTTCTTAAAATATTCCTTACTTAATAAAACTAAATTTTGGTAGATCTATATCAGTTGTCTGAAAAGCATTGTCCTTTGAAGTTCAAAATTGAGAATACACTTGTGATTTGAAAATAACGCAATGAAACTTCAAATACAAATGATCTGCCATTTTTCCGGTAACAGAATTAACCTGTAACTGTAGAACAAGTATTTCAAACTTGTGAGTTGCATGTGGCCCTTGAATCATTTCTTTGTGACCATTGGTTCACCTTCAGAAAACAAGAAAGAAGTAGTCGTATATATATATATATAATGGCCCAAAAGTAGATATACATCCCCGTACTGATCAGCTCATGGAATTTTCATTTACTTATTGCATTGCAGTATATTGACTTAGCTTCTCCATTATTTGCTCTTAATTCCTTTTCACTTATGCCTAAACTCGGAATAGATCGAAGCATATAATGTCATACTTGATCAATGCAGGTATGTATACCTACTTTGGGTCACTTTGTGATACGTTCAAAGATAGTTCACATAGACAATGTTCTTAAATCAACTTCATATGACTTAAACCAGCGACAATTTGCTGTTTTCTTGGGAGATTTTGCATAAATATTCTAGGTTTCCCTATCGCAAAGAAGTGTGCTCGGTATCCTGTGCTCCACGGGTCTGAAAAGTTCCTAGAACTTGAGAGATGGAATTAGCAATTTTCTTCAAATCAAAGAACAAAGCACAAACTTACTGACGGATTCTTTATGGTTACAATATGTTTCTTTCATGGCAGATGATATTACGAAATATTTGTCACATTTTAATTTGAAACTTTAAGGAAAAAACATAATTACTGCAAACATTACGTAAATAAAACGTTAGAACACAAGTTGCAGCTCTGGGAGAAACTGTTACAAAACGAAGGCTTCACACATTTACCAATTTGTGTTAAGTATGGAACAAGTACAAGACACTTGCTTTGTACAGGATACATACCAAGAAGCTTCAGCATTGGAAAATGAATTCAAAGAAAGATTCCGCGATATCAAAGATTAGCTCTCCCTGTATTCTGCTTCTTTCTGAACTGACATTAAGGAATGATCAACTCTCAGTCCTTTCGCGTGGGAGGCGCAGGTTCGATTCCCGTCGGGAGCTCATGTGGTTCGGATTCCACGTTAATCAGTAGGGCCACGTCTCATATAGCCTCACTGCCAAACGGTACGTTAAACTCAAAATCAACTGATATATGCCACATGTAACATTAAAACAGTGTCTGAGGGCTAAAATTTGAGTGAACTAGTATTGTCTATGAGACTCGGATGTTTCTGTTTCATTTCGAATTTGAAAAAAAAATGTACTTGTCGATTTATATCAAACGAATCTACTCCCCAAATTAATAATAATAATAATAATAATAATAATAATAATAATAATAATAATAATAATAACAATAATAATAATAATAATCGAACGGTGAATTTAGTACATAACTTTTCACAAAATTAAGATTTCCTGCTCGAAGTGATTCTACCTAAGGAAAGTCTGAGATGATTTTTCGTTTCTTTTACTTTTATTAAAATGTAAAACTTCCAAACAAATGTACAAGATTAAATCTAAACCTAATAGCTCTCTCTCTCTCTCTCTCTCTCTCTCTTTCTCTCTTCAATTAGTTTTTATTGGTGAATGAATTCAAATACGATTTTTAATACAACGTAAAATATTAGTGAACTAATGAATGATACATAATCGGAAATGTATAAAATATATCACTTTCACTAAAATCACTACACTGAAAAACATATTTTTTTCTTTTCATAATAATGAATTCAAATACGATTTTTGCATACAACGTAAAATGTTACTCACTAATGAATGATACATTTTTCAGAAATGTATAAAATATATCACTTTAATAAAATCACTAGACTGAAACATATGTTTTCTTTCTTTGCGTGTTTCATTTCACTATTCGTATAATAAACTTGATAATGTATATAATTTTCAGACAGTTAGATATCCTCTTGTCACTCAATTTACGTCATAAAAATATATATCACTTTTCACTAAAATCACTACACTGAAAAATATTTTTTCTTCTTCTTTTTTTATCAACACATATCCATCTCATCGATGTCATCCACAGGTTGGGTATCAGTTTCCCCCACCATGATTGTGTTTTAATTCTGTCAAATAATTCATCCCTGATTGCTTCTATAATTTTTTGTTTACATAATACTTTCATTTCCAATTTTAATCTTTCATCATCAATGTTTATATCACCGTCCTTCTTCAAAGCCGAAGATACATTCGGAAAACTATTGTTCATTTCACTAATAATATTTTGTTCATTTACACACGTATGAATTGCCGCAAGTCCAGTACATGCAAGACATTGCGATTTCTCGCGACCCCGGAAACACACAAATCCATCAAGATGGGAGAAATTTTAGGGAAAAAGGATGAGAATGAAGAATAAGTCGATAATCATGTACATGTTCATACACTTACGATGCGTTCAACTCTGTGAATTCAATATCGTGCATGCTATGTCCCGTTAAATTAATCTTTTTTTTCCTTTGTATATTAAACAAACGTTTCCACTTTGCAAATATGTTAATAAAGCGCCATTATCTGCTTCTACTTTTTCAGTAAATCGTCCTGGTAGAATCACTTTTTGTCCTGCTTCAAAAGTCACACAAACCTTCTTTCCATATACGGTTGTAATTAATTTGCAATCTACAATACGATAGGTTTTATTAATTTCTAAGTCTTGTAATTTTGTAAAAGATACTAACGACGCTGCATTAAGTTTGGTTAATAAATTCATTGACGATGACATCTTTAACTAATGAATAATATGTTCACTCTCGAAGACGTATTCTATATGTATGACCATTAAATCACCTTGTCCTCATTATCTTAAGAATTCGCAGGATACCTTTCTTATCTCTCGATGGAAATAATAATAATAAAGGACTCTCCTGCGTGAGACACAAAACTTAATACATTCACACAGGATTGAAAATTTCCAAGCTCATCGATTTTCCTTAACATTGTGTGAGAACATGATGTCTTAAGAAATCCCACGAACAAAGATCATTTCTTTGATCACATAGGAAGTAAATCGTAAACGAAATAAGCTGAATTGCATAAATAATGAAATTTGCAACTAAGTAAGTTAACGAATAGTGTAATGAGAGAATTTACTTATCATGGGTACAAAAGATTTATTACACTAATTTTACAACTAAACAAGGGCTAATGCTATATCCATACATATCAATTATTTATTAACTTGAGAAAGGCCTACGACTCGAATATGTGGGAAACAAAATTTGAAATACCGAAAAAAGTTATTTAAACTAATTAACATATATTTAAATGAATCTAAAAGTAATAAATTTTTCTTCACGAACTTTGAGATTGGTCTGAAACAGAGAGAGAGAAGCGTTGACGCCCTTATTATTATACTGAGCATCTAGTCTAGTAACACATGAAGGCAAAATTTGTATGTGATGTCTTGTACTTCCAAGTCGAGTTGCCATATTACACGATTTAACGGATATCTTCCAATTAAAGCCTTAATTTACAACAGTGAAAACAGAATGAATCCTTTTTCTATGACTTTTATAAGGAGTTCTGTCCGACATTGGATCTCATCATAAATTTTTGTAAAAGTATCGTCGATCTTGCTTCTCGATGTATTCTATCTCGTCTCGAGAATGAACTATATCATGAGGGACGTACCCTTCGCCACAGAATTAAGATTTCTTGTTCAAAGTAATTCTACTTAAGGAACGTCTAAGACGATTTTTCGTTTCTTTTATTTTTTATTAAAATGTAAATCTCCAAACCTAGCCATAAGAACAGAAACACGACTAAATGTAGAATGTTACACATGATGATCGGGAAAACAATTGTGTGCAACGATAAAGATGAAATCTTTCAGTTTAACGCCCCACGAATATCTATTTTAGGCTAAGATGAAAGGATGATTAAGGTATTTTAAATGAAATGATATTATGAGATGAAGCGGAAATACCACATGAGAATCAACGAACACGATGTTGTCCATCACAAATTTATTTATTTAATGTCCTACGATTATGCCCATTATGCTAAGGCATCATGAGCTAATATATTCGGTAGTCGAGCTAGGGACCATCATATACCAAATGTAAGCGCTTTGCCGCTGTGCCTTCTGCTCATCTTTTCAGCACCTCCAGCTGTTCTAATAGCTAACACGGACATGTGGTGAACGTGATCCTGAGTTCGATTTACGGATGGGAGAGCATTGGAAGTCAAAAATAAAGCAAGTTTATTATGATAACTGTTTTCAAGAAACATATGAGGTTTTCCAAACGAATAAAATCTCCCCACCTCTCCCCTGCTACATTTAATATCCTTATTCAATTTCATTTCCTTATTCACACACATTATTTGATAGATGTATCAAAATATCATCTTTAGTAAATCTTATCTATTAACAAACTTATTTTTCATTACACAAACTCAGCGTTTTCGCATTCAGATTACACTATCTTCAGTCGCACGTGAGTATGTTCGTATGTGAAGACGACAACAAACATACATGTAATCTCAAATGCTGTATACGTTTGAAAATACGATATTCACGATTCATGCAATGCGATATTCCCCTGAGCAACTAAGGTCTATTCGATCAAAGAACAGTCTGCAAACAAATTCTATTCTCATGAACATTTACAAGTGAATTCGTGAGAATCCCAAGACCAAATTAGATAACGTAAATAGTTCATAACCTACAGACATTTCGTGGGGCGTAATCTTTTGTGCTATGGGAATGTTATAGCGCAATATTTCATCACGGCTTCAACTTAAGTGATTTTAATTACTTGTCATAGCAGACAACATCGTGTGAATATCCATATAATACTTTTCACATGCAATACAATCAACCCTGCTGATTTGAGCATACACATTTTTTCATCCTACGTTTTAAAACATTATGATATGCTATGAGAAGTGCTTCCGCTACCAATACCTTTAAAAAACATCCAGGAACTACAACAATCATCTTATCAACTCAATTTCCTGAGAAGGTTCCAGACGAAAATTTTCCAGACGTTTCGTAAGAAACTTCTCAAACTCTTCGCAGAAAATCTGGGAGCTTCTATTCTTAGTATTACAAGATGGGTCTGGTGGGGTTAAGGTGGAGGGGGAATCTAGCTACCCAATACAAGACGACTAGAAAAAAAGGACGAAAAGTTTTTTTTTAATAAAATCTAAGCTATATGCGAGGCACTGACGTACAATGATAGAGTGCCCACCTCAAGTTGGATTACTCCGTGCGAGGATTAATTCAACTCTAAATCGTGAAGTACTGGTCTCGCGTTCGATTCCGATGTACAATCTTTATTTCATAAGTTAACGAAGCTACAATCAAGGTTAGTTGTCTGCTTCACTTTCACTCCCAAAATAATAATAATAATAATGTAATGCTGTATTTTTTAAATTTATTTTTATGGTTGTTATTTATGTTTTAATACCACTTTGGTCCGGGTTCGATTCTCGATGATAAAAAGAGAGAGAAAGGGGGCATTGAACACTTGAAAGTGTTATAGTGCTTCGAAATGAAGAGCTTCGAACAATGTACATATCATATGCTACGCTAAAACCAATACATGAAATTCTTTTTTTTTTTTTTTTTTCATGCAAGAATTAATTCAACTCTAAATCGTAAAGCACCGGTCTTGCGTTTAGTGTACAGGTTCGATTCTCGATGAGAAAGCATTGAATATTTTAAGATATTAAGTATGCTCTTCGCTATTCAATACATAACGAAAAGACGAAAATCAATCAATCAATTGGGAAGCTTCGAACTTGATATTCAATCAATTGGGAAGCTTCGAACGTGATAACTAAAAGGACTCTCATCAAGATCCGGTAGCCGCCCCAAGAGTATGAGCATAGTAACAACGTTCGCTTACGTTCTTCGCAGGAGGGAGTGGAGTGGAGGGGTTTGGGAGGTTCAAATCCATAACGAAAAGACAAAAATCAATCAATCAATTGGGAAGCTTCGATCATGATAACTAATAGAACTCTCATCCGTCCAAGAGCATTTAGCTATTCAATACATAACGAAAAGCAAAAATCAATCAATCAATCGATTGGGAAGCTTCGCCGTCCAAGAGTATGAGCATAGTAACAACGTTCCCTTATGTTTTTCGCAGGACAGAGTGGAGGGGGTTTGGGGGTTCAAATTCATAACGAAAAGACAAAAATCAATCAATCAATCCATTGGGAAGCTTCGATCATGATAACTAATAGGCCTCTGATCCGTCCAACAGTATGAGCATCCAAGACTATGAAGGACAAGAGCCTCTAGCTATTCAATACATAACGAAAAGCAATGGGAGTGGAGGGGTTTGGGGGTTCAAATTCATAACGAAAAGACAAAAATCAATCAATCAATCCATTGGGAAGCTTCGATCATGATAACTAATAGGACTCTGATCCGCCCAACAGTATGAGCATCCAAGACTATGAAGGACAAGAGCCTCTAGCTATTCAATACATAACGAAAAGCAAAAATCAATCAATCAATTGGGAAGCTTCGATCATGATAACTGATAGGACTATGATCCCTCCAAGAGTATGACCACCCAAGACGATGAACCCATCCAAGACTATCACCATAACAACAAACTGTTCTCATACACGTTCAGATAAACCAAAATTTTCCCACGCACTTCTCTGGTAGCCGTAAAAGGCTATGACCATAGCAACTAAAGGCTTGTCGAAACTTGCCTCCCAATTCCAGGAAATGACATCGATTTCTAGGTAGGCCAAAATTTTCCCACGCTTATGAAGGCCCTCTATTCTACTCTGGCTCATTCCTCTCTCTAATATGTGTCAATTTCTCCTGGGAATAAGTTTTTAACCCTTTAGAAGTTTGCTTAAGATAGATTCTCTTGAACAAAAAGATTCAAGTTCATTTTATGTACATTACGTCGATAGAAAACTGTCCGCTTTAAAGAGTGCAGAATTATAACATGGTTTTATTTTATAGTGAAGGGGTTGTTACCATTCAATTATTTCAATATTTGCTCTGTAAACCGTCTTGGTTTAATGTCTAATACACGGCTATCTCCGTAGGGGCAGTAAGCCTCGCATCAAGATCCAAATAATGGCTCGTATTCCAATTTAAGCAATATACGAGTCGCACAGAGAGCGTATACTTTGAAAATATTCCAAGATGTCACAAGTGGGCAGACCGGAAAGCGTGTTCAAAGAAGTGGAGGAGCAATGTGTAATCATAACTTTTCCGAATGCAGTTTTGTAGAATTGGTGGTGAGATATAAAAATCTTACAGTAAGCAAAGTTATTTGCATACAGCTTTGTAGCGAGTACAAGGTACGCGGTAATCAGGTCTGACTAGTGCCGTGTCACCCTTTAGAAGTTTTCTCATTTTTTTTTTCTATTATATGCGCGGTGATCAAATTTGACTACTATCATGTTCTCCCCTTACAAGTTTTCTAACTTTTACTATTTCATGCGCGGTAATCAGGTTTGATTATGCCGTGTCCAACCTCAGAATTTTCCTCGTTTTTTTTTCTATAATATACGCTGTAATCAGGCTTAGCTAGTGCCGTGTCCCCTTTCAGAACCTTTCTTAGTTTTTCTATTATTTGCGTGGTAATCAAGTTCAATTAGTGCAGCATTCCCTTTCAGAATTTTCTCACTTTTTCTATTATTTGCGCCGTAATTAAGCTTGACTAGAGCCGCGTTCCCCTTCGGAACTTTTCTCTCTTTTTTCTATTATATGTGCAGAAATTAAGCCTGACTAATGATGTGTCCCCATTCCGAAATTTTCTCACTTTTCTATTATATACGCGGTAATCAGGATTGACTAGTGCCCGGTCCTCCTTCAGAACTTTTCTCACTTTTTCTATTATATACCGCGGTAATCAGCTTTAACTAGTGTCGTATCCTTCCTTCAGAATTTTTCTCACTTTTCTATTATATACGCGGTAATCAGGTTTGAATAGTGCCGTGTCCCCTTTCCAAAATTGTCTTTCATTTTTCTATTATATGCGCGGTAATCAGGTTTAACTAGTCCTGTGTCCCCCCTTAGAACTTCTCTCGCTTTTTCTATTATTTGCACAATAATGAGGGTTGACTAGTGCCGTTTCCCTTTCAGAACTTTTCTTTCTTCTTCTATTATATATACGGTAACTAGGTTTGACTACTGCCGTGTACTCTTTCAGAATATTTCTCACTCACTTCTTCAACTTCACGGATCTCCCACGCTTAAAGACATACACATTAATCATATTGCCAGGAGAGAACTCTCACACGAATGCTGGGATAGTGCTTTTACGAATACACCCCGGTAGTTTTTTTCATTCTTCCATTCCTCCACCAATTCTATTATCCTTTTCTGTTCAAAACTTTCTTCGTAGCTTTGCTAAAGTTGAAAATTAGTTAACAATTAAATGAACTATTTCACTATTTCACTATATAGTGACGTTCACTACCAACACTGTTGCTTACTCTAAGTCAATCACTGGTGTGTTTTGCGGGAAAGATAACTCAGTGAAACGAGATGTAACGAACAGTTTGATTTCGCTAGTCTGGGCAGCTTCTCACGTAGTGCCTTGTCCAATAAGTTCAATGAATTCTTTATAGTACGTTTCAGTCTTCTGGCTCCAAATGGCAACATACCGGAGTTTTATAAATTAAAATTTGCGTCAAATATAAGGATAAGTCTGATACACAATATACATGTTTTTAATAAAATAAAATGAAAGCTGGTTAATATTCGAAGTATAGCTGTTCATGTTGGATCGTCTGCAGCTGCTTTCCTGCCACATCGATTCCACGTCCATATCATGTCTTGTACTTATAGGCGAAAAAGGTCAGTCGTTGGTGGTGAAGCTTCGTGCCAATTTCAGAAAGTGAGCCAATTACTGAAACAGGTAGTAATCTGAAGGGACAAGATCAGGATTATATCCTGAATGTGATATCTGTTGGATGAAACAAGTTCTCTAATTTTTTGTTGAGTTTTTCGGGCCGAGTGTGAATTTGAGTTATCCTATTGTATGAGAGCGGCACTTTCGGTCCACCAGTGCAGGATATTTTTTAGCATAGTGCAGCACACATCCGATCCAACTGTTTGAAATGAAGCTCGGGCTTGATGGTGTGACCGCAAGGAATGAAGTCAAAGTGAATTACCCCTTCGTAGTAGTCCACACATAGAGGATGACCTTACGTTCGAAACAATCCTGTTTGACGTCCGGTTCTTGACGTTGACCCTTGTTCACATTCTGATTTCAGAAAACGCATATTTTCGCCGCAAGCAACAATGCGTTCCAGGAAACGCACATCACGCAGATTCTGCAGCAGACATATCCACCTTCCTCATGCCATCTAGGTCGCTTAAAAAAGTGTTTCTAAAATCAATAGATAGTTGATGTACCGGGGTATTATATTGCAATTTATATTTGGTTTTCTTTTACTTGCTTTTTTGAATAGATACTAGAAAACAAGTGGAAATATAATACCCCGGTATATCAACTATTTATTGATTGTAGAAACTCTTATGACTCGGTTAGGAAAGAAACATTGCACAACATTCTTAAAGAATTTCCAATACCGAAAAATCTAATTAGATTAATTAAGATATGTTTAAATGAATTCCAAAGTAAAGTCCGAGTAGAAAACTTTTTGTCCACGAGCTTTCACGTGGAGAATGGCCTGAAACAAGGTGATACGTTGTCGCCATTATTATTCAACTTTGTCCTGGAATACGCTATAAGGAAAATCAAAGATAGCAACCAGGGCCTAGAGTTAAATGATGTTCACTAGATTATGGCATATGCTGATGTAAATTTAATAGAGAATGATAGGAGAACAATAGAAAGAAATCCATAGGCGTTATTACACCCATGCATCGGTCCTGTTACAGGGACACCAGTTTAGAAGTACATGCGGACAAAACTTAATAAATGGAAGTTAGTTGGGATCGTAGTTCGGCAAATTATGGATGTGCTCAAATATTAAATAATACTTTTGATAAGATTACTTTCAAATATATAGAATCAATATTAACAGACGAAAATCATATTCAGGAAGAAATTAAATGTCAACTTAAAGCAGGGGATTCGTGTTATTATTCAGTTCAAAATCTGTTGTCGTCGCGAATTCTGCAAGTGAATTTGAAGCTTAAAATATATAAAAAGATAATCATGCCTGTTGTTCTGTATGGTTGGGAAACATGGTCGCTAGGGTGAGCCGAAAAAAAAAACTTCTTTTTTAAAATTTCGATTGACCTGGTTGCGAAAAGGTTGCCTCGTGTCAGTGGTAGTCAAGACACAAAATTTGGAATTTTTTGGTCAACCCCTTCCTTTGCTTCATAGGATTTGAATATTTCTATAGCCGCGGCTATGCAACCCGCACGACACTACTAAGAAAATTGTGCTGCACACCCATTTTTGTCTTAAATTTCGATTGGCCGGGTTGCGGAAAAGTTGCCTCATGTTGGTAGTAGTCTACACAGAAAATTTGGATATTTTTGGTCATCCTCTTCCTTTGCCTCATGGGACTTGAAAATTTTATATTTGCAGCTATGCAACCCGCAGGACACTACAAAAAAATGTGCTTAGGTAACTTTTCCGCAACCTGGCCAATCGAAATTTAATTTGTTTTCGGCTCAGCATAATGGTCGCTTAGTCTGAGGGAAGAACATAGACTGCAAGATTTTGAGAAAAGATCCTGAGACGGACATTCGGACCAAGAGGAATGGGAATGGCGCAAACTTCATAACGAGAAAACTATATAATTTATACTGTTTACCAAACATTGTTAGGGTCATCAAGTCTAGGAGACTCAGGTGGGCAGGTCATGTAGCCAGAATGGAAGAAAGCAGGAACGCTTGGAAAGTCTCAACTGGAAGACCAACCGGAAAACGACCATTAGGAAGGTCCAAGTGCAGATGGGAGGACGATATTAACATGGATCTAGCTGAAATAGGAATACAAAGTAGAAACTGGATCCAATTGGCTAAGGATAGAAGTCAGTGGAGAGCTTTTGTGAACGTGACATTCAACCTCCTTGTTCGATAGGCTATAATGTTAGTTAGTTAGTTACTTTTCTGAATTCGTAGATTAGACTTTGTGAATTTTATATGTCACCACTTGGAGGCATTTAAAAATATATCCTGTAACGATAATGAAGAAGGGCTACAGAGTTTCAGTCCAATACACCTAGAAGCTCGAAGTTATTTATTTATTGACCACACAATGTTAGATAATAATAAGATAAATAAAATAACTGCTGATTCTTGGGTTTTATTTCAAAAATAATATATACGTATACAAATTAAAGTGAATATGTTTATTACTTCATACGTTTTGTATCACCTGACCAATCTCGATCAAATTTTCAACATAGATGCAGTTCGTACCTGAGATGGTTTCTATCATTTCACTTTGACAATGCAACTTAGGGAAGGTGAGGAATGTACATAAAAATGATAGAAAATGATCGATATTATTGTCGAATTCATAGTTTTCGGGGTTGCTGATATAAACAGTGACACTTCCGATGCCATTTAAATTCTAATTCATCCCTTCATGTCCAAATTGTAACGTATTCTTTCTGTGCGAAGAACATGGATTCTGCTAGTATAAATATATATATAGAAAATGATGTGGGAGAGGGGAGGAGTTTCACCTTGACATATCTAGAAGCAGCAAGCGATTTCTCTTTAGGCTCACAATGTTAAGTACTAGGAAGTGAATAAACTACTGTTGATTAACAATGTTTATTTGAAAAATAAATGTAATGAAAGAACAGATATAATAAATATGCTACAGCTCGTTAGTAATAGAACTGAAAATGTCTATAGGTAGTCCAATAAACAGCTTGGCGCTTCTCAGGGGTAAAAGTTTTGATTTAATCTATTGTCAATATAGTAGTGCAACTACTATCCGTACGATGTTGAGTACTATCATTGTTGTGGTTGGGTCGCGGGATTATTGGTTCGATTCCCGATGGAAGAACATTGAAAGCATTATGGTGTTTCATATTCCACATTAATCTATAGGTTCACGTCCCATATAGCCTCGTAGCTGAAATAAATCTCAAAAGTTTCAACTAACCCACGAACATCACCATACAGAGTTAACATTGAAAAGTTTAAGTCCCCATCAACAGTCGATCAGAGATTCCAAACCACATGCGTGAACTTTAAATATTTTTTCTACCGTATCAATTAAAGTTTTGTATAATTATAATCGATTGACTCTTGAGAAACAAGCATCTTTGGAATACCTTTTTATTTAGAGATAATTTGGTGAGGAGATGAAAAGAAAATCTCATCTTTGTCACGCAAATTTTACTGCCTCAGTAATTAAATCTCTGATAATACTAGAGAAGGAGACGATTCAGGAATCTTCAATACTTTTGGATCAGAAGACGCTTAAAGAAGAGGTTAAGAAGACTCGGGATAGAGGGGGAGGGTTGGAGAGGGAATAAGAACACCCAAAAATGATTTAATCGACATAGCATCAAATTAATACCTCTCTATCGGCGTGCTTCTTAGGGTACTCCTCCCCCTTTCCTCTCGCCCCGGAACGCAGCTGAGAACCTTCATAAAAGATGCCTGTGGCGGATCTTTTCAAAAGATCGTTTTTCTCCCACTGAGCGTTTTCTTCAGACGAGGGAAATGAGTTGTCTTAAACTCGTTAGCAGAAACGGTTCGATCCTTAGTGTAATTGGATTTAGAGTTTGTTGGTTTTCTGAGGCATGATGGGAAGGCGGGATAGAATCCAACTAACGCGCCAATGCCCTCCTGTTTTTTCTTCCTCTTCTTCCCACTTTTGGTGTGTATGTGTGTGTGTGAGTGTTAGAATGGCCATGGAAAAGAGTGGTTTCTATAACCTGCCCACAAACAAGATCACCATACACATAAAAGAAGTATACAATTAACGGAGTAATTTTTAAAAGCAATGAACAAAGCAAACAACGATTGAAAAGTAGAGAAAAAACAAAGAGAAAGTGTTTTAAGTAAGGAACTCTTCTTTCAAAGCTGCCAGGTAATGGAATATTACAGGTAAATAAATTGTTACTTAACAGTGTTTCTGATCTCATGAAATGTTGTGGTTAGTTTTCCAGAAACAATACCAGTGACTCGACATTGCTTATGGTATTAACACTTCTTGATTGTAAAGTATGACTTCAATTATCTTTTAGTTAGCTACAATATTTGTTTGCTTTATTAAAGATTAGATTTCTTTTTCATCAGTGAGGCTGTATGAGACATGAACCTTTAGTTTAAGATCAAATTCAAACCACTATAATGTTCTTCCACCGGGAATCGAAACCGGAACTTATGTACTAAATGCGCATTTGGCACTGGAATACCAATGACGGCTGAAATTACTAGGCGTAATGTAACACAATAATACAGGGTTATTCAAAAAGAAAGAACAGATTTCAAACATTTATTTCTTCCAAACTACAAAAGATAGAAACATGATTCGAACGTTACTTGATTAAGAAAGGTTTACAATTTATTGTTAGCAATTATGGTCTGCATTCAATATGAGCACCATGTGTTAAACGACAAATGTCAAAACGGTGGCTCATTTCTTGCCACACACGAATCAATGCTTGCAATAACTGCAGTTTGTGTGGCTTCATGTGCAAACGATGTTTCAGAACTCGCCATACTGTTGGTTGAGGAATGTTAAGTTCTTTGCTTGCTCGTGATGTGGATTTCTTTGGGTTCCTTTCGTAAAGTGTAAGAATACGCTCGACATTCTCGTTCGATGTGGGTGGACGTCCCGTGCTTTTCCCTTTGCAGATGCAACCATCTTCCACGAATTTTCGATGCCACTTGTAAATTTGCTTATGATGCGGCGGTTGTTTATTAAATTGACAGCGAAATACTCGCTGAACTGCAACAATGGACTCAAGTTTCGCCAATTGTAGCACACAAAAAGACTTCTCCTGTGGTGACGCCGCCATTTCACTACAAACAAAGAACAAAGAACAGCGCCAATGCTGCCGTGATTGGAACTTTAAATTGTAAACTTTCCGGGCTGTTTAAATTGTAAACTTTTCTTAATCAAGTAACGTTCGAATCTTGTTTCTATCTTTTGTAGTTTGGAAGAAATACATGTTTGAAATTTGTTCTTTCTTTTTGAATAACCCTGTATTAAAACATAATACGTAAGCTGATCAATAAAGACTGGTCTCATCAATGTTTATGATCTGAATACAACAGCATGCCATGGAAAACGAAACACGCCTGTGTAGTGGGAGACGTGACGAATAGATGGAGCAAGTTTGAAGGCCATGACGTCAGGAATGTGACCTTGGCAGCCGTTCAAGCACACATAGATTCAGTTTCGCATAAGGCAACATAGAAGTGACACCCGAAGAACAGTACAGAAATTCTGTTGACTATCTTGCAAAGATTAACGTTCCATGTGTATCCCATCCTCCATATAGCCCTGATATAGCCTCTTGTGATTTTTTTCCAACTTTGAAGAAACACCTCCGGGTACGGTGTCTCGCATCTTCAGGGAGAGTGGTGAATTCTGTACAGGCGATTTTGAAGGATCTGTCCAAATATGGGCTTCCAACATGTCCTTGATGACTGGCAAAAACGTTGGGACAAGTGTATTTCATGTAATGGGGACAATTTTGAAAAAGACCATTAACATTTGAGAGATTAGTACAGGTAATTATGATTTATTCATGGATTTCCACACCAGTTGGATTTTTTTTGTCAAGATCATAAAGTTAATGCATAATAATTTTGAAACCAAACTCCTACACAGCACAATATTCCATACATCTATTGAACTTAATAGGTCCAACCATTATTTCGAATTTTGACCAATGAAAATTTCTGGTTCCCGAACCCATGAAAACTTAGGTTTGGACATAGCAAACCTGCTAATGTTAGGTTTAGACATTTTGTATTTTTAATAAACTGCACTGCTTAAAACTAATGAATTCTCTTCTCTATAGGGAGATTTTAGTTGATATCCTAAGTATATATAAAACTACATGAACAGACATAAATTAAAGGGGTACTTTCAGTTGACGTGGAAAGTTGAAAT
Source organism: Thermobia domestica (assembly GCF_964235325.1). Classification (NCBI taxonomy): domain Eukaryota; kingdom Metazoa; phylum Arthropoda; class Insecta; order Zygentoma; family Lepismatidae; genus Thermobia; species Thermobia domestica. The sequence continues at coordinate 198,868,934 of NC_137467.1, forward strand.
TTGGCATGATTGTAGCTTTCCGGGACTAACCTTTAGGAAAATAGACAAAAGTGAATATTTTTGATTTTAGGGGCTAAAAGAAAGATAAAGAAATTCCCCATGTTACTTAAACGGTCTTTTCTTTGGACTTACAATGTCATACTTTAGGTACTTGGAATTGAAATACAAAGTTGAAATTCGGTATGCTTGTACGTTTTCGTTTGCGTTACTTAAGTAAAAAAGTAAAATATAAAATGTTTTGGCACTTCCGGCAAGATTAGAACATTGAAATTTGTCATGGTTGTAGCTTTCCGGGACTAACCAACGGGAAAATTGCCAAAAGTGAATATTTTCAACTTCAAGGGGTCTAAAGGGGGGATAAAATGAATTCTGATGTTATTTAAATAGGCGTTTTCTTGGGATAAAAAGTCTTATCTTTTGGGTAGTTTAAATAGAAAAAGGAAACTTGAAACTGGGTAGAATTGTGGGTTGAAGAAGTGCGAGGTCATAGGAGAAGTAAAAGCTTAGGTGTGGGGGCGAAGCCCCCAGCTAGGCAAGGCAAAGTCAAGAAATATAAAGAACAAATGCACGAAATAAACTGTTGATGCAAAGACTGACATATGCAGTGTATATACAAGGCCGGATCCAGGATTGTCTGAGGGGGGGGGGTGCACCAATAACTACGAAAATAACCAATCACATTGAAACACTTCAAAGTAACATGTGAAAATATTCTTTACCCCTGACAACGCTGATGCATAGAACGGAAGAAAGTATTTTAAAGAGGTTCGTAAGTGTTATGCAGGAAAAAGATGTTCTTCTCTCCTTCTGGCTTATGTTTTGTTCCCTACTTGACAAATGCTGTATTGTTTTCCTTGGTGAATCCTTTTCTCTCAATCTTTTGAAAATCGACTTAAACTATTGCTTTTGCAAAGCTCTGCCTTCTTTTAAGTTCCAAAGAGAAACATGATGGCAGAAAGTTTCGGAAAGCGTGGGTATTTTCACTGCTAATTTCTCATTTTGGTGAAGGGGGTGGTGGTGCATTTGCACCTTTGAACCCCCTAAATCCGGCCCTATATATATATATATATATATATATATATATATATATATATATATATATATATATATATATATATATATATATAAAGAGAGAGAGAGAGAGATTGTATTAGGGCTACATAGTAAAAGAAATACATGAAAATCTCATGGTGCTAAGAATGTATCTGTCGTATGTACCAATCGGGTTAACGACATACGTCTACTAATCACTGTAAATTGTAAAGCTATTATTATTATTATTATTATTATTATTATTATTATTATTATTATTATTATTACGATTGTCGGTAGGTTGTGGTACAAATTGTTCTTTTTTCGTGGCTCCTTAGGTTACGGTCTGGAAATGTTTCTTCCACATTTCTCTATCTTCAGCTTCCTCTTTTAACTCCCAGTGTTTTCTTCTATTTTTTAAAACATAATCAAACAGTCTTTTTCTTCTTCTTCCTACTTCTCTTTATCCTTCTACCTTTCCCTCTATGGCGCTATGAAGATGATAATTTCTTTGTAAGATGTGTCCAACGTAATTGACCTTCTTATGAAGCATGCCGCCTGAGAGTGTCCTCTTCTCTCCTATCCGTTTTAAAAGGTCTTCATTTGTCACTCTCTCTATCCATTCTATCTTCTTCATCTTTCTCCAACTCCACATTTCGAAATTTTCTAAATATTTCTTCTCTTGATTCCATAATGTCCGAGTCTCCGAACCAAATAAGACCACAATATTTAAATACATCCACCAGAAATGGAGGAAGCAGGTACTTTCCTTACAACAAAAGGACAAGAAAATAATTTAATTATCCACATTATGAAATCAAGTTTTTTTTTTTTTTTTGTCTATTCTTCTTTGGATCTAAAGGACAAAATTATTTAGGAAACCAACTAAAATTCTGATATGCAGTAAAGGAAACGGAGAGGGTTATTATTAAATCATATTTTATTGAAACGGAATAAAATATTCTTATCAGAAAAGCATATATTTAGCTTAAAATTTAATAAAAAGTCATATTTGTAATTATAGATAGTCATGTTGTTCTCAAAAAACATAAAACGGAGTGAAAATTCAAAAAAAACTTAAGTAAAATAGTATTAGACATTTAGTAAAATCCATAATAAAAAATGAAAAACTCTAATTTTGAAATAATTACATATACAGGTAACAAGATATTGAGTTTTGACAAAGACTCGAAAAGTGCGGAACATCCCCGTTGAATCGTAAGCTTTAACTTCATTTTTTAAAATATAGTTGAAATTTCCTCTCTTTTCTAATATATATGGCTTTCTCATTACATTATTTTATAATTCAGGTTATATAGTAGTAATTTTTCATGCATGGTTACTATTATGAAGCAGGATAGCGACTTGAAAGTGACCAATTAGCTTTATTCCATTAAATAAATTTTGCTCACATAACCCGGAATAGTGTGACGTCACATACGTCTAGTTGCCATGGTGATTGTAGTTTTGTTTTCTAAAAAACATGACCTAAGAACCTACTTTTTTTTAATAAGTACAAAGCGAAAACAATGACGTGTTAAATTCCGGATTGCAAACATTAGAATAAAAGAAAGACTTGTACATGTTTTTTTTTTTAAAAGAAATCCAATGAATGAAACTACGAAAACAGAGAAAGTAAGCAATTAGGTAAATAACATGTTAAAATATGTCAAGCGTTGAAAGAGAAATGTTTCCCCCTGATATCGCAGATTTTGTGTTTTATACACTTATAGAGGTTACGTTAAGTGTCAAAATATATTTAGCTTATTTATTATCGGATATTACATTTAAATAATTATGGAAAATTTTTATTTAGTACCATCGATAAGACACATTACATTCCAAACGTGTAGGTCTGCAAAAATAGTGTTTAAAACTTATGCTGAACCACTCATAATTGGATATTTTCTTATTGTGCTCTCAGTATATATTTTTAAAGCAAGTAGAAAATATAAGGATAGATTCGATGCACGTTAACCGATGAGAAATTGGTCCTGATTGACCTTTCTCAGAAATGATTACAAGCTTCGTGTCTTTTTTTTTTTTGGGGGGGGAGGGATTGTTTGTTTATTTTGTAGCTACTGTAACAATGCACTCATATTTTAAAAAGTGGGCGTAAAATATCTAAATACGTCAATATAGTTAACATTATTTTCAAAGTAGGCAATTATTTTTCCTTATAGATATATTGTACATTTGTTCCATATTCATTGTGCCGACAGCTCATCAGTCTGTACCTTAAAGTGTTTACATTGCGTTGTTCATTGTGCATTACGTCCTAATGGCGCTGGCATTACTTATGCAATTTCTATCTTATCAATTCACCTAGTGATGTGGCCCCTATAGAAAAAGTTTCCTTATATGTTACTTCGTTAATTACTAGATTTCACTCTTAAATTTTCTAAATACTGATCTTATATTCTTAATTTATATCTTTTCCTACCAACTTTACTTTGTCCTCAAAATGGGGAAGCGGTGGCTCAGTGGTAGAGCGTTAACCTCTGGTGCTTGGGGTCTAGGGTTCGATCCCAGCCCCAGCCAAGTGAACTTTGTGGTAGACAAACACCGTGTGCGTGGGTTTCCCGTTTCCTCCCACTTTCTTCATTCCACCATTTCATTCATTTCTCATAATCACCGTCTCCTTCAGCCTAACCGGCATAATCGTGGGACGTAAAACTCAAAGATTTCATTTCATTTTTTTGTCCTCACAATATTTTAAAACCTTTATTAACTGAGTGTTCTTATCAACAGTATACGTCATAACACTGATTACTCTGATGAATCACTCCCTATATTCCTAATGGAAATTCAAATCGTTCCCACAATGCAACAAAAGTGATTCGGCGACACTACCGGCTAGAGTTGTAACTAACTCCATCGTCTGCTACTGGCAGTAGCTAAGTGCATCATTGGCTAATTCTATCAGACTGAATGATTTGATTCGTTCTTGCTTTTAGTAGTTCGTAGTACCCAACTTCCTTGAGAGGCGGCGCCACAGTCACTACAGTTTCAGCGGGAAGAGCAAGTGAAACGTGTTTATACTATATTATTACTTTGTACTTCATAGTATTCATTTTGATTTATGCATTTGTTTAGAAAGAAACATACGAAGAGGAAATGACTACATCACTATTTCAGCCTATTGCAACTCAAGGAGAAACACTATTGGCCAAGTACGAGCACAAAGTTTAAAATCATCCAATGGACACTATAATTTCATATCTCTCTTACCATTTTGTTTATTGAAGTAGCATCTCAAACTCACACGTCTCCAATCTTGCATCATGCTTATTTCTTTTGTGTATCCTAATGTTTCTCCTATCTAATAAAAATATTAAGTTTCTTTTTTATTTGTGACATGTAAACTCATTTTTAAGTCATATAGACTCTAACGGAAGATAGTTTTACATCTAAAGTAATGGAAGTAATATAGTAGAAGAGATAGCAGCTTAACGTTCTTTCTAAGTATCGAGAACTATTTGAATAGGAAATTCAGTAGATTTTTAATTACACGCTATTTCAGATCTACAGATATACCGTTAGGATCAGATTTAATAAGTCTTTCTACATGTTTTCTACACGATATTACCTTGTAATTGTAATCGTAATATTTTAACTTCACTTCATATTCGTGTTTAAACTAACATCTGATCTCAGATCTTCTCTTACATTGGCATCTGCTTTATAATATCTTGTTTATAGGGACTAACTTCTCGACACAGCTCGACGGGCTGCGGTGGTTCAGTGATAGAGAGTTCATCTCTGGGGTCCGTGATTTGATCTCAGCTCGCACTGAGTGAGCTTTGTGGTGGACAAACACCGTGTGAGTGGATTATCCTCTTTCCTACCACTTTCTTCATTCCACCATTTCGTTCATTTCACATAATTACCGTCTTTTTAGCCTAGCCGGCGTAATGGTGGAACGTATAACTTAAATATTTAATTTCATTTCATTTTCAACCTAGCTCAAATGGCATCTGACTATTTTTATTTCACTTCTGGCCGGTGCTCTTTTCCCAAGGACACGAGTTCTTGAGAACTGACTTATTTTAGAAGAACATTTCCCTGCCACAAATTTAATTTCAGAGGTTCCCAAAAATTCTCTACACTGGTATTTTACTCTCCTGATAATATGGGTAGAAGCAATCCGAAGTGATTTCCGTTGCCACAGGAACGATCCAAATGTATAGGCTTCATTTCAGCGACGATGAACTTTAAGGTCTCATAGGCTATACAATTAGTCAAAGCATATGGAATATAGCGAAATGTGTTTGCAAAAGATAGCTCCATCATCTTTAAAAGCAAAGCGGAATATCGAAGACCAGAAAGGAACGGATGTTTACTTCTGCAAGGAACAGTCGTAATCTTCGCTCTTTGCGTTTTCTTTTCATTCCTTCTTCTTTCACTGCTTTCCTGCGACCCAAAATGAGCTTTACAATCGATAGCTTCAAAGCTGCGTTGACTTTGTTTATGTCTAGATGAAAAAAAAGGAAAGAGAAAATCTCTCACATTTCTAACAATACAAAAGGAACCAGAAGGAGCGAAAAAAGAAACAAAGAAAGATTTATAAATGAACAGGGAAAGCCTGCAACTTATTCCCAGTTATTGTTTCATTGAGAATGATTCGGACCAGTTGTTCTCTGATTGCGTAAGACCCATATGTTTTGCCTCTCCCAAGTAATACAACTGTCTTTGGAGTTAGGTAACAGTATAAAAAAAGAAAATACGGTAAAGAATCAGTGTAAAAGATGTTTCATTAAAAGTCACTGATTTAATCCTGCAGATACACACTTATTTATGGGGGCTCCGCTTCGATTGATGGTGGAAAAACTGTGGAATTTGAACATATTATAGTAGTTAATATTCTATCTTAAGTTGTAAGTTCCCTTGTCATATAGTATTGGTGCAAAAAATAGACGCTAAATTTCAAACAAACAAATTATTTTGTGATACACACACCACACACTGGGATACAGTAGGCCCCAGACTGGTTATTTTTCTAAAAAGGGTGAGGTTAAGGAAGAGTCTTATATTTGGACCCGTTGAAACAATGAAAAAATATAACTGGCAAATATCAACCCAGGCAGTTAAGCCCTTTTAGGATTTCCACTTTTTGAGGTACCAAACAGCTACTGCTACTTACTAGTTGTTGTAGGATCATGGCTAATACCTCGTTTTTTTTTCAGAACAGAGAATCCTTCCCAATGATACCACTCGCTTGTCCGTATTATACACAAGAAACGGGGAAATACGGGAAAAACAGGAGTTTTCAAAATAAATAAATAAATAAATAAAATTTTTGCGTCTTTCTGGCCCAGGCCTGGGTTCACGTAGGAACCTGAAAATTTCTTAAAAATACGTAGTTATGTACACAATGCGTGTGCAAAATTCCAAACTAGTATCTTAAAAACAACAGGGTGGAAATTTTTTTGAAAGTCTGAAGGTGATATATATTTTCTAAAAGTTTACTATGTTATTACTAATTGAGCTAGGGTCATAGTTCAAACGCCATTTTCTTTAGTGTAACTTGTCCTTTCAAACTGTACCATTCACATATCCGTATCATATACATGAACTGGGAAATTCGGGGAAAACGATTTTTTCTGGATAAAAAATCATCACTTCGGAATATTTGCGCCACTCGGGCTCGAGCTCGGGTTCACGTAAGGATCTAAAAGATTGAGAAATATTCAAAGGTGCGCACAATCCGTATGTACAATTTCAATCTGAATACTAAGGGCGTGATTTAAAAAAAAATGCCTTAGGAAAAAGATTCAAGCCCCTCTGTGCCCAACTTGGCCTCGACAAATTGACCATCCGGTTCCAGAACGCATCTGGGGTGTTCTGTGGTCCATACTTGACTTGAACAATAAAGCAAACTAGCTTAATTACCTGTTATAGAACCTAAATAAGCGATCAAAGACAGCACTACGCTATGGTAATGGAAGTTAAATAAATCCTAAAAGGGTTAGTGCATTTTTAAAAGACATATACTGGGTAATAAATAATAATAATAATTGTAAGGCAGGCATGCAAAATACATTTATAATAATTAAATTTTTGAATATATATAATATTTATTGAGGTTGTTGGATGATATTGCTACAATATTATTTTAAATCAATGCTTGTTTACTTACGTCAGAATAATATTTACAACAGTACTACAAAGTATGAAAGGTGCAAAACTTGCTTATTATTACCACAATTGGATTTAGCTATACTACAAAGGTTCTATGAAATAAATCCTTGCATTACCAAAATGTGGGGGAAAAAACACCAATAGGGTAAAAAAATGAAAACCATTTATAGCTAGTTCGCGTGTGCATGATTATATTGGATACAATTTGTACGCACAAAGTGACAACATGAGTGAGAGGCATGCTTAGCCTCGTATTAAATACATTTGGACATGTAGTTGACATATATAATTATTTTACGCTTTCTTCTCTAAATAATTATTCCGATTATGGTATGCGAATATATAGATAGTGTTTCCGAGAATTATAAATTATTATATCTAGAAATTGTCAACATGCCATCAATGCTAAAATCAAACATTGGTTCGGGGCCGCGTGGCTCAGTGGTAGAGCGTTCACCTCTTGTGCTAGGGGTCTCGGGCTCAAACCCTCCTCTCGCCAAGTGAACTTTCTGGTGGACAAACACCGTGTGCTCAGTGGTAGAGCGTTCACCTCTGGTGCTTAGGGTCCCAGGTTCAAACCCTGCTCCCACCAAGTGAACTTTGTGGTGGACAAACACTGTGTGTGTGGGTTTCCTTGGGGTTCTCCCGTTTCCTCCCACTTTCTTCATTCCACCATTTCATTCATTTCTCATCATCACCGTCTCCTTTAGCCTAACCGGCATAACCGTGGGACGTAAAAGTCAAAGATTTCATTTCATTTCATTTCATTTCGAAACACCGTGTGCGTGGGCTTTCTCGGGGTTCTCCCGTTTCCTCACACTTTCTTCATTCTACCATTTCATTCATCTCTCATCATTACCGTCTCCTTTAGCCTAACCGGCATAAACGTGGGACGTAAAACTCAAAAATTTCATTTCATTTTTCATTTCAAACATTGGCTCGTCTGTAACATTCCCTACTTTTTAATACACTCTTTTGATTCACTCAATCTAAATGAAAGTAATAAGATTTTAGCACAAAACACCAAACGAAATATTCTATGTTCATCAGCGAAGTACCGCAAAACAAAACAACTGACAGCATAGTTTTTTTTTTCACGCTCGAATCTAGCCATAAGAACTAAGTACATGTTTCTGATTGGTTGCAGATTGCGATTGTCCAAACCTTCCGGTGTATGTATTGTGTATTATAGTAATAGAAGAAAACTGTCACTTTGTTGAAATTGAAGAAGAAAATTGAAGAAGCGGCTGAGGTTAGATTCATGGGGGTCAAAGTGGAACAAAACGAGCCCTGCGGGGCTTCTAACCCGTTCCTACTACTACTACTATTACCATTCCTACTACAACTGATACTACTACTAGTTATACTATGGATTTGTATAGCAAAACTGCACTCGTAACGTAAGTAAATAACTTTTTTGGGTATTATTTTCATCTTATTTTAACGAAAAATATGTTATGAAATTTTAAAAATGTGAAGAGGATCATTTCTTTGGCTGGATTTAAACCTCCGCCAGATGGCGATTATTATTACTATTTCGTTGCACTAGCACGCTCTGCCACGAAGACCAACAATAACACGTCTTTGGTTTCTGCTTAGGATGGTCTAAAACACAAAACTAACAGTGGTCGGGCGTCCACAAAGCTTATTTGGTTCCTTCTGATCTATACAAAGAACGAACGAAATTTCAGTACAGTTAAGGCATATTCACAGGACACTCCATTTTTTTCAGTTGTCAAATCTTTTAGGAAAAATGTCCCTATCTGTATTCTCAATTTTCAAAAGCATTTTCTCCAGTGGAGCGGGAAATTTGTATGATGGTTTTCAATCAATCGAAGAATAAAATGCTCCTGTTCCTCACCTTTTGGATGAGTCATGCACAGGGCGGTAGCCAGCTTAAAAATGTAGTAGAGGGGGGCGGACGAAGTTAGGGGGCCCGATCTAACTATATTATAGTTCATCCACCATATAATAGTTCATTTGCAAGCCTAACGTGAAAATTTTAGGGGGATCAGCGAAAATTTATGAGGCCCTGGCCCCCTTAGACCCCCTGGATACAGGCCTGGTCATACACATCTTTGAGTTACATCATTCACTACTTGTTTTGATAATTCGCAAAATTCTGGAAAAAATAATTATCTTGCAAATGTTGTGGAGTTTGTTTGAGAACAGTCTGAGACTACTCTTTTCCTTTTTCCATTAGGAAATCAAATATCAACAGTATTCTCTCTCTTACTAGATCCTCCAAATTAAGTTCTTTGGGTTTCTTTTTCAGCTTAAATTGTCGTGGAATGTTCGGTAACGTTGGCTGCTGCAGGATTTGGACCATCTTTCTCCTCTGTTTCTTCTGATACTCTGTCATCAGAAAGTGTTAATCCTGATAAATGTTCAGACAGAAAGCAGAGATGTCTTGAAAATGATGCATATGCATTACTGTAAATAGATATGTCTAGATATGTTTTTAGTACTGACAAAAAGTTAAGGTCATTGAGACGGGCTCGGTTGGCAAGTGGAGCTTCCTGAACTATTACTTCTCTTGTCGCCATCTAGTGATCATATTGAAAGGTACGAACTTATATCTATCCAGTTATTAGCACAAGGACTGCGCTAAATTACGTTGTAGTATTGACACCTATAATGTCATATACAGGAATTTAATGTGCACAGAGAAAATCCGTTCTCCGGACAGCGGTACATTGTATATACAAATATACGGTATCCTCTTGCTTACTATAGAAATCAGTACGGAGCATGTGTTATCCGTATGCTACATAGGCACTGCCCTTAGATATTACTTCATGCCGTTGCGGGATGTCTGACATCTAACAGTTTTCAGTATATCACATGCATATACTTATGTTACCTTCGTCAGCTATATGTTATATACGTCCATTTGTATGTGAGATTCTGACCGCCTACATTGTTTCATACGGGAAGTATGTATAGATGGAACACTTATACAGAAAGTATTATAAAACATGCGTTTTCAGTTATACGTCTGCTGTACGTTAAGTCCAAAAACTACAGGAATTACGCATGTAACCTATCTTTTTAAGTACACCAGCTACATTTTTTTCTCAGTATGGAGTATACCCATTACTAGAGCAACCCACATTATGCTTTATTTTTTGTTTATTTATGCTTTATCTTTTTCCAAATTATGCTTTATTATAAATTGCAATCATTGTTTTACATTAATCGTGTATAATGTAAAATATTTACTATACATTAAACATTCTATATATATCTTGATCTATTTAATAATATTTTATACAATCAGTTTCTTTCATATTTAATGAACTTTCTACTTAATGGACTGTAAAGAGAGATGCTTTACTAGAGTTAGTTTTTTTATCACTTGTGTGGGCCTTAGAGGTGCAGATATACAGAAAGGGAAAGTAAAAGACGGCACCAAAAAGTACAGGAAGTGCTCAAATTCAAAAGGTACACATAACTACCTTCTTGTTATGTGTGGAGTTCTTGTGTACTATTCATTGTTGGCGGATTTGTTTTATTTTCCTTCTTTGTTTTCTCCACATCAAAGGATTACACGGAAATAAGCTTTTCATTGTTGCATTGTTATGTTCTCAATGATTTTGCTTTGTAAATATTGTTTTTTTTAAAAAAAAAAAATATATTAATATAGTCTGTTAAACTTGCAATTATACGGAATTTTCCAAGAATTGTGCTATATATTTTAAATTATGCTTTATGCTTTATTTTTTAAAATTATGCTTTTAAAATTAGTTTCTTCTGGACCCTTAAACAACCACAAGCATGTTCAAGGTACCAACAATATGTCTAAATTGCTATTATGCTTTTTATGCTTTTGGGTTGCTCTACCCAAATATTTTTATAGTGCAGCATGTATTTACTTTAAATTTACGAATGAACGAGTATATACTGTATGGAGGTGGGCATACGCTATATTTTTGAAAATGGTCCAGCGTATGCCGTCCAAAAATTCTAGCATTAGATCATTCGTAATTCTTATGAACCACAATTTTTAAAATGTAGCGACCTGTAGATATTGACCAATAGAGCTGAAATTTTGCAGGTAAATAATTTATGACTACAGGAACAAAGTAGTAAGATTATTTTGAACAAGTTGATTTTTTGCATTTGATTTTGGACCACCCTAATTTTCTGCTATAAGTATGCTACGTGTCGAGAAACACATAACTTCAACCAATCAGAACCACTTATTTAGCTTCTATGGGTATAAGGTCGAGAGTGATTAAAATATATGCCAACTGACAACAGATTTTAGTTTGAATACGTTCACAGTTTCATGGCTATATTCACAGTTCATATATTCTTATGTTCATATGTTCAGTTACAATAATTCCTACCACACATGAGTTTAGTTCTTAGATCTTCTAATGAAATTTAAAAAAAAAAAAAAAGTATTTGTTGTATATTTCTTGAAATTTTCGTCACGCAATTAAAAGTAAATGTATACTTTAAAAATCAGTAATATTTTGCAACAGAATAAATGCTATTATTTTAACATTGAGAGTAACTATTTTTTTTCTGTCAACAAATGTAATAAAGTTTTGAATGCAACATTACAGTAGAGGTGTATTATTGGAAGGATACAAGCTGAAGATAGTGGTAGTGTGTGAAATCATAAAGTGAAATATATAAAACGATAATCATGCCTGTTGTTCTGTATGGTTGCTAATCATACTCTGAGGGAAAAATGTAGACTGAAAGTATTTGATAATAAGATCCTGAGAGTTCCTATTCGGACCCAAGAGAAACGGGAATGGGGAATGACGGAAACTTCATAACGAGTAACTACATAATTTATACGGTTTACCAAACACTGTTTAGAGTCTTAAACCTAGGAAGTTGAAGATGGCAGGTCATGTAGCCAGAATGGAAGAAAATAGGAACGTTTTCAAAGTTTCAACTGGAATTCCAACCGGAAAAGACCATTAGGAAGACGTAGCGGCAGATAGGACGAAAATATTCAGATGTATTCTGCAGAAATAGGAATATAAAGCAGAAACTGGATCCACTTGGCTAAGGATAGAAGTCAGTGGAGAGCTTCTGTGTATGCGGAATTGAACCTCCGGATTTCACAGGCCATACAGTTAGTTAGTTAGTGTGAAATCATAACAATCCAATTATGGGAGGAACAGATGTTTAAAAAAAACTGTTCTCAATGGAATATTTCTACATGGAGAACTCATATATTTAAACATCTATAATTACTAAAGTATGTAAGATTAGGAGACAGTTAACCACTAATTCACTCATGGATTAGACCTACATGCGAAATATATGTTAATTAGTCCTATATATGAAATACTGTAATTAATTTCCATGCTTCTGATATCAATATAATTTTAATCATCCCCAGTTAGCTTTCAGTGAGAGGGAATTTTATAATAAAATACGAAGTGCGGGGAAATTCACTCTCATTCCCGTAAGAATTTCTCACCCCAGGCGGTGGACTCGATATAAGTACCATTAGACAGCCATTCGTACCATCATGTCACATTCTCGCACACCCTGCATTGGGACGAATACTACCAGTAAAAATATCGTAATGTACCACATGCTTCTGTGTTCAAACAATGTCACATGCTTCTGTTTGTAAATATTACCACATGTATTTACGCCAGAGTACTACACACCACGTCGGGGTACTACGAGTAGCAGACGACGGACCTCCTGCTCCTTCAACAAGTTACATGACGACATAACAGCAGCAGCACTACCAACGCGGTAAGGCATACATATTGTATAGGAAAGGAGACCGGTACCCGTTTACTAGTCTCCTTCCTCTTGTTTCTCTGGAGCACTAGGAGTAACTTACTCTCAAAGCCTGTAGTCTGCTTTGGGACTCTTGTCTATTCTTTTCCTACTGATTTAGCCTGCTTTGAAGCTCTGTCTAGATCCCAACCTCAATTGCTTAGCTTGCTTCGTGGTTCTGTAACTTATATCACCCTCATTGCTTGCTTCGGAGCATTGGGGTTTCCCAACCTACTCTGCTTAGCCTGCTTCGGAGATCTGTAGAGATCCCGTCCGGAACCGCGTGGTCAAGGACTGCCTAAATTCTATTAGGGAAAATATTTATAAGTATTTTCTATAAATACTGTTGTTATAGAGGATCTTATAAATAAACCGGTAGAGGAAGTCGATTCCGGACTCTGATTTTATTAACCTAGCTCTATCTACTGTTTTATAATATTGTCGTTGCTTATTAAGGATAGTTTCTTCCCCTCTGTTTTAGCTATCTCGTATCACCTTCATTACTATTATTATGTTATATTTTACTCGTATAAAAGAATATGCCTAAGCTAAAACATTTGTTTAGTCTTTAATTTTCAATTTTGAGAAGGGCAAAGGATTTAACTGGATCATTCTTAAATAAAGATGTATACAACCATAAACCCTTGAAGCATGCCAAAAAATATCTTTGCAGTGGGCTAATTTCTCATTCATAGAAATTTCAACTGCAGTACACTTAAGTTCCTTTATATAGCGATATTCTGTGAAGATATACATACACACACACACACACACACACACACACACATATATATATATATATATATATATATATATATATATATATATATATATATATATATATATATATATATATATATATATATATATATATATATATACGGTGCTTTACTTTGAGAAATATTAGCTTCTGAGACTTGGCACATAAAACCGTGGCAAGTTTGTTTCGAAATTAATCCGAGGGCTACATTCCGTAACACAAACACAAAGTCCATTCTGTTCGAGGACAAAACCGACAGCCATTGAGTCATGCGGTAAGACTACCCGTTTCATGATCTATAGCCCACTTTGTAGTTAATAGCGTCTCCACCAGAGTGTGCTCATATACTTAAAACAGGGGAAACAAATTAAGCCCGGAGAGTTTTGGAGAAGCGGGCTGGCGTTAAACACAGGAGTAAAGAGAGAGAGAGAGGTTTATGAGAAATCCTATAAGAAGGAGGATGTTATTCTCTAGTAAAACCTATACAAGGAGCAACACACAGACTATTAGAAGATGCACGTTCACGCAATACGTGTAGATATTGGCTTCAATTTATGTTTCTTAATAACGTTATTCGAAATGTGGACAAGATTTTATAAACTTATGACTTCTATCATTTATGTCCGGAAAACTAACACGATTTACTCCTTACATCAGTGGTTCTCAACCTAATTCCTATCACGAGCTTTGTTTTGTCACATTTTGTTGCTAGCGACTCCCTTATAATTTCTGGTTTGTAATAAGCTTGTGAAGGATTTTTAATATACCTCTTGCAGAGGTCTTACGATATCCATCTATTTCTATAATAGTAGAATCCATTTCTTGTATATAGTGGATACAGTAGCTTCCCTAAAAACTAATGGATTAAAACCAAATTTGATGAGTTCATTCATATTACAAATATCGAATCCAATCCGTCATACTCTTTCAAAATGGAGGACGTTTGAATGTTTTAAAACTTCATAACTCCGTTTATTTTGGGGTCATGATAAAAAATGAAGTGATTTCTAATTTTGCTTTTAAAAAGCTTGAACAGTTGTTAAAAAAGTTATTGATTATTTTAAATGACTTGATAATGTGAGTCACAAAGATTGAACCAGATATTGCCACACTAGTGAAATCATACCATACTCAGGTACCTCATAAGCTTTCAACTGCAATTGTATTTCAGTGTCCATATTCTGTTGCATTTGTATATTTCTGGTATTTCAATGTGCAGTAGGGTGGAGTGAAATAGTGGTCAAACATTTTTGGGGGTATTAATTTTTCTAATAGGGCGGAAAAGTTGTCTCACCATTAGAGTACTGTATCACAAAAATATTAGTCTCGTTAATTAATTCCTTTGGGTGCCACACGGGAATTGAAATTTGGCTGAAATCCAATATTTTTAACCGTATTGGTAAAAGGGACAAAATTATTTTTTTCTGTATTAATTTTTCTAATAGAGCGGAAAGGTTGCCTTACTATTAGACTACTGTACCACAGAAATATTTGTCTCCTGAGTAATTTCCTTTGAGTGCTATACGGACTTGAAATTTGGCTGAAATATGTATTCTTAACAGTATTGTGAAATGAGGCATTTCTTTTTTCTGTACGGAATAGTTGTTATACAACAGTGTTGTATCACAGAACCTCACTCCGCTGAGTCAGTTCCTTTTAATGCTATAGATATAGAGGGCTCGAAAAGTTAGTTGTAACGTACTTACATTTTTACATTATATTTGAATGGAAAAATGAAACTAAAGTATCTTACAATATTGGAATACAGCATCTTTATAATTATTACAAATACTACAAAAGTTTCATAACATCAACTTTTTTGTTTCTTATCTTAGTTTGAAAATCAGATGGAAAATTTGTATAAAGATATATTAACAAACATAAAAAAGAACACTACTTTGTTCATAAAATTGGACTAGATTTATGTTTAGTCTGTATTACCCTACGTATATATTCGACTACGGACATCATTGATAAATATATTAATAAGAAGTTAGTGAGGCGATTTTTCATTCTTGTCTGTTTGAATATAAGCTAAGAAAGCTTTATAATATGACATGTGAAAAAAAGATGACAAAAATACATCACTCAGTACAAGCACATGATTTAGGTTTGTGTGTAGTGTATGTTACAATAGACATCTACATACAATTTCTAGATTAACTACAAATATAAGAAAAGTTCTGTAATGACGTGAACATTATGGATCTCAGTTTGAAAATAACCTAGGAAATTTTAATATACAAATAATATGTGAAAACATGACAAAACACATTACTTTCTATTCTGAAAAATGAGCTAGAAAAACTTTATATCAAAATCATATGTGGAGATAAACGTCAACATACGTACTTTACACTGTAGGAAGCTCTGACTTTGTGTTGAAGACAGGCATTCGGCTCCTGGACTCGAGTCTTGCCCTTATGTATCCATCTCGTGCACTTACACCACAAATAGAAGACGATACTTCTGTCACCAATTTTACACATCGTTCTACACCTTGGCTATGGCATGGAATATTCGGAATTTCAATATTTGTGGTATCACCTTGAATGACTCTATAAATATCCGCAGCAGTGAGATCCATAATAAATGGGAGGAAAGTTATAATCAAATCTGTCCAGTTGATCAGTTTTGTATAGTCTTCAGCTTCCAAATTGAGTAATGGAATGTCGTAATTTCTGATTCCAGGCATTTGCGAGGTTTTTGCCTTAAGGACTCGTCTTAAGTCCAGTTCTCTATGTTTCATCTCATCTGTCATCATAGAGAGGAGAATGTTTTCAGGATGTGCAAAGTATCAATTTCTTCCAAAGTATCCAAAGTACAGAATCAATGACAGCCTTGTACTTTTCAGGAAGGAAGCAATAACTGAATCGTTTTGAAGAAATGTCTTGATCCATTTATGCAAAAAGGTTTCTGTTTTATGCTGAACCAGACTGGCGCATACACTTTTACAACATACTGAGGGAGCACTTTTAATACTTCTGAAGGGTTTGGCGTAGCTACATACAATCGAAGAATTCTGTTTGCTGTAGTAAACAACCTGGCGTGTGAAATGTTTCCTAGATAGCGTTTTGCCAAAAAAAAAAAAAAATCAGGAAAATGTCCATTTGAAATAGCCCTGCAAATCTCATACAAATACTTCTGATCCGCACTGAAATCATTATAATTCTAGAAATCTGAAAGATGGCTCTCAATTAAATCATATTCCACAACTGGTTGGTTTTCATAATTTGATAATGATCTTCCAATCTGTCCAGAAAATGCATGAGGACCTGTTGTCTTACCATTAATTGATTCTAGCAAATGTCTTAAAGGGAGCTCATTTACGTGCTGCAGACAAACCAACCATTGCAAAGATCTCTGAACAAACTCTTCTAAAATTCGTATTATTCCACCCTTTCTACCAGTATTTGTAGCAGTCCCATCACATGCTACAGCTTGAAGCCTTTCCAGATTAACATCTTTCTTTTGAAAATATTGTAAAATTCTCTCAGTTTATGTAAGCTAGAGCAATTATTGTACACGGGAATTTGGACTTTCCCATCACCTTTTATTATAAAAGATCTTCTTAATACAGAAAAATATTACAATAAGTAGTTCCTCTGATAATTTTAGGTAAGAAAGTGGAAAGAACCCAATGACCAGGCGTCGTAGAGCTTTGTAGGTGAGGTTCCTCTCTTTGACCGGGCGTCGTGAGAGGGGATAAGTTTTGTGTGATTAGGTGTCTCTCTCGGTGACCGAGCGTCGTGAGAGAGAAAGAGAATCCAATGGTCGGGCATCTTAGAGCTTTAGCTGGTTTGATCAACCTGGATAGATTGATGCTTGTTGAGGTGTGCTCCTGTCTTTTATCTAAAATGTCGGCTACCTTCGGTGATCTACGTCCTGTCGACTGCTGGAGATTGTGGGCGACCCCTCTTCGGTACAGTCGTCTGCGTTGTATTTGTTTACTGTCAACATGTGTAGTACACACATGGTTATCGCATGATATGAAGACATGCGGAACCTTACAATATTCAGTCATTTCATTATGTCAGAGTAAACTGATTATATGCACTATAACTAGTTTTTCGCTTTGTTGAAATTCCAGTTTAGAAAATGTAGTGAAAGTTTTCACTTTCAACGAAAATTTTCACTCTACGTATTGTATAATGCTTTGGCAGAATAAAAACACACACTCTCCATTTCAATTGTTTTTAGTTCAAGTTTATAAGACAATTATTTGGCAGGTAATCAACCATTCCTCCAGCCTCCTTGCTCGCCAACCTAAAATTCGAAAAATTTTGCGGAAGGAAAGGATTAACCATGCTGGTGGCACCCAAAGATAATAGATTTCAACAAAAATAAATGCTGATTTTTAAAATACTTCCTAAGGAGCAACAATCCCGCACTATTAGAATAACGATGTGCAAACTTCAATTTTTCACTCCACCCTAATGTGCAGTTCTCATTAGTTTAATATCATACCTCTTTCATTTAAATTGATCTTTAAATAGCTATGCACCTGTTAAAAATGTTTAATAGACCTATTTTTTGTTATCCTTGATAATATGTGTAAAAATAAAATTATGCCTACCAGAACTGAATTCAAAATAATATTTAAAAATATTTTCCGGTATTAGGTTCTAATTATATTTATCACTTCCGCTTACCTTTGCGATCCCCAGATTGAGAAACACTGTTTTAGATTAAGTTCCACAATTTTATGTTAATTGTCTTGTTCACCCTGCATTTTAACGCGACTCAGGCATATGCAAATTAACCACATATATGCTACGTCATATTATGCTGAAATTTTAAAAAGTAATATGTGCTTGGATGTTATAAGAATGTAAACATTGTTACGACAATATGTGTAATTGTTCACAGGT
Organism: Thermobia domestica; assembly: GCF_964235325.1. Taxonomy (NCBI): domain Eukaryota; kingdom Metazoa; phylum Arthropoda; class Insecta; order Zygentoma; family Lepismatidae; genus Thermobia; species Thermobia domestica. Next base: position 198,887,501 of record NC_137467.1, read on the forward strand.
TCTTTGACACCTTTAGGAAATCTTTGACGTGGGAGAACCGGGATCGATTCCTGGCGGAGCTCAAGTGGTTCGGATTCCACGCTAAGCAGTAGGTCCCATCTCATATAGCCTCGCCGTTGAAAGGGACAAACTCAAAATCAAAATCAAATCAAAAATCAATCTTAGGAGATGACAAACAAGATTCGGTACAGTCTCCTAATTAAGAACGTACGTAAACAAACGTACAATCTGGCGGTTCCACTTAGCATAATCGCTAATGCTATCGACTTTTGTGGTAGTGGTCTCGTGTTCGATTCCTGGTAGAGGCACTCAGTCGAAAAGGTGTAAGAGCAGGCCAGGCTTTCTGACAGTGAATAAGGTTTATCCTAGGTTTTCTTCATTCATAGCAGGCAAGTGCTGGGATGGTATCTAACATACAGGTCTCCGTTTAATACATGTCTAACAATCTAGCATGAACATTTTCTCGCTGAGCGAATACACTTTTCTCACGGAATAAGAAACGATGTGTAGTGATCATTTTTAAAAAATAAATAAAAAACGTCTCTCTCAAAATGTGCATATATACTGTAAATATATTAGAGAGTCTCGGGGAAATAATGGAATACCATTTCGAAATTAAATGAAATTTTTGAGTTTTACGTCCCACGATTATGCCCGCTAGGCCAATGAGACGGTGATAATGAGGAATGAATGAAATGGCGGAATGAAGAAAGTGGGAAGAAACGGAAGATATATCATTTCGAGCAAATTATGAATGAAGGTTTAACATTCAAATTTAATTCAATTCAATGCCACATACAAAACAGGCTATCCTACCACCTGCAGATACAGTTCGGAAGTAAACTATCTACATACTGTTCTATGGTTTAATCCTAACCCGTTCCATGTAATAACTCAATTTCACCATTATGTTCGCTCGAGCCATTCATATATATGTATCTCTGTATCAAAAATCCGGAGTCATAGGTCAATTTTGTAATGAGTAAAGGTACAAAGATATAAATTGTTTCCAAACTGAAATTGTGGAAAATTTCTAATTAGACTAGCCGTCTTGGCTACACATTAATGAGATGCCCAATGTTAAATGAAAGAGCAACATTTTAAATTCAGAACGAAACGTGAGAGCAGGCAAAAATGACATGGGAAATGTACACATTGATACATGAATGAATCTGCCACATATTGCATTATATTATATTTGTTTCTCAACCATGTCTATTGCTGGTATGATGGGAGCCAAAGAGAACAGCCTAGTGAACTTGCTATGTTGCTTTTTGATTTAACATAAGGCGCGTTCCAGTGCAGAGTCCAATTGGTTTGCATGATTAAAAAACCTTATATTTTGGATAGAAAATCAACTATTTTAAACAACTTTCCTCTGTTTCCACTTTTTCGTCGATCTACTTATAAACGGTCCTGGGTTATGGTTCCAAACTTTCTTCGATACGTCCTATATAAGTTTATGCGAGGGCTGTCCATAGAGTACAAGAGTAGTTTCGGCCTATCGTGGCAGTGCGCTACCCTAAAGTCGCCATCTTGGTGTGAGAACGTTCCCACACTCAGTAAGTATCCAGTTGTAGTAGCGTGAGGACTGTAACGCTCTTACTGTGCTTTCTGTGAATGAAATGTGCACTGCATTCGAACACCCACCATAGAGCGCGGATTTGGCGCCGAGTGACTACCACCTCTTCCCAGCGATGAAGGCATGGCTCGCTACACAACGCTCTGATACTGACGCCGAACTGCATGCCGATGTAAGCCAGTGGTTGAAATCGAAATCGGCAGATTTCTACCGCAACGGTATGCCACAGTATGATAAGTGTCTCAATTTGCAGGGTGATTATGTGGAAAATATTTTAGGAGTGTACCTTTTAAATGTATATAATACAATTTGTTTTGTTTATGCGGTTACTTTTTTATTTCAAGATGTCTGTTTCTTTCTGGAGTTCTCGTATAAAACGTAATTTGTAGAAATAAAGAAAATTTAACAAAAATTGTAGTCAAAGAAGAATTTCCTGAACACACCTCGTATGAAAACATACAACGAAAAGATCACCCATGTAATTGGTTTGTGACTAAGAAAGACGTTCAATTATCAACTTACTTAGACACAGCTAAAAGCAGAAAGGAGATAGTAACAGGAAAAACGCATTGTATACATTTTTTTAAAAAATGATAGCACACGTGTTTCCACTGATAACAAATACGTCGAACTATTTTGTAAAATCATGATAAAACTTTAATAATACAAAGATGTAGTCAAGTTTTATGTGATTGAGGAATACCTACGTTTCGAAACCTCTTCATACGCATGTAGGCGTGTGTAAAAATCACATCCGTACATCTGTAGGGTATATATACGTTACTGTCAATGTGTAGGCAGCTATGTATTCTTTATAAACAGGAGTTTTTAGTGATACATATAACAGAAATTGAACAATAATTGTTCATATTAAATGGAAAATATCAGACAAAAATATTCTCCTTCCTCACGGAGCTCTTTCGTGGCTAAACGGTTAGCGTACGCGCCTTTGACGTGGGAGACCCGGGTTCGATTCCCGGCGGGAGCTCATGTGGTTGGAATTCCACGTTAAACAGTAGTTCCACGTCTCACATAGCCTCGCTGCTGAACGGGACGCTAAACTAAAATCAACTCAACTCTCCTTCTCCACGAAGGGGACCTAAACCAAACGAATGCTCATTATACGGGGTGGGTGGAAATTAACTATCCACTAAACATCTCTTAATACTCTTTAAATACTTTTCAATTTTAATGAAAAGAGTATCATTTTATTCGTTACAATGATATACTACTAAAATTCCACGCAACCATACTATTATCCACCAATAATAATAATAATAATAATAATAATAATAATAATAATAATAATAATAATAATAATAATAATAATAATAATAATAATAATCTTGGCAGCCTTACGTGTGCAAGAACTTGACTAATCTTTCACTTTATAAAGAGTTTTTGGTTTAATGCGATAAACAAACCACTCAAAATATCTGTCCACAGAATATTGCTGAAAAGATCTTCATACCAAGTAAGTAGCATATCCTCATATTCCAATCGGTGATCACAGTCTTCCTTTGTTAAATCTTGACAGTAGTGTAGTTTCTGTGGATCAAAATTCAACTCTCCCATCAGATCGCTTTAAATTTTGTACAAATAAATCACAATCCTGACCACAATCATAATTTTTCTGATGACTTAGAATAAACATTTTCGGAATTTCACATTTCCCTCCCTTCTCGATTTTGAAGAGCCGCCGCGTTTTCTATAGGCTTCTACATAACCTGTGTTCACTTATTACCGCCAAATGACAATTCTTATGGTCTGTGCATCTAGCGGAGAATGAGGGTGGGCTGTTTACACCTTATTACTATCTCTGTACATGCTATACGGACTCTGATACTTAGGACCAGGATGCCAGTTGAGCTAGCTCACGTAAGGTAGTCTGTTGTCCCACGCTCGGGCAAAGAACAAACAATATTATCTTTGATTCGTTACAATTGATTAGGGACTTAAAGAGCTATAAACAATTTTTAATAGGAAGTTAATTCTCACTCAGTCTGTATAATTCTCATAATCAGAGATTCCAAGCCATTCCTAATTAATGATGCGATACTATAAATTCTCCTAGTATTTGTTCCAATCTCTAAGTCGAAAGCTACGAGCTAGATTGATCTACCGCGATAAAACATAAAGTGTGGTCAAAAATACGGTGAATGATTTCTTTTCTTTCTTTTTTTTTTTTTTTTTTTTAGCAGCAACTTCTGCGCTACAACCATTTGATGTAATTTGACCGATAGCCTGGTCTCTTGAGATAGAGCGTCTAGTTGGAGCACGTTCTGACTTGTCAGTCAGCATCCAGAGCCACTAGAGTGAAGTTGTTTGTCCGCCGAGCATCAACAATGTGTAAACATTAAGTTCTGTTTCAAGATGCAAAAAAGTGCCAAAGAATCCCATGAAATGTTGAAATTGATATATGGCAATAATGCTGAAGACTGTTTACGAGTGATATGAGAGATCTAAAAGCGGAAATGAGTCAGTAGAAGACTAGCAAGCTTTGGGACGTCCATTAACCTCAAAAACGGAAGAAAACTTGCAAAAAGTGACAAAAATTGTTTGTTCAAATAGGCGAATAACTATTCGAGAGCTTTGCAAATAACTAAACATTTCGTATGGGTCTGTACAAAGCATTTTAAGCGCTGATTTGGAAATGATAAGACTGAGTGCGAAATTTGTTCTCCGAGTTTTGATTGCCGAACAGGAGTTTTTGTAGGAAAAAATACTCCTGTCTGTCCACATCCACCGTACCCTCCAGATATAATATAACACGATTTCCAGCTCTTCTTCAAAATTAACACCGTGCTTAAAGAAAATAATTGGACACTATTCCTGATATTCAGAAGGTCGCGACAGATCAGCTGAACACCCTTCCAAAAGAAACCTTCCAGAAATGCTTTCAGTCATGGATTCAACGTTGGGATAAGTGCATTGCTAGCCAAGGACGGTACTTTGAAGGGGGTTAAATCAAATTTCATGTTAGCTTATTACTTTGTTTCTAAGAAAATTACTCATCATTATTTTTGATCACACCTCCAAGCTTGTAAATGAACTATTTATCTTTCATACGTTCAAATACAGCTCATAGCATATGCGTTATGTATTATTTCTCGATCATTTTCATTTCCATTCATTTATCGTCTGTAAGACTTCGGGATTTTCCAGCTCCAGAACAAAGAAACGAAACACTCTATGGAAAGTTACGCTGAAAGCAACGGCACCGATTTCTCTGGAACTTTAGGGTTGCCCATTCATAAAAAAATACATACAACAATACATATATACATATTCATAAAAATGCAAAGGGATCCACATGAGCTTTGGAGGCCCCGGGTCCCCCCCCCCCAGTATCAGCGCCCTTGGCTGAAAACCGGGCACATTCTATGAAAAGCTGCACTAAAATCCTGGACACTGTATGAAAAGCTACGCTGAAAAACCGATACACTCTATGATAAGTTACACTAATACCCGGGACATTTTATAAAAATTTACACCAAAACCTGGGAAACTCTGAAAATGTTCAGTAAAACCTGGGTTAGCCCTACTCTACGTAAATTTACACTAAAACCTGGGAAACTCTTGGAAAATTTACTCTAAAACCTGGGACACTATAAAAATTTACACTAAAACATTGGACACTGAGACAATTTACAGTAGAACCTCGGACACTTATGAAAATTTACAGTAAGCGTCAGAACGTCTATGACAATTTACACTAGAAACCAGTGTCGGACTTGAGCTGCCCGAGCTAGGCGGGGATAGAAACTTGGAGGGGCACCTTATGGACAAATTTATGTAAACATTTTGGCTTTTAAAATGACTTTTTTTAATATGTTTACAGTATTAAGCATACACAATTACACACACAACGACTAGGACGAACTACCGTAAATGTTGCATAGCACAGAATAATATAATTACAGACAGGTAAAATGTGAATGTAGGATAGATAAAAGAGCTTAGTCTACCTATTCCAATACAAACAGAAGGAAAAAATACAATTAGGTACAATTGTATGACTATTTTTTTCTATATTAAATTTCACAGCATGGGTAATCGTTTAAGATCTCTTGAGCTATTTGCTATTTCGCTTCCATTAACATTGTAATCTACATGAAAATTCTGACATATTCAGTATTAAAGAGCATTAGCTTTTTCAGTGATCTTAGCTTTGATTTAATTATCTTCTACTTGGAAAAGAAGCATTCACAAGTTACCGGGTTCGTTTAAACAGCCATATCATATTTGTACACACAATACACAGTAGATTGCTATAATTGCTTTCATTGAAAGTCAGCTTATACAAGAATGTAAACGCACGGTATACACAACTCTGAATTCAGCTGATTCTGATCTGTTTTGTTTTCATTCCATTCGTCTTCATTTCCAGAATGAGTTGGGCATTGAACCACATCGAAGTCACTAGTAGAAGTATTCTTCAGATTCTTGAAGTAATCTTTGTAATGAGCAACAAATTTGAGTTCACGTGACAGGGTTTCTTTACACACGCCTATATTTTCTACTAATGCCTTCAGGGCTCCATCTGATAATCCATTTTTCTTTATTCCTTCAAATCTCTTTAGATCCAAACAGGCACAATCTTCATTAAATGTTCACTTGGAATAAACCTATCCTCAACACTTGTAAAAGCAGTGTCAAAGAATCTCTAGGTTTCTATTTGGAACTTATTCCACTTGACTTATTCTTGCAAAGACGAATCTTCTTCAGAGCAGTTTTCATCAAAAAGCGTTTTTACATCGAATATTTTTCGTTGCAAAATCAGCATCCACCCTGAGATGCAGTTCGTTTGCATCCCATTCTCTGTTAAGATTTTGCAAGAACATTTTAACGTTTCCATAGAGGTGAGAAAATGTCTGTCTTAGTGACTTTAAAGTTGTTGCTAGTGTTTGGTCCATTTTCCATTCCATTAAGTAGCAGAGCCGTAGCTAGAGATTTCGGCGCCCGGGGCGAAGTAGAATTCGGCGCCCCTACACTCATCTTACCAATCATTATATATATATATATATATATATATAAGAAAAGCAGCTTTTGTTGTTATGCTACGCTGAATTTTTATAAATCTTCTTGGAAAGACCATTGCAACAACTAAAAACGATCATTATGTATCCTTTTTCAAATAAGAGCTGTTTTCAAGAGTCTTATTTTAGGCTTTTTGTTAAGATTGACAAAACTACAAATTCACTAGGAGAACAGTTCAGGAAAATTACTACTATTTACAACGTTTAATACTATCGATAAGAAATTAAATTTCAATACATTAAAAACTATGTGTTTCTAAATTGTTTGAAATGGGTGACAGTATTAATTTCCAATAATAATTGTAAACATTTTAATTTTATTCTGTATGTGACCACATCAATAGCATTTTAATTTCGATCTTTTTACGGTAAAAAATATTTTGTGAAATGTAATGGTAATTCAGAAGGAGCCTTCTTTGTGAATTTCTAAAAATTGATCGATGGAGGTGAAGAATATGTTCAATGTTTGTACTTAAAATCCAAAATATACTTTGGCTACTACATATGTCAGAAATTATAGTAATTACTTAATTTCTTAATGAATGAAAGTTCCGAATTTAAGCTACTTATTATTAATTAACATATTAAAATACACTAACACGTACTTACATTAAGAGTGTGCGTATTTATGTTTTGTATGTATGTAGATAGATAAAAACATGACACAACTAGATACGTATGCACAAAATAATATGCTGGCAATACAAAAAATTGATGAAAAAATGTTCCCAATAAATTCCTTCAAACTGGAAGAATTTCATATGTTAATGGAATTTAAAAATAAATCATTGGCAGTGTTTAGTATCTAAAAAAGTTGAACTTCTTTGGGCTAAGTTCTGATCCCTTAAGTCCCTATTCTACAACTGCTTGAAGTTCGAAAATGTTATTGTTCCCCTCGTTTATCTTTATTTTTAATATTATCGCACAAACAGCAGCTTGACTGTGTCTCTTCACTCTTGTCACTTTCATACCTTCATTCTCACCGTCGCACAGTGGGGCCGAACCAGGCAATTCTTAGCAAAAACTCGAAGAATGAAGTAAAAGATTGACTCGATATAATTTGTTATAATGAAGCCTTGATAGTGTACACGTAAGATAGTGTGCAGGAAAATAAGTGATAGCAACTTACAATGAACTCATGGGACGTGTAAATTTGGTTATCCGCTGAAGCCGGAGAGAAGATAGGAATGACAGAAGATAGGAAATTGATTTTGAATGCGACTATTCCTACATTGCGTGTAGATATTCAGTGGCTGGTAAACATTGTGACACGACCGACATGTATGTATCGTTTTGTATATTTAGAATATTGATATGATGTGTAGTCAATAATCATATTAGCAACGATGCTAATATCATTATCATATCCTTATGATAATCCCCTACTTAATATCATATTTGGAAAATGCTGTGGTACTGAAAGCATATAAACTATGGTCAAACGATAGAATGGCATTTTACTAGAAAATATGGCATAATATGTCTGTGATTTTTTAATATGCCGTAACAGAAACATTGTTCTTACTGTATGCAAAGAGAAAACCTGCACATATTTGCACGTTTGGAAAATATAGCACATGAAAATGTTTGAGAAAAACCGCATTCTGGATGCAATGCTGCTTTTGAATTGAGCTGGGATGAATGTGAGAACAAGTGTTAGGTTATTAGACATACACGCAGTGACAAAGTTGAATATAGGTCGATTCTGGGAATTTTGCCCCCAGACCCATCTTGTTTCCAACATCTAGTCATACTTTTCTGTCATTCACCAACAGAACTAAACTCTAGTCAAACATATTTGATTAATGGTGGCGACATTTTGAAACGCCAATGCTAAACAATCTATGGACCATAAGATAGAACCATATTAAAATGGTGTTGATCAATTCAGTATTGTGTTTTTTGTGATGCGTGCACAGAAGTGACATTGGAATCAACTGTAATGAGACTCCGCTCGCTCCAGCTCAGAGTGTTCCAATCAAGCTCTGAAATGATGCAATATATGCACGATGCAATATATGAAACAACCTGAACAGGTTACTGATGCTTGTAAATCATAATATGTTTAATATATCTGATAATATATTCATATCGAGAACTTGTGATGAGATACTTTTTATGTATTGAAGCGTCCTTGCATCTTCATTGTCATAACGAATCCTCCACAACTTTGAACTAATTTTGAGAAGCAAGAACTTTCCTTCAATTTTATTACTCTTCAGTTGTAAAATGAATAAGTACACTTTTTCCTTTCATACATAAGAATATAAGCCAATCGTAAATTGCCAAATCAAAGCATATTGCCCACGCGTTTCTTTATGCCAATCATATAATCTGTTATATAATTCAGGGGCGGATCCTAGGGGGGGCGATCGGGGCGATCGCCCCCCCAAAAGAGGAAACTTTCTTATTTTTATATATATAAATAAAATCCATCCCAGAGTTTGGAACCCTTAATAGTAGCATTATGACAACCCACCGCCCCCCCAGAAGTCGGTCCTGGATCCGCCCCTGATATAATTTAGGCGCGAATATAAGGAATATTTCCTTTTATGATGTAAAACTCTATGTTTTTGATTAAATAATGTCGAAATAACATTATTGTAGCCACTGCATACGCCGAACTAATTGATTTCAACTTTCCGCTTCATATTGCGAATTCTTATTTTTGCCAAGAATTCAGTGCTTTGGCCCCACTGTGAGTCGTGATTAATTCGATTGGGTAGAAAAACATTTTGAAGTCAGCAAATTCATCACTGTCAAAACGCCGAACACGACTTTGCTCGTTTCTGATTTTGAAAATGCTCATGCGTACACTATAAGTCATTACTCGGCATCTTGTATACCACATGTCATTAAGAAATCATGTATAATAAATCTTCAAGTAATAAATAAAAACTTGTTGTGACTTATTTAAACTCTTGCATTGCGAGCGAAGCGAGCAAGAAAATTTTTAAGAAATCTATGTATTTCATTGATAACCTACAGCAATATTTATCTAATAGGGCGCCAATACTTTCTGGGGGCGACTCGTCTTTTACTCATGCTTAACACCACTTTTTCTTTTTGCTTGCTCGTGCGGCGCCCCTTGCTGTCAGCGCCCGGGGCGGGCGCCCCGCTGGCCCCCCCTTAGCTACGGCACTGTTAAGTAGTCCATCTTTAGGGACAGTGGGTAATTCGAAGTTAGTGTTGTACGTTTAAATAGCTCTGTGTAAAAAGCTGCTGTCATTAGAGTTTCGAGTTACAACCATTTGTTTCGTAAACTTTTTGTTCTGGTGCCCTGCTCTCTTTGCACCACATGCGCATTGTATATAAAATTTTAAATTAGAATATAAATAAATATTGGGCTGTTGAGCCATACCTTCAATATAAAATCCAAATATTTTGTCGCTCTAGCAAAATTTTAAATTTTATATTTACACACTGTTTTCGTTCTTACAATGCAGACGAAACACTGATCTAGTCAAAAGAGCGACTGTTAACTTCTAACCAAACTAAATTTATAATTTCATATCTATTGAAAATTCAGCCAGACGGAATATGAAGATATTTTTTAGATATGTTAAACGTAATTTACGCATAATCTGGATATTAAAATTCTGAATTTTTTTTTATCAAAACTATTTACATTTTTACCTACACATCTATGACTACTAAAATCAATTACATTAATAATAATAAATAATACTATATACAATAGCACACAATATTCTTACCTTAATTAACAACTACTTTTCTACCTGAGAAAACGCAAATACCGCTTACGTTGAGTTTTGACGCTAACAGTGTAACACTACCACAGTCAAATAACGCAACGAATGAACCATTCAACAGTTACAAGGCCATTTGTGATAACACTAGATCAGACCGAGTTGTTACGTAACTTCATTTTACTAATTTTCACCTTATTGTCTCGTTCTGGGCTGGTTATTTGTTGATTATTTTGTTTAATTCACTAAGATATTCTATGTTCTTTTATATGCTTGAAATATGTTGATATGATAAATCTGTTACATTAGTTTGAAAACTATTCAGCTCGCAATGCTCTTTACAAAATGACTGAAATGTAATATTATATTCTAATAACATTGATTTACGATTTGAATTTCTGAGCTTTCGGCATCTGTGGCCATTAAGCCCGCCACTATCCGGGGAAAGAGAAGGAAGGAAGAAAAGATTGGGGAGGGAAGGAAGCAGCCTGGGGCCTATATGTTAGATACGGGCGGCGGTAATTTCGTCACCGGAAAGTTCGTCATGGCAATTTCGTCACCGGTAATTTCGTCACCAAAATATTGCCATATAGGTAATGTCGTCACCGAAAATTTTGTCACGATAATTTCATCACGGGTTTCGTTTAGAGCATAATACAAGTACAAAGAATGAACTCGAAAAAGTTTTTGAAGTTGTTTTCTTTAATCTTCAACTGAAGCAAAACTATGCAGCATAATCAAAATAGATTATTATTATTAAATAAAGAGTTACATATTTTAGATATCGTATTTGAGACAAGAGATAAAAGTTTCCAGTAATTCTATCACAGAAATATTATCATATAGGAAATTTTGTAACGGTTATTTTTTCACCTTTCTTGAACTAAATAGAGGCAAACAAATGACCAAAACAGTTTACGTTATCTTAATCAAACTTGAAAAACAATTCAGTTCGTGTTGAACTCTACAAAATTGAAGTTTCGGGTACTCGACGCAGGTGCAAGCACCAATAGAAGAAAATAATGCCAGCTTCAGCAAATGTTGAAAGCACAGACAACATGGGAACTAATGGGTTTATATATCACTATTTACAAATATTAAGTTTCGCCAATATCAAAATTTTAGAACGGAAAATAGCAAACAAATATAGGAAGATATGTTAATCCGTTCATTTTCCCGCAAACTGGACGAAAATTTGCATCGTACTTGTACCATTCTCTGAGCCCAAACTCTTGGACTTTCCTCCACGTTAACTGTCATGTGAAAAGAGTGATCGTTTTTAGGAGCTATTGAAAGAAGAATATTATATTTCAACTCTGAGTAAACATTGGCAAATTGATATTGCATATATGTGAAGAAAACAAATTTATTTAAAGGAAGAAAAACGTATAAATATGTCTGGAAGTTTCCTTTAAATAGCCTTATGGAGCTATTGAGAAGTGAAACATGGATGGTGGACTGAAACGTTTCAATGACTCCTAAAAAAAAGCCCTATATGTTACGGTATTTGAGCAGTACGGTACGCCCTAATGCAGAGTAAGACACAAAATTCATATGAAGAACTGTTTCGTGCGGTGATGTATCAATGTAGTGAATTTAGTGAATATGCGGACCCTGTAACTGTGGTTATGGATTTCGAGATAGCGGAAATGCAGGCTGTAAAAGCAACTTTTGGAAACAACTCGTGTCCACCATACATGTTTCACTTCTCAATAGTTGAAATATTTCCCTCAGAGTTGAAATATAATATTCTTCTTTCAATAGTTCCTTGAGTAAACATTAGCAAATTGTTATTGGATATATATGTAAAGAAAACACATTTATATAAAGGAAGAAAAACGTATGAACAAACTCCATGGCTCTGGATAAGTAGAGTAACAAATAAAACACAGTTCTGACCAGAGCAGAATGAAATATATTAAAAACTATACTTACAACATTGTAAGTATAGTTTTTAATATATTTCATTCTGCTCTGGTCAGAACTGTGTTTTATTTGTTAAGAAAAACGTATATATTTCTGGAAGTTTCCTTTAAATATAGCCTTATGGAGCTATTGAGAAGTGAAACATGGATGATGGAAGGGAACTTTTCAATGGCTCCTTAAAAAAACGTATATATTATTTGAGGTGAGACTTCCTTTACTAGGTGTACGCCCTAATACAGAGCAAGACATAAAATTCATATGAATACTGTTTCGTGAGGTGGTGCATCAGTGAAGTGAATTTAGTGAATATCCGGACCCTGTAACTGTGGTTATTGGATTTCGAGATAGCGGAAATGCAGGCTGTAAAAGCAACTTTTGGAAATTCAACTCGTGTACAGCGTTGCTTTTTTCACCTGACTCAGTCAACATGAAGGAAGGTCGAAAAGCTTGGGTTCACAGAACGGCAGAAGAGCAATGAAACTTTTCGTCTATTTTGCGAGAAAATGAACTGATTGGCATTTCTTCCCATAGTACATGTGCATCGATTAATACAAGTCTCTTTGAAGGAAGAGCGGGAACTTCTGGACTGTTCTGATAGTACTTACGTGTCCGGCACATATCGCCGTGTTAAAACTCGATCTGGAAATATTCGTTTACACAATGTGCCCCCTCTATATCCTCCAGACTACAACGACTTATCAAAAAGATAGTCGTAAACCTGGTTCGTTTGCTGAGGTAAAAATTCGAAGTGGTAGTATTTCTTTGACATTAAAATATTAGCTTCGATATTTAAATACCATTAATCTCACCTTTTTAATAAAACTGACAACGTCTATAAACGATGTTAAACTGGTTTATTATTTGATATAACTTATAATATCCTTTTCTTAAAACTGTTAAGTACACGAACTCACTGACTAGGTAACCATAAAACATGTCCATATCAACAACTATCCCATAATAATCACTTACATACATTAAAAACATTCTTCTTTTGTTAATATGAAATGAACATTCTACTAAGTATAGTGCATATGTATGAGTACTTTCTGCCCAAGGTACAGGTAAATATTACACAAACCAAAGTATTTTGTTATAAGACACCTGGAATGTTCACTAAGCCACCCTGAACAACAATCCTAGGACAAATAATATTTGTGAATCGTGGAACCAGAAGTTTCATCAACTGGAAGGAATATCCCACCCAACTATTTGGAGGTTTATTCGTGGAATTCAACAAGATGAAGCAACGGTTTCAACTATGCTTCATCAAGATGCTGTGGGCCAACCACCAAAAAAGAAAACTAAAAGAGCGTTTCAGACTTTGCAGAAACGGCCCCAGTCTTTGTGATTAGCGTACAAGCCTGGAACTAAAAGTTTGACAGATTTTTTGCTTGGTGTTTCATTTAATGTGATGCACAGTAGAAAATGAACATGTAAAACGCTTATGGTATTATAACGACTTACATTTTCTTTACTATTTTCTGTTTGGAAATTTTGATATTGGCAAAACATAAAATGTGTAAATAGTAATATACAAACTCATTAGGGGCCATTTTGCCTGTGCTTTTAACATTTACTGAAGCTGGCATTATAATCTTCTACTGGTGTTTGTTCTTGCGTCGAGTATCCGAAACTTCGATTTTGCAGAGTACAATACCAACTGAATTGCTTTCCAAGTTTGATTAAGATCAGGTAAGCTTTTTGATCACTTAGTTTGTCTCTACTTAGTTCAAGAAATATGAAAAGATAACATTTCCATGCTATTAATATTTTTGTGATAGAATTACTGAAAATTTTCTCTCCTATCTCAGACATAATATTTAAAATAATATGTAACTATTGTAACTATTTATTTAATAATGTATGCAATTTCAAAAACTTTTAAGAGTTTATTCATTGTGTCATGTTCTATAAGACACTGGACGCTTTCGGTGACAAAATTACCGGTGGCGAATTTACTACGTCAAAATTTTCGGTGACGAAATTACCTATATGCTAATATTTTGGTGACGAAATTACCGTGACGAAAATTCCGGTGGCGAAATTTCCGGTGACAAAATTACCTAAGTTCGTTAGATACCACCCAGACATTTGCTTAGTGCGAATGAGGAAATCCGAGGAAATCCACATTCAGAATGGCTGGCGTGAAAAACCCTTTTACATTTTTCGACCGACCGAGAACGTAATCCGGGATCGCTTACACCGAAGGCGAGAGCGTTAGCGGCTACGCTACCCATGGTCACTCTAATAACATTGAATCAGTGTAAATATTTCTGTATTTGAGGTTAGTATAACCCTATTTAAACTACTTTCGTCAGAAAGTATTATTTATTCCCGTGCATTTTATAAGCTATACATTAAAACTGTAGCAATGATTTTCTCCAAATAATTCTTAAATTTTCCAACACTGTTACGTATTAGACATATATTTGTGTTTGATACAGTTATCTTATATACGAAATAACATGACAAAGTGCTATTTAAAAATAAAAAGTCCATACCGATTGGGCACTACTGTACTACTTACAACATTCATGGCAGCGCTGATGGATAGCACTTACGGTTATGTATCAGCACAATGTTAGTAAAATTTCTTGTAGATTGCTTAAATACTATTATTTAAATACATCTTAAAATTTTAACATTACAAAGGTTTGCTTTTCTCATATCTTCATTGTACCATACCGTCATTAGTTTTGCTTATTGGCATCTACAACTTCGGAATATGTTGCACGTTCAGAGGGGTTATCCAAGTGTGGCACGTTTGGATGGGCTATCCAAATCTGTTTTGGAATATGTTGCACGTTCGGAAGTGCTATTCAAATCTGTTTTTAAATTATACAAAACCTACTTCATAGTTCGAAAATATTTCTGGTAAAAGGGACAGCTACATAGTTTGTAATACACTGTCGATCGTTTGATGTTTTAGTTTCAGGGACCAGTATGCCATCTTGCTCTATTTTCCAGTACTTCCTAATCAATAAAAGAGGATATTCCAAGTTTCATTTAAAATGTAGGAAGCAGACAGGTAGACAGACCAACCGACACAAAAGCGTGCTGAATTGAATGCTAGAAACTCTCCTTAATTAGAACAAAGTGTCATGAAAACCCACTACTACGTAACTAATTAGAAAATTATTTACAGGAATTCCTTGTTCTGTATTGTATCATGAAAATTATGTTAAATTTGTATTAAAAAATTGTTTTGATCCCGACATTTTAATTGCAGCCAATATACTGTGTATATTTTTTAATGAGCCTGGATAACCACAAAGCCTCAGAACGAGCATTTACCACAAAAAGAACTATAACTCACTACATTGACCAATAACCATATATATATAAATATAACTTGTGGGTTTACCGCAGGGCTTCAGGCTAGTTGTATGGCTACGTTATTAAGCATTTGTTTTCAATGGTCTCTTTGTGTTTAAATTAAAGGATAAAATGTAAATATTGCCTTTAACTACAAGCATTCAGAGTTTTGAAAACGTTTGTCTTTTTTTTTCTCTCCTAACTCACAAATTTGTTCAAACGTTAATTAAATGTTTGTTTTGTGTTGCACTTACTGTTCATTGCAATTTTGTGTGTTTTGTTTGTTGACATTAAGCGAATTGTCGTGTTACAGTATACAACCGTGATCCAAGTTTGTCTCATGCTAGCCTTGTTAGATTGCAAAAGGAAAGGGCATATGTCTGTTTTTTTTGGAGGAATCACCAGGTCAAAAATTGTGTTTTGAGGTACAGCTTTTTTAAACCTGCTAAACTCGGTTTGGCAATATTAATAACTGGCAATGTACTCTACGTTATATGTTCTTTCTAGACTCATGTTGTGTCTTAGTGCACACATACTATTTTAACTGTAGTTCTATCCCATATCGGATCAAGTAAGCTTTGTGATGGACAAACACAATGTGCATGGGTTTTCTCGGGGTTCTCCCCTTTCTTCCCATTTTCTTTATTCCACCATTTTCTTCATTTCTCAAAGTCATCGTCTCCGTTAGCCTACCGGCATAACCGTGGGACATAAATTTTAAAGATTTCAGTTCATTTTTTATTTTAATTTAGCTGTTTTTATGTTCAGTGTTCAGTTTTCTGCATTAAAGACTTTTCTGCATTAATGTGCTTATTGCATAATGCCTTGGATACGCAATATGAGTTATGAACGAAGCCTATTAAAATAATGTGGAACACTACAATAGCAATTATATGAAAAACAATATGAAATTCTCTTAATCAAATTATAACAATTTTTAATAACAAATGAAGAGATTATACATAGAGAACTACATTTAATTGCATCCCAAATCAGTTGCCGTTATTGGGTTAATAAGGAGCGTGAGTTTTCAAAACCAGTGGAGGTATTCTAATTTACAGTCGAAAACTGGCGGGGTCTTGGGTAAAATTGGTTTTGTTTCCTATTTATATATATTTTTTCGCACAGTGCAAAATATTGTCTACTGGGAATATGGCAGTGCAACCTGAGGTTCTAGGTTGTAACGCCTTACCTTAGTTTTCGTCATGTCATTCTGAATGCTAATCTTCAAGATGTATACCTAGGTATATCTTACAAGGAAAGAAAGCGGATGAAGTTCAATAGAACAACATTTAAGCGCATATTCTTGTATAATAATTTCAATGAAGCAAATTGTAATAAAAAAAAACTCAGGTTTAGTTCAAAAATTAAAGTCTTCGTGGAAATTCTCATTTGACTTATAAAGAAAGTGTTCATTGAACAGTCGATCGTTGAATCAGGCACATAGCCAAGGGATGGGTCCGAACCCCCTTCCCCCCTTCGAGACCAGAAATGAAATAATAAGGAATGATGAAACGAAAAGAAACGAGAAAAAGAAGAACCGTCGTTAAAAATAAAAAGCCGCAGCAAGTGTTTGGATACTCTTTCTTATGAGGAGCTTTTGTGGAGGAAACGGGGGAGGAGTCAAGTTAAAAATGGATATTATTGTTACATAGTATTCCGAATTTTATCTAGTTCCATGCTAATCCTATGGACTACAAATGACGATCGATAAATGGGTTAGATCAAAGAGACTCTCAGGTAGAACTTAAGAAATGCTCACAATCACCAATAATATGAGCCTGGCAACATAGATTCTACTTACATTTCTTAAAGAAATTTTCTATTTTGCAGCAACACTAATCCATTTATAGTATGTGTTTACTGTCGAAAGAGTTCTAGTTGCTATTTTTGACGGCATTGAACGAAGATCAGAAAAAGAAGACAAGAAGAACCGAGTTCGAATGACCTCGGAAGATTATATCTTTTTTCAGTACTTTGTAAGATATTCTTTTATTCGAGATTTCTTCATAGTTTGTTATTAAAATACTTATCAGCACATCCTCATTTTATTGCCCTAACAAACCAATATGGGTATGTTGGCAATAAAATAGTTTAGATGGATCGAGCCCCTGTGTAACCACAGTATTTCATGTCACGCCCCCCTCCCCTCATTAAGAAATCCTGCTTTAATGAACCAATATATGTTGCCAGTAAAATAGTTTAGAATTATCAAACCTCTCGTGTGATAACCACAGTATTTCGTCACGAAACCCCCCCCCCTATTACGAATTCCTGGCTCCGTGCCTGGTTCGATGAAAATGTTAGCCACAGTTCGATGTTCAGCTTAAATATAGACGTTCTCGGGCAATTCGGTCAGATGAATTCTATGTCGTTCAACGTTTTGAAAACCGACTATATTGTTCCCGTCTTCAGGCTAAAGAATCTTTATCCTGACTTAATTTATCAATATACTTTATCAACAAGTGTTCCGATCATCATATTCAGCAGATGGCATTATTAGAGGTAACTGAATTCGAATGATTAGAATAAATTAACAACAACAATTTGCAAAAAGACACTTTCTACAGCAGAGTTCCAACTGATTGTGTTATCGGGTCTGGTCGATGCAATCCTTGTATAGGCGCTGGTTTCTTAATAATTCTTCGACGTTGCTTTGAGACTGTTCAATATATTTGTATTTCATAACACACAAGATTATATGAATTCAAAAAATACAAACAAACTTGCTATATGAACATGATTATATGTAGATTAATGCGATATTAACACAATACACGTAGCTACCGTTGCTTTCCTGGTGTCACGTTTTTACACACACACTCACCCCTGCTGGGGAGAAAAAGTATTAGTTTTTATGTTGCTGCCTCTTCATTTACTTACTGGCGTTAGTTTTTATTGAGAAGAACGCTCAGTTCTGAACATACCGCCCGCCTTGAAGGAATTTCTTCAACAAATCTATGAATGATTAAATTGGTTCATGAACTTAATATACACAACAATAGATAACACAAGTTATGAATGAATGATATAAACATAAACAGAATAATGCACACACAACACAACACTACGAATCACCTAATGCACACACAACACAACACTATGAATACACCAACACATTAACTCTGCTTAGGAAGCGGGCACAATTGACGAATAGATCTTGTTGTTGTACCTCTGGTAGTTTTCACTGTCGCCACTCGTACTATTCCGTCCTTCCCAGGAAACAATTGCACAATACGTCCAGTTTTCCATTTTAGAGGTGGAATGTTATCTTCTTTGATGAGCACCAAATCACCTTCCAGAAGATTGGGGAATTTTCTTCTCCACTTGGATCGTTCTAGAAGACTTGATAGATACTCCTTTGACCATCTGGACCAAAATTGCTGATGAAGTTGTTGTATGTATTGCCATCTCGAAAGTCTGTTGACAGGAATATTTTTCAAGTTAGGTTCTGACATGGTAGTGAGTGCGTCGCCTATTAGGAAATGACCAGGTGTTAAAGGATGTAGGTCGTTTGGATCATTTGATAATGGTGTTAGGGGTCTAGAGTTTAAGCAAGCCTCAATCAGTGTCAAAATAGTGTTCATCTCTTCGTAGGTGAGTGAAGCATTTCCCACAACTCTCTTTAAATGATATTTGAGAGATTTAATTGATGATTCCCATAAGCCTCCGAAGTTTGGTGATCTTGCTGGAATAAAAACCCACGTGATGTTATCAGCTGCTAGAAAATTATGTAATTTTTCTTTATGGTGTTCTGATTCAAATAAAGTCTTCAATTCTTGTAGTTCCCTTTTTGCACCAACGAAGTTACGGGCATTGTCAGAATACAGTTTAGCGCATTTTCCTCGACGAGCCATGAATCGCTTTAATGCTCCAATAAACGCCTCTGTAGTTAGATCACTAACAAGTTCAATGTGAACCGCCTTAGTCGCAAAACACACGAAAAGTGCTATATATGCCTTATGGAGTTTGGCTCCCCGTCGGTTACTCGATTTAAGGTAAATGGGCCCACAGTAGTCAACGCCGCTGTGAAGAAATGGTCTTGTTGGTTGAACTCTGTCAGCTGGTAGATCTCCCATCATCTGTTTACCATCTTTAGGATTGTTTCTGAAACATGTGACACACTGATGCACAACTTGACGAACCAAGTTTCGTCCACGTATTGGCCAATACGATTGTCGCAGGGATGATAACAATAATTGAGGCCCGGCATGCAATAGCTTCTTATGTTCTTCTTGGGCAATTAACTTTGTCAAATTGCAGTTAGCTGGAAGTACAATAGGATGTTTCTGTCCTTCAGTAAGATCTGCTGCATTTAATCTTCCTCCGACTCTGATGATTTGCCTCTCATCCAAGTATGGGTTCAAATTTCTCAGTTGACTTTGGTTGTCGACTTCCTTTCCTGATCTCAATGCATTTAATTCCTTGTGAAATGCTTGTTGCTGTGATAGTTTAATAAGACATTCGAGTGCTTCATGTAATTCACTTACTGTAAGATGTCCATGCTGTCTGTCACAATTAGATCTTCTCATGTTGTGCGCAAATCGTAGGCAATAAGCCGTTACACGTTGCAATCTTCTTAATGAAGAATATCTGTCTAAGAGTTGACACGGTGTTGTAGAAACCATTACTGCTGTATTTCTTCGTTGCTCGGGAACATCGCTTAGGTCACAAACATCTTCCCTCGTCTGTGAGTCTAATTTCTCAGATAGCCAGGAAGGCCCATGCCACCATAATTCATTATCAAGAATTTCTGACGGTGTTAATCCTCTCGATATATGATCTGCTGGATTCTCCTCTGTTCTGATATGTCTCCATTCATAGTTACAAGTCAACTGTTGAATTTCCGCTACACGATTTGCAACATACGTCTTCCATTGAGAACAAGGTCCTCTTATCCATGCTAATACAATGGTGGAATCTGACCATAAAACAACCTTATCGATCTTGCAATGTAATGCTTGTATTACTTTCTGAGTTAGCTGTGCAAGTAACAAAGCTGCACAAAGTTCTAGGCGAGGAATAGTTGTCTTCTTCAAAGGTGCTACTCGAGATTTTGAACATAGTAAGTTTGCTGTGAATTTTCCATTTTTTGTGCTAGATGTTACATATATACAAGCTCCATATCCATTCTGAGATCCGTCGCAAAATCCGTGAATTTCTACCTGCGATTGTGTTTCTTGAATAACCTTCCGCTGAACATGTAGTGATTCCAACTCTTGAAGTTGCTGCTCAAAAGTTTCCCACTCTGAATGCAATGGGCTGGAACCTTTTCATCCCAATTCAATTTTAATTCCCACAAACGTTGCAGAAATATTTTTGCCTTAAGAATAACTGGTCCTATTAATCCTAAGGGGTCAAATATGCTCGCTACTGTAGCAAGAATAGTCCTCTTCGTGATTTGTTGAGGGTTGTTTCTTGGTTTGACAGAGAAAGAAAATGTGTCTTTAATGGGATTCCACAACAATCCTAAACTTCTTGTGATGCAATCATCATTTGGTTGAATGGTGAAATTTGATTCTTGAAGTTCACTGGGTAATTTTGAAAGTAGTGAAGTGTCGTTGCTACACCATTTTCTCAGACAAAAACCACCCCTTTGCAGAAGAGTTGTGAGTTGACCCTGTAATTCATGTAGTTCCTTCTTCGTGTTTGTCCCTGTTTGAAGATCATCAATATAGAAATATCTCATTACAACTTCTGCTGCCTTAGGGAAATTATTCTTCTCTTCTATGGCTAGTTGCTGAAGACATCTAGTGGCTAGAAAAGGAGCTGCTGCAGTACCATATGTTACAGTTTTGAGTCGATATATTTTTATTGCTTCTTGAGGGTTTTCTCTCCAAAGAATTTTCTGGTAGTTTGCATCTGAATCATGTACCCTAATGTTGCGATACATCTTCTCTATATCAGCTGTCATGACGTATTGATGTTGCCTGAATCTTGCTGTTATGGAAAATAATTCTTCTTGGATTGTAGGCCCGACTCTCATCGTGTCATTTAATGAAAGTCCAGAAGTTGTTTTGCACGATGCATCAAATACAACCCTGAGTTTGGTAGTAGTACTGGTCTCCTTCATTACGCAATGATGGGGAAGATAGTAGTCTGGCATCATTGTATCGCTCTCTGCTCTAGTTATTTCTTCCATATGACCCAAATCTTCGAACTCTTTCATGAACGCTATATATGCCCTTTTTTCTCAGGATCCTTCATAAGTCTTTTTTCCATTGAATAAAGTCTTCTCGTTGCAATCTCCTTGGATTTACCAAGATTCCCCACATTTTCTTTAAAGGGAAGCCTGACGATGAATCTCCCAGTCTCGTCTCTCTGGTGTGTTTCTTTGAAGTGCCTTTCACATTCTGCCTGCTCTTGACTTAATGGATGTTTTGTTGAACATTCTTCTATCGTCCAGAATTTTTGTAATTGCTCGTGTATTTTTTCTGTTGTGGAGAGGTGACACACATTTGTCGAAATGTGTGGTTGATTGTCTATTTTTCCAGCTACAATCCAGCCAAACAATGTTTTGTGCAAGGTTGGATACCCTGCCTTGAGTTTTATTTGCCCTTCACAAAGTAGATCAAAGAATACTTCCGCCCCCAATAACATGTCAATACGCTGTGGTATGTTGAAGCTAGGATCTGCTAATTCAATGTTGGAAGGTATTTCCCACGATGACGTGTCTACATGAACCATAGGCAAGTCTTGTGATATTTGCGGCAATATGATGAAGTCTAATGTGGCTGAATAATTGTTATGTCTTGACTTAATTGTAGCCTGAACGCTATGGCATGACCTTGTATTAGCATTACCTATACCATTTATGTGTACAACGCTATTACTCTTTGTAAGTCCCAATAATTGAACCATTCTGTTTGTTAGGAAATTGGACTGAGAAGCACAATCGAGAAGTGTTCGACACATTTGAAAATTACCCTGTTTATCTTTAACATATACTACAGCTGTGGATAGCATAATGCTTGGTGGTCTCCTAAGATTCTGCGGTACGCTGTTTGTAGAACGAATATTATTACCTTTACATTCCTGCTTGACTGATGTGATCGCAGCGAGTGTGTTTTGACCTTGACCTATTTCCCTTTCATCTTGTGGTTCATTCGCTCTAGTGGGCGATGGACAACGCGAGTAGTGCAGTAATGTGTTATGCTTTTTATTGCATATTTTACAATTACCTGATAAGCACTCGTTTGCCTTATGCGCCCGTTTGAGACAATTTATACACAAAGAAAGACGTTTAACTTCTTTAATTCTATCTCCTATAGATTTTCTCAACAATGATTGGCATTGAAATAATTTGTGTGAGCCTTTACAGCTGGGACATGCATTGTTGTCGGAACACGTTACGTGTGCTGTCGTTGAGTAAGAACTCTTTTTGCCTGCCTTATTTGTTTGTTGATATTTGTTACTTGGAACTGAGGGTGTCTCTTTAGGTCTACGCTTATTATCAACTGCGTCTAAAACTTGACAACGCTGTTGTAAAAATTGTGACAACTGTGACATGCTCGGTAATTCATTCGTTGATTGTGTTTTCTCCCACTCCTTATGTGTTGTATTGTCTAGTTTGGTCGGAATCAAATAAATAAGTAATGCATCCCAGCTTTCTGTCGGTTGACCTAATGATTTTAAAGCCCTCAAATGTTTTACTGTGCTGTCTAAAAGAGATTTAAGCGAAACAGCCGACTCACGTTCCACCATTGGCATTTCAAATAAAGCTTTGACGTGTTTGTTAACAATATACCTTTTGTTTTCAAAACGTTCTTTGAGTAAAGTCCATGCTACGTCATAGTTTTCAGAAGAAATTTCCAAGGCTTGTATTACTTCAAGCGCCTCCCCACGTAGAGAAGAACGTAAATAATGAAACCTTTGCACTGGCTGCAATGTGCTATTGTTATGTATTAATGCCTGAAACGTGTCATAGAACGACAACCACTCATCGTAGCTTCCAGAAAAGGTCGGAAGGTTTATCACCGGCAACCTAACTGATGGATTAGAATTGCTTGATTCATTGTTTTCATTTTTCTTTGCACTGGAGCTGTGTTGATTTATGAACACTTCCGTCTTAGCTGCTAAATCAAAATAAGTACTCTCGAATTGCTCTCTTTCTTGCGTTTCCTGATCAATTTCTGATGAACCCTGTAACATTTCTATTTCGGATTGTATTGCATCAAATTCATCATAGCACTGTTTTATTTTCTCGTAACGTAACACTAACTGCGTAATATTCTGATCTTCTGTAAAGCTATCTACAAAAGGTTTAAAACGAGTGAGTTTGGCCTTAATTTGACCTCTCTTGAAAACTAATTCTTTCATTCTGTCCGTCATGCTTCACTCAAATAAAATACACTTTTAACACTTACGTTCTAAATGAGGCTTCGCTATTACAGGCTTATTCTGTATAAGTGATACAAGGATAATATTATATTGAAATATGCACTCACTACCTACCTTGTTAACTGCACTGTTGAATCCTGATCCGGCGTGGATGGACCATTTGGTCGATGCAATCCTTGTATAGGCGCTGGTTTCTTAATAATTCTTCGACGTTGCTTTGAGACTGTTCAATATATTTGTATTTCATAACACACAAGATTATATGAATTCAAAAAATACAAACAAACTTGCTATATGAATATGATTATATGTAGATTAATGCGATATTAACACAATACACGTAGCTACCGTTGCTTTCTTGGTGTCACGTTTTTACACACACACTCACCCCTGCTGGGGAGAAAAAGTATTAGTTTTTATGTTGCTGCCTCTTCATTTACTTACTGGCGTTAGTTTTTATTGAGAAGAACGCTCAGTTCTGAACAGGGTCATCTACAATTAAATCCATCAAATGTCTGGGACTGTGGATTAAGAAGCTTGATGTTAGCGAGATAATTATATCATTCCCAATCACTGTTAAGTTAACAGGAGTTCTAGGAAAACTTTGTGGAAAATAGTTCCCTGTAAAACATGTTTAAAAAATAATTAATAGATGTTATGGGTATATAGCATGCTGATTGCATATCTTGAAATGATAACAATAATTTCCAAAGACTAACACAATAAAAAGTTTATTTACGAAGTTACATATCTATCATAACCTACACCAAAATTTACCAAATTAAAATGATGGATATTGCATTGCCAATTAGGCTGAGAATCACTGTCATGATCTTAGAAGGCGCAGGGTTCATCTACTCGTATCTAATAAAGACTGTCAAAAATGTTCATGTCATCATACTATGACAACAGAGAATAAATGCAAAGCGTATACCTACTTACAATGCATAAATGCCCATAGCTGCTGTTCCACAACACTACCACACTGACTCGTCGCACCACCTAGGTAAATGCCGGAGTGGAAAATTGATCGGAGGATGAATGATACCGAATGATGAATGATGATTTTGTGAAATTATTCGAGGTTTTTATAGTCACTTCCTTAATGATAAAAACACGTTCATTTTCTATTTACAAGTTTAAATTTGCGGAAGCTGAAGGCCTTGCTTTGAAAATTGTTTATTTTTGTTTAAGCCTTCCGTATTTTTCAAAGTGGCGTATTATTTACACTTTGCCACATTTGATCAGTAAATGTTTTCCTGTTTTTATTTTGAAATAAAAAGTCACTGTGTGACGTATCTATTATTATCTATTGTCGATTTTGCACTTTTGAGAAGGGTTCTAGCTTTTATTTATTCTTCGATGAAACAGGTAAGGACTTTATTATTTCTTATTTTTTTTCGAATCCCAATTGTGGGGAATGTCTTATCTGTCTCCTGAACTGCATGTCGAGCTAGAACTCTCTCGCTCATCTAGAGGCGACAGAAACTTGAAAAAGAAATCTCAGAATGGTTGTTCATTGATGACCCATTTAAAAACCCATCACAAAAGAAATTACTTACGAATATTGCCGCAGGTCTTATAGCAGACAAGAAAACAAATTGCGATCAAACAGGAATGTTGCGCAAATGTGAATTCAGAAACTGGATTCTATGGTTCATTAAAATTAGAAAGAAAGAAAATAATTATCCCTTTCTTGACCACTTACAGCATCGTCAAAATTAAAGAATAGCCTATTGTTATAAACCCGTTGCAGCCTTCGGCAAAACTTTAGCTCTAATTAAGTGAAATGAAAATCTTCGTATCTAAAGTATTAAATATGAATTGGTTCCAATGTCATCTTCCCTGGATGATAACAGCTCCATGAGAAATAGTGCAAAGTCAACTATAATAACTATGGTTGAGTCTTTTCTTCCTTGCGCAAAAACATCAGAAGTCATTGGGTATGTTGTGGATGAAGGAATATTTCTTTATATATAATGGTATGAACTAGTAATGACACTTACGACCAACAAATCTGCGTTAAGTGTGTGAGTTACTATAACCATCTTTTTTCATCATGTAGTGTCATTTCATTTGGCAGATACAAATTAAAATCTTAATATTAAAAGACAGAAAAAATGGAAATGTCTGTAACGATTGCATTTGACTTTTCCATAATAGTAACGACAGATCAAGCAAAGTTCTCGAGAAACTCAGAGAAAAAGAAACTAGACTGATTGTAACGATGAAATCGTCTTTGAAAAACGCAAGATAACGGTATACCAAGCAAAAGAAAATATCGATGCATTAGTCTCTTCAACAGTAATAAAAGAAAGTAAAAAAGGTAAATCTGTAGCCACTGTTCGATTCGATTCTCGTCTTTAAACAATCTTAATTGCTACAAGACTTCTTAAGTAGTCCAAAATTCCGTTATGGTCCCAGACAACCAAACTGAGAGAAAATGTTATGATATTGCCAAGCGTTCAAGATACCCCAAAAAGACAAAACTGACAAGCAACGTACAGAACAAGGCACGATCAGATCCGACTCAGACTTCGCCCAGAGATCATATAATAGAAAAGAAGAAAAAATGCCAAATTAGAGCTGCCCCCATTCAGAAACACCGGAGATATGCTCTGCAACATAACGCACCACGCGACAATATGATATAAGGTAAACGTCGCAAGATACCCGTTTATGTCGGAAACGGAAAGGATGGGCAGCACCAGGATATCAAGATATTTTATATGCTATAACATTGACTTGGCGGCCATCTTGAAAGCCGCCATCTTGGATATAGCGTAAGGTATTGAAATGAGAAGCGAGGTGTATGATATATCAATGTAAGGTAAAATGCAAAAGGAAAACCAATGATGTAACCGCGAAAAACATATGTATGATGGTATGGACGGGACGATTTTAATCCCTGATATTTGTATTATAAAAATGTATATGATGTATGTAAGTAGAAAGTTTCTATAAGTTTTCTCTGAGTTTGTAAATAATCTAAATAAATGTTTCCAGTGTACGGTAGGAATTATCCCCTTCGGGATGCGATGTTGTCTTGGATATTTTTGATATTTGTCTTAGCCCAAAGCAGCCTCAGACATGATAGGTAACTCTGAACCTCACAGCGGTCTCGGAAGCAGGTATTAAATGTTTACTCTCAGTAGCCCTTAGCGGTCTCGGAAGTACATATTGTAGGTTAAGTCTCCGTAGACCACGGTAGTCTCGGGAGAAGGTATTGCAGGTTAATGATCGTTAAAAGACACTGATGATTTCTTGGTTTCGACGTCCTCTTTTATAGACATCGTTTGGAGGGAGAACCTGTGAAGGGGTTATCGGATTTCTTCGTGGTTCTCCGTGTCCCAATCGTCTCTTCCTAAAAGCGCGGTTCTGTCGTTTGTTAATATTTATTTACAAATAGTAAAAACACTTGTTCATAGTAAAAACGTGTGGTTTAGAGTATACGTGAGTGTACGGATCCTTCTAATATTCAAACCTTTAGTGTTTGCTTCCTAACTGCTACGAAGAGTTTAGCATAAACTTCCAAAGCGAAAGGCAACACTTCTAATTTTTTAAAAGATTAAACGAATATAAATTCTTTGAAAGTGATTGCATGCAAAATTATTACACTTAAAGTTGTGTTATCTTAGACTTCAAATAATGTTACGTAAGTGAAGCATAACTTATCATTTCCGAACTATGACCAAAACTCCGAACAGTACTCGCGTAGACTAGTCACCATTTTGAAGATGACGCACATATGCGATATGGGAGGAGTATGCTCAAAATTGGGAGGGTGTAAGTGGTTTGCACGTTTTGTATCGAATTTTGATTCTAAAAAAAAAAAAAATAAAAGTTTCAAGAATGTGACGAATCACTCCTCTACCCAGAGGAGAAGAGGGTCTCCAGAAACCTTCTAATAAGATATTAATATCATAAAATGTCATAAATAAGGTGAAACGGGATCAGGTAAAATTTTAGTACTTTTTCCCCAGATCTAGTACTTTTTCTCTGCTTACATTAGTTCGAAATATTTTTGTCGGATGGTCACACTGAACGTAACACATGTTATTACACTCATACGGTTGTTTGTAGTTATTTTCTCATTATTTTACATACATTTTTCTCTTTCTAAGATTCTACAGAATTATATACATACATAAATACATACACACACACACACACACACACACACACACACATATATATATATATATATATATATATATATATATATATATATATATATATATATATATATATATATATGCTTAAAGCATCATTTTTGAATATAGGAAGAGTGGACAAAATAAAAAAAAGATTATTTAATTGTGTATTTAATACTATATTAATAACATACTTTTATCTATGACTGTGCATTGTGTTACTATATAACGAGTACTCTGACTTTGTCATCTTGACCAACAAAAGGTATAATCAAAATGCATTGTTGGAAAATTCTATTCGGAATTCACCTGAATGTTAAGTCAGCATTCTCTATTTTTGGGGGGTTTGAAGCAAATGTGCGTTTGTATCTAACCTTTGCTGGTTTTCCACTCCCTTTGACGTGGAGTTAATTCGTCTCTAATTAGGTAGGACTGTACGACCAGTCACCATTTTGTTTACATGCTCCCTTATTTTTGCGCCAAACTCGTTTCTGCTTTACTTTTTTTTTTCAACTTTACGGCTTCTTTAGATAATGGGTACGCACCAAAACACACACGCAGCACACACACACACACACACACACAAGCACACATACACAAAGAGAGAGTTCGCAACGATCAAGAGAATCAAACAAAAGCTAACGGAAATGACGTCACTGGGGGGGGGGACACAGAGAAATGCAACTAATAAAATAAAGCACCACCCCTTCTTTGTTTGTTCTCTTCCTCATAGTTGCTTTTATAAAAATTTCCTTTTTACGATTTTTCGAGTGCGGTATTGCAACAAATTCCACTATAACTACAGTCTCGTATGTATATGCAATTGTGCGAAAATTACCATGGCTTGTTACAGAATTTACTAATTTTTTCCTCATTCTTAAAAGTTTCTCATTGTGTTGTCAAATGAAACAATTATTTTCATGCGCAAGAGTCCCTTATTTCCATAAACTAATTTCCCTGTTGGTCTGTCCAAGACACCTACGTTCAACCAGCATTAGTTCAATACATTAAAGGGGAAAAATCCGTTTGAGAAAGTCATATATAATACGAGGTTCTATCCAAAATTTCCGAGAATCTCTTCATTAAAATCAGTTTAAGGAAATCATATATAATACGAGGTTCTATCCAAAATTTCCGAGAATCTCCTCATTAAAATTAGTTTAAGGAAATCATATATAATACGAGGTTCTATCCAAAATTTCCGAGAATCTTCTCATTAAAATTAGTTTAAGGAAATTATATATAATACGAGGTGCTACCAAAAGTTTTCGAGAATCTCCTCATAAAAATCAGTTTAGGGAAATCATATATAATACGAGGTTCTAATCAAAATTTCCGAGAATATCCTCATAAAAATCAGAAAATCCTAAACCCTAATTTCTATCATCGCTTCAAGGTAGTCAAGTTGCTATTGTATGCAATGATTCCAACGATTGTCTCATTGCTGGAAGTTCACCGGTTGTACCAGGTCGAAAATTTTGATTGCGACTCTTGGATGGAGTGAAAACGGCGCTTCTTCAATGCAATATCAGTTTTAGACCACAGGTAGAAATTGAGAGAGATTAGCTTCAGAGAGTAGGATTGGAGAGATTTCTTTTCACGATCGTTCCTAGTCATAGGAATTAAATACAAGTCTCTCGTAGTTCGCAGTTTGAGATTGTCCAAGCTTTCTAGTGCAAGTATTGTATATTATAGTAATAAAAGAAAATTGTCACTTTGTATTGATAAAAATATAAAAGATAATTATGTTTGGATTAGATTTTGTAAGAACATGTGGCATATTTTCTGTTTCACGCCAACCCTACACAACTGTTTTAAGTTGGTCAGAAGGAAGCGGGTGAGGTTTGAAGTTGGACCACCCGAGTGTGACG
Organism: Thermobia domestica; assembly: GCF_964235325.1. Lineage (NCBI taxonomy): Eukaryota > Metazoa > Arthropoda > Insecta > Zygentoma > Lepismatidae > Thermobia > Thermobia domestica. The sequence continues at coordinate 198,917,441 of NC_137467.1, forward strand.
TAATGTCAAGTGGTATTATCATGAGGGGTGAAAATAGAACAAAACGAGCCCTTCGGGGCTTCGGAACCCCTTCGCTCGCTCAGCTATGCTTCATAACTTAAGTAAAACACTTTTTATGCATTATATATTACGTACATGGGCAAATTAGTATTGTTTTTATATTATTTTAATGATAAAAGCGTTATAGATTTTTTTTAAAAAAATGGAAAAAGTTTCCTTGGGTCGGGTTTGAACCCGTGTCAAAAGCGATTTTCAATACTAGCCCATTCCTTAGTACACTATGAAACGAGAACCGGCAGCAGTAGGCATTTGATTTGTGCTATATATATCGGATAACATCAACGAATCAGAATCGTGTATTTAAGCTGCTATGGATAGGGTCGATCGTGGTTAAAATATGTGCGGTTGGAAAACGAGTCATGATGCTCTTCTGTCCTAAACCCGATGACTTGTTGACTATTATTTAACGAGACATCCAGATCTCATAATAATTATATTGAGCGCTAGAAACCAGACTGGATGTGACTGTACCTGGCAACAGATAGCATGTTATTGTTGTCAATAACTTAGATCAAAAAGTAACTCTTATACAAAAAGCATTGCTACTTTACTCAAAGTACAAAACATTTAGTTACAACGTAAAAGTACTATTGCATACAAGACTAGAATTAGGACTGTCTCCAGTAAAATTATTTTAGGTTTTGCTTTGGAAGAGAGGATTACGCCCTCTGACACAAGTAATTTTTAAAAATTTTTCATTCGTATATAATTATATTATTTATAAAAATGTATGGATGGATATCTCAAAATCAGGGATGCACTTGGAAAAATAGGAGGGTTGTCCAGGAAGTACCAGACGTTTTGGCTTATCGCGGTAGTGGCCGGGGCTACACTCATCATCTTGGTGACAGAACATTGCCACACTCAGTACGCATCTAGCTATGGAAACGTGAGGACTGTGACGCTCTTACTGTGCTTTTTGTGACATGTTACAAAGTACGCTCTAATAGAAAATCCCGCCACTTGTGAGGTGCGTTCTGGGATTAGGTTTTTGTTGGCACGCGATTCAAACTTAAGGCGCACGAATCAAAGCAAAACACCGGGTAAAACTTACCGCGAAGGTGTTGTTTTCTCACGACTACGCACGTCTACACACGGTCAAGCGTACCCAAGAACTTTTGAATGGTTTTGGATGTGAAGTGTTTGATCACCTACCATGAAGCCCGATTTGGCACCGAGGGACTACCACCTCTTCTCAGAGATGAAGGCATGGCTCTCTACACAACGCTTTGATACTGACGCCGAACTGCATACCGGTCAAAGCCAGTGGTTGAAATCACAGGAGGCAGATTTCTACCGCAACGGTATTGAAAAACTTCTGCCACAGTAGGATAAGTGTCTTAATTTGCATGGTGATTATGGGGAATATATGTTAACTGTGTACTTTTAAATGTATATAATATAATTTGGGTTGTTCATTCTATTAATTTCAAAATGTCTGTTACTTTCTGGATACTCTCGTCTATTGAAAGAGTTCAATATCATCTAATAACTTGTCACGAAAATTGTGACCCGCTTCGTCTCGAGAACCACACAACATATAACCACTGTGACTCAATTTAAAGGGATACAGAGAAAATATTCTCTAACCAATTTGCAGCAATCAAATTCTGAAAAATAAGCTTAGATCTAGTCAATTAATCAGAAAAGTTCCTTAGTATAACTTTGTGAGTAATCTACGCTTTGTAGAGGCGGCAGTCAGATTATTAATTTAAATCTCGTTTAAATTGACATGTTAGAATAATAACATTGATAATCCCAAGCATTCTGTTAAGTCATTTGCTACGGAAGTTGAAAACTGACTCGCTACCAATCTCTTTGTCTTGATGTTAAAATAATTATCCTGAGTACCATCTATCAATGCAATGTTTTTCTTTTCTTTTGCTTTTTCTTTATTGCATACTGCTTACCAGTATAACGTAATCATGGCATAACATTGAATTTTAGAAGATTGTGCATAATCGAATAAAACTGGTGTCACAGTGTTCTGTTTTATTTTTTGGTCAGATGAGACTGCATCCAAGTGTCAAATAAGACGAATATACCGGGGTTGTATTGGCTTCAGAAAGAGGGCGGTGGCGGAAATAATGAGAGTTTGCCATGAAAAAGATGGTGGTACTGATATTGTTGGCGTCATACTAATTGGTCGGAGAGATGTATCATATATTGGTGTGTGCTCAAGCCCGTATCCAGGGGGTCTAGGGGGGCCGGGTCCCCTAAAATTTTTCTCCCCCCTCTAAAATTTTCACGGTACGCTTGCAAATGAACTATAATATGATTGAATCGGGTTCCCCTAACTTCATCCGCGCAACTAATTTTTTTGGGCTTGCTACCGGCCTGTGTGTGCTACTATTGACATCTCAAACATAACTGCGACCCGCAGATGATTTCTACTATAACAGAAGACAATTCCGAAATAAAGATACTACAAACAAAATTACTCTTTTAGCTTAGTGTTAGTTAGGAAGTTAGTCGTGGAATTGTCAATAGCTGCAAGGGTGCTTTCATCTTCGCTATTCGAAGACCGACATGGATTTCCCTGTGTTCTTACGGCTGTGTCTCTAGACCCTACTGGCAGTGAGGATGACGCACTGCCTTAAATACAAAATTACAGACCTACTTCGCAGTGTTCTTCCACCGTTTTATGTTGAACTAACTCATGCTTCGATTCGTCCACTTTAGATAACTACAAGCAACTAAACATGTACTGTAAACCGTGGGAGCTGGCAGTACTGCGAGCGGTCAGCATACCGAACTGCTTGGATGAAACTTCCCATTTGATACAATGCAAATTAGAAAGTTCCCAACTGCCTCGGATAGTAATAACAGCAAACCGCTAACGCAATCAGGAGGTACTGCTGTGCGAATCAAAACAATATCGTCCTTGTCCAATCGTCGAAAGGCATGAGTAACAAATACAGCAATTCCGTTCTGAATAGTTTGTCTTTCTTTATCCGTCTTTGGCTTTACTTCTTCCAGAACGTGGTTTACAGATTGACTCCATTGCTCTTCCTGTCTTCCACTCATGGACTGGAGCAATAGGAATAGGTCTCTTCTTTTGCGTTGAAACTTCATTTTGGACCTGAAATGACAGAATAACAATATTCGTCATGATACTTTTTGTTGTAATTACATTTGTTTTTAAGCATTCTACTAATGCGGCTTTCACTATTTTTCGCTTTATAATACACTCATTCATAAATAACTTTACTTTTCTACGAAAGGGGCAAAAACGGGCAAGTTCTTTCTTTCGTCCTATCTCAGGGGAATATTACTCTAGGTTCGGAACAAGAAATTGGCATGTAACGAGGTGTAACAAATTTTGCACATCAAATTATAGTTTTCAGTTTATTATTAATTTCTGACGGACGCAGTGGTGCAGTCACGAAAGAAAGTATTCTTCAGTTGACAAAATTTCTTTTCCTAATAACTAAACAATAAATTAACCTATTAGAGTACTGACTTTGGCAAGTTGTAAAGTTATAACTATTTTAAGGATAACAACTAAAAGATCCAAATTAAGAGGTCTCATCACTGCGAAATTAAAATACCGCCAATTTTACAGTAATTATGTGATATCTTCAAATAGATAAAAAACTAATCGAAAAGTGGATCAAGACCTCCGTAGACAATATTATTTTGCATGAGATACCATTATCATGACTCATTTATCTGCCTTTGATTTCCAGCTATTTAGAAAATCGGCATTTATTTTCGCGTTTCTGAATAACTGCAAACGGAAAGCTACTAGGTGACTCATGATAACGGTACCTCATGCAAAATAACATTGTCTAGGGAGGTCTTGATCCACTTTTCGATTATCTTTTATCTTTTTAAACATATCATATAATTAATGTAAAATTAGCGGTATTTTAATTTCGCAGTGATAGGGACTCTTAATTCATTTGTTGCCGAGTTTTTGGCAAAAGAAAATTTGTCAACTGCCAAATACTTTCTTTTCCGTGTGTACAATTACCTCCCATCTATCACATGGTACATGCATGTATCCAAACAATACTTTTGTTATTGAAAAGATGAATGTCTATATAAATATTAGAAATAAAAATATTATGTCCGTATTCAGTGTGTGCAGGTACACAAATTACAAAACAATATCGCCCTTTTCTCAATGCAAAATGCGACAAATCACTAGCATGCCTTGGTACAATTATGATGGTTCTGGAAGTCTACTTGGGGGCTGAAAGATGTCCATGGCAGGTATTTTGTACTCCCCACACATTTGGATTATCAAAACTAACTATATAGCACACATTCCATCTGTGTGTTTGAAAAAAAAAAAAAACATTTTTCCTGGATTGTTGGGTTCCCGGACCACTGTGCGACGACGCGTACGCGAATCATATAATCATAAAGGAGCTCATTATCAGATCTAGAAACATGTGCAGTTATACTCACCGTTTCCATTCAAAATTGAGCTCCTTGTACCTTTCCATAATAGACGAGCGAGTATTTAGAACAAGCAATTGTTCATGCTCCAAGAACTTGAAAACTACTGAGTATACTTATTTATTGAATAGAGAATTTATTTTATTTCCTTTGTTATATGTAATAAAATTACTATAAAATGTTTTAAATCCTCGTGACTTATCCTTTCATTTGATATTTAACAGAAAAGTTACCCATGAACAGATATCAGTCATTAGACCATGAAGACTCCATTGACATCTTATTCATCAAATTCTAAGAAACCTTGTAAGTTTTATATAGGAATAAATACACGCTATTTAATATGCATATATTATCTTCCTTTTAATTTCGCTGCAGCCAGAAAAAAACAAATAAAACTCAAAAGTTATGAACCTTCCTTCCTTAGATGTTGAAACTTCCTTTGTTTATTTTGTCAATCCTGACACCAAACATTCAGTTTTTGCACCTATTAAATGGTCATTTAATCTGATCGCATTTTAAAAAGGCGATATACGAATTATTACTGAAAAGCTTAATCTCATACTACTTCGTAATGAATCAGTGATATAGTTTTAACCTTTCTAACTTCTCTCTCTTCCCCTCTGTTTCTCTCTTTTTTTAAAATTTGAACATTTCCTCATCTCTAATGAAAGGTCAAGCAATGATTTGAAATACTAATAGGGAACAACATATTCAATAAGAATAGCGAATCCAATTGATTTCTCTTATTCTTTCTTGTAATATAATGAGCATTCCAGCCAATTTCCCTCAAACGACATAAGTTTGACAACGATTCTTTTTTTTTTTTTTTTTAAAAATGAAAAATCACTGTAAGTTAGTATCACTGATAATGAGAATAATAACAGTTGATTCTTCCATAAGCAAATAGTACATAACAACTGCAATTATGGTAATTAATGTATTGTTAAGGCATAGTAAGAACATTTAAGATCCGACTAGTCAAAGTATGTCTCAATATGGGATCGAAATTTTGAACCAAAATCAAAATTGCAAGAGAACTGTTACTACAAATGACAACATACTCGTTGCAGTGTTGCCAGCTCGAGGGAAAAGTCACTAAATCTGGGGATTTGACCCCCACGATAGCGACAAAAAACAATTCTTCCAATTGGCGACTTTTTTGGTGATTTCTAAATGAATATTTAGCTACTTACAAGTTTAGCGACTTTTGGCTGCAAGCAATCTGTTCATCTGTAGAGAAGCATTATTAGTTCACAACAGTTTTCATGTTCTTTTCTCTCTTTATTTGTTTTAAAGAGAGGTGCAGGTGATGGAGAGTCCAGGTGATGAAGAGTTTGGGAATACAGCGTACCCACTCCCCCTAAAATCCTGCATTGCTATCTGTTACCGTTGCCCTCTAACGGAGAAGAATTACAAACTTAATGTCCTTTAGTTCGCAGAACTTCCGTTGAGAGACACAAGTAACACAGCATTACCGATAGCAACGAGATTAGCTATAGATGAGTGAATAAAAGCAAAGAGGGTGTTTGTCATATTGTCCTTTCGGATCTTTTAACTATTCTAACGTAAGTACTGTAGTATTAATTATTTCTGAACTATTATGACCCCAAAATACGAACAAAAGTACCCGAAACAGTGTGAAATGATTCCTGAATTCAAGGATTGGTTGCGCTCTGTTAACAAAGATATGAGTAGAACATATTGTTTATTTTATATCTAGAACTAGGGATGCGTTCGAGTCGAGTCGAGACAGAATTTTCCTGACAAAATTCGAGTCGAGACACAGCACTTCCAATAGAAAAATATATATTTTTCGAGTCGAGACATCACTTTTACAGCACATTTTCGAGTCGAGACAGTCTCAAATCTTGTCTCGTGCGCATCCCTATCTAGAACTTTAAAACAATGCTTATAGACAACGGATTTCACGAAATCCGAAGCGACTTTTCACCCAAAATTGAAGTCATTTCACCTCTCGTTTAGCGACCTTTTGTGTCAACATTTTAGCAACATTGACTTGAAATGCGCGCCACACTTTTAAGATGTCGCCCAAGGAAGCCAGCAGGTTATCTGTAGCTCCGAGTTATTCTGTTAAACATGAACAAGGCAAACCTGTAAGTGCAGGAGAAAAGCAAATAGTGTATTAAATAATATCAATGTTGTTTAATTCACTTGAAGAAAATTAAGACCTTAAGTAACTTAATTTTCTTGCTCTCAAAGAATAGTATGTATCAGTGGCGGCCTCTGAGGCAGTGACGCCGTGACATGTCACTGCCTTGAGAGGTAGAAGTGTCAGAATATTAAAAGAAAGCGAGTTAAATATCATAATTGCTTCTGAATTTCTTCCTTTTTCTGCCCGCTGCCGTATCTATTTAGCCGCAAGACCTAGCGCAAAAGACCTGACGGTGGCAACTCTGCTTCGGTGACTGTCACCAGACCCTTGCTTCTGAATGCTGCTTGGAATGGTGGTATCACCATATACGCGCCCTATCAGCTGTGTACGGGAAAGGGTTTCCATTGCTTCTAGCTCCTGACAACGAAAGCTTGTCACGCAGAATCCGAAGGCAGCCGATATTTCACGATCTCATATACACTGCTAGATACAATTGTTCAAAGAAGGTTGCCGCGGGTTTCTCACACCAGGTGGAATTTTCAGTCTCGTGGAGTAAATACAGTTTACGAGTATCGGAAAGATCTAATTGATGTTATATTAACAATAGAAAACTGTGAAGATATAACATTACAAACCACCTTAACTCAAGCTTCCGCGTTCAAGCTATTATTAAATGAAGAAAATTTCGTATTTTGGTTGACTTTTTTCCACAAGATTATGCCACACGTAGAAATTATTTTCAGCCAACTACAGAAGAAATGTACTGATCCTGTCAAGGTTCGAGAACATCTGCATAATTTTGAACTTGGTATGCAGTCAGTCAGAGAACAAATTGACAACATTATTTAGGAAGTAGAAACCGAATTAGAAACTGCAAATGACGAACCAGATGCAAAAAGACGGCGAAGTGAGGCGTTCTATAACGAAAAAAAAGCATTAGAAGTTTGTGATGCAATCCTAGTGGAGATCAAATCTAGATTTCACTTCACTGAGCACCTTGTATCTACGAGATTATTTGCTGTAGAAGAATTTGACAATTACAAAAAGGAGTTCCCAGATAATTATCTCAGTGAGATGGTTAAAAAATATCCCTTCTTGGAGGAAAATAAATTAAAAAGCGAACTTCAAGTGTGCTATTCGGGAGCCGAACTGAGAACGGTGTCTGGTGCGGTATCATTCTTAATGTTCATTATAAACGATGAATTGTGCGACACGTTTCAAGAAACAGTTAAACTCTTAAAGTTATTGATAACTATGCCAATGTCAACAGCAGAAGCAGAGAGATGTTTCTCGATGTTGAACAGAATAAAAACTTTCCTAAGAAATACCATGAAAGAGGAAAGATTAACTGCTTTAAGCATGTTGTCATGTGAAAAGACATTCGTTAATGAGATAGATAATTTTAACAAAAAAGTTATCGACGCTTTTCCAGCAAGAAAAATCGTCGCATGGAGTTTCAGTATCGTGCATCTTAACTAGTCAACCAAACGTGTTCAGTTGAAAGTTCGAAGAGAATAAACAGTGCAAGTGAAATGTTTCTTTTTAAACAGTGTACTCGTGTTTTATTCAATATCAGTGTGTATGGGTTTTTTTTTTTTATCAACAAGATAAATAAACTTAGTTAAATAAGAGCATCTCAAGATTTATTCCGCAAATTTGATTTCTGAATTCACTTCAATATATAACTGACTGGCATGAAGAAGAATAGAACTTCAATGAAAGGAGCAAGAGAACCAGTACCTACCTGATTGCTGATAATGTATGTACAATCGATTATAATTAAATTGAAATTCTCTATATGTTCTTATTCTTCTTATTATTGTTATTATTATTATTATTATTATTATTATTATTATTATTATTATTATTATTATTATTATTAATATAGTTCTGTCACTACCTTATAAATTGTCACCAGCCGCCACTGGTATGTATACATTATTTATTTATAAAGACCCCTACCTAAGACTGAAGTTACTAGGTGCATGCTATGTATCCTCGTCGCCAAAAGTGCCTTTACATCGCCGTGACGGGTATGTGACAGCGCAGTACATTAAAGAAGGGATGGTTGCATAAGAATTTGTGATTAATTTTGAAGAGTTTTTATTTTGACTAGGAAAATAAAGTAAGTATAGGGAGTAAAGACACAGATTTGAAGCATCAGTGCACTGTCATCTCTGAAAAGATTCGTATTATTGTCTTATATGTTAAGTTAAACACCACAACATCTGTCACTGATAGCGTAGATCATCTTACTTTTTAAAATTGCCTCTGTAGCCTATTTGTCCATACATTAATCTCCAGACATGATGTATAGAGAGGAGAAAGAAAGAGATACAACATCTGTAAGATTTATGTAATTCACTAAGGGACTATAGGAAACGACTAAGCTAATTACTGCTACTAGCGCTTTTTAATCTTCAGGGATTCACTACATGTTCGCAAAACATTATTCTAAGTCCTAAATCTGTGCGTGAATTATTTCATTCGCCTCACTGTAATTATTTTAGAATGGAAACTGATTACGCTGAACGTGAAAATATTTCTCGTAAAGCAAGGGCCGTAATAAATGTAAATAAGGTTCTCATTATTATATAAAACACATAAGTATTTATTCCGTGTACAGAACAATATAATACAGTAACTAAGCAACATCATAATCACTAACGCCCGCAGGATTTTTTTCAACGGGTGGAGGGGAAGTCCGATATAGAATGTTTCGTTTTATTCCCTATATATATTAACAGTCATAACATTTATCATTGATAGCGTATATCGTCTTTCGCCACTGTAGCTTATTAGTCAGAACATTCATCTCCAGACATGATGTCGAGAGAATAGAAAGAAATAGATATGAACAGTTGTGTAACTAATTTTACTGCGCCCTGGATCGATCGATCATCGATTTACTCATACTCCCCCAGGCCCTCTGCCACAGGTATTTCAGCTGCTGCGTTATATATATGGTTCCATGTCAGAAGGGCCAAACAAAAGGGCAAAGACAGAAAGACCCGAGTCAAAAGGGCCCTGCGTCAAATGTGCCCGGGTCGAGATGGCCCCCTCGCTACAAAAGGGACCGAGTCAAAAGATATCCGCAACAACAGGGCACGAGTCAAAAGACCCTGCGTCAAACGGGCTCGGATCAAAAGGGCCCGAATCAAAACGCCCCTCATAAAAAGGACCCGGGTCGAAAGGTCTCCGCAACAAAAGGGCCCGAGTCAAAAGGCCCCGAATCAAAACGACCCTCATAAAAAAGCCCGAGTCAAAAGGGACTCCGCTACAAAAGAGCCAGAATCAAACGACCCTGCGTCAAAAGGGACCGAGTCAAAAGTGGCCGAATCAAAACGCCCCTCATAAAAAGAAAAAATGAAATGAAATTTTGAGTTTTACGTCCCACGATTATGCCGGTTAGGCTAAAGGAGACGGTGATAATGAGTAATGAATGAAATGGTGGAATGAAGAAAGTGAAAGGAAACGGGAGAACCCCGAGGAAACCCATGCACACGGTGTTTGTCCACCACAAAGTTCACTTGGCGGGAGCAGGGTTTGAACCCGAGACCCCTAGCACCAGAGGTGAACGCTCTACCACTGAGCCACCGCGGCCCCCCTCATAAAAAGAGCCATAGTCAAAAGGAGCCCACGAGAAAAGGATCCGAGTCAAAGGCCCTGCGTCAAATGAGCCCGGGTCAAAAGGGGCTCTGCCACAAAAGGGTCCGTGTGAAAACGACCCCACATCAAAAGGGCTCGGGTCAACAGGTCTCCACAACATAAGTCCCGAGTCAAAAGGGCCCGAATCAAAACGCCCGTCATAAAAAGGAGCAGAGTCAAAAGAGGCCCCGCTACGAAAGGGCCCGAGTCAAACGGCCGTAAGTCAAAAGGTCGCGGATTAAAAAGCCCCTAGTCAAAAGGGGCCAAATCAAAATGCACCTCATAAAAACAGCCCGGGTCAAAAGGGTTCCACGACAAAGTTACCTGAGTCAAAAAACCCTGCGTCAAACGGACCCGGGTCAAATAAAGCCGGAGTCAAACGGCCCCGCGTCTGAAGGGCCCGGGTCGAAAGGTCTCCTCAACAAAAGGGCCCGAGCCAGAATGCCCGAATCAAAACGTCCCTCATCAAAAGGCCCATAGTCAAAAGAGTCTCACGACAAAAGACCCGAGTCAAAAGGACCTGCATTAAACGCGCCTGCGTCGAAATGGGCCCCGCTACAAAAGGGCCCGAGTGAAATCGGCCCCACATCAAAAGGGACCTGTTCAAAAGGTCTCCACAACAAAAGGGCCCGAATCATAATGCCCCTCATAAAAAGGAGCCGAGTCCAAAGGGGTCTCCCTACTAAAGTGCCCGAGTCAAACGGCCGTGCGTCAAAAGGGTGCTGGTTTAAAGGGCTGGAGTCAAAAGGGGCCGACTCAAAACGCCCCTCATAAAAAGAACCCAAGTCAAAAGTGTTCCACGACAAAGGGACCCGAGTCAAAAGGCCCTGCGTCAAATGGACCCGGGTCAAATAAAGCCGGAGTCAAACGGGCCCGCGTCGAAAGGGCCCGGGTCGAAATATTTCCTCAACAAACGGGCCCGAGACAGAAGGCCCGAATCAAAACGCCCCTCATTAAAAGGGCCCGGGTCGGAATGTCTCCGCAACAAAAGGGCCTGAGAATCGTTTGTTAACACAACGCAAAAATTTGAGATTTAGATAGCGATAATAATATAACAATTATAATGATGTCTGCAGAATTTTTGTGTATACTGGTACGGAATGACAACTAACGTCAGTAACAGAGGCGACTCTTGAGGGAAGTGGCATTGGTAAAAATTAACATTTTACGAACGCAATCCACAAGAAGTTAACTGCACAAATGTATGATGGAATTTCATTTACGGTGGAAAACATTAACGGTCTCAAAACAAAAGATCAAACAAAACTAGTGATGAGCGCAAGAGTCTTGGTCTTGCAGTTTTTGCAAGAGTCTTGCATGCAAGACCAAGACCAGGAATCCCGATGCAAGACCAAGACCAAGGGGTGCAAGACCAAGACCAAGACCACACCTGCAAGACCAAGACCAAGACCAAGACTCTTGCGCAAGAGTCTTGCACAAGTACCGTTTCGGTGGTAGAGCAGTCACATGTGGTTATACGGGTCCCTGGTTGGATTCTAGCATGCGCCATGGAAACTTTTTAGTGGGCAAACACCGTGTGCGTGGGTTTTCTCGGTAGAGACCTGCATGGGCCGGGCCTTGCCCGAGACCCGAAGCCCGGCCCTACCCGCGGGCCGGGCTTGGGCGGGCCGATTCTATTATTTCTTTGAGTCGGGCCGGGCTTGGCGGTCCGACACTGATTTCTTTTCAGGTCGGGCCGGGCTGGGGCCGATTAATTGCAATTCTTTAACCCTCGAGAAGTCGCGCTGAAAAAGTAACGCGAGTAGTCGCGCGCGGTCAAATGGACCGAACGAACATAATGTGTTGCAAAAATCGTTTTAAACAGTTTTCTTGTATTAGAAACGTAATTTTGTATATTTTTTGATTAAGAGGGAATAACATTTTTATTATTATAATAAGTTTTACAGTAATAACTATTAGAGAAACCTACAACTAGACATGTTATTTTTTTATTTCTCATTTGGAATAAAATGTTTTTGTCGTTACATATTTCTTTAGATAGATAGCTACGCACTGGTTTTATTGAAAATTCTAAACCTGATGATGATCTTTTGTTTTTGTCAACTTTGGTTCGTCTAAAATTAGAAATGCAATAGTAAATTAGTTAAAAATATACTATATAAACATAACAAAACAAAGCTTCACAGCGCATTTTACATTGAATTAGAGCTCAGTCGTAGCTTAGCGGTTAGCATACACGCCTTTGGCGTGGGACTGCCGGCTCGATTCCCGGTGGGACGTCATGTGGTTCGGATCCTTCGTTAAGCAGTAGGTTCACGTCTTACATAGCCTTGATGCTGAAAAGGGCGCTAAATTGAAATCAAATCAAATTTACATTGAATTATTTTAAGGTCCTGTTATTTTGAAACTTCACCTATACAGCACTACATTGAATTATTTTAGGTTATCTTCAAATTTACACTGTTCTACACTTCGTCGTCGCTTATTTCGTCCCCTCTTGCTCTGACTACATTCGGGGAATCACTGGTCATTTCTGGGTTTAAGGTCTTCAGATTCGCTCGCAGACTCCTCACTTGACCTTTCGTGTTCACTCATATATAAATATTTGTTATGATCTTCCTCAGACAAAGCCTCCACGAGATCATGTCGGCTGATTTATCCAAATAGTCAATCCCTAACATTTCCCTCCGTTGTTTTAAGCTGTTCAGTTCTAATTTTCTCTTTTCTCATACTTGGTATCAGTTTGTTAACTCTGTCGACCTCTCTTCCGTCCATTAAAATAATATTTATGTTTATAAAGCTTAAAACATCTCCAAAGCAAAGGTCACGTGCAGAGCGAAACACTGAGAAAAAACATTACACGGTTAGTCGCGCGCGGTGGAAAGCACCGCAGAATCACTAAACAATCACTAGTACTTAAACTAAACAACGGATAACGGAGTGATTGAGCAGGAATGTTTGGGAAGGTGAGGGGCAAGATTAGCTAGACGGAGAAGTCTGTCGGACAAACAGAATGGACACACGATCGAAAATAATTTCCCTGTGGTGCTTTTGACCGCGGCGCGACTACTCGAGGGTTAATAATTATTTACATTCATTAAACGATAATTAGAATAAAGGCAAACGTTGAAGAAGTGTGCCCGCGAAAAATGTTATAAAATGAAACTTCGAAAATTTATCGGGCCCGGGCCGGGCTTGGGCCAAGAATTTTAAAAAAACTTATAGGGCCGGGCCGGGCTCGGGCCGAAAATCTCCAAAACGTTTCGGGTCCGGGCTGGGCCGCGCCTACGTACATTCGGGCTGGATTGGGCTCGGGCCGAAAACTTCGGCCCGTGCAGGTCTCTATTTCTCGGTGTTTTGATGTTCCCTCCTACTTTCTTCAATCCACTATTTCATTCATTTCTCATGAATACCGTCTCCCTTAGCCCCGATGCATAATCGTGGGACGTTAAACTAGATATTTCGTTTCTTTTTAAAACATATTAGTGGTGTTTCTCTTCCAAAACTAAAGTGACATGTAGTATTGAATATTGGTGATACCGTACACCATAGGTGTCGACTACATGGGTATGGCCTTAGCTCCCAGACTCAAGCATCCGTTGGGAATTTTTAATGTGTGCTCATAAAATTAATATCGAAATAACATTTTCATGACATTGAAAAAACTTAATACATGTAACCGCAAGTTTGATTTCATGGGCGGATGCTTATACGTTGAATAATTGTTTATCAATATAACTTTTAGCATCCTTAGGTATACGACACATCGAGGGTTGAGCGATATAACATTATCCTACAACAATAAATCTATGTCATAAAATTGAAAGTGACTATTTTTGTGACTCCTAATCTCTTGAACCACCCAACCGATCTCGATCAAATTTTCAACACAGATGGAGTTTGAGCCTGGGAGTGTTTTCATCATTTCACTTTGACGGTAAGCTTAGGAGAGGGGAGAAGAGGGAGTTATATAATAATAAATAAAACTTAACAAATTCAACCAAACGAGTAATCTCGATCAAATTTTTAACATAGATGAGGTTCAAGCCTGGAATGTTATACGTCAGTTCACTTTGGTGGTAGAACAAATTCAACCAAACGAGTAATCTCGATCAAATTTTTAACATAGATGAGGTTCAAGCCTGGAATGTTATACGTCAGTTCACTTTGGTGGTAGAACCTAGGGGGAGAAGAGCGAAAGGGTATATATATATATATATATATATATATATATATATATATATATATATATATATAACTTAATAACTCTTGAACCACCTGACCGAACTCGATCTTATTTTAAGATAGATGAGGATCGGGCCTGAGATGGTTTCTGTCATATCACTTTGATCTTGAAGTTTAGGGGAGAGGGAGAGGAAAGATATTTAAAAATGATGGAAAATGACCGACATTGAAATGGAATCTATAGTTTTGGGGACCGCTAAGGTAAACAATGATACTTCCGGTGCTGTTTAAATCAAAATTCAGCCCCGTAGCTTGGCGGAGGGGAGGGGAGATATATAAAAATGATCGAAAATGGCGAATATTAGTGTCGAATCCATAGTTTTCGAGGTCGCTGAGTTGAATACTGAGACTTCCTATACCATTTACGACCAAATTCAGCCTCGTAATTTGGGGAAGAGGGAGATGCATAATAATGATTAAAAATGACAAAATATTAGTGCCGAATCCATAGTTTCGTGGTCTCTGACACGAACAGTGACACTTGTGATGCCGTTTAAATCCAAATTCAGCCCGGCAACTTGGGGAGGAGGAAGAGAGGGAAACATAAAAATAATCGAAGATGACCGATATTAGAGAGCGCTTTACTAATAGTGAAAAAGTGATTGACTAACGATATATATATATATATATATATATATATATATATATATATATATATATATATATATATTATTTTAGTTTAACCCAACAAAGTAGATACTTGATGCTAGTAATCCATATTCACAAGTGAGACTTCAAATAACTTGGAGTTTGATGCCCTTATTTTGTATTTCTAATACAGGTCAACAGTATTTATATAAATTGAGTCTACACAAAAGACATAGACAGTTGAGTCGTTTTCAGTTTTCCCTCAAATTATTCTAAAATATTAAGAGGTTTGAATATAATAATTATTATTTTAATTTTCTTTCCCTCTTTTTTTTTTTTTTTTTTTTTTTGTCAATATTGCTAAACATATCATCATCATAATAGCTATTCTGCTATTATTGGCAGGATATTTGCTTCAACAGACAAGGTTTGACGTTCGGTGGTCCTCAGCTGGTCTCTTCGTCTTGACGTGGCAATTTTCTGTTTCAATACCTTCCTTCAACTAGTCTGCTTCGTTCCCTCCCTCTTTTTCCTTCCACAATACTCTCTAGCACGTCCCTTGTAATACAGTTCCTCGTCATCCAATATCTTAAACAGTTCCCTTTCCCCCTCTTAACAATATCTAAAATTCTTTTTTTTTCTCCTACTGCTAATATTTCTAACACATTCGTTTTCGTTCAACACGGCTAATTCTCTCCTTTTTTCTCCATGCCCATGTTTCGAAAGTCTGCAATTTTTTCATCGCTTTTGCGTAATGTGAATGTCTCTGCCCCATGGAGTAGGCTTACATATTGGAATCAATAAAACAAAAATTCAATATTTAATTGGAAGTTTGTTTAATACAAGAATTAGCTAATCGTGGTTGGAAAGAAAAATCTGACGCCTTTAGAGTGTAAAAATAATTTTGCAATTCATGGTATTTCAATAATCTGTGCCGTCTGATTTTCTTTCATGCGAAACAGGGGTAGCCTCCTCAGTTTGGGAACCAGTGGAATGTTGGATCTGTTAAAAAATATATATATAAACAGATTACGAAACCCTGTGATTTAGGCATATCTTATAAGTAGTGAAGCATGGGCACCCATTAAAAAAAATAAAGGTCATAACCTATGTTGTACGCTATCATACTTACACGACGTTAAATTATATTACATTTAGAAACATACATTGTATTTCCGTTACTACTGGTGCTTTGTAGAGTTTATTATCCCTTATATCCATAGTAAAATTTACCTATGAAAAGCTTGAGATTTCTTAAATGCAAGACTTGCAAGACTCTTGCATGCAAGACCAAGACCAAGACCAAGGGTTCCAGTGCAAGACCAAGACCAAGACTCGATGTGCAAGACCAAGACCAAGGCTCGATGTGCAAGACCAAGACCAAGACCTTGCGTTGAGTTGAGTTGATTTTAGTTTAGCGTCCCTTTCAGCAGCGAGGCTATATGAGACGTGGACCTACTGATTAACGTGGAATCCGAACCACATGAGCTCCCGCCGGGAATTGAACCCGGGTCTCCCACGCCAAAGGCGCGTACGCTAACCGCTTAGCCACGGAGGAGCTCAGACCAAGACCTTGCATTTGCTCATCACTAAACAAAAGACATCAATCACTTTTTGTTCATTGTTATGCATATTGTGATTATTATTATTATTATTATTATTATTATTATTATTATTATTATTATTATTATTATTATTACCATTTTTATTAATAATAATATGCAAGGTCAGTGGTAGCCCATGCCTTCAAACCAGTATACGCCACTGTTTGAAACTATGAACTCTACATTAACATAGGTCGTCTTTCGATCATTTTATGTTCGAAGGTGTGCATGGGTGTCTTACCCCTTCACCCAAAGCATGAAAAGCAAACACAGCCAGGGGCAGAGAGAAAGAGACACACAGAACACACAGTTCGCTGTGTAGCTGCAAGAGACCTATGGGTAACTATAGTTGCCCTCTTGTTACAAGGTGTTGAGTCAGGTAGTATCAAGGTCAGTTCCTGCAGTTCAACACGAAGTTGACTGTTAGAAAACAGAAGCATATAACTAGTCTCATCTGTTTACTTTTCACGAATATTTTTCACCTTCATGTGTACAGATCACGTCTGGCGTACATTTAAAAGGCATGCTGTGTCAAGTATATATTCCCAAAAAGATATGAGTACTCAAAAGGCAAAAACCTGTAGCTACTTTTGTTTTCCTTTTTCTATTAGCCAGTGGAAGCGTTGTTTCAACATCCTTCTTGTAGCTTGCTTAGCACTTTCACTTCCTCTTTTAAGTTGAGCTTTCGGCTATGAATACTTGGGATGGCCACATTTTTTCGAAAAATACTTTTTCGAAAAATGAATTTTTCAAAAACGAAAATTTTTTCGAAAATACGAATTTTTTTTCGAGAAAGGAAAAACGATTTTTTTTCGAAAAAACGAAAACGAAATTTTTCCGAAAACCGGAAAACGAAAACAACCGAGAAACGGAAAACGGATAATTTTTGTAAAACAAACTGAGTTTATTTCATTTGTTAGTACTTCCAAACTATAGTATACTATGCATACGTATAGGAAGTCTTATAGAAGGGCTATGTTCATCTGTCTGCCTATCCATCCGTTCGTCTGTCAGCTGGTATCAGAGCAAGAGCGGCAAGAAATAGCGAGAAGCATACATGTAAGTTTGCAACACGAATAGATTCATCTAATGCATTTGACTTTTATTTAATAATCCAGAAGTGGTAGAGATCTATCGCTTTCTGCTACATTGTTGATCAACACAGAACACAAACGGTAACATATAGAAAGACGCGATTTTCCAGAACCCATTCAGTGTCCCAAGAATATATTCAATGTTCGCCCTTATTACACTTGCAGCTTAAGCTATGCATAAGTGTCGAAAGTCTTGAGAATGGATTTGTCCGTCTGTCTGTCGAGAGGTGTCAGAGCAAAACAGTAACAAATATTGAGAAGTCGTTTCTTGCGGTCGATTTAGAGCCCCTAAAATAGGTTCGATCTTCTAAATTAACCCTCCATTTAAAACCGTAAGTGGTTCTAATACCATTTTTGGTTTCAATTTGTATCGCTATAGAACGAAAATCGTAATAAATAGCGAGAAGCGATTTGTTGCAAACAATTTAGCGTCTTAGACAACATACAACTATCCACAACATTTAATCAAAACCAGAAATTGTTTATATTTACTATTATTTCCGGTTTTAATACTGAATTACGAGATATCGAGATGTAGATTTTGGCAATCGATTCAACTACCTAGAAATAGCTATACCTTTTCCATTAATCCTCTATTCAGATCGGAAGTTGTTTAAAATAATCATTTTCGGTTTAACATTGATCGATATAGAACAAAAATAGTAATAGATAGCCACAAGTGTTTTTTTTTTTTTTTTAATCTATACAGCGTCTCAAGAGTATATAAGCTATATATCATCTCAACGCACAATACTATCGAAATTGAAAGTGGCTGAATTTATTAGTATATTCAATAGGGATTCAATACGGAATTTTATAAAGCAAAAGATTGAAGAAATAGTGATGCGGTTTTTTGCGATCGACTAAGCGTTCTAAGAATAGGCTCTACCTTCTCCCTTGATCTCTATTCACACCAGAAGTGGTTCAAATTAACGATTACAAGTTTCAACATTAATCGCCACAGAACAAAATTGGTAATAGATAGCGACAAGTGGTTCATCTACAATCGATTCAGGTTCTCAAGAGGAAATACAATTACAATCCACAACACTCCACAAAGGCAGAAATGGTTGAAGGTTATTACTATTTTTGATTTTATAGGTAATACTAATTTCCATAGAGCAAAATCGGTCAGAGATATCGAGATGCATTTTTTAAAATTAATCCAGCATCCCAAGAATAGATTCCACCTTCTTCGTTAACACTTTATTTGAACCGAAAGTGTTCAAATTAACCATTTCCGGTGTTAACACATGTCGCGATAAAACAAAATTGTAATAGATAGCGACAAGCAATTTTCTGGAATCAATTCAGGGTTTTAAGAGAACATATCTTCATAACCTGCACCACTCTTCTGAAACGGAAATGCTTGATATTTACTACTACGTTCGGTTCCAATACTTATATGCATAGAACAATAACTATAAAAGATATCGAGAAGTTTTCTGAAATCGATTCAGCGTCCTAAAAATAGATTCCGTCTCCTCCCTTAACCCTCTATTCAAGCCGGAAGTGGTTCAAATTAGCCATTCCTGCTTTCAATCTTTATCGCCATAGAACAAAAACGATAAGTGATAGCTAATAATGGCTTTTTGATATGGATTCAGCATCCGAGGAACAGATTCTATCTTTGATTTTATTAACCTATTCCAACCAAGAGTTTTAGTTGTGCTACTTGTTGTACTGAAGTTTTGAATATTCAATTCGCATGGATTGCAAGTCTGCCTCAGTTTTACACTGTGAAACGAAACTCATTTGTTTCTCTACAAAAACAGGAAAAAATGTATCACAATCAGGGGGGATCCAGGGGTCGATCGCCCCCCAGAAGAGAACACTCCTATTTTATATATAAATAAAACCCATCCCAGAGTTGGAGCTCGTAAAAATAGCTCTAAGTAGCAGTATTACAATCCCCTCCCCCAGACGTCCATCCTGGATCCGCCCCTGATCACAACTCCCGGTTTCAGTATTGATCACCATAGAGCAAGCGAGAAGCATGAATTCAGTACCTTCGCAATAGACTATGTCCAAGTTTTATCCTGTGGTAGAAATTTACTACCACTTCTAATTTCAATAGTGATCACCATAGAGCAACAATAATAAGAGATAATGAGATATGTTTATATATATGAATCCAGGATTCGAAGATTGTCATATCGATCGCTATCCCTCTATGTAAACCGGAAATAGTGAGAAACTACTATTTCCGATTTCATAGTAAAGAAAAGGCGATAACCGGAAGCAGTTTTTGATATGGATTCTGTGCCACAATGGTAGTTTCCATCTCTAAGTTTAATGCAACCGAAAGTGATAAATACTTACTATATCTCTGGTTACAATCTTTCTTTCTCATAGAACGAGAGAAGTACTAGGAAGCGACAAACGTTTCTTTTCAATATATAATTTTGTAATTCCAAGAAAAGATTTCAAGCCCTGCAACTGGTCTAGTGGCTAGCGCGTATTCCTTTGATGCACAGGGTCCCGAGTGGGAAAACATTGAACGTGTTATGGTGGTTCGGATTCCACTTTATAATGTAGGTCCACGTCTTGTATAGTCTTGCTCGATTCTGAAAAGGGACGCTGAACTTCAACAAACAACCAAATAAAAAATATTTCATCTTAGTAGTATTCTTCTACTGAAGTTAGTAGCAGTAAAAACTAATACGAAAACGAAGACCCACCTATTTAAAATTTGAATTCTCGTTTGATGAGATTATTATAGTCAGATACTTAGTTCTTTGTCTTACCGTATATAAAACATCTTTAGAACAAATAAACCATTCAATAGTATTTTGTTAGTATTAGATTGCCTATTTTTGAAAGCAATCAAATTGTTTTTGATACTGACTTAATTAGTTATAGAAAATAAGATAAATGAATGGGGGATCTTAGTGAGAAGTCTTTAGTATCAGTACATATAATCACTTCATGTTTCATATTTTGTTAAAATCAATTGTTAAAAGTCAATTTATTACAGAGTTGCCTGATACTATCACGATCAGTTTATACAGCATCCTTCTATTTGGTAATTTATTAGTCTTTTTTTTTACATTATAAAATATAATGTCGGGCTAATTGCTGTATCGCCGGACTAATTTTAGGAAATTTACCGGGTCAATTGGAGAATTTATTTAAGTTTATGAGGAAGAGTGATTGAAAGTCAGGTAAGGGGAATAGCAAAAGCTCAGATAGTGATTGCATTTGCTGGTTGTTTTTGATGTTGTAAGCGGCATTGTATGTGGAGACGGATGGACTATTTCGCGGAGAGGTACACTTGTTTTACTATACGAATCCATAGATTGTAAAATGTATAGATAAATTTGAGCAAATCTTTAATTTGCCCATTTCATGTCGAGAACAGAAACCAACAAACCCCTGTGGGGCTTCTAATCCGTTCCTACTACTATTACTACCTCTACTCCTACTCCTCCTACTACTACTCCTACTCCTACTTATACTATGGATTCGTATAGTAAAACTGCGCACCTAATAACATAATCTAACGTAACTTAATGTAATCCAACCAAATATAACCGAATGCAGTATATTTTGTTCCAGTTTTTCGATTTTCAAATTGATCCGGCGATTCAGCAGTAATGCCATATTGTCGATAACACATTAATAATCACTAGTAAATAATTATTTTTTAATATTCTGTAAAATGTAAATTTTACACTGTTTACCTTTGTGAATTATTATTTCTAATTTATATCCCTCAAGAACCGAGAACCAAGGGTCTGTGGATCACAATATTTCATGCTGAGCTCGGACACGTACTAGACTTGTTAAAGTCTATGACCATATCAACTTTGGCCAATATCGGATGAGATTAACGCGTTTTAATGAAATTTATTCATTTAACTAAGTTCAAGCCAAATTTTCTGAACAGTATTTTGAGAAAAAATACTGCTACAGGCTAGTCAGAGCATCAATGCAACTCTGTACTTCAGCAGTTGAGCCGTGTTCAAAAAAAAAAAAAAAAAAAAAAGACTCTGGAGCCAGCACTTCTGAATCGCAAAGGGGTCCTCCTCTTACAGGACAAAGCTAAGCCCCACGTGGCTAGGATAACCCGGGACACCATTCTACACTTTGGATGGGAAACACTATTGCATCCGCCATACTCCCCGGACATTGCACCGTCCGATTACCACCTGTTCCATTCCTTGGACAATCAGCTTAGAGGACACCAGTTGAAATCCCTAGTAGAGGTGCAAAATGCACTTGATACCTTTTTCGATTCACGGCCCACCAAGTTCTACCGCGATGGAATACATGACCTTCCAAAACGTTGGCAGAAGGAGACTATTTTTGATCTTCCAGGTATGTCTTAGGTTAAATATCGATGTTTGAAGGTGTTGGGTGAAAAAGCGACAGATCTTTCTTGGTTACCTTTATAGTTACTAAGCTCGTCAAGATCTACCACCTTACCAAGTTTGGTAAAAATTGGATGAGTTCCATCTTTCGCGCTTTAATGAAATTTCTTGATTTCACTGATTCCAAACCTAACATTGATAGCTAATAACTCAGGAACAAAAAGTCTGCACATCATAATATTTTATATGAGCTTCCATGCATACCAAGCTTGTCAATATTTACGATCCTACCAACTTTAGTCAAGATCATTTGAATTTAATCAAATGCGACTTAGTGAAATTTCTTGATATCACTAACTTAAAACACAAATTTGATTAGCAATAACTCTGGAACCAAAGTCGCAAACACCATAATATTTAACATGTGTACTAAATACATTGCAGTCCATAACCATACTAATTTTGGTCGTGATTGGATGAGTTTCGTCAATAGTAGCACTACACACTATCCTTTCATTAGATCGAGCTCCTCCGTGCCTTAGCGGTTAGCGTACGCGCCTTTGGCGTGTTAGACCCGCGTTCGATTCCCGGCGGGAGCTCATGTGGTTCGGATTCCACGTTAATCAATGAAATGAAATGAAATCTTTGAGTTTTACGTCCCACGGTTATGCCGGTTAGGCTAAAGGAGACGGTGATGATGAGAGATGAATGAAAATGGTGGAATGAAGAAAGTGGGAGAAAACGGGAGAACCCCGAGAAAACGCACGAGCACGGTGTTTGTCCACCACAAAGTTCACTTAGCGGGGGCTGGGATCGAACCCGGGACCCCAAGCACCAGAGGTGAACGTCCACGTTAATCAGTAGGTCCACGTCTCATATAGCCTCACTGCTGAACGGGACGTTAAACTCAAAATCAATTCAACCTTTCATTAGATCCAAATCCAAGGAGCACGGTAGCTCAGTGTTAGAACGCTTACCTCTTGTGCATTTGATCCCAGACCAAGTAAGTTCGTGGCAGACAACATCGTGTCCGTGTATTTTCCCGGGGTACTCCCATTTCCTCCCACATTATCATTCCACGA
The DNA here is from genome assembly GCF_964235325.1 of Thermobia domestica. Classification (NCBI taxonomy): domain Eukaryota; kingdom Metazoa; phylum Arthropoda; class Insecta; order Zygentoma; family Lepismatidae; genus Thermobia; species Thermobia domestica. The sequence continues at coordinate 198,940,559 of NC_137467.1, forward strand.
ATTCCGAAAACTTTTCCAGAAACGAAAAATCATCAAAAAAGGGAAAACGAATTTTTCGAAAACATCTTTTTGAAAAAACGAAAAACGATTTTTTTCGAAAAACGAAAAATCTTTCGAAAAAACGCAAAACAAATTTTTTCGAAAAATGAAAGACGAAAAAATTTCCGAAAAACGAAAAACATTTTTTTTTTTTCGAAAAACGAACGAAAAAACGAGAAATGAAATTTTCGAAAATCGAAAAACAGATTTTTTAAAAAGGCCATCCCTAATGAATACCACCGCGACAAGACGTGGTTCTTATGATAGTGGTGTATTTTCGTCCGGAGAAATTATGGAAATAATAAATAATGTAGACTCCGATGCTTTTGAAACGGACGATGAATGTAGTTTGTACGAAGATTCTAGCATCAATTTATGTGACACACATACCTCTTTTCATATAACATCGCTGTTGAACGGGACGTTAAACTCTAAATCAAAACTCAACACATACCTCTTTCTATTTAAAAATATTGTGTGGTATACAATATTCGGAATTCAAGATGGCTACCATGATGTGCACTAAATCATTTATGTCGTTATTATTGTTCTGTCCCAATACTTTTCAGTAACCCTGTATACAGATCCACATGTCTTCTCACAGCAAAATTAATCTAATGTTTTCCACAGAATATTTTTCATACTAATATGTATTTTTATACTTTGATCCAGGAGTAGAAATGGAATTCTAGAAGTAAGGGAAAAGTCAGCAATAGATAAAGTTTGATTGAGCTATGTCACGAGAATACAAACTCAGAAAGACGGTAGTTAGGGGCGGACTGGCCAGGGCCCTTAGGTCGCAATCGCGGCCTAGGCCCTCTAAGAAAACAATGATGAAAGAATAAAGAAAGAAAGAGAAAGAAAAGCTAAAACAAAAGAGAGCTAAATAATTCGGTAGCTCAGTGTTATTATGCTACCAACACACACTCCTCTTCCACCCTTCCATCTTTCACTATGGTCTTTTATTATCAGAAACTGTGATTTAGTTTGTACCTGGGGCCTTGGGCCCTTCTTTCAATATATTGGACAGTTGGGTCCTTCTTTCATTACATTGAGAAGTTGGGGCCCTGGGCCCTTTATTCATTATATTGGGCAGTTGGGGCCCTTCTTTCATTTCATTGAGCAGTTGCGGTCCTAGGCATGTTTTTCATCATGTTGAGCTGTTGGGACCTGGGACCTTTTTTCATAATGTAGGGTAGTTGCATCCCTTTCAAGGTTGAAGACTGGTGCCTGGTTTGTAGCTGGGTTCATATTTAACCACAGGCTGATTGGTTCTTTATGGATGTTAATACACCTTGTAGGTCTATATTTGATAATTCAAAAATTGGAAAACAACGCATTTTTAAAAAATTATTTTCTATCAAAAAGTTTACAAAATAACAGGAGAAAACAGTGGAAGACGCCAAGAAAGCGGGCATTTCAACATAATGGTTGATTCTATCCAAGATGTTTCAGGACTTAATCAGCTGGCTATAGTAATTCTCTGCGTTATAAACGGTCAAGTATTTGAGCGGCTGTTAGTAGTTGTCGTAAACAGCTTGGGCGTCTCTGGCGGGGGAACGATGGGGACGCGTCCCTCCAATATTTTGAAGTACAAAATATTCAATATTTTGTTCTAATTTAATTTATTTACTAACGGCAGAATAACATATAAATGATAATAATTATATTTATTTGTCATATAATATTCAGGCTGTGTAACAGAGTTCTTGATATGCCTCACGGGGTCCGTGAAGGTAAGCAGAAATGTAACAAATGGAATTAAAGATAATAAACAGGTTGGGCTAGATAGTACCATTTAAATAACTTTCTTTGATGTCCTCCCCAAATTGTATATGCCAGAGACGCCAGTGGTAAACAATGACACTACAAGACAAGTAACTTATAATGAAATCAAAAGAGTACTTTGTGACAAAAATGTTTTGATGCTTGTGATGATATTGTAAGTTGCTTTTTTGATGGAGCTGCTAACTTCAGTGGATGCTATTAAGGAGTTAAAGCATTACTGGAGAAGGATAATCCTGAAATCATTTACACCCAATGCATGGCTTATGCTCTTAATTTCGTTATGACAAATTCGACTGAGTAGATACCTGAAGCTGCAAATTTATTTGAAACCAGTGCCATGTTCTGTCTGAATACTACAAAAGAAAGGATGTTTGTAAGAAAATGATTGATGCAAGCCACGAGGGACATGACAGACTACGAAAAGTTCAACAAGTTGGTACAACACGATGATGGAGCAGAAACAAGGCACTGCTACACTAATGAGTTTCGCTACGAAACATGAAACCAAGACGAGGATGACTGTCTATCATCAAGATTTCTTTCATTTTTATTGTTCCTCAGTGATGATGTACAGAACAGGGGTTTTAATGCGAAATGAAAATTTTAAGCTAAACTTTGCTGAATAAATGGACAGAATTTAACACTGTAATGAGGACTTCTATGTTACAAGACTTATTTACGGAAACGGAGCCTGTTTCAAAATACCTGCTGTCTCACGGATTGGACTATCTTACTACCTGGAGATTTCTAGACAATTTGCAGCAGCAGCTTCAGAAGAAAATAGAGGCAAAAGATGTCTGTTTAATGCTTTACGAAAACACAAAAATATTTTGTGTGAAAATAAATCAACAGCTTGCGCAATCTGGTGTAGAGATAGCAATGGAAAAAAACTTTTTGCACAGAAGAATCTTAAAGAAAAAGAAAATGCCAGGAGAGCAGATGAACTGGAAAAGAACTTAAATATAAGTGAAAATGATTTATTCAGAATAAAAAAACTTCAACGAAAATTCTGAATACAGCTGTTACATGTGTCAGTGATAGATTTCAGCAGCCGAAAGAACTCCAAATACTGGAACCTAAGGACTTTTCAGAAATCAAGAAGAATGGTGTATCTGCAAGAGCTTTCAGAGTTCTTCCGAATAAAAAACTAAATATAAAACAGGAGAAAATATACAAAGAGCTCCAGCAGTTCTCTGTCGTGTATTTCACTGTCACAAAACGTTCTCGTTTTTGATGATCCTGAAGAGAATGATGCCCCTGAATCCGTAGATGATGATGATGATTATGCATCTGAGCATGCTATGGAAGATGGAACATCTTTGGACGGGATTCACGGTAAGAGTGATAATGATGCTGCAAACACCTTGTATAAAAATTGTTTGTCATGTGCAGGGAAAATTTTGCACCAATTTCCGTCAGTCTAGTTGCTTTAATAATTTATACATTGTATACAAACATGCGTTGTCTCTACCATGCACACAAGTGACATGTGGAGGGTGCTTCTCAAAGTTAAGGTTAGAGTAAACAAATCTCAGAGCTAGTTTGTGTGAAGACATTTGGACACATTTTTGCTAATGAATATGGAAAGAGACATAAACTTAGTGTCTGTGAACGAAGTTATTCAGAAACTCCGCGATTCATAAGCTGAACTGCAAAGAATCTTAACTTTTTAAAATTATTAGTTGTTTCGTGGTTCAGCAGTGTTTATCATTTTCAGTAAAACTGTCGTGTTCATTCCACAGTCAAAAGTTATTATTAGTTTTTTAGTGTTACAATTTTTAGTAAGCTGCCCTGTTCATTCCATAGTAAAAGTTATTCGCTATTATTTTTTTAGTGTTTCAGCTACTATACAAAGTGTCTCAAAAGTCCCGTGACATACGGTAACTCTCTTATTATCAGAGTTACAACAAAATATAGGCGGGGAAACGGTCTCCAAATATGATGTTTTCAATCTAAAGTGAAAGAATTTTTCAAATCGGACAAGCCGTTTGGGCTGTACACTCTATATGCGCTCAATGTTACATGAAAATGCAACGTTACCATTTACCCGGACCCACAACATAAATGAAAGAAGTTACTGTCTATTAAAAACATTATATTTGTAGGCGGTTTCCTCTCTTACATTTTGTTGTAACTCTGATAACAACAGAGTTAGCCATGTCAGGGGACTTTTTAGACACCCCGTGTGGCAATGCAATAATAATTATAAAATATTCTCTGGAAATTCTGTGCTTGCTGTGTCATCAAATTTTCAACGACCACTGATAAATTATAGCTTGCAAAAACTATCAAGTAACAACGAATTTACAACTGCACAACGCGATGGCTCATCGCAGATGTTCATTGTACGCAGTGGCGCAACCAGGATTTTATTTCGGGAGGGGCCAAGAATATCCAGTACAGTAGTCTGCGAACGACGTGCTGCACCATTTGATGTGGACAAAATTGAAATTTTGAATTCTCCTCATCACAAGCAATTTAGTTATCCTTATTATTAACATGCTAAAAAAAACCTTAAAATGAAAATTCAAATTCACAAATTCCCTATTATTAACGGTTACAAGTTTTAAAATTTGCGCTATAATAAATATTTTGAACATCTTTATTTTTGCATAAAATGACGCACTCTTTACTAACATTTATTACTCTAAGAAATTAATGTAGGGGTTTTCACTGGGTATTTCTCCTTTCGTACAGTGCTTTGACTTAATTCAATATTCATTTATGCTTTGATCTATTTTGAAATTTCACCAAAATTTGTCTGCAACGCTGCTGTATAAGATAGATCAGGTTTGCTTCGGAGAGGGCATGGGCCCCCGAGTTCATAGCTCGTTGCGCCACTGATTGTACGTTATTTTAGAAATTGGTGTTATAGTCTGAGCTCCCTCCATAGTAACCGCGGCCTAGGCCCTAATACACCCCGTCCGCCTATGACGGGAGTACAAGCAAACTTTCATGGAGAACGACTTAAGCGATAGCGATTGTTCCAAAACAATCAACAAGCAAACAAAACTAATATTATCATTCAAATTTCCTATTTGTTATTAATAACCACAGATATATTTCCTTCATTTGCATAAACACTTCAACTTACTAAGGGGACACAATCCTCTTTTGCATGATTGATCTCCACTCTTGCTTTGATCTCAAGCTTTTTACACGTGGAACCGTATTTACCGGGCCCTTTGGACGCGGGGTCTTTCTGACTTGTGCCTTTTTGACGCAGGGCCCTTTTGACTCGCACCCAGTCTACGCCTGGCCGTTTTGACCCGTGCCCTATTGTAATGGTGCTCCTTTTGATCAGAGACCGTTTGACGAAGTTTCTTGTTGACTCTGGCCCTTTTGTCGCAGAACCCTTTGGATCCGGACCCTTTTGACGCAGCGTCCTTATAACTCGGCTCCTTTTGTTGCAGATCCTTTTTGACCCGGGCCCTTTTAACGCAGAGCCATTTTGTCGCGGAGACCTTTTTACCTAGGCCCTTTCGACGCGGGGTTGTTTTGACTCGGGCATTTTGTAGCGGGCCCCCTTTTGACTCGGATCCGTTTGACGCAGGGCCCTTTTGACTCGGATCCTTTTGTCGTGGTACTCTTTTGACCCAGGCCCTTGTGATAGGGGGCCATTTGACTCGGGTCCTTTTGTAGCGGGGCTTTTTTTCACTCGGGCCCGTTCGACGCAGAGCCCTTGCGACTCGAGCCCCTTTGTACTGGGAACCTTTGACTCGGGCCCTATTGATGAGGGGTGTTTTGATTCGGGTCCGTTTGACGCGGGGCATTATGACTCGGGTCATTTTGTCGTGGGACCCTTTTGACACGGGCTCTTTAAATGAAGGGCGTTTTGATTCGGGTCTTTTTGACTCAAACCCTTTTATTGCGGAGAGGTTTTGACCCGGGCAATTTTGACTAGGGCCATTTTGACTTGGGACCTCTTGTAGCGCGGCACCTTTTGACACGGGTTCATTTCAGGCAGGTCTCTTTTGACTCGGGCTCTTTTGTCGTGGGACCCTTATGACGCGGAGCTTTTGATTCTTGCCCTTTTGACTCCTACCCTTTTCTTGCGGAGAAGTTTGACCCAAGCCCTTTTTTCGTGGGTCCCTTTTGACTCGTGCCCTTTGTAGAGGGGCCACTTTTGACTTCTGCTCTTTTCTTGTGGAGATCTTTTGACCCGGGCCCATTTGACGTAGGAAAGTTTTTACTCGGGCTCTTTTGTAGCGGGACTCTTTTAAAAAAAATGAAATGAAATCTTTGAGTTTTACGTCCCACGCTTATGCCGGTTAGGCTAAAGGAGACGGTGATTATGAGAAATGAATGAAATGGTGGAATGAAGAAAGTGGGACGAAACGGGAGAACCCCGAGAAAACCCACACACACGGTGTTTGTCCACCACAAAGTTCACTTGGCGGGGGCGGGGATCGAACCCGGGACCCCAAGCACCAGAGGTGAACGCTCAACCACTGAGCCACCGCGGCCCCTCGGGACTCTTTTAATCCTGGCCATTTTCATGAGGGGCGTTTCGTTTCGGCCCTTTTTGACTCGGGCCCTTTTGTTGCGGAGACCTTTTGAACCGGGCCCGTTTGACGCAGGTCGCTTGGGACTCAAGCCCTTTTGTCGTGGGACCCTTTTGACTCGGGTCCTTTTAATGAAAGACGTTTTGACTCGTGCCCATTTTTGCGGAGACCTTTTGAACCGGGCCCTTTTGACGCCGAGCCGTTTGACTCGGGCCATTTTGCAGCGATGCCCCTTTTTGAACCGGGGCCTTTTGACTCGGGTTATTTTGTCGTGGGTCTCTTTTTTCCCGGGCTCTTTTTATGAGGGCCGTTTTGATTCGGCCCCTTTTGTTGCGGAGGCCTTTTAGCCCGGGCCGTTTGACTCGGGTTCTTTTGTAGCAGGGCTCTTTTTCAGCCGGGCTCGTTTGAAGCAAGTCCCTTTTTACTCGGGCCCTTTTGATGAGGGTCGTTTTGATTCGGGCAATTTTGACTCCTGCCCTTTTGTTGCGGAAACCTTTTGACTCGAGCACTTTTGTTGCGGGGTCATTTTGGTCTGGCTCTTTTGTAACATGGTCCATTTTGACTCGGGCCCTTTTGACTTGGGCCCTTTTGTTGCGGAGACGTTTCGACCTGGGTCCTTTTCACATGGGCCATTTTGACTCGGGCCCCTTTGTAGCGGGGCCTCTTTCAACCCGGGTCCGTTTGAAGCAGGGCCGTTTTGACTCGGGTCCTTTTGTTGCGGGCCATATTGACTCTGGCCTTTCGGTCTTTTCCCTTTTGTCAGGCCCTTTTGACATGGAACCGTATATATAACGCAGCAGCTGAAATACCTGGGGCAGGGGGCCTGGGGGATTATGAGTAAATCGAAGGTAGATCGATCCAGGGCGCAGTAAAATTAATCACATCACTGTTCATATCAATTTATTTTTTCTTTCGACATATCTGGAGATCAGTGTTCTGACTAATAGCCTACAGCGGCGAAAGACGATATACGTTATCAGTGTTATGACTGTTATCAGTGTTATATAGGGAATAAAACGAAAAACTCTATATCGGTCTCCCCCCCCGTTAGAAAAAATCCTGCGGGCGTTAGTGATTATGATGTTGCTTAGTTACTGTATTATATTATTCTATACACGGAATAAATACTTATGTGTTTTATATAATAATAAGAACCTGATCTACATTTATTACGGCCCTTGCTTTACGACAACGAAACATATTCATGTTCAGCGTAATCAGTTTCCATTCACAAATAATTACAGTGAGGCGAATGAAATAATTCAAGCCCGAACATGTCGTAGTAAATTCCTGAAGAGTGAAAAGCGCTAGTAGCAGTTGTTAGCAGTTTTTAACTTAACATATAAGACAATAATTTGAAAAACTGAGAATACAAATCTTTTCAGAGATGACAGTGCACTGATGCTTTAAATCTGTGCCCTTACTCCCTATACCTACGTTATTTCCCTAGTCAAAATAAAAACTCTTCAAAATTAATCAAAATTTCTTATGCAACCATCCCTTCCTTAGAGTACTGCGGTGTCACATACCCGTCACGGCGATGTAAAGGCACTTTTGGCGACGAGGATACAATGTGAAACAGCACCTAAAGAAATTGAATTTACGGAGAAGAGTGCCATCTGTTTTCATAGATTTGCGTAATGATTCAAGTATTAGATGAAAAACAAATTGCAAAATGATAAATTTACCAGTGCCATCTCTTAAACGTTCAGTTATAATATTCGTTCAGTTATTGCAATTTCATCTGTAACTACAATTTAGAGAAACTTAGCATTGTTCGGTTGCTCCTAAAGGAGAGGGGGAATAACGTAGTATTCGGTATTTTGCCCCACGTCACGGCGATAGTGTGAGAGTGAGACGAGTGACCCACATCACAGTGGCAGGATTATATGCACGTGCTGCAACCAGTGTGACCACCCAGCAAAAATATTTCGTACTAATCCATGCAGGAAAGAGGACTAGATCTGGGGGAAAAGTACTAAAACTTTACCTGTTCCCATTTTACCCTATTTACGACATTTTACGATATTAATATCTCATAAGAAGGTTTCCGGCAACTCCCCTAAGCTGTCGGTGGGAAGTGACCCCCACATGCTTTGAAGAACCTCCAACCTTTAAGATTCGATACCTAGATTCGAACCTTCGACTTTCAAATTTTCTTTTACAGTCAAAATTCAATACAATCTATGCAAACCACTTACACCCTCCAAATTTTTATTTTACATCCCCAAACTAAAAATTTTGATGGAATCCCTGCTTAATTGTCGTATTAGAACTCACTGTAAAACCACTAAAGTAACAGAAATATGACAAATATAGAGGATGTCAAGAGAAAACAAGAAATATAATAAAATGGGCTTATTGAGAAAATCGAAGTTTAATTCCCTAAGAGCCTACTGTTCAAACAGATCACCAAATATGTAATATTGTTTAGTGTGGTCATTTACTAGTTGGAGGAGGTGACCGGACGGCACATATGTACCACGTACGCTCTTGCAAGTACCACTGTTGAAAAAAATAGAAAAAAGTTAGCAGGAACACAGAAAGTTTCGTTCATTGCTAAATTTTTATGGGATTCATTTTTCTCTCCCAAGTACATTTATGAGAAAAGAATAAGAGGAAAGAAGTACTAGATTTATTGGTGAACGTAGTAGAACACTAAAATAATTTAAAAGGCACTAGATCTAGTAGGAAAGTTCTAGTAGTGGTCACACTGACTGCAACAGAAATATTGAGGGAAACAGATAAAACCATTTCCTCTTCACCAATCAGCAAAGAGTCGTGCGCGCAGTGATACAACATCAAGTTAGCAGTTTGTTTTTGAAGGGTGCAAAGGACTGTGACAAACACTTTAAGTGCTCTTTTAGAAATAAAATCTTTTCAAAAAAATTAAATTTTAAGCTTTTCCTATCTTTGTTCCTATTAATTCGAAATTACCATATTATGATCATATTGCCCGGTTCGTTTCACCTATTTTATTAAAATTGTAGAGGTCTCCGAAATTTGGGTATTTATGATATTATTGCGACTTTAGATTGCTGCACTTAATAAAAATTTGGTGTTTTGTGTTTTCTTTTGACATGTAAGTTTGAAGTATGTAACAAGAGTTTTAGGAATGATCCAAAAAATTGGATTAAAAATTGCAATCTTGGACAAAAATTAGTTTTTAGATCAGGGGCCACAAAATCTTTGAACGGCCCCTAAATTGAGTTTCCATATTTTCTACAGAGTAAGCACGTCATACTTAGTGAAGTGATAGTTTGGGTTTCGCTACAATATATGCTGTTCTCCAGATATAAGACGTACTAGAAATTTTGTGATTGAAATAAATTGGATCTTCGATAAAGTGGAAAAAATTTTGAACGTCCCCAAAATCGAGTTTTGGTATTTTCTACGGAATAAGCATATCATACTGAGTTAAGTGATAGTTTGGGTTTGGCTACATAATATGTAGTTCTCCAGATATAAGGCTTACAAGAACATTTTTGATTGAAATATATTGGATCTTTGACCAAAAATCTGACCCGTAGTGCAATTAGTGTAATTTTCCTAAACCAATTGTACATGTCCCTGCGTTCTTAACTTTGAGGAGAAACCGTGTCCCCTGACATTTTTCCTGCGTCCATTAGTTTCAAATTACAATTCCTTACGTCCTTTGAATTTACCGAAGCACCAGGTCTTTTTACATTTCGCCGCCATCTTTTACTTGAATCATACTTTGTATCGGGCTGCTAGGTAAGCCCGTTCAAGAAGGTTAAATGTTAAACTATTCTTTGCCGCTGATACTTGTAATCGTAATGATTAGATATTATATAATTAATTTTATCATTACAAGGAACAAAATACTTTTCATTTCGTTAAATTGATTAAGAATGTAAAGAACTAGAAACTATTTTTAGAATGGGAGTTATTTCCGACCCATCTGTGCAAGGGTAAGATAACCGACAAACTTCTATTCTGTAAATACAGATTTAACACCTTGTGATTTTTGGTAATGGGATCACGTTAAGACACAGTTGTATGCGATGTGAAAGTGTAACTCGGTCACTCGGTCGAAAAAGTGTAACATGCTTTTTCAGGCCAGCCACCCTGAATGAGGTTTTCCTGGGTTTTCTTCATTCACAGCAGGAAAATGCCGGGGTGGTACCTAACTTATAGGCCCCAGGCCGCTTCCTTCCTTCCCCAATCCTTTCTTCTTTCCCTTTCCCTGGATTGTGTGCTCACTGAGGGACGTCATCTTTCAAATCGTGACGGGCTAAATGGCCTTAGATGCCGAAAACCCATAAATCTAAAAACCCTAAACAGTTGTATGCGGAAAATCAAAAATCGTTAGTCCTGAAAGCTACTATTAGTGAAGTGATCCATTACATTTCTGATGACGACAGACGGAATAGCATTCAGGGATTTCGTCCGAGATTGCCGGAATGTATGGATGTCAACGGAGCCCAACTGGAGAAGTGGTGAAGATGGTAGCAGTGTAATATCTATGGACGATAATACAAAAATGGAAGTCTCAATAAAGACCTTAACAATTGTTTCACTGCAATACCATTATTTCTCTTTAAAAAGGTTGTAAGGATTTGTTTTAAAGCAAAGATTTTATAACAGCCCTGTACAATATGTACAATGCACACACAATCAGATGAGCAATCACTGACAAACTATTACTTGCTATTGTAGTTTGGTTTACTACTATTTGCATTACATTAGTTATTACACGGTAGAAGTAGCATTAGCCTTTATAGTTCTGTTTTCTGTCACGTAATGAAGATATGCGACTGAAAATCCATCAAGTTGTTAATGTTTTATTCCATTATGCTTTATTTGAATTTATGTGACTTATTTTTTTTATAAAAAATATTCGCGCTCCCCAAGTCATTTATTTGACTTATACTGCTAGCCACATAAGCCTGGTTGTTCTATTTATGTGTGCGTGGTTGCTTCTAGGGACGATGATTTATATTTTGGGCGGCTATATTAGCACTCTCTGTAATAAGTTTGTTGGTTGTAGAGACGGGGTTTTGTGGTTATGGTCCGTAGTTTGAATCTCCACTAATGTTGCTGGCATTTTTCTAACCTTGTAGGATTTTCCTTTTACGATGTCTTATAGGAAGGTATGGAAGTAGTCAGAAGCTTTGAAAGCTGTACTATTCATCACATTGAGTTTCATTTTTCCTATTAGCATAAAGCGCCGTGCTCGTGATTCTTGTGCAACGCGTCTCGGCACACAATAGGTCTATATTTCATTAGCTAACGTTTCGTTGGAAGATTTCGTCTTCTATGCCTTTACAAGATGCTTACCGTTGACGCTTTTCTGACTTTGGCCTGGATGTTACATTCAAATCTCTCACCCGGTCTCTCTGCCACACGCAAGCAATGATTAATGATACTTCGTTCGTTTGGGCCTCTCCCCTACCGCACCCCAGCAAACTGTACACATCCTGTTCCACCTCGCCTCCTGACGCCGCTTGGACGTCTCGGCGCTGCGACGTCACAAGTGACAATCTAGTGTCACATGGTGATGTCATCAATCAGGTAGTGACAGAGAACCAAAGCAATTTGTTGTCTCTTTTGGCATAACCTAGTTTTTTCCTTTCGTTCTCATCATCTCCGCTTCACTTGTTGTATGAGATTACACAAAGGAGACTCCACCTGTTGTCTTGCACTTCTTTCTGTTTCTCGTATTCTTTCCGTTGTTACATTAAGTAATCTCCTTTATCTGAGAAATAGTGTTTCTTACTTTAATGTAGCGTATTTGCGAAGCAACTGAAATCGAGTTCTCTCATCTAGTACTCTTGATGATGTAATTATATCATGAGAAAGAGTTGAGTTGATTTTGAGTTTTACGTCCCGTTGAGCAGCGAGGCTATATGAGACGTGGACCTACTGATTAACGTGGAATCCGAACCACATGAGCTCCCGCCGGGAATCGAACCCGGGCCTCCCACGCCAAAGGCGCGTACGCTAACCGCTTAGCCACGGAGGAGCTCTATCATGAGAAAGAGTCTATATGTGAAGTTTGATCTTATATAATTGTCTGTCTACTCGTTAACTGTCCCAACCGTGGTTTCGAGCCCATGTTAGTAGTTGGTACTGTCCTTTCTAATCTCAGGGTTACATAAGGACGAAAAATACGACACACGTACGAGACACACTTTGTTTTAGTATCACGCTTACCGTAGTTCACATTTGACAACTTAAGAATCGTTGATTTTTTCAGTCTTAATTCCATGCTGTGGCGATTGAAAGAACGTGTGAGTATTATGTATTGTGCTGGGAATTGGTCATGAACTGTACAGGCATAACCCCAAACGATAAGAAATGCCAAAATGATTATAAAACCAGTTAAAACATTGAAATTAGAAAACAAAAAGCAACCTTGAAGTTGGTTAAATCCACAGAACAACAAAATAATGATAAAAATTGTCATAACGAATACAAAAAAGGACTAAACTAACCAACTCTATGGCCTATGGAACCCGGAGGTTCAATGCCGCGTTCACGAAAGCTCTACATTGACTTCTATCCTTAGCCAACTGGGGTCCAGTTCCTACTTTGTATTCCTATTTCTGTGAGATCCATCTTAATACTATCCTCTCATCTGCGCATCGGTCTCCCTAAAGGTCATTTTTTGATTGATCTTCCAGTTAATACTTTGAAAGCGTTCCTAACTTTTTCCATCCTGGCTACATGACCTGCCCACTTGAGCCTCCTAGCCTTGATGGCCCTAACAATGTTTGGGAAATCGCATAAATTATGTAGTTTCTGGTTATGAAGAATACAAAAATGGACATATCGCTCAAATACACTAACAGTAATAACCCATCACAGTCATAACCCTCACACATAAGAATGATCATAATTCTCAGAAAAGAATCCTTTGAAACATGAACAAACACCCTTATTCATCAACAATCATAACCGCCAATAGCTAAACCCTGAGACGAATGGATCAATTCTCTACATTAAAAAATAACAAAATCTTCCATACCTGGGTGGCGCGGTTGTTCAGTGGTAGAACGTTCACCTCCGGTGTTTGTAGTCCCTGGTTCGATCTCAGCTCGGTGGACTTCGTGGTGTATAAACACCGTGCTCGTGGGTTTTCTCGGGGTTGTCCCGTTTCCTCCCACTTTCTTCATTCCACCATTTCACTCCTCTCTGATCATCACCATCTCCTTTAGCCTAACCGGCATAGCCGTGGGACGTAAAACTTAAATATTTCATTTTTTCTTCCATACCAAAGACACTATATGCTGATAATATCGAAACCGACACCAAATGAAATTCACAAAACTACCGACGAAGTTACTAAAAAATATACATTCTCAAGCAGCTATAAATTTAACAGTCAAAATCTACAAATACAGAAACTTCACAACTTCAATACAAATGAAGGAATTCTATTTCTCAATGGATAGTCAGGCGATTTAATAATCATCCAGTGTCAGTGAAAATGTAACTCTCCTAAAGCTGTATTTATGATACGAAACCATATAGCTTCTGTTTTTAAAAAATCATAGATTTATTTAATCTCCACATTTCTTTTTAACTAGTATGTTTACGTATCATTCATCTAATTTTATTAACGTTCTTTATTTTCTGGAAACTAAAATTCAACTCTAGCCTTTAATATTATTAAATTACTAGTCATGGCAAAACATAACCATTTTATAGACTTCTTTAGATTTCATCGTAAAACTAAAGTTCCCTCATGGCTAAACAATTAACATATACAGCTTTGGTGTGGACAAGTTGAGTTCTTGTGTTCGGAACAAGGTTAAGTTGTAGGTCCACGTCTCATACGACTCTGCTGAATGGATACTAAACTTAAAATAAAATTCAAACTCACGTAAATAAATGATGGTGAAAGTACTATCGTAAGTTTGTCATACTGGCCATCCGTTGAGCCCGTGGAAAAGTCATATTTGTTTAATGCATTTTAAACTAAATTTCAGCTCAAAAGCTCTAAAAATGCTTACTGTTTAACCCAGTGGTTCTCAAAGTGGAGTACGCAGACCCCTGGGGATCCGTGAGACGTAGCTAGAGAGTCCGCGACGTCTAAAAATTGAAATGTGTTATGATAAAATGGAACTCACAGCTGTTATGCAAGAAGTATTCTTTTCAGTTACTAAAAGGAAAGCAACTAGAAATTATACTTATGTTTGTAAATTTAAGTCTTCTTACTTTACTAAATTTCTGCCCTGTGAGTATGAAGAGTTGTCTAAAAACGCATTGCAACATTTGATGCCTTTCCCTACCAGTTACTTATGTGAAGAGACCTTTTCTGCTCTTTGCAGTATTAATGCCTGAAAGCGAAATCGTCTTAATGTAGAATCGGACCTAAGATTAATGGTGACAAAAATTATTCCAGATTTCAGTACAATTATGAAAAAACAAAGAATTTCATTCCTCATATTAGTGAGCCCACATTTGAGAACATTGTTTATGAAGTGAATTTCCTTTTTTTACAAAAAAAAAAAAAAAAAAAGTACATTGATCTTCAGGCTCGAAAATTACTGTATTTTCAATTGAAATTTCGTTCACTAGGAAACAATCATGTATCTTTAGAATAAATTACTTATTGCAATAATTTTCTTGATCTTTTTCTTGTCAGTGGTAATTCTAATCAGTATAGTTTTTAATACCATGTGAAATTTCAGATAGCATTGCAAGGGGGTCCGCGGATCACTTTCCTAATAAGCAAGGGGTCCGTGGATCACTTTCCGAATGCACGGGGGTCCGCGTTGTCGGAAAGTTTGAGAACCACTGGTTTAACCTATTATTAATACAAGAATTTAAGTTCACACTTGATCATATGAACAGAAGGAATTTCAAACTTTGTATCCTTAAATCACATTCCAAAAGCATCCTCTTTAAGATGAAAAATTTCTGACCTGAATGTGTTAAATAATTTCAAATACTGGATTGCAAAAAGCCAATATGACGTAACGATATCAAAAATATGTGAGAAAGGGGAGGTCACTACCACGTGGGTACGTAAGAGTTATGTGAAAATGGGATGGTCATACCACATAAGTAGTTTGCAAGCATATAAAGAAAGGGACATCACTACCACGTAGATACATTGCAACCATACGAAGAATGAGAGGTAGATTAGGGCATACGAAGGAGATGTTAGTAACACGAAGACATGTGAAGAAGGAACATCACAAGCGCGTACGTAGGTTGGAAGCATATGAGGAAGAGGAGGTCACTACCACGTAGTTAGATTAGAAGTATGTGAAGAAGGAAAGGTCATTTTCACATTGGGAGGTCAGAAGCATGTCATAATGAGACATGCAGAGAGAGAAGTCACTATGAGACAACAAGGATGGAAAAATGTAAAAAAAAAAAAAAAAAAAGGAAGATCGTTGTCACGTATGTAGACCGGAAGAATGTAGCTGAGATATTCCATACTAGGTCTATAAAAGCATATACTCTTAAGCATAATGTAAGACATAATCTCTCCATAAAAGTCCTGACTAAACAACTAATCAGAATAAACTGCTTAAGATACAAATAAGGAAGTTTTGTGTACTTTATAAAAACAAATGACGTGTAAAGAGGGGGAAAGTGGAAAATATTATAAGAAGGATCCATATCTCTTCATCCCTTAAGTTTAGAGACATGAAATTTCTATTCGAGTTTATAATTTAAAACAATTAAACAAATGTTCAGCGATTTCCTATACTTCATCTTCAATGAGAGAAAAAGGAGTGCGGGTCAGCTTAGTAAGGCGCCCAAATGACTTGTGCGCATTCCATATTCGAGATTATGAATTAATACGAATTCTAGATGTAAGAGACAGAAGAAGAAGAAATACAAAATACCCTAACGCGTGTATGCATTTATTAATTTTGAAATAAAGATACTTCAAAGAAAAGTCGAATTAACTTTTGTTTTCATGTAATATTTATGATAAGACCAATATTAAATTTAAAAAGTATTACATTTGAAGAAAGGTAATCAGTGCTATTTTTTAAAATATATTTTAAGACAAAGCGTATTACAGAAGAGCTTACTTTTGCAGAAATCTTCGCAAAAATGCCATAAAAGTGGGAGCACATGGGATTTCTTGCGGTTTCCTGGTGGGCCAGCTCACTTCTCTAAGTTTATGTTCCTATATAGTCATGAGCTCATCCGTGGCTAAGCGGTTGGCCTACGCGCCTTTGGTGCGAGACCTGGGTTCGATTTCCGGCGGGATCTAACGTGGCTCGGATCCTACGTTAAAGTGTAGATCACGTCTCATATAGCCTCGCTGCTGAACGGCACACTAAACTCAAAATCAAGTCAAATCAATCCTACATAGTCAATTATGCAGTAAAACGCTACACAAGTTTTTATCCAAATAAAACACTTCAGTAGTTGACAGATACAATTGCTTGTAGTAGATATAGAGTAATCAATTATATATTTCTCTCAATTACCAGCTATTCTTACATTTGATAGTAGCGCAACGTAGCATAGTCGCTAACGCTCTCACCTTCGATGTGAGCTGTCCCAGGTTCGATTCCCGGTGGGGACACTTGGTCAAAACAGTATAAAAAGCCTTAAAGGCTAGCCATTCTGAATGAGGTTTTCCCGGGTTTTCCTCATTCACACCAGGCAAATGCCGGGATATGACCTAAATTATAGGTCCCAGGCCGCTTCCTTCCTTCTCTTTCTCCGGATAGTGTGCTCGTCGAGGGATGTCATCCCTCAAACGTGACGGGCTAAATAGCCTTAGATAACGAGAACCCAAAAATCTAAATCCTAATTCTTTCATTTGATACTTTTTCTGTGAAAAAATAAATTTTTCGTTTGACCTAGAAACCCTTTCTCTGTAACAGAATAATGATGAAGTTTGACTAAAGGAAATTAGATAAAATGCTGTGATGGATGGAAGATAAGAATGTGCTTGTTTTGTGCGTGTAAGCTTCTGTGTAAGGAGAAGAGCTGAATTACCATTGGTAAAAGAAAAATGAAGATTTAAGTAAGAATAAAGATCTGGTGTTTGTGTTGAATACAAGGAAGAAAAAACGTATAGAAGCCTAATCAAGAAGAAAATTTAATCTTCTGTGTGAAATCCTTTCCGAGTTTCCTCTCCCCCGTCGAAAAGAGAAGAACTTTATTCCTTGCCAACCCTTTAGTCTACTAGTCCGCTTATGCTCCCCCCCATCCCACCTTTGAGAGCAGCAGCCACCCTCTTTTGTTAGGGGCAAAGTTTGGAGAAGTGGTACTCTCTTATGCTGAGGTCTTTGGATCGATCATTCAATGAAATATCGGTCTTCGCATCCAGCGGAAAAGTCATCATATAGATTAGGGATTCTTTTGTGCGACGGTCACAGGATGGTGGTGGGCGGGGGGTAGAACTCTTCGATGGAGAGGTACAGTGCTCGTGTCATTTTGAGGAATGGATCTTTTCGAGGAGTGGATTTGAGAGGAGGAGGAGGAGGAGTTTAGTTGGGAGACACTGAGCAAGAACCTCATTATATCCTGAAAAATCTTCTGCGTAAGTAGAAGAGTCAGAATTTGGTATTGGACAGATCGATAGAAAGAAATTGATGTTCTGTTACAGAACTCTTTGTGTTCGAGGAATGAAGAAATCTGATTCGGTTAATTGTAGCCAATTAATTTTATATCCTATAATAATCATCAAAGGAAATCCCACTCATTTCAATATTGAATATTTTATTATGATTGAGAATTGACGATATGTTTTACGTAATTTCATCTATCTAACATAAATAAAATAAAGAGTTTGTTTGTGTATCTGTCTGTTCGTGTGTGTCCTGGGAGCAGACGAATGGACCGAGAGTTACCAAATTTTGATCACGGGTACCTTGGTCCAGGTCCTAGACCAGGACAAAGGTTTTTTTTTTTTCAGAATTCGATCCAGAGGGGTCACAGGGTGGTCTTTACCAGGAATATATAAAAGTAGTAGAAACCGATGACCGATAGTAGTGTGTAATGATAAAACGAGTTTAAAATTCTATACTGTCTTGCTTGCTATCTTTGCATTCTTATAAAAATAAAGTAAGTTGAGTTTATAAACGTACTTCAACTATACAAACCATGACTTTTATTAACAAAAGTATACAATACATTGAAATCTAAGTATTTTCTTAGAATCTCGTTGTCAGATTGTTGATCTGAAAATGTACTCGGTCTTGAAGCAGCTTCAATAAAAATCACTTACTTATCCAATGATTAGCCGGATGCCCAGGAAGATCCAAAATGCTTGTTAAGAAGAGCATAAACGAAGAATTTAACGGAAATTAGAGAAACACGCCAACTTTGAAGCCATTTTTTTTAAACCTGGATCTAACGGGTGTTAGACGCTATCGTTTTAGCCAAAGATAGCGAATACTTCAAAATTTATTTTAGAGCAAACCAAAAACATTACTTTAAATTGGTTAGCATAACAGTTCTCATATAATTTCTATAGTGTATTTAGTAACTTTTTAAAGTTTCCATCAGTGCTCATCAGATCTAAGGCCATGCATATGTAGTGATCACGTACCTTTACTTTATATTTAATAAGAGGGATGTCAATTTTAAGAAAAATCAATATTTTTATTTCAATCTCTTTTACTAATTCTGATTTTTTTCATTTTATCAGGTTGCCATCATGGCCAAAAAGAATGATATTGATGTCAGCTCAAAAGTTAAAAATTTATTGAGTTATTGAGTATCCACGGTATCTTGAAATATCAATTTTTCTCTCAGCATTAGATATTTCCACTTTCACATCAATAATTTTTGGCTTTTCTTTACTTCGGTGGCCTCCATCTTTTCCAATTCCACAGATTCGTTTATGAAGCATACTTACTGGGTGCGTCTCATGTTTGATTATGTCTTATAATGCTACAGTCTCAGTCTCTCTCCTCCGGGTCTCAGCTACAGTCTCTTTTCTCCGGGTCATTCCTATGATACAAACCTACCCTTTGTTCAACTCCAAGTTAGTTGGTTGTAGCACATCTCCAAGCCCTGATTCATACCTACACTGCTGAACTTCCTTTCTACACGTTCAACGATAAATTCGCCTCTTTTTAAAGACTCTACAATAAGACTCTACAATACCACTTTATAGTAAACCGAGTCCCATCGTGCATAATTAATTTCACTAAAGGCAAGGCTATGCCGAATGCACATAACTAGAGATGCCAGTTTCCCTCTCTATAATCTCCAACTTTGTCTCTCACTTTAGGAAATAACAGGTTTAGAAAAAAAAATGTCGCAATAACGAAAAGTATGGACTTTCATTCGTCCTGTTTGATAAAGGTAAGAAAGTCAGCATGGAAACCCTGTTGAAGACCGCTCATATCTTCAGTTTTCTTATTCATATTATAATTCGATCCTTGTCCGTGCTCAAAGTTTCCAGAATTTTGAATTGATCAAAAAGTGGCTGGTATTTCTTATTTTCAGATTTTATGAAAAACTGTTGAAACTAGATTAATTGTACAGCTCCTGCTATTATGTTCATGCCATGAGCTCCTCTACAGTAATCATTACCTTGTAATGCACTTTCAACCACTTTACGACCAAATATTTCGGTCTCCACTAACGCTTCAAAGATTTCACTATCTTTGAGGTATAGCCCAAGATAGCTTACTATGATTTTAGTTGTGTGAAATGAACCCAGTCCTAACAAGGTATTTTCAAACTTATCAGGAAACTGTAACTGTAGTTCCTTGGCTAAATGGTATACTCCTTCGTCACTCCACTGAGTTCCACACTCTTGATTTACCTGTATCAAAAAGTCCTGAAAATTTACCATGGTTGTGTATACAGATGTTTGATTGGTGGCTAAAAAAAAGGAACAATGAAACAGATACTAAATATTAATGTGAGTTATGGAATAAACGGATAAAACCGGCTGCTTCCACAATAACGTATGTTACAAATTTTAAATTAGAATGTTTTAGTATTTAAGAAACTTTTTATGCTTGGGGATAGAGTGTAGCTTATTTGAAATTTGTAACACTGTGTATTTAGGTAGCTTAAGCATGAATTTTATTATTTTTTTTTTTAGGATAAGAAATAAAATAATATTTCTTTATATTTTTGACACTACACCACAAACTATTAGGACTTGAAATGGTTTTAATTATAAAGATTTATTAAATTGTGATGGCACAGAAATTTAATTACTATGACTATCCAACTAAAGATCGTAAATAGATGTAATACTCACAGGTAGTTCAGCTTTGATAATTTTTAATTGATGTGTTTTTGTTGTGCGATTTTAATTTTAACTTTTTAGTTTACTTTTTGTATTTAACCAGCAAAACCCCTTTCCGGGAATTAGATGCTTTTTGGTTGTAGCGTAGAGCTTAGCTTAGGTTTCTTTTTTGTGAAATGTTTTACTTTGTTATTTTTGTATAGGAAAACTTTTGATAATCGTGGTGTGATGTCTACGTTATTTGTTTTTATTTTTTAAAACAAATAGTTTGAATATTGCTTTTTGTTTTACAATAAACAAAATAAATTTATAAAATACATGTGAGGATTTTGGGTACTTTACAATAGTGTTTTAAAGCTTCTTTTCAGTAATAAGTGAGCTAAAAGAACTTCAATAGGAGGAACAATTATCTCGGAAACTGTTGTTAGATAAGTCATAATTTGAAGAAAATCGTGACATTGACCATGTAAAATCTATTTTTGATGCTGAAACTGATGTTTGGGTGCCTGGACAGAAATTATGATTAATGTTCTCTCTTGCTTTAAGGTTGTTAAACAGCTAAAAACATCATGGGCGTAAATAAGGGCCCCGCAGACCCCGCATAACGGGCAGCCAAAACTACCAGAGGGGCCCAACTCATGACGTGGGATGTAGAGAAGAGGACCCACTTCACACTCTCTACGGGGAGGCCCCCCCAAGCCTTTAGTTATTACGCCACTGTACCAAGTAAAACTATTCAAAACTAAGCTCTGAATTAATGTATTATGATGTTGTAGATTCTGATTCTAGGACTATGTCATGCAAGCAACCAATGCCTGATTTTGTACCCCCTTCATGATCAAAGTTATCCAAAGCTGCTCGAAACGGAATATCTCTGGCTAAGTGTGTGGGCATTGGGATATGGTGGTCCACTGTTAATTTCAGGGCTCTTGCTACAAAAGAATGATTCATTCTTTGAACAGTGTCATAAATACTCCATAAACTAACGTGGTTCAAAGGTGTTATTAACGTTTTAGATTTGCATGTACCGTGAATTGCCTGTGCAGTAGACATGAAATAGGATCTTACATATAAGACATATTTCCAAACTGCTGGATTTCTTCTCTGTCGCCTTGGTGCTGGGGTAACTTGTACTTTTTATGATCTCTCTTTATCTATTTACAGATGCAGCTTCCTAAAACCCTAAAAATAAAACAAATCAAATAATTAATCTCACATATTTCAAGTTTTCTTATCAAGTTTCATTAATGGTTTCAAAAAATAAATTATATTAATTCTCAATATAAAACTTTATATAATTCATGTAAAAAAATGTCGTATCTAATTTAAGATAATCAGCTGATCAATTTTGGTCCTTTGAAATTTTGTGCTAAAAGTTCTAATAATTTCGAAGATATAGCCTACTTTCCACCAACATTGTACTTTGGCTGGTCGGCCATATTGGAAGAAACCTCCCTATCTCAGAAATGTGTACCCAAGCTAAAAACTATTCTTAGACAGATAGGAAACAAGTTTTGAAGATAAATTCTCTATACTAATATTTGCAATAGTCGTCACTAGTATGGCTCCTGCACTATTAGTTGATTATCTGGCTGTCGCATATTTTAGAATATTTTCATCAGGCTTGCAGGAATTATTAGGCTTTTAAAATTAATTAATTAATTACTATTTTTTTCAAATGTTTTATACGTAAAAGCTTTCCCTTGCCATAGCATGTATCACTATTCATCACTTACTCTGGAACTCACTAAGGGAATAATTAACACTTCTGGCCAGAGTATATACACTTATTTATTAAAAACTAAAATACAGTGTAACGGTTTCGACAACTTAACGTTATCTTCATCAGACACTAACTGAAAGAGATATCTTCAGAACATAGAAATACTCGATTTTCGCAATAGCATATTTTATTAGTTAAAAGAGGACTTCAACATGAGCACCGATTCTTGATATATCCGAACATACTTAAATATAAATATACGTAGATACATTCAGAACAAACTGAAAATCTGGTTGAGCTCACACTGGCTCAGTGGTAGAGCGTTCACTTCTGGTGAGGTCCCTGGCTCGATCCCAGGTCGCACGAAGTGGGCTTTGTTGTGGACAAACACCGTGTTCGTGGTTTTTCTCAAGAGTTATTCCGTTTTCTCACACTTTCTTTATTCCACCATTTCATTCACTTTTTATCATTGCTATCTCCTTTAGTCTAGCCGCCATAATCGTAGGACGTAAGACTTAAAGATTTCATTTAATTTTGTTTTTCAACTGTAAACAACCGACACCAGAGACTGTTAAATCGTTAGAAGAAATCGTGCTACAAAATGGTTCATAATCCCTATTTATGAGCAACCTGCTTTACTTTGTTGTTTCGCTGGCTGCCGCATATTTTAGGATAAAATGTTTTTTATTTTCAGCAGACAGCAGGAACCATTTGGTTTTTTAAAATTGACTAATTGAAATGAAATATTTGAATTAAATGTCCGATGGTTATGCCCTTTAGGGTATGGGAGACAGTGATTAAAACAAGAGAATAATGGTAGAAGAATTGCTGGAATGAGAAACTTGTGGACACGGAAATACCCCGAGAAAACCCAAGAGCACGATGTTGTCCACCACAAACTTACTTGGCCGGAATCGAACAAAGTACCTCTTGCACCACAGCTAAGGACTATATCATTGAGCCACAGTGACCCCAAAATTGATTGATTACGTAATATTTTTTAAAAATATTTTATACGTAAGAATCTTGCTTTGGAGTAATAAATTCGATTAGTTAGAACATGATCGTAATATGACCACCAGTTCTCGATATACACAGACATACCTAAATACAAACATAAGTACACACATATAAGTCAAAGTGAAAGTTTTCCTTTTTTAAAATCGGTTAAAGATGAACTCTTTCTTGTATAATGTTTCTGAAACTATTGCGAACATTTAAATCGAAATTTTAACTTCACTCTTTCATATCGTTAAATGATTCATTCTTAAAAAATAATTAAATTTACCGTTAGAAACTTAATACTTAAATAGATTTATGTTTTTCTGTCATTGAAGTATTTGCTATAAATTCACTAGCAGACAACTTATTTCTCGTTATTAAAGACATTCGTTTTGTCCTAACTAAAATCTAACTTAAAATCGTTCTTGTTTTCTTTTTCCACTTTTGAATTTTCCTTTATTTATTTATTTATTTTTTTCATTTCGCTTTGCTCGCTTGTGAGCTTCAGAAACAATATTTTTGCTGTATTCGCTGCCAACGCAAAGAATAAAAAGAAAACGACCGTGGAAAATATGCAAGGAATGTTTGCTTGTCTGACGGAGTGGGTTTACTCGTGGCTTCCAACAGAATCGAATTCTCAACTTCTTGTGCAACTACCCACCCACTCACACAACGTATTGTATATATATATATATATATATATATATATATATATATATATATATATATATATATATATATATATATATATATATATATATATATATATATATAGATATATATATATTGAGATATTGCACGAAACAAATTCCTCTGTTTTGCTGATCCTTCGCTTGCACACCCTTCACCTTATGCCCAACTCCTTTTGAAATATTCTCCTTTCAACTAACACCCTACTAGCCTTCGAGGAAACTTAGTTAAAAAAAAAAACATACAGCTAAAGAAACTCAATACAACCTAAATTCCTTGTGTTAGAACAGAAAAAAAACACGGTAGACAGCTCCATCAATGGGATCCGTTGCATTCTATTGCAATATATCTCCATTTCAAGTTTTATTGAAGCAGGGAAAAGCTCCCAATTTCACGGTGTTACATTTGCTCTATAGGGAGATCTCTGAAAATCGAATTGTCAGGACGGACACTGGCTATTACCTGCAGCAACATTCGAAGACGAAAAGACCAAGTCATGTCACCAATGACAAGATTAATACGTACCAATAATTAACCCTAACCCTAGCAGTGGCGGCTCGTGACGGAAGTAACAAAAGAAAGCTTCATACAATTTCGTAAAGACGTTTACAAGAATGAATACATATGATAAACATTCTTCTCACCTTGTAGCGATAAAATAAAATTACTGGTATAGCGTATCGGAAAACCACAACTGACCCAACGATCATTTTACAGATGTAGTTTTGATAAATGGTAAGGCATGAGAGGTCTAGCGTTTGTATTAAAGACTAAGTCTAGCGAGTTTTTTATGTGATTCTTCTCAGATCTATAATACGAATATGATAATGTAATTGTTACTGGGATCACGTTAACTTTATAAGATTACAATACTGCTCCGTATGTTACTCCACATATAGCTCTAGAATGAAAGCTATATTATTATTAATTTGTATTACTGTGCAATAGACAAGTAGACTTCCCTAATAGAGTCCATCCGTAAAAGTCTGCACGAGTAACGGTACCTTTAAGGGTGGCAAACCATATCTCATACACGGAAATATGTGTATCACGTGATCCTCGTTATTTTATTTACCAGAGCTTATTAGGAAAGGGACAAATAGCCTCGATGGCTGGCGTCCCCATTAAACTATGCTCATACATTCATTCATTATCAGAGCTAATTATGTAGCACTTTCATTCCCAGAAGAAATATTTTGCGTTTACATATAGTATTTCATACAAAGAAGGAATTACATTACTGAATTTTTCGGGAACATTACTGACTAGGAACGGACATAAACGTGTCATCCGGACATTCGAATCAAACCTAGTCCATTCGATAAACATAACAAAGGTATGTTCATGCACAAAAAATTAAGTGCCATGGACAACGGAGTACATACCTGGGGCCCATTAACCCTGTTAGTATAAACAAAAATGTAGACTCGCAGTATTGCATGAACACTGTTCATTGGTAAGTCATAGTTTATAGTTCATTCTCTTTCGCATAAAACAAACTTTCCAGAGGTGCTATGTATTGAGGACCATAACGTACTTGAACAGGGAAAATTGGGAGAATGTCGGGAAAATTCCTTCCAGAAATCCCTCCGTTCAATTTTGGCCCCGAGGAAAGCACACAATCCAAATGTATTTCGAAAAATGCTATAGGGGATCAGAAATGTGTGTATTAATTTTTGTTTTGATAGACGGAATATACATGAGAGGAAAGCGTGTATTGATATACAAGCTTTTCCCTCATATTTGATATTGAATAAATTCCAAAAATATACGAGAAATAAGTTTCGTAAAACAATTATTTGTATTTTAAATAATTTTGGTATCTAAAATTAATAACTGTTACTAAGATAAAAGCATTAGAGGCAAATTAAATGTGTAATGTCTTTCTTAAGGGAGGCATAGACGCACACACTTGCATGACCAACTCTCATCAAAGATTTGTTTCATCAGGCATGTTGTAAAAAGTTTTTACCCACACACATACCAACTTGCTGTCTAACGTACTAGAAGAATGAGTCGAAGGAAAGAGTCACGTGATTTCTTCCGCTGTCGTGATTAGCAAACTTAAGTATAAAACGACCAACTTGGATGAACGAACACATACACGGTAAATATACATGAAGAACCCCAAAGCCATCATGCTTGTTAACATGAGATTTTTAAAACTTTCAACATACATGAACGAGACCATACAGATCAACTTGCTTGTGGTTTTATAATTTTTCATGCATGTTCGAAGGTTTCTTAATGCATGTGTCTGCGTGTATGGGTCTCTTTAGAGCTGAACCATATTAAGAGCCTACAATGCTTTTAGACAGCATCATTCCTTCATTTTACCCAACCAAGAGAAGAAGATAATTTTTTAAATGTTTATTTTTTTTTCATGTTTTCGTTATTTAAAATGGCTCAACTGTGTTGTCTTCAAATCTTCAACCTTAATTTAACCCATTTCCTTGCTCCATACAATGCTGAAATTTTGCACTGCGAGACAAATCGGATACAATACCACTGTTTATTATGATATGACTATTCCCCCACCTCAAGGCAAGAAGTTGCCGAAAATTGTCCATGATTTCGGTGGCAAAGAGATATCTCTCGGAATATCACGTGTTGCTTTGTCTCAAGTAAAAACGTTTGAAAACATGTTATTTGAACCAATGTTCCTTACAAAAATATCTCACTCAGATATTTCAAAATGTTCGAACATGTAGGGAGGCTCTTCAACAGTGCCAGGACTCAAGATATCAGTAAATGAGTCTTCA
Organism: Thermobia domestica; assembly: GCF_964235325.1. Taxonomy (NCBI): domain Eukaryota; kingdom Metazoa; phylum Arthropoda; class Insecta; order Zygentoma; family Lepismatidae; genus Thermobia; species Thermobia domestica. The sequence goes on from NC_137467.1 coordinate 198,967,232, forward strand.
GATTCAGAGCATAATAACAGCTCAGACACAACACTACTTTCGCGTCAACTTAGGAGGACAGGGTGTTTGTAATTAGAGCTCTCCAGTCAATTCTTCACCTTCAGAAGCTGCAAACATATATATATTTACAATATACCAATTGAATTGAGGGTTTACGTTCGTGAATAGAGATATGAAAACAACAATAAAAGATTCCACTCTACAACAACAATAGAGGCTGTAACGTTCCTATTTAGATAGGAGCTCGTTACTCGGTACGGGTCTCCCACCGGTGAAGTCCCGCCACATTTGAGAAACAATATATATACATTTTCAAATTAAGAATAGTTACTACAAATCCTAAGCACCTCCATATGTTCAGCTTAAGTATAAATACTATATAACCTTCCTAAAAATTAGGCCAATCGCAAAACTATAAATAGGTCGAGGATTTTAATATTAGTTTCGTTAATTAATAAGTAAATGATTTAGGAAGCTCTTCTTTATAACAAAATCAATCGACATTACAAATTTCTTTACAAGTCATTAAATTCGCTGGTACTGATTGGACACATTAAATCAAATGCAAGTGAAATTAATATGAGTCCCAATAAATCTCAACTTAATCGTGTTCTACGACAACCTAAAAAGATTTGGACAATTGTACCGAGTTTTCAAATATATATACATATATCGAATACAGGAAGTTATAAGTATGGTTAACACACAACTGTCTATATCCCATTTAATCAAACAGTTAAGTTTCCATTAGAACATATATGAATTAGATTTAAATTTAAGAAAATTATTATACAACTCACCAGAACATTAAGTAAATAACAATCCACACTTTAGAATGCCAAAGTGAATTCACTTGTAATATACACACAACTCTAATAGAATAATTTACTAATTTTCGATAAATAGAGCTTACTATTTCAAGATTTTACCGAGTACATTTCCAGCACAAATCCAATGAAAATAACTCAAGTGCTGGGTGAAGTAACAACAATCGCCACTAGAGGCGCTATATTCAAAATTTGACAAACGAAACAAGTTTATCGAAGACTCGAAAGAGAATGAATGTAGATAATATCTTACAACCTTTTTTTTGGGGGGGGGGGGGATAACTAACAGAGTGACATGTTACAAGGCACGGTGCCTCAGTGGTACAGCATTTACGTTTCGTGCGTAAGATCCATGGTTCGATCCCAAACCGGATGAGTTCATGACTGACAACATCGTGTCCGTGGATTTTATCGAAGAACTGCAGTTTCCTCCCACAGTTTCATTCCACCAATTCTTCAGTCATCATTCACTTGTCTTAGTCATCATTTCCTTAACAATGAAAGCATGAAAATTAAAAACAGTTTTAGATTTACAAAGTGTTTAATCATTCAACTTCTTTCAGACTAACCCTGTATTGCACTTGTAGTTATGATTAGCTGCAAGACAAGATATTCGTAAATCGATGAAGCACTGTATTACCTTGTGAAATCAACCGGTATATATATATATATATATATATATAGATAGATAGATAGATAGGGCCGGATCCAGGACTTTCTGAGGGGGATGCACCAAATAACTGGCAGTATATTTGAATTAAATTTGAGTTTTTTTAAATGTCTTTAGGCATCTGTGGTGTGAATGAGGAATTGTCCTGGAAATGCTAAGTGCCTGCTCTCGATGAACCCTTTTCCTTCAACCCTCACAAAATTGATTGACATTTTTGATTTTTGTAAAACTCACTTCTAGCTTCTCACTTTAGGTAGTGTATATTTACAACGAAGGGGGGGGGATTGCACGTGCACATTTGCACCCGCCCTAAATCCGGCCCTGTATATATATATATATATATATATATATATATATATATATATATACATATATGCTATATAGAAAAATACAAATGTTTTTCCTTGAATTTAAGTCAAGTTTCTGCCTATAAGTCTTAATTGCAGCATTCCTTATTTTTCTCTTGTGGTCTCGGAGTACTAATGATTCTAAATTAAATCAGTCTTGGTACATATTGGTCATTAGCATATAAATAACAGTCCTATTCCAATAACAGAAATTAAAAGAAATGAAAACTTGTTAACCATTATGTAATGAGAAGTTAGTTTCGTAGCCTAACAAGGTGTTAAGACTAGCCTCTACCTATCAGACACCGAGGCAAATAGATTCATCTCCGGAAGCTGTGCCCTATCTTCACATGCAGACGTTCCTCTCACACACACACACGCATACAACACCGAGAGCTAAATGATGACGTTGGGAATTCCCTGGGTGGCTTCTACCTTAACTCATGTTTGCAATTCGCCGACAAACTACAAAGTGTTTTGCTGCCATCTGTTGTCAAATATTAAAGTTAATGTCACATAAAATCCACCTTAACTGATATACCAATTTTCGTTTCAATTACTAATATTTTTGGATGAAAGAATTTCCTTTTCATATTCGTTCATAAACTCAAGGTTCGAAATTTGATATTAGTGTTACGGGCGATATCCTGTACTTGTAGATTAACAGGTAAACTTTTTCTGGTTGGTTTGTTTGAACACATGACTATATTGTCGATATAATACTCAAACCAATAAATTAAACAGTAATAAAACGAGAAATAGTATGGCACATACAAGCCGAGCCGAGCTGATCTCGAGCACTAAATATCGCAATTTTATTTTTTAGAAAACGAACTATTTGCTCTCCACCAAATTTCGTTCAGATCTGGCCAGTATTTACCTAAGAATAAAGTACCACATACAAACCAATCCGACTCGAGTAATTCCGGCCGAGAAATAAAATACGAAATACAAGCTGATCCTAGCCTGTCTCTGAAGAAAAAAACCTTGTCCAGCAAACTTAGTGACCTATATCCGTTAGACGATGCCTTACTTGCTACCAAGATTCATTTCAATCCGGCCAGTAGTTACCGAGAAATAAAATACTAACCGCAAGCTGAGGCGATCTTGTCTATTTGCGAGCTAGATCATTAAATATAACATTACGTATTTTCTAGACAATTATCTCTTCTTCCACCACAATTAGTTTAGATAAAGCCAGTAGTTATCCAACTCATCCAAACCTGTTTGTAGACGAGCTCGGCCAATAATGATCTCTATTCTCTGAATGATGGTCTACCTGCTTTCCAAATTTGATTTAGATTTGGCTAGTAGTTACCGAGTAATAAAGTATTACATAAGTAGTGCTTCGAAAAACTGAAACCTTTGAGTTTTACGTCCCACGATTATGCCGGTTAGGCTAATGGAGACGGTGATGATGAGAGATGAGTGATATGGTGGAATGAAGAAACTGGGAAGAAACGGAGAACCCCGAGAAAAACCACGAGCACGGTGTTTGTCCACCAGAAAGTTCACACGGCGCGAACTGGGATGAACCAGGGACACCAAGCACCGGAGGTGAACGCTCTACCACTGAGCCACCGCGCCCCCCAAGTAGTGATTCGAATATTATAGAATGTCCTTCACTCAGATTACAACACGGTCTACGTTTAGATCCTACATTATCATATTTTAACAAGAAATCAGCTAAAATAACCCGCATATATTGAACGCAACACACACAACTCGTCATCGCTTCGCTACGTACAGATACTTTCCAATTCGGCCCTGCAGTACTACTTGATCTCACTGCAACACTTCAAAGTTTTATCGCTACTCATGAAACATCACCACGTTTGTTTTATGATAGTGGAGATCATCGTACTCCGGATCAAACATCGAGTCCGGATCCAGATCAAACAATGGTAAGAAAATTATGACTGACTACAAACCACCCTTCTCTCAAAGCCTTTTTCAAGGAACTAATAAACAAAATCAGGAAACAAATCGAAAACGAATCCGAATAACAGCCGGGATGCACACCTACCCAGGCTTTATAACAATCATGAGTTTTGGGCTCTACTTAAGAACCCCAACAAAAAATGACAGTACACTATTCTCCCTTTTCATGGGTCGAATGGTTTGGTTTTCACAGCAGATAACATAGCGGAATTCTACTCAAGTTCTCAAAGAATAGTTCACACAAAATCTAGAATCCTACGATGACCTCTCATTGGAAAGCTCCCTACTCCATCTACGCACAACATCACCACTTGATCCTAACTTATTATTTTTCGAGAAGTTCAGGCAATCATCAGATATCGTCCAACACGACAATCTACAGGAAATGACGCCATTCCTACAGCAGCCATAAAAAAAATGACTTCGTAAATTGCAAATATGACTCTGCAAAGTTTGTATCGCTATGTTTGAACATGGACATTTTAAAACTTCCCGGCCTGAAGCTGTTATCTTTATGACTCTCAAGTCAGAAAGGACTACCTATTCCAGCGGAATCGAAAGCCGTGATAGTAGTGGACATCCTTGGAGAGATTTGGACTCCAATGGCCCTCGACTCAGGACCTAAGGTTCCTGCTCCAGAGTAAATGGCCTAATAGTACACAGAAACAACCCTCTTAAGTTTGTCAGGGATACCTTGGCTCAACCCTAAATAATGGGAGGGATAACTAATCCCTTAAATTTGGGTTGAGTTGAGTTGATTTTGAGTTTAACGTCCCGTTCAGCAGCGAGGCTATATGAGACGTGGACCTACTGATTAACGTGGAATCCGAACCACATGAGCTCCCGCCGGGAATCGAACCCGGGCCTCCCACGCCAAAGGCGCGTACGCTAACCGCTTAGCCACGGAGGAGCTCCCCTTAAATTTGGTAATTTGCCAGACTGAAAATGTGATATGATAGTATAGAATCGGGGTATGGACCTCTGTAAGTTTAGATGTTTATTTCGATATTTTTGATGGGTAAAAATTTACAAAATTATAAAATTCGGAGGTCTTTGTTGTATTTTATCATCTTGGATCAGGGTTTATTACGTTATATGCTTATATGGGTGAGCATAGGAATTCAGTTACTTTCATAAGACATATGTACATTAATACATCTCTCTTAAATTTGGGTTATAAATAGGACCGCTCCTTAAAATTGTGAATTGTCAAAACCAAAATTTAATACGTGTTTTAGGAGCAAAATATATACCACGTATATTTGGTTGGTCTATCATGTTCTCTTTCATGGGCATAAAATTGCCAAAAAAAAATCAAAATTTGAAGGTTTTTGATACGATTTATTACCTTTGATGAGGATGTATCACTTTACGTGGTTATATAATTGAGTATAGAAGTCAATTATCTTCTATAACACAAGGAAGGTTACGTTTGCATATCTCTAAAATTTCGAAATTATCAAAATAAATAAATAAATAAATAAATAAATTGTAAATTTGGGTGGTTGTACTTACTGTAATATTCTACAGAGTAATGATACACGTGTTTTCTTTCATCGATTTTTTATTATAAAAGACTCGAACTTAGTCAGACATTATACCAAGTTTCATCAACTTCAGATGACTTTTACCGATCGTCATTATTATTGATATGTATTGAATTTACTAACGAGAAAACGGTCTTAAGTGTAAACAACCGATTTGGCTGGGGTCCGGATATGTGTTACGGGAAAGCAAAGTAGGAGACACGATTTTGGCGTTTGGGCTCATACGCAGAAATTTCCGAAATACGGGGCCCCAAAGTGCCCCTACATGCTATAACTAGGAATGAATGCCGTTACTTGTACACAACCGATTTGGCTGGGGTCCGGATATGTGTTACGGAAGACCAAAGTAGGAGACACGTATTTTGGCGTTTGGGCCCATCATTCGCTTCCTAGTTATAGCATGTAGAGCCACTTTGGGGTCCCGTATTTCGGAAATTTTTGCGTATGGGCCCAAACGCCAAAATACGTGTCTCCTACTTTGGTCTCCTATAGCACATATCCCGACCTCAGCCAAATCGGTTGTTTACACTTAAGACCGTTTCTTCGTAAGCTCAAACCGAAATTTGATTTTAAATAAGTAATTTTCTAATAGGTTCTTCTTTTATTATTTGGGCCTTTAGCCCGATGCAGCTCGAAGGTCTAAGATTTGTTTGTTAAGAATGACCAAGTCTATACCAACCGGGCCTAAAGGAACCTCTTGTTCCTAGCAGCTCAGAGGTCGGTTAGTATCTCATGCTTGAGCCAGCACAAAGGTGGCTAAGGAAAATCTTCGTATTTCTTCGTGTCCTCTTCGTGTTCTGTCGGTGACGGCATTCGTTGGCTGCTTGCTAGTGCTTGTGCCGAGGTGCTTTTGTTTACTAATGCAAGGAGATATTGCAATACCGAGAACAACAAGGGAAAGTAAAAGCCTCAGAAATTAAAAAGAACGCAATGATATTGCACATGCCTACTTACATCATGAAGGTCGAACATCGTACCAAGTTTCATCATCATCGGATGAGTTTTACCAATCATGAGTTATAGATATTTCTTGAATTTACTAAGTTCAAATCGAAATGTGATGGTTAATAACTCGAGAACCAGTTGCCTGAATTGCATAATATTCAACATGCATATGTAATATTCCATCACTATGCTAAGTGTAGTCAAGACCGGATTTGTATCATTGATAGTATATGCTATAATATCCTTTCACAAAGTCCATCCCTAAATTTGAAGGCTGGTAACTCAGAAACCCATAACCTGCACCATAATATTTCAAATGTATACTAATCTAGTGAAGTTTTATCACAATTCTAACGTTGGTTGGTGCAAATCAAATGAGAGTTTCATCGATCACATACGCTGTAAATAACTACGACCTTCTTCTTATGTGTTTTTTTTTTTTTATAGAAAAGTCCAATAAAACAGGAAAAGAACAACACTATGACATCAGAAAAGATCGAACTGAAAAAAGGATTTTGATAACAATACCTAGGGGGAACTGGGGCACGGTGGCTCAGTGGTAGCTCTCTTACCTCTGGTGGTTGAAATCTCTGGTTTGATCCCTAGAAAAGTAAGTTTGTAGTGGACAACATAGGTCTGTAGGACTTCTAAAGAAACCTCCATTTTTTCACTTTCTCATTCCACCAAATCTTCCATCATCATTCACTTTACTTACCGATTGTCTCCCTTAGCCTAAGGGGCATTATCATGATAAGTTAAACTGAAATTTTATTTCACAATATGGTTATTCAATTTCATTTCTCATATACATTTTTATGGTTATCTAGAAAAAAAATAGTTAGGTATTGATGGTTTTCTCGCAACCACTGGGGTCTGCGCACGGTTACAACACTGGTAAAAATAATAACTGTTTAACATTCAAATGTATACAAGGTAAGATACATATACTACGCTATATTGCTGCTACAATCTGATTCGAGATGAGTTTTTTTCTTTGTTTTTATTTACTGCTTAGCATGTAACACATTTCCAGGTAAACATATTACGCTCACTCTGTTGAGTATTCACTATAATTGACTCTCTAATTTGTTATTTCCGGATGAATGAACGCTGGATTATGTCTTCGTTTGCTAATGGACATCACTTGTGGATTAGCAGAAAGCACGATACATCGTTGAGTACAACTCTAACGTTTGACAGTGAAGTGATCGATAGAGCCATATTTAAAGCAGTTCCTTGACATTTTCTTATATGATATTTGATGGTAACATCTTCCTAAACTTAACTACCGACATACACTATAGCTTAATCAAGTAGCAGAGCCACGTGTACACTTGAAAGGAGTATATTTTTTATAGTATGGTATTTTCTGAATTAATGTTGAAATCGGAAGTGATAGTAGATTTCTAGCACTTCCGGTTTTAGTAGAGAGATTAAAGTAAAGATGGAATATATTCTTCTCGTGGTTAATTGATTGCAGAAAACTGTTTCCCGCTATCTATTACCGTCTTCACTCTGTAGCAATTAACATTCCAACAGGAAATTGTTATCCGCTTTAAATCGAGAGTTAAGGGAAAAGATATTATCTGTTCTTAGAATGCTAAATCGATTAAAAGAAAATACTTCTCCCTATCTCTTATCATTTTTGTTTTATAGCAGTGTTTCTCAACCTAGGAGACGCAATTCTGAAGGGGCATTTACAGTAAGTAAGAGGATCGCAAGCTATTAACAGATTTTACTGTGAACATATGAATAAAGCACTACCTGCAATGATCATTTACAGTTTAGCCAACTTCACAAATGATACACGTTATTCCTACATTAGCCGTAACTCGTCGTTTTTAAGCTTTTTGTTAACAGTAGCATTGTATTCTTTTGTTATTTTCATAAAGGTTGTCAATGCAGGCACTTAGCCAAGGGGGGTCGGGGGGTCCGGATCCCCCTTCGAGACCAGAAATTAAAAAAATAAGGAAGGATGAAACAAAATGAAATGAGAAAAAGAAGGATTAGCGTTAAAAATAAACTACGGGAGGCTTTTGGTTACTCTTTCTTATGAGGAGATTTGTATTACTTGCAATATATGGCGGCGAGGTGAGCGAGATATCCTAGAAGAGTCAGAGAATTTGAAATTTCAAAAAAAATTACGGAATTCTCAGAATTTCTGCTACTAGTCAGGGAGATTTCAAGCTTCCGAAAGCATAGTGCCGTTGTATAACAACGTGGACACTTTTTTATCACAATTTTTCGTTATCGCATCCTTGCAGTATCAAACATATTATTTGAAAAACAGTTTTCTACTGCTCCTTTAACCTGTCATTTAAAACAGACAATAGTTAACGGAATAATAAAAAAACAAATTTTATGTGGAAAGAAAGTTGTGTTAATATTTGATTCAACAGAGAAGGAACGCAGATATTGTAAAATATTTTACAAGACATTATTGAGTATGTACTTTTTATAATAGTTGAGGTCATAATGAAAGGAAAATCGTTATATTTGAATAAACAGAAGAAGGACGTAAATATTGTATAATCTTTTTCAATACACTTTTTTTATTTTACACAAGATGTCTTCGTAGTTTGTTATTAAAGTACTTACCAATATATCCTCACTTTATTGTCCAAACAAACCAATATATGATGATAGTAAAGTAGTTTAGATTGATCGAGCTCCTTGGCCTTCAGAATTTCATGTCACGCTCCCCCCCCTTCCGTTACGAAACCCTGGGTAAACGAACTGATATATGTTCCAGTAAAATAGTTTAGAATGATCGAGCCCCTGGTGTGCTGACCATAGTATTTCATGTCACGGACTCCCCCCTTCACGGAATCCTGGCTACGTGCCTGGTCAATGTTGTTTAAGTATTAAAAAAATACAAAAGCGACCTTTAGACAACGTGTAAGTGACTTACAAGGAGCCAAGAATGTATACTTAAACTGATAAGCAAAAGCATTCTACGGTACTCTTACTAATTATGATACTAATAACTAAATGATTACGACTTTCTATAGTTCTCGGCTGGAAATGGAAGCAGATTTCTACAATGTTTTTATTTTAGTTGATAGATAATGGCGGAGATAAATCAATTTCTTGCGTCACTGAAACTATATTTAAAATCTCTTCAACCTATTATCAGGCACGTAGCCAAGGTGTGGGTCCGGGGTGTCCGGACCCCCCTTCCCCTCTTCGGATCCAGAAATGAATAATATTAAGGAAAGATGAAACAGAAATAAAACGAGAAAAGAGATAAATCAGCCTCAAAAATAGAATGCTACAAAAAGCGTTTGGTTACTCTTTCTTATGAGGAATTTTGTGTGGAGGAAACGTGGGGGGGGGGGGAGTTCAAGTTGAATTGGATATTATTTTAACGGAACATTCCGAATTCCATCTAGCTCCATGTTAACCCTATGCAGCAGCGCAAATCTGTCTTCAACATTGGGAGGGACGGGTAAGACAGTTCTCATAATTTTTATTAAGGATGTTCAAAATATTTATGAAGTTGAAAAACAATGCTGTGGAGGATCGGGGGAGCAGAGTTGTCTTCAAAATTGTGAGGCGAGAAGATTTGAGGCTTATTCTGGGGTGGGAACATCAATTTCATCTACTTTCCTTTGTGGCAATCGAACACAAATCATCACATTTCTCCCCAAAAAACGCATTTCAAATCGGATTATTGGGAAGGAAAGTCCTCCCCAGTTCTAAGATTGAAGGGGACATGTCTCCCTCATCCCCCCGAGATTGGCGCCAGTGGCCCTATGGACTATACATGACGATCGATAAACCGGTTTGGTCAGATAGTCTCTCAGGTAGAACTTAAGCAATGCCCAGAGTTACCAATAATATGAACCATTTTGAATTTCGCGGCAACATTAATCCATTTTATAGGATGTCTTTACTCCCGAAAGAGATCTTGTTGCTATCCTTGACGGAATTAAACTAAGATAAGAGAAATAAGAAGATGACGAGAAGAACCGAGTTCGAATGACCTCGGAAGAATGTCTTTTTCAATACTTTTCTCTATTCTTTTACGCAAGATTTCTTCATAGTTTTTTAATTAAAATACTTACTAACATATCCTCATTTTATTGTCCTAACAAACCAATATGGATATGTTGTCAGTAAAATAGTTTAGGTTGATCGATCCCCTGGTGTTGTAACCACAGTATTTCATATTACGCACCCGTCCCCCCTTCCATTACGAAATCCTGCTAAACGAACGAATGTATAGTTTAGAATGATCGAACTCCTGGTGTGATAACCACACAGTATTTCGTCACGGACCCCCCTCCCCCTATTGCCAAATCCTGGCTACGTGCCTGCTATTATTGTTTCGTTTCCTTCATGACGACGAATGTTAAAAACGGATGTTATATCGGTGTTTATACCATTTTCGATTTTAATAGAGGAATACGTTTGAAGATAAACTTTATTCCTGACATTCTGAAATCAAATGGAAAACCGGAAGTGATAATAATTTTCTACCCCTTCTCATTTTGATAGAGAAACAAGATTAAGGACGATATATGTTCAGAATGCATTACAATAAACTATTTCTCGCTATGTTACCATTTCTTTTTATATAATGGTAAATCTTGGAATTGGAAATGCTCAATTTCTTCCACTTCTGGTTTGAATAATGTATTAAAGGCAAATCGAGCTCCCAGATTTTTTTCTTTTTGTAAAAGGGATCCAATCTTTTGGGGAAATCCAATACTACAAGTCATTACGTCTATGTAGTGTTGAACGGGTATCATTCTGGATCCGAAAAGACTATAATTAATTGTATAGTAGTTCCACTTATACTTACAGAAAAAAAATGATAGAGCTAGCTAGTTTTTTATATATATAAAAGAAAGGATAGAGATGAAACGTAAGAACAAATTTTCATGCTACATCAATCATTCCCCTGTTAAATAAGTAGAGTGTTATTGAAAAAGTGTACAAATGTATGTTGAGTTAGGAAGTTTTGGGAAAGGGGTTCAGACCTGCTGAACCCCTTGTGGGTACACCCCTGGTCGAGGGAGAAGATGGAATCAATTCTTCAGACACCGAATCAATATCAGAAAGCCTTTTCTTGCTATCTCCACCGTTTTTGTTCTGCTATCTGTCACCAGACAGACAGACTGCCAGACATAACATTCTCTAACACTTTCAACATTTATACATAACGTAGTTAGGAAGTCTAAAAAAAGTAAAGTTGTTGACTTGGCAAACGACATATTTCTTCTGCCCACAAATGACCATATTAACCCTGTCTAGAGTACTTGGTATTCTGCCTTTTATGCATTGTTCTTACACTCTTCTCTCTGCATCCATATCCCATGCATATTCACTTGCAGTTGGTCGCCTCTACATGCGCGGAGTGTGAAATCTACAAACGACTGTCAGGAATTACAGGACAACCAAGGCTCTTTCACATGCAAATGAAGGTAGATTGACAAACGAATTGACCAATACTTAAAACACACACAAAAAACATCAATTCTTCAGAATGAAATTAACCACACGCCATACATAATAATCACAGCATTCCGTAGCTTCAATAATAATCGAATAAAAGCTGAAAATAAATCATGTTAAGAACAGAAGAAGATATGAAGCCAATCTACTAACAATGCAGGGTCTCTCATAGTAATGAAACAATTTTTAATACAAATATTTTCGGTTATGATAATTCAATTTACTACAAACTTTGTTTAATACATATCTGCCTCATGTGATTTTTGCACACTATGTGAAGATTTAATATCTCTTTGAGGTGGGCACCATTACGATGAGAATATTCCTAGGCTCTGTTTCTCATTATCAGCGTGTTACCCTGCAGCGCATCAGGTGCAATTGCTTCAATTTTCCTGTCGATACTTTCTTTCAGTTTATCAACTCTTCGTAAGTTTTCAGCATATATTCTCTTCTTTATAGCTGTCCTAAAGGAAGTAGACTACTGGTGTTAAATATGATAATCTTGAGTGTCAATGTATGCCTCGAAATCTCGAAATTAGTCATCTTGGAAACTTGGTGAAGGGTTACTATTTGGTTTCGTGCTGTATGACAAGTATTGCTGTCCTGTAGCATCTAAGTGTGTGACGGACCAAGCCGTTGAATTTCTGAAATATAAAAATGTGTTAGCATGCGCTTGTAGCGTTTTTCTATAACTGCAACAACAAACAACAAAATCCTGTTGTTCTAAAAAAAATAGGAACAATCACACCATACTCTATAAGTTTCCCAGGAGAGTTCACACCTAACTTCTGAAGTCACGAAGATTCACCTTCTAGGACGGTGCATGCTATTTTAATCAAATTTTTGTTGTAATGTCTACCATAGATTAGAAATTATCCTTCAAGAACGTATGCAATTTCACGTGGGACCCACGCCATCACAAACGACCATAGCCCTGGAAGAAACAAAATCAAAACTTTCTCCTATGCATTAACTTTCAAACATACTATAATATACGTATAAAAGATTCCATTAAACCAGTACCAGCAATGAGACCTTAATTGTTTGTGGAACAGTCTGATGGGTTAGACTGCATTTATATTTTCTGACTGTTGGGGACAGAACTATCCATTATTTGAAAGAGGATCGGAAACACTTTAAGAATTCTGGCAATTATGGTGACTTTTAATTGTCGTTGGATTGGAAAACACGTCTAAAAATGTATTGAGTAGTTCATAGCTAAAAAAAGAATCCGTGTTTCTAAAAGATTTTGAGCTAGGGGATCCACGAATGAGTGACACTTTAAAGTGCAATAAATATAGTTTGAAGCTACTTGTAAAATGTATTTATTATGGTGTTAGGAAAGTTTTAACAAAGATAGTGATCATATCTTATATATTGTGTTGACCTTCATAATATTCCAATCTTGTTTTATTAAGAAAATAATGGCAAAGAAGAACAGAGAAAAACTTTCACTAATTAACATTGGAAATATTATGGAACCTAAGAACTGGCATAAGTTCACATGCTAAATAAGAACTCAGGTTAAGATTAGTGACGCCCAAATTTCACAGTTGCAGGCCGATGTACAATATTTCCTTAGTAACCTAGATAAGAACGTACTATAACAGGTCCAATTGAAGTTAGTAATTGTAGCAAATGAGCTAAAAACGCAGACATCAGGGTTATGTTCAACTAAACACCGTTCTACCACAGATATCTTTTATGCACTGTTTTATTTAGTCAAGCATTCATCCAAGGAAGCTCTATGTATACATTTAAGTAAGCTTTAATCAACCCAATCTAAAGAAGTGAAATGTACTACATGTGGTTATTCTCATTACGTAAAAGAATTTTGTACACATCCAAAGAAATACTTTGTATGTGAGAGAAAAAAAAAACATTTTGCTTCCGTTTGTTTCTTTAAGTACCATTGAATTAGTGATCAACATTGAGTCTTACAGATAGTTATTGCAACTCAATATTCTCACTCGCCATTAGAAAATCGATATAATACTACACTGATATCAAATCAAGTTGAAAGAGGCTGGAAGAAGTGCAGTTATTATTATTATTATTATTATTATTATTATTATTTTTGTAACGATAGCAAGACTATCCATGGATTTGAATTGATTATTTTAACAAAAGAAACACTAACCAAAGCTTCAAAACCACTGTATTTTAAACTGTAATATGTAACGGTTTCGGATATCTAACATATCCTTCCTCAGATACTATAAATGAAAATACAGTCATATAAATATTCTTGTTACGAACAATTTTTTAAATTCTTTTAACAGATATATATATACATATATATATATATATATATATATATATATATATATATATATATATATATATATATATATATATATATATATATAGTCATTGTTATAAAAAAAGTTTAATATCTGTTTGCTGAGGTCTTCAGCCAATCCCTTAAGGTTCCTTGTTCCCTTTCCAACAAATCACATTCCTCCATTTTTGGTTCTTATAATGACCTTTCTTTATTTTCATTTTGTCTACGTTATCAAAACTGCTTTGCCATAATTCATTAATAGGTAAGCCCCCTGTCCAGTTCATCAGTTTATCTCTCCCTACCTTCTTTATCCAATCTGCTTCTTTCCATTTCCTTATTATTGTTTAAAATAGTTTAAAATACAGTGGTTTTGAAGCTTTGGTCACTGTTTCTTTTGTTTATAACGATGTATACAATAGATCCTGAACAAGATTTAGTATCTAACGTACAACGATCTACATTACATTGCAACAAAATTCAAGTGACATTGTTTCATACGGGTAGTAACCTAGCTCAAGCTTACAGGTAGATCAAACTGGAACAAAATACAAAGTCTGAGTCTGGGGAAGCGCTCCAAGAAGATACTTTAGAACAATATATTGCGCATAACAAACTGGATAGACCAACCGGTCGAAAAACAAATAAGAAAAAAAAATAGTTAAATGTTGGTTACTTTTATCTTTTCCGGAGAGGAGATGGATGTTGGGGACAGAACTACTCATTATTTGAAAGAGGATCTGAAGCACTTTAAGAATTGTAAAATACAAGGTTAGAGGTAGATCAACTAATTCGATATTTGTCAATTGAAATTTGGTTTTAAAAACATTTGTAAACAAAGGTATTGAGCGGTTAATAGTCAAAAGAAAATTCGCTTGTCTGTTTGCCTTATCGATCAGTTATATGAATATTGTCCGTGGATGGAGTGGCAATTTAAGATTCAATAAATGTAATTACACTCAGAAAAAATGTATGTTTCGTACGTAAAATCATATGTTACATTTATAAATCCTGTAGTTTTTGGACTTAACGTACAGCAAACGTATAACTGAAAACGCATGTTTTATAATACTTTCTGCTTAAGTGTTCCATCTGTACGTACCTTCCGTATGAAACAATATAGGCTGTCAGAATCTCACATACAAATGGACGTATATAACATATAGCTGACGAGGGCCGCGGTAGCTCAGTGGTAGAGCGTTCATCTCTGGTGCTTAGGATCCCAGGTTTGATTCCAGCCCCCACCAAGTGAACTTTGTGGTGAACAAACATCGTGTGCGTGGGTTTCCTCGGGGTTCTCCCGTTTCCTCCCACTTTCTTCATTCCACAATTTCATTCATTTCTCATCATTATCGTGTCCTTTAGCTTAACCGGCATAATCGTGGGACGAAAAACTCAACGATTTCATTTATATATAGCTGACGAAGGTAACATACATATAAGTATGTAATATAAGGAAGACTGTTAGATATCAGACATCCTGCAACCATATTTTGTAACATCAAAGAGCAGTGCCTATGTGCATACGGATAACGTATGCTCCATACTGATTTTTGTAGAAAGCAACAGGATTCCGTATATTTGTACAACATACCTCTGTCCGGAGAACGGATTTTTCTCAGTGTAAAGATATTCATAGAAATATATTTATTGCAGTGGTAGAAAAATGCTAGTAATGACAATTTATTATATTTTATACATTGTGTTAAGTTTTATAATACTCTATCCTGTTCTATGAAATAACAATGATCGTGAATTAAGTAAGGGAAGAACATTGGAATGATAAGCAAAGAAATAGCCGACAGATAGTCTTTGTAGAATATTATCAGATGTACTTTCTTCATATTTGCGATTACAGGAGGAAAAAAGATGAAGTGAAGATGAACATACGCACTGATATACATGTGAACATTGCATATATCATCTCCTTTCCTATTATGAACCTATATCGCTTATTCCCTTCTAATTTCTGCCTCTCTGAGCTGCTTTTGGTCAGAAGTTTAAAACCTTTCTTTCCACAAACCTTTGCTGTCTGCCTGCTCCTGGATCCCACATTGTTAGGAAAGAACCTTTACTTGTCAAATCTTTTATGTTATATTTCGTAAATAAATATTTTGTTAACATTATAATATGATATATTCTTCCAGTTGTAGATAGAAACTCATAATAGAATGGTTTAGAATTAAAATATCATTTAGTAGAAGAATATTCCCATTTATTTGATTCAATTGCATCTATGAATAACAATGCAGAGCTTTTTAAAATATAGGTTGGAGAATAATTTATTTAAAATAAGACTGCATATAAAAGCTAATTAATTTGATTAAACCATAGAAATGCATTAATTTAACCATTACGTTAGAAAAGTGTGGAACATGTTTCACTTTACAGTATATTTCTTCTTGCATCAGTTCAATGTATTAGTAACGAGTCAATAATGCATTGGTGCATCCATATAATTTTCCTGGAAACAACTGGCTCTTATACCAGTATGTTTAATATGTGCCCATGTTTAAATGCATTTATAATCGCGCTCTTTGCACTAATTTGTGGACGCTGAATTCAATAAAGCTATCTTGAAACATGGCGTCGTGATAAGAACGAAATCATTTTGGGATATAAATAAATTTAAATATCCTGAGTTTGTGGTCATTTTTCTGGTGACCACTTGAATGAGTATTTCTATAAATAGATTCATTACATTTAGGGTCAATCAAATTGAGGTAAATAGCATATTTAGGAATTTATACAGGCGAAGATATTTTACCAGGATCGGTAGATTTTTCATCTGTATCTAATATACCATGAACAGATTAATGGGTCGAAACCAGGCGCGTACCCAGAAATTTTTGTTTCGAGGGATCCAAGCTTTTGTGGGAAAAGTCCAATATTACAAGTTACTACATCTATTTAGAATTAAACGGGTATTATTCTGGACCCGTAAAGATGATAAGTAATTGTAAAATACTTTCACTAATATCTTCAGAAGAAAATGATAGAACTAGATGCTTTTTAGAAGAGAAATAGATTAAGTGTAAGATCAAATTTTCATGCTACATCAATTATTTCCTTGTTAAATAGTATAATTCTATTGAGAAAGTGTATAAATGTATGTTGAGTTAGGAAGTTTCAATGTTGGGATACAATGAACCCCCTTGTGAGTACGGCCCTGGTCGTAACTAAAACGAGATTTTATTCTTTAGGTAAGATGATTTTCCTATCCTAGTTTCGATCTAGCTATTCCATTACTTTAGTTAAAAGTTTGGTGATAATTTAAAGTGAAATTAACAGTGACTATCCACATACCAATTTGTTTAACAATTCATCCACTATTTATAGTAATTGTACCACAAATTGAGTAACTCTAAAAGAAGATCATTTGTGTAAGTTACTCAAATCACGGTGTAACAGTGACTTGTTTGGATCAATTCTTCAGAAGTTACTAATTAATTCACGTAGACATAAACAAGCGTGAGTTCCGTTTCACAGTATGAAACTGAGGTACACTTTCCAATTATATGATTTCAATACTTAAACCGGAAGTAACCGGTCTTTAACTTCCGGTAGCAACAGAGGGATAAGGTCAGACTTGGAATCTGTCCTTCGGATGTCGAAACCGTACCAAAGACCGCTTATCGCTATCCCTTATAATTACAATCATGCAGGAATAATACTAAAACCGGGTGTTATAATAATTTTTCCTATTTCTGTTTTCAGTAGTAGAATCCAATCTGAATCGAAGTCTATGTTGGGATTCCGAATTCATAAAAAGGAAAAAGTTTGCCGCATTCTATTAACGTCTTGTTTCTATAATCAATATTGTACTAGAAGTGATAGTAGGTTTTACCAATTCGATTTGTATTTGAAGAATAAAGTAGGAGATGGAGCAGAGTTTTGCAATACTTGTACAAAAAAAAAAAAAAAAAAAAACTGCTTTCCCTAGCTATTGGGATTTTTCATTTCACTTATTTGTCTGCTTCATTTGCTTTTAAACCACGAGAAATTATTATCTTAGCATTATTGTTGTCAAAAAAAAAAAAACATACAATATTGTCAAGTGACTGAGTTGATTTTGAGTTTAACGTCCCGTTCAGCCGCGAGGCTATATGAGACGTTGACCTACTAATTAATGTGGAATCCGAAGCACATGAGCTCCCTCCGGGAGTTGAACCCGAGTCTCCCACGCCAAAGGCACGTACGCTAACCGCTTAGCCACAAAGGAGCTCTCAAGTAACAGAGGTATACATCAGATTGTACCTATGCATCTTTGATAACAGTCAGTGTTGAGGCAGAATTTCTAGATGTTCATCACCTCCAGAAGTAAATGGCAAGGAAAAGTTTATTACTGACTAGCTTGAGCCACATAAAACAGTTTTCGCTTACTGTTTCTGCTCTGTTGAGATAAATACTGAAACTGAATTTCTACTACTTCTGAAATGAAATGAAATCATTGAGTTTATCGTCCCACAATTATGCCTGTTAGGCTAAAAGAATCGATGATTGATGAAAGCCAATGATGATAGAATAATTGGTGGAAACGGGAGTACGCAGAGAAAACCCCAAAAACGCAATGTTGTCCACCACAAACTTACTTGGAAAAGATCGAACCAGGGACCCAACGCACCAGAGGTAAGCGCTCTACCACTGAGCCACCATGCCTCCTCTAGTACTTCTAGTTTCAGTAGAGGTAAGGGAGGGGATGGAATTTAATTTCAGGATGTTGAGTGGATTGAAAGAAACTACTGTTTAGATATTACCATTTTCCTATACGTTTTTCTCTCTATAAACGATTCACATTTCTACCGCCTCCTAGATTCAACATACGGTAAATTAATACGGGAGATGGGACCTATTCTTTGGATTCTGAATCAATTCTGAAAAAACAACACTTCTCGAATTTCGCTTTGATGTCTGTTAACAGACAAACGGATATTGCTGATCCATAAGACTTCCTATATTTATACATAGCAAAGTTTGAAAATTATTACAAGTAAAAAAAAAAATATGAAAAAATAGAAGTACGAAATATAAACATAAAACAGAAAGAGTGGTTTTAATTAACTATTTACTTTTAATAATTGTTTATGCATTGTAAGAACCAGTTTCATCAAAGGCATTAAGTGCGAACATAAGACTCCAACACACCCCATACCTGTTGTTTATATTCAATATATTATGTACTGTATATCCAAACATTGATTGGAAAACCTTTACGTTACATTAAAAATTTCGATAAAAGTAACTGTTACATTTTCCACCACTACACACATCCCTCTACTCAATCATTTAGGCATGAAATTACACTCTGGAGTTAAAAATGCCATGATTTTAGGAACGAAAGGTCGTAATAATCTATCTCAAGGATCGAAGTCAATTAACTTTGATAAGAATCGAAGGAAGACCATTCAGACATCCCGTTTCTTTTAGTAGTTCTTTTGCTGTGTTCTAAAATGTTGGTTAATCTATCTCCGTGGGTTCAAACTAAGAACGAAGGAGAGAATGTAATAGGTAAGGAGTTGATGGACCGTGATCGACGAGGAAGGCATATCCTGTCGACGTGTGCGGTGAAAGTGTCGAAAGCACCCTTGAGACATTTAACCTGGGAGAAGCCGATCTTCAGTGAGAAAGTATAACCTCACTGCTGAAGTTGGCAAGCTTCTTCTTTCTTCCCTTTTCTTCTATCTTTTGAAAGAACAAGTACATTAAGAAGAAGAAAGTACTCTTGAGAAGCGTCACGGAGTCTCCATCCAAAGCACAACGTTCAAGTCCATTGCGTTTCCTCAATTGGCCTCCTTTGAATCTCACAAACATTTCCCTCGTTTGCAAATCTTTGTTTATAGTTAACGACTAACAAAAACATTTACGAAAAAAGTTCCCACAAACCAAGAGCACTTTACGAACGTCTTTCTGTATGTTGTGTGTGTTTCTAACTTTCAAGAGTTTTCTACAATTACATTTTTGAGTCATCGAAGTCATAGAAACAAACTTCTGTAAGTACTTTTGTCAGATAAAACACCCTTTCTGGCAAACCATACAAAGGTAAAATAGTACTTCCCTTAGATATATCTTTTTTCCTTGGTATGTAGTTTTTAGTTGTGTTTTCTGATATCGCTTAAATAAATTTAACAGAACATGGTGAATAGAAAGAAAGATACAACCTACGCACATGGTGGTAGGTCTAATTTCGACACTTTGTCTCTTGTACATAAATATGTAATGCCAGAATGTAGGTATTTAACAGAGTTTATATTCGAAGCGGTGGATTCCGAAAGAGCCTAAGTCAATTGTTTTCAATTTTGAGATATTGGTTCTATTAAGCTCCATTTCAGCATCTCCGTATATTGAACAGGGTTTCATGCCAAAACTCCATAAATCAAATTAATTGTAGTTAAAAGAAAACAGCATTGCTTTCCAAAAAAATGTCCTTAGTCAAGAGTATTCTCTGAAGCTTATTTCTGATTCATGCTTAGAAACACCTATAAAACTCTTGCTATAGATGATAATTTCATCGTTATGTCACGAAAAGTAGGCAATTACAATTTTCTTTTATATACAGTACATGACTTTTCTTTCACAGAAATAGAACGATGGAGACACAAAAAACTCGTCTCCTGAAAAAACTTACTTTTTAAACTTAGGCTGTTTTGGAATTGAGCTCTTCATTTCTTGTGATAATTTCTGTCTTGCCTCCAATTTCGCAACCAAAACTATTGTTCAATGCTGCATGAACACCGTAAATGGCATATAACGTGAAATAGAGAGATACAACGGAGTCTATGAAGCCGTGGTTAGTGAAGAAACCAAGTTCCAATTGGCACCAAATCCCAGAATGAATTAAATAATTGTAGGAGAAAGTAACGGAAGTTCTAGGCAGACTCGATGAAATATATGTGAATTTTCTGAACATCGTGGTGAAGCTTCAAGTAAAGAGAAGGTCTGCTGGAAGATTCAAGATTCCTTGCCACTGAGCTGTGAAAACTCAAAACCGGTTGTCGTTTTCTTTCTTTTTTCAACGATTGCACTAGTCCCAACCTTCGAACTCCAACTCCGATGGTAGCAAACTATATATTAATTTGTGTTGGGTGCGGTTAAGCAAGTAAACAATTGTACTGTCTGTAACACATAACATTAACTAATCGATCACATGATTATTTTGGTTGTTATCTTTATGTCGCTTTTCAAAGTGTTCAACGGTTTTTGGATTGACTCTCATGTTTCTTCAACAACTTCAAACTTAACCTACAAACCCTAAGATAATTTAGCCATCATAACTTAGTAGCTTACAACTGTATCCTATCATGTACAAGACCTATCTGTCTATTATAATCTTCACTAAAATCCTTCTTTAAATTATAATCCCACCTTAACCTCTGGACTAATCAAAGACCTTTTACTCATATCATCATCATCAGATATTCTACCATTACTGTCAAGCCACTTGCCGCAAAGTGAGAATCCAACTTGCACCACGATCTTCAGATAAGCTCTTCGTTTTGTCGTAGTGATTTTCTGTTTTAATACTGTACATCACCACTCCCTCTTTTATTGCCATGGTATCATCATGATACTCATAATGAAATTCATTCTCAATTAATGTCCCAACCAATTTATCTTCCTTTTTCCAATCACATCTAACATTGTTCTTTCTATCCCCCTTTTCATGCGTTTTCTTCATTCGTTTCCAGTTCCTCCAAAGTAACTAATTTTCTTCTTCTTCTCTACATCTATATTTTGAAAACAATTTTCTTTCGAAAATTAGTAGTTGTTTATTCGAAATGTCAAAGTTTCTTCCTCATTCAATACTCAAGCAAGAAACATTTTATGAATTTTTTCCTCAACTTGTTATGCAACAACCCATAAAATACACTTTACTTTCCCTAAATGGTTATTTCGCTATCCTTATTTTTGATTCTGTGTCATGTTTAGTCTTCATGTTCTCACTGATAACACTACTGAGGTACCGAAAATTAGTCATCTGTTTTATTTTCTTCCCTGATCCTAGTATATTTGATATTAAACGCTTCGTTTTTATCACCACTGCTTTTGTTCCTAACATTTTTTATTCCATAGTTTTCGCAGCATACCTATAAGTTTTCTAACATGAGTCTATTTTAATTTTCAGTTTCCTCAATAACAATCATATTATCAACAAACCTGTATACATTATTTTCTACCGCCTACCGAAATATTATCTTCCTTATTCAGGTCTGTTGTGCAAGGCAATTTGCGCATATCGGAAGAAGAGAATTGCGTGCTGCAAGACATTCAAAGCTATGTTAGTGGTAGTTAACACCTGCCGAAATATGTAAATGGAGTAGAGAGACGAAGAGTGTCTTATGAGGAGGCAGCAGTTCTTCTAGTAGTAAAGTTGTCGGAAATCATGATATTTGGTACCTCAACTTTGGCAATAACCCCTGCTATGGTCAGAATGACTTTAACGGTTGGAATATTGTTGTTTGGAAGGTAATGGAAAACCACCACTTTATTTTACACTAGTCAAAATGGAGTTCCTGGGATAAAATATCTCCCATTCGGGTCTCCGTGGAGGAGAATTTTTTGGGAAGGACTATTGGACCAGAGAGTAATAGCGTTGGAAACATAGTAGTGTGGGTAAGACAATCAAGGGCAGTAGGTTTAAAATATCGACATGGAAGTACATACTATGTTACAGGGAGGGAGATTAGAAAATCTAAAAAAGAAACTAAACAAAATACTCTAGACTAAGGGAAATGACAACAGAATGTTTTACTCAGGTAACGAAAAGATCGGTCTAGATGGCGTGGGAGTAATTATGGGTAATGTTATGCCCTGAAAGAGTAGGGTATGCAGGTACAATTAGTAGATGAGCCATGAGATTAAGACCTAAAATAATAAAATAAGTATCTAGTTGTAATACAGACATTCCTACCGACCACTTTGCAGACAATTCAAGAAGTAGACCATAAACACGGAAATAGAAGAAATTGTAGACTGAGGGAAGAGGTGAGCACCTTCGTGGCTAAACCTTAGCGTACGTGTCTTTGGCGTGGGACACACAGGTTCGATTCCCGACGTGAGCTCATGTAGTTCAGATTCCAGCTTAATCAGTAGGTCCACGTCTGATATCGCGTTTCTGCTGACATGGACGCTAAACTTAAAATCAACTCAAGCCAACAGAGGGAAAAGGCGTGCATGCGTAATTGCAATGGGACATTTTAGTGCAGTTATTGGAGAAGAACAAGAAGATGGTATCGTAGACAAATATTGTTTAGACGAAAGAAATGAAATAAGAAAGGAACAGCTCAATTTCTGTAGACAGAACTTACTACTCTTCAGGAACACCTGGTTGAACCAACATGAGAGAAGAAAACGTACATGGAAATTCTCAATAAATGGTCGAAGATATCAAATACATTATGTTATCATTAAAAAAAGGTATTGGAATAGTTTGAAGAACACAAAGATATATAGTCGGGGGTTAACATTTTCTCTTATGCTTTCCAAAGTGGATATTTAACTGAAAATGAAGCCATGAGAAAAGTAGGTAAGTATTGGCATGCCTACTAGTTTGAATGATCGGACAGTGTTTGGTGATTATAGAGATCACATGATAATTGTTGTTATGGTATGATAGTTTTCGTTTATGGTACACTGATCGAATGGTAGATAGTACAGTGGTTTCTAAGCTATCGTAAGCAGTGTTTATGGAACTACCAAATGCTGTAAGGTATAAAGGAAATCTATAAATCTGAATGTATAAGAGGTAGTGATTAAAGCACGGCCAACAAGATTTGGTCTCTGACGTTTCTTACCACATGCGGTGGGACATTTCAGCCCCTACTTTGATACCAGTGTTACCAACCACGATCACCCTGTCTTATATCATTAATTAAATTGCCACTACAGCTGCACCGAAAAAAACCTTGACACGCGAGTAGTGGTAATGTCACTGCGACCTGTCAGAGACGTTCTCTTACTGGACACACTATAGTTCTGGGAAAGGAGTAGTACTAAGTTATATATATCTGATTTTGTGCTTGGTCAATAATTGGGGTTAGCTTGGCACAATAACTTTAGAATATTGAGTAGCTACTAATGGACACAGTTCTTAGGATAATAACTGCTATATCCGAAATGGAAGGCCTGCGGGACGGATAATATACCGATCGAGTCAATTAAGAATATGAAGAACAACAGGAAGAAAGAATTATTCATTCCTAGTAATGGAATGTATGAGATGGAGAGTGACTAAAAGATTTCTTGAAGATTATAATGATACTGTTGGATAAGAAATCAAATCAAAAAAATGTAAAAACTACAGAATAATATTTTCATATCGTATACAGTAGAAATTGTGCTTTAGATACAGTATAGAAGATAGAATGGAAGAGCAAATAATTAAGTTGAAAATGAATGGTTTAGATTCAGGATCAGTAAAGGCACAAGAGATAGTGTTGCCATTTAAGAGTAATCGGTAAAAAAGTGTAAAAAAAGAGATGTGTTCACTAATATATAATAGACTTTTAACTCGGCTTGAAGAAATCTAGGACGATCCCTATTATCCGGATTGAGCATTGCCGCCTTGGATACAACAGTCATGTGGTCTGGAATATTATAATGAAGTATGCAAACTCAACGCACAGAGACTGATTTAAATAACTATCTCCAATGAATTCATACAGCTAGATAGTTCAAAGTGATACACCATTTGTTCCATAGATGGCACTATATGGCCTGAATGAGGTATAACCAGGGACACTATATTTCAATGTCGGGCTGTTAACTTATAAATACCCTCGTATCTATTTATAGAAGTGTATAATGTGTTATATATGCGTTATAATCTAAAATATCTTTCTTTAAACGTGTTAATAACTTTTATCTAGAAGAGACTCACGTGTCACTTGCTCACTTCGGCTTCTCATAGTATTCCTAGGTATTAATATCTTATATCGTTAAGAGCCTAACATACTATAAATAATACAAAATTCATCATTTTTCTCTTGTTTGTTTTTCATTAGTAAAAGGAGGTAATGAAATGAAGCTTACCACAATCATAGATAATGTTATTCTACAACAAAAAATATGAACCTCAAGAATTTTCAGGCGGTCCCGGGTTCGATTCCCGGTGGGGCCACTCGGTCGAAAAAGTGTGACACGCTTTTTCAGGACAGCCACTCTGAATGAGATTTTCCTGGGTTTTCCCTCATTCACACCAGGCAAATGCTGGGGTGGTATCTAACTTATAGATCCCAGGTCGCTTCCTTCCTTCCCTAATCCTTTCTTTCTTCCCTTTCCCCGGATTGCGTGCTCGCCGTTTGACGTCATCCCTCAAATCGTGAAGGGATAAATGGCCTTAGATGCCGAAAGCCCAGAAATCTAAATCCTAAATCCTAAGAATTTTCAATACTGCCAGAATAGCATTTCTCCCAAAATCTAAGTTAAGGCAGCGACTACAAGAACAAGCTCAACTGCATTGTACTGCGCATAATGTTGTCTTACAATTCTGTGAACTGCTTTTTATACAACATTATTATTTAATTTTAATAACTGTATGTTAAAAATATTTTGTTTATTACAAACTAAATACAAGTATTATATAAAAAGTAGTTCACAGGATTCCAAGACAACATGATACGTAATCAAATGCAGTTAAGTTCGTTCCTCTAGTCGCTGCCTTAACTTAGATTTTGGGAGAAATGTTATTCTGGCAACACTTTAATTTCTACGGATGGTAACACTGAAAATTCTTCAGGTTCCATATTTTCCATTATAGAATAATATTATCTACGATTGTGGTAAGTTGCATTTCATTATCTTCTTTCACTTATGAAAAACAAGCAAAAATTGGTAAATTTTGTATTATTTTTAGTATGTCAGGCTCTAAAGATAAAATAGTGGTATCAACTCTAGTGGAATTCAGAGAACATTGGATACAATATTTGGGAACTTGTAGCTACTGCAAAGTTCCACATTATATAACTTTTGAAGACGAGTAAGAAGATCACATGGATCGTACCAGTGCTATGATACTTGAAGTCAAAAGTTATATCCTTAAGCTTGATTCTTCTCTATCTGTAATTTGGATATCCAGAATGTAGAAATTTCGGATAGGAGTCTACCATTATAAATACTAACTGCTGTAAAATTTTATTAGATTTTCAATGGGGTAAATAGTCTTTGGTATACCTAGCATTATAAATATTGTTTTCGCTCCCTATATTAACGATGTGAAATTAAGTGGTTGATTATAAACTAATTTGTAGAGTATGAAAGGGGGATTGGGCTTTTGGCATCTATGGTCATTTAGCCCGTTACGTCCCTCGGCGAGCACACTATCTGAGGAAAGGGAAGTAAAAAAGAGACCTATATGTTAAGTACCATCCCGACATTTGCCTGGTGTGAATGAGAACAACTTGGGAAAACCTCATTCAATATGGCTGGTCTGAAAAGACTTTTTTTAAAACACTTTTTGGATCGAGTGTCCCCACCAGCAATCGAACCCGTGATCGGTCGCATCGCATGGAAAGTCAAAGCCTTGGCGACTACACCACTGCGGGGCCACTGAAAGTTGGATAATACGAAAACATTACAAGAATACATAAGCTCCCTACATTAAACTCACGCAACTTGGAATTGGGCCCAAGAGTCATTATAGCCTGAGCTACGGTCCTCTGTTAAGAAAATATTTGTTTCTAAATTGACAGTAAGTGGCCTGCCAATAATCACAATACCTATGATGCGAGAATAAAATAATGCTCTTGTCAGAAGCCCGATATTTGATTTTGAGAACAGCACGGTTAGGCAACTGAAAGACTGGTTTCATTAAGATATAATGAAACGTAGACTAGAAATTCTGAAATAACTACGACGTAAGGCTATGCTAGCTTGGTACATTTTTTTTAAATTAGTTTCATCCGGATTAAACAATGATTTAGGATATCTTTATACTTGAATATTTGCAGGAACTGAGTTCACTAAATAATAAAAATGGACTCAATATTCATTTACGTGTTGAAAATAACGAAGCAGAAGAGTTTGTGTTTGAAGCTATGCGAGCTGAAAATCTCTTCGGGATGATTTATTGTCGTCCGTTTAAATATCAGTCGGTGTTGCAGTGATAGGGTCTTTTGAGCGCATTCATTTATTCATTCCGCTATGCACAGAGAGTCAAGGAAAAGACCGGTTTTTGAAAATCGAAAATGGATGAATGATCGATGGTTTGAAAAGCCAAATCAAATCGTGGTCTAGCTATTTAAAAAAAATAGAAAAAGAAAAAATAGGAAGAACGGACATCGGTTTCACCGAGATGGGGGAAGCAATTTTTTTTGTTCCATACTTTTTTTTTTTTTTTTGTCAATGGCTAAGGGCTAGTCGTGAGAACAACCACATCTGGCAACTATGTTCGTAGTCTCCCTGTAACAGTGTTACAGAGACTGTTTCACCTGACAACATCACATGGATGCCTTAACAGTATTCATGATTGCCCCGCCCTCTCCCTGCAGTAACCCCTCATCAAACAACGTTACATTTTACAATTCACCCTTCTTTCCTAAATAATTCCGGACCAAGTAGTGGGCATATGTATCAATGTAGCATATACTAGAATGCGTATCCAGATTTTACATAGCAATTCCACTGCCTTTATTTATGTCTGTTTCCCTCTCACCTTATCTCTTTTTCCTTTATTATCTTTCCGTTTCTACATTGCTGCCTTTTTTCCTCTATTTACTGTTTTCTATTGATTTTCTCTCATTTCTTCTTCCTAATGTTCGTTCTGTATTTATTTATTTCTCTCTCACTTATATATATATATATATATATATATATATATATATATATATATATATATATATATATATATATATATATATATATATATATATATATATATATATATACGAGGGGAAATCAAAAAGTAAAGGGACTTTCGAGAAAAAGTACATTTATTCAAGTGACAGAAAACTGAAATGTACATTATTCTTCTACATGATCTCCCTGCACTTTAACGCACTTTTTCCAATGTTTCACAGGTTTTCTGATTCCGTAGGGAAAAAAATAGTTTTTCGATTGCACCTATAATCAATTTTGCACGCATCAATGACTTCTGCATCGGTTGCAAATCTTATTTCCCTGAGCGCTTCCTCCAACGGTTCAAAGAATGGTCGCAGTCTTACTCGCTGGTTCGTTAAGATGTACCCAAGTTTCTACCCAAGTTCGACGATTTGCTGTAAAAATCCGTCTCCCTCGCACGATAATGGGCCAAATGTTTATGAGAGATATCCAACCCTTGTG
Source organism: Thermobia domestica (assembly GCF_964235325.1). Taxonomy (NCBI): domain Eukaryota; kingdom Metazoa; phylum Arthropoda; class Insecta; order Zygentoma; family Lepismatidae; genus Thermobia; species Thermobia domestica. The sequence goes on from NC_137467.1 coordinate 198,995,524, forward strand.
TCTTATGCTGCTCTGATTGTCCTTTCAGGACCCATTTTGCACATACACTTTCCGAAAATTTTGCCTGTCGAGTAAGATAGAATACGCTGAGCCATGTTTTCCATCATATCTTGAACGACTTTAAAATTGTCTTCAGTCGTTGAAGTCGATGGCCTGCCCGATTTTTCCTCGTCGCATAAACAAGTTCTTTCCTCTTTGAAACGCCCTATTCATTCGTAGATTTTGCTTTGCAATAAATAGCTGTCACTATACTGTGCTTAAATTCGGCGAATAATTTCCGCAGGTGTAACACCTTCCGCAAACGAAAAGTGAATCACTGTTCTGATTTCCCCTTTGGTGTAGATCAACAATGAAGCTGCCATGTTTAACGGTCTGCTACACTCAAACACACTGTTGCCACAGTCCTAGCTCTGGAGTGGGCTGAAATATAGTATCAAATTGAAACAAAAAGGGCTGAATTCATTATTTTATACCAGTGCAATATATATCTCTATAACACGAAACTAAAAGAAGTAAAGTTCTAGAAAACTCCCCCTCCCCTTCCAAGAATCCAAATCAAGAAACTGCTCTTTTTAAAAAAATTCACATAGGAAGACCCAAAAGAACCGTGAAAGTAGATACTCGCACTTAGGAAGTATGACAAAGACTGCAAACTAAAAGGGAAAAAGGTTGTCATCTTCAGCATATATTGTAACGAAACCAAACATGCCTCTATTTCAAAGTGAGCAATAAACCTAAACAGTATTTTGGTCATATATGAAAAATATATAAAACCAGGAACAAGTCAGTCATCTCCGAGTTCGTGTGTAAACAGTACGTTATAATAAAATGTTAAAATATAAATTATTGCACCTTATTCTCGCTTATTTCACGACCAAAGGGGGATAATAGACTGTAGGAAGAATATAAGGTAAGTAAACTGACATTTGTAAATAATGTGAAACCGATCCAGTGTCCGGTTCTTATTGACAATTTTGAAAATGTGCCAAGTATTTGTTAAATGGTGCTGAATTGGGTAGAATGGTACCAACTTTTTCATAAAATGAGCTGAAAATGCCAGCGTGGTACCAACGGGCCGATGAATGACAAAAAGGGCTGAATTTGGTACAATTGTACCAAGTGTGGCAACACTGCTCAAACAACTAAAGCGGGAATAACAGTGACGTGTTGCATAGAAGTGTTGCAAAGGACACGAATTTATCACTGTATACTAGCAGTGTTACCAAACCCTAGTGCGAGAAATGCCAAAAGACTCTTTACTTCATAAATAAATACTATTCTTACTAATGTGGAGGCGTTAAAATATTGAATAATACTTTTGATAAAGTTGATAGTTTCAAATATTTAGGATCAATATTAACAGACGAAAATCATATTCACGAAGAAATTAAATGTTGACTAAAAGCAGGGAATTCGTGTTTCTATTCGGTTCAAAATCTCTTGTCGTCGCGAATTCTGTCGAGGAATTTGAAGCTTAAAATATATAAAACGATAATCATGCCTGTTGTTCTGTATGGTTGCGAAACATGGTCGCTTACTCTGAGGGAAGAACATAGACTGAAAGTATTTGAGAATAGGATCCTGAGAAGAATATTCGGACCCAAGAGGAACGAGAATGGGGAATGGCGGAAGCTTCATAACGAGGAACTACATAGTTTATACGGTTTACCCAACATTGTTAGGGTCGTCAAGTCTAGGAGGCTTAGGTGGGCAGGTCATGTAGCTAGAATGGAAGAAAGTAGAAACGCTTTCAAAGTCTTGACTGGTAGACCCATAGGAAAACGACCATTAGGAAGACCTAGACGCAGATGGGAGGATAATATTAAGATGGATCTCGCAGAGATAGGAATACAAAGTAGAAACTGGATCCAATTAGCTAAGGATAGAAGTCAGTGGAGAGCTTTTGTAAACGCGGCACTGAACCTCCGGGTTCCATAGGCCATAGAGTTAGTTAGTTAGTTCTTACTAATGTTTTTATTTACTAATGTTTTAATTCCTTTCTTTCCTCGTCTATTTCTTTTATAGTTTCTTTCCTCATTTTTCACTAGTTCTTCTTTTTCCTTTTTACTTATTTGTTTGTTCTTTATATATTTATCTATTTCATATTAAATTTCTCCGCTTTTATTTCTAAGTTCTTTGCCAGTTTCTTTCTCTATCTGCCTTTTATATTTATTTTTCTTAGTTAATATATATTTTGGAATTTTGGAATTGATTTATTTAATTAATATATTTAAATTGTATCTTATCCTTATAAACTGAATATTGGATATTTTAGATTTTCAGTCAAAACTGGAACCAGGTTGATCTGGATGTCCGTAGTCCCGTCTATGGTGGAGTTTCTTTACGTTGAGTCTAAGGTGATTAACAGATTTGTTTATATTTTCATTTTTCACTGCTTGTCTTGGATTCTGCTTGACCCCTAATGCATGGAGACGCTATAGGCAATGGCCGTCACGAATGCCAGAAATATTCAAACGTGAGGTATATAAGTATGGTGTTATTTGAGGAGAAATGAAAATGTTAATGGGCAGGCTGCATGGGAATGTATCTTTCTGAAAAAAAAAAACAACACATTCGCACAAAGTGCAGACCTCCCACAATCTTGATAATGCCGTGCCGTAAACATCGCTTAATGTTTTCTATTGAAATTATTATACTTCCAAACAAGCTAAGCATAAGTATCAGAAATATTACAGAATGATTTCTCCGTGTCTGTGTGTCAGCATTTATCAAAGCAGAAAAGATAAGGGATGTCGAGAAGAGAGTATTTTTTTTTTTAAAATATTCGATTCAGTGTCCCAACAATATGTCGCATCCCATTCATTAGCCGGCTATTCAAACCGAAAGCGGTAGATATTATTCCATTTCAATTTCAATGTTGATCGCCGAAGGACATTAAGAGTAAACGCTTGCTTGCTGGGATCTTTGGAAATCCATTCAATGTCCAAAGAATAGGTTCGATTTCCTTTGTTAGCCCTACCTTCAAACCAGAAATTCTAAAGATTAACAATTTTCGGTATCAACGATGATTGAACCGTAGTGACAAGACATTTTGGTACTGTAGAGCGTAAGATTCCCTCTTTCCTCTGGTGGCTACGCCTGATGCTTACCAGACACATTGTATTGTAATATATGTCAAGTTATATAAAATTATCGTTTTCGGTAGCATCCCCCAAAAAATAGCTGTCTCCCACTAGTCTGCCACTTCCAGGAAAAAAAATTAAAACTGTTGTTGCCACTGTCTCTGAAGCTTTAATGAAAATTACCTAACAGTAAAATTAAAAAAAATAATTATTTGAATTTTCAATGTTTCTTTATAGTTTGTCATAATGATAGTGTCATCACTCTACTGATGATCAAGTAATCTTTTTGAAAAATGAAATGAAATCTTTAACGTCCCACGGTTATGCCGGTTAGGCTAAGGGAGATGGTGATAATGAGAAATTAGTGAAATGGTGTAATGAAGAAATTAGGAGGAAACGGGAGAAACCCGAGAAAACCCATGAGAACGGTGTTTGTCCACAACAAAGTCCAGACGGCACGAGCTGGGATCGAACCAGAGACGCGAAGCACCGGAGGTAAACGCTCTACCACTACCCAGTAACCATTTTGATCAGCATCTGTAATTAGGATTAATTTATGAGTGGGTGGTTAATTGAGAAAAAATGAAATGAAATATTTCAGTTTAATGTCCCACGCTTGTTCCGTTTCATGTAAGGGAGACGATGATTAGGCTTAAGGCAAGTGAATGATAATGATGATGATTATGAAAGAATCGGTGGAATGAGAAAGTGGGAGGAAACTGTAGTTCCCGGAGAAAACCCACGTACACGATGTTGTCCACCATTAACTTATTTGTACGGGGATCGAACCAGGGACTCCGTGCGCCAGAGGTAAGAGTTCTACCATTGAACCACCTTTCCCCTTGTGGTTAATTTGGAGTCTAACGTTCTAATTTTAGCTCTAATGTTATATGAGAGATGGAGCTACAGTATAATGTGGGGTATGGGCCCCCACCAGGAAAATGATTAGTTTCCCGTGTCGATAGCGCCTTATCCTGGACATATAGCTATGTGATATAGCCCGATTAACTATTGAGTATGTACAGGGTTGCCAACGAGATTAAACGAATTAGATCTCCAGCAACGGATAGAGGTATATTTTCAGAGACAAGAAATCACGTTTACACACATTTTGGAGACGAGACAATTATAACTTTTCTCTCATAGTCAATCCTAATTCATACAACTGCTAGTTTGTTTTGATTTTGATAGTTAAGTCTATTAATTAAATTTATTATTACATCAATTTTTCAATATACCTTGAGAATAACTCATAATATTGAAGTTTGAAACTTGCACATTGTTTTACGATGCTTACTTAATAATTTAGTTTTCTCGTTTTGTTTCGTAGAACTAAAGAAAAAAACTAAAAACGTGAAAGTAATAAACTCACTCTAGTTAAATAGTGATAATTTTCCCTGGAAAGTTTATTCACTTTTATATATACGTTTAGTAACCCATTAAATTAATTATCAAATTATATTTTCATGAAAAGTTTTCTTTGATGGTTCTTGCATTTTTGATTATATTTACGGCCATTTAAAATCGCACACAACGGGAAATGGACCGCTAAAATAAATAATAAAAGTCAGATAGTATTCTCTGTGGAGTCTCAGCGAGCTGATTCATTGCAGGATCATAAGCTGTTCATTTCTAGCCCGCCTCCACGTGTTTGCCGGGGGAAGGGACAAAGGGGGAGGGGGATAAACACAGGAGGGAGGGAGTTGAATACTAGCATCCATAACTTTTTTCCGTGTTTTTGGGACGAGAAAGGATGGTCCACATAATGTGTGCATAGAGAACGGTGGAAGCGCTCCCTGTAGATTTGCAAAACAACATGGTACCAACAGAATGCGAGCAGTCAAAGTGAAGCAGATGGTGTATAAAGTGGCGAAAACAATGACCGCATAGATGGACATACGGTGTCCATAGCTTTGTTTATGGACCTATGTCATTTACTTTGGCATGTGACTTTTTTTTTCTCGTACAGAGACATTACAGCTTTAATTGTATTTGACACAGCATTCCGAAATGTACTCAGTATTACTCTAAATTTAATGAAATAATTCTCTTGTTCAGTGTAATTCAAAATGCAAAATACAGTTCAAATTGGACTGTATAATTCAAAGTGGATCGAATTCTAATTTATGTTATATTCTCGTTATTTGTCTCTGCTGCTTAAAACAATGCAACGTTTATTAAGATAGCAGGATGCCTTTGAGGTCTGTAATGATTTTCTTATTATTTGGAATAACTATATTTATTTGAGACAAAACACGGACATTGGGAAGGCAAGAACTGGCCATAAAGTCAAAAACTTTCTTTATCAATATTGACACACAGACAGTTGAAACCTTTGGCCATAGTGCTCACGATAATACAAGCAGTAACATACCATATAAAGCAGAGTTTGTTTGAGTGAAAATTGTGAAGCGTAGCTTTCAAAAAGAAAGACTTTTTTTTAAAAAAAAAACACGGTATTTTGTGACACTAGAAGTGAGGCGTTTCTTACCATTGGTATTTTATAATTTTTGTTTTGCTGGAAGATATTGTATTTGTTTACTGTACATGAATCGATTTGTGTTAAAAGGGCGTTTCACGATTTTCACTTTTTTTCTAAAATTGAGTATTTTAGAGGTAGATGCAATGATTTGTGTTAAAAGGAAGTGTATTCCTTGGAACCTGTTGAAAATAAAAGCCATTTAATTATTTTATTATAATATAATATCATATTATACTATGATATATTATAATATATTAATGTGCCCTGTTGGTCGGTCTATTAAATGCACTGGAATCTGGACGAACTCTCATGGATTTGAGGAATTAAACTTAAAAAAAAACTCTTTTGGGTTAAAAATATTTTCTTATGCAATGCCACATGCTTGTATTCCCAATTATGTCTCGTTACACAACATAAATAAAATCCACCCAAACTTATAATTACCTGATTTGGCGTTACACCAAGTGAAGATCAGTCTCAACTTTGTAGCCACAGTTTTAGATCCAGTAAAAGATACCGTGAGAAAATTCCACCTTTTATTCTCGCACAATATTAAGGTTTGCAGGATTTTAATTTAGCAAGTAGGTGGCCAAAGTATATTCCAGCATTAACCTCAGTATTTCCCGATATGGATTGAAAGTACTTTACAAGTCGGAGTAAAGCAAACAGTGACGACAAGTATTAATTCAGAACTTATCCTGACAGGGATTATTTTTTTTTAAAAAAAACTTAAGTTTTGGGACAAAAAATATTTGCTTTCAAATTATTACTATTACTAATTACTCTTATTAGTATCTTTGTCTTTCATTAATATAGTACTACCAAGTAACAGTGTTTAAAATTTTAAATATATTTCAGAAAAAAGAACTGGTTTCACATTTTATGTCACCATGTTTTCTGTTAAAATGACGTATGTGTCCAATGTTTAATATTTTTTGTAGATAAAACAGTAATTCACAATTATATTCTATATAGCTAATAAACAATCAGTTACCATGTACATTTACACATATTTTTCTCTTTTTTCTTCATGAACCAAAACGACTCGTGAAAAACAGTATTTTTTTTCATTTCCCGAAAATTGTGCTTACTGCACATACGCCCTTTTAACAGAAATTGATTCATATATATATACAAATTACAGTGTCAACTAACTTATACGAGGTTAAGTCAAATATTTTGTACAATGAATCTGTAACTTTTGTTACATTGCTCATACTGATCTTTATCCTCGTTTATTTTATTGTTATGCTGTTGTGATCATGCTGTAAAAGTTTGATCCTAATTCCTCCATTTGTCTTCCTTTTGTTGCAGATAGAGCATGGCTGCTCCATTAGAAGTTTGCACCAAAGAGGAACAACAAGCAAGGAACGTAACATAGCTCTGTTAGACTGATAAAGTGGGACATCGTTTGGAAATTAGTCATTGTTCTGCATACGAAATCATCCACAACAGACTTAGGTTGCATTAAGTCATTCGTCCGCTTCCTTCCTAGTGTTAACACTTGTGCGAACATTTTTTTAATTTTTCAATCCATTCGTAGACATTCCGTTGCAGCAAGACACTGTTTCGGTGTTGTACCGAAAGTTTTTGATGGATTGCGCTCCCTGATACACCTTCCAACCACAAAATACTGATCACTGCTCATTGTTCCACTTTGGTCCAAACTTCTAATGAAGCTGCCATGATCTATCTACAACAAAAGAAAGAGAAATGCAAGAATTAGAATCAAACTTTTATAGCATGACCACAGCAGCATAACAATAAAATAAATGAGGCCAGAAGTCAATAGAAACAATATCAGAAAAGTCATAGCTGCATTGCGGATAATTTTTGACTTACTCGTGTATATATTATTTTTCTTTTCGTAACGACAACAAACACACTTCTTTACGCACATAGTGCTTCTGATTTGCTCAAATTTTCTGTGCTTTTTAAATTTGAAATTATGAAAACCGAACGTTAAATTAAAGATTTAGTTTGATGCGATTTTAGGTTTAGCCTGCCTTTCAGCAGCGAGGCGAAGTGAGACGTGGACCTACAGCTTAAAGTGAGATCCAAACCACAGGAGTTTCCGCCAGTAATCGAACTCGGGTCTCCTACGCCAAAGGCGAGTACTCTAACTGCTTAGCCACGAGAGAACTCTGTTAAATTAAAAATTATATACATACAGGATGAACCTGAAAGATGTGCACAAACTCCGAGAGGTGATTCGTGACATCAAAAGAATATAAAAAAAGTCCTCTTCCATGTTGTCGAATTCTGTGTCGTGTACGCTGTGCAAGTCTTTCTATTTCGTTCCAATTGTCAGGATTCGAGTCTCGATTCTTAGTTGGCACCCCTGCCACTCGAACACGATGCGGAATTCGACAACATGCAACAAGGCTTTTCGTCTTCTTTTGATGTTATGAATCACATCCCGCGGTTTGTGCACATCTTTCAGGTTCACCCTGTATATTCTGGCCTACACTAGAAAGCAAATAGTTGCATTCCCGGTGGAGACCTAAGAGAAATAAATTGATTGCCTTCTTCCCTTGAGAGTACATCTTCCATGCTTCAGTTCCAGACCACACAACGTTTGCTATCCTAATAACCTAGAAGATATTTTTTCGACCCTGTATTGAGTGACTAACGTGTTGGTAGATATATATATATATATAAAAAATCACAGGAAAAATCGACTTTTCGTAACAGCACCAAATATTTCCTAGCTGAGCTTTTATCTCGGTCTCTGTCTCCATCTGTAATATTGACACGGAAAGAAGGGACGGCGTATGTTGAGTGTGGAAGATGGTAATTGTGAGGGGGTCAGATCAGCAGACTTGTAAACAAAGGGAAATTTTGCCTTGACGCGGGAATTGGGTCGTTGAAGTTTGTTTTGTTCGACACAATAGAATCAGGGTTAATTTGTCACTGGTCCCTTTTGTTCAACACACAACTTTTCTCGGAAAGAAGTTAGGAAAAAACTATTTCCTCTTTCTCTCTCTCTCTCTCTCTCTTTCTTCTTTTCTTTTCTTTATCTATCTATTTATTTCTCTCACACACATTTTACATCTTCAAATATTAGCATTGTTATGAATTGCTCGGACGTGAAAACTATGCTAGGAAAACTATGCCATGTGGATCGTATTATCCATAGTTTGTCCCTTCTCTCTCTCTCTTTCTCATCTGTTTTTCATGTTTATTTTTTTGCATAAACTTGTTTACTTTCTCCGAGTTTACTTTCACTCTTTGGTCTTCAATTTAAGAGACAATGCAATGTTGAATGAGGACTTTCGGGCAACAGACAGTAGGAGAGAAAGAGTTATTTTTCTGCTTTTAAATTTAGTTTCATAAAATTTGATCTGCCTTTGTGCTGTCAGTTCTTAGAGAAGAGACAAATAAACCAAAACGTGTGTACATATTTACAGAGCCAAATAATGTAGATTATACTTGTATTTCTTGTTAGAATTTATTTCCGAGAATCTTATTTGTAACGTGGATTAAATATTAAAAGCGAATACCGCAACGTCATTGGCCGAGGAAGAAAAATATCCCACTTTACATAAATATTCTTTCAATAAGATTAATGAGAATCTAACAATAGTCGTGCGTATCTTCATAGATGTATATATTCCAAAATTGTAATTATATTATTTCCCTTTCAATCGGAACTTTTATTGAGATAAAATGAGGCGTTGGATATAAAGTCGGGTGAGTCGCTTTTAAGACTTTTTACGATATTGAGGCTTTAATTAGAATCGATATATAAAAGTCGAAAAAAAAGTACAGGGCTGTATGGTGAAACGTTTATGTTGCTAAGGTATGTTGCCAACTCGGAAAGTACTGTGTCAGAATATATACAAAGAGGTCTTGTGTTTTCAGTAAAATGGCATATAACTGAGAGGCTGGAAGGAAAAGTGGTACTACTGGTCATTTCTAGCTATTGAGATACATATTACAATAAATATACGAAATTCTACAAGTATTATACAGTTTTATCCCTATTAAGTAGACGTTTATCTGTGAAGATTCGTTATGTAGGTATAAGTTCATAACTTTTTAGAATTACCTGTATTTACCCTAATAAACACATCAGTATCTAAAATAACGAATAATATTGACTTAAGCTACATTGTCATCTAACCCCTTATGTAACAGAACAGTATGTTGACAAAACCAATGCACAGCAGTAAATAAAAATAATAAAAAAATAAATCATAAGAACGAAGTGGCAACGTCAATGTAAACAGAAATATGAATAAGGAAGGCATAGTGGAACATTATGCATCATCATTACGTACTGTAACAGTATACGTCATACTCATAATCTCCATGCTGGTCACTGTCCTTTAGAGACAAGTAGAGATGATGAGTAGTAGGTGGTATAAATGGTAACAAGTCAATTGCGTTCTTGTTCTTTCGCTTGCTGATGACTCGAGGCTCTTTGTAAAGTTGTTCTTGTCAAATGTTATCAGACTTACACCACTTTGCCGTGCATTGTCATCGTGAATTCGAATTGACGAATTTGTGTGTGTTTGTGTGCCTGCGTGTGTATGTGTATGTGCTACCATCTCTTGGCCTATTTTTAACTCTAAGATACGCAACTTTGCCATCCAATAGCTTATGGCTTCAAGTTCACCGAAATGACTTAATCTCATTTTTGAATGAGAAAGCAAAATCCAAAACAATACTATTTACATAAATCTTTCGCAAAATGCACCTTCAAAGATTAGTGCTTGAATATACAATTTCAAATCTTGAACAATTTCTTTACTATTTAATGCCGTATAAGTTAATCGGCTAATAATTGATTGCAACTAACCAAGCTCCCTTAGGCTACATGTTCTAACATGAATTCAGGAACAACATATATTCATTAAGCAACCTCTTAAACTACTTATTTCAAAAAGTTAATATATGTATTAAAACCCACCTAATACAGTCTATACCCGCATTTACCACTTTACAAATTGTTGCCTTTCATACACTCGCGATTGTACAATCATATTCTCTTTATGCATGACTTTTAATATACTTTCTACTAACTCAATGATATCAATTTTTTAATACCAGTTTGATTTCAACTTCACAACTGAAGTATCGAACGCGAGACGGAAAATTCGAACAAATGTAGTTAGTGCCGCAGTCAGACTATTTCCCTGACATATGTACATTTCTATCTCTTCCTTTTTTAATTGACAAACCATTACACATTGTTACTGTGATGATCATGTATAATGTAGAATTAACATAAGGAGCATTCTCATTAGTGATATCAATAGTTTTTCTCGCGGCCCATAACAACTAAAAACAAAAAATACATACATGTTTGAAGGGGCCTAAAACTTTCCCATCGATGATTTATTTTCGATTTAATTGATACTGTAAGTTTGCCTTAGGTGTAAAAAGGCAAAACAAATTATACTCTGGAATCGTTTTCTCCCACTACCAAGTTTTATTACAAAATCCTCATTTCTATAAACAGTATGTTACAGAAATCACTAGGAAGTAAAATTCTCTAATTAATCTAGAGTAATCCGATAATATGGAATATCTAGGCTCAAGCAACCTAGAAAAGGATCTCTACAGAATTCCGAACAAACTAAGTAGAGTGGATTTTAGATCCTCAATGCTCCGAGCAAGCAAGTGGGGTTAGAAAGTCACACATTTCCAGGTAAGTTGGATGGCTGAGATTACGAATCCAGCAGAGTTCCGGGAAAGTAAGTGAGCAGGTAAGCAGATCTAGAGCTCCGAGCAAGCAAAATGCTTTGGGTTAGGTTTCCCTCAAAGCTCCAGTCAAGCTAAGAGAGTGGATTTGACAAAAGACTGATGTCTGTAGTGATGATGCTCTAGTGTTACGGTAGTGTTTGTGGTTCTTCTTCGTCACGTGACTAGTTGTGTTGCTGGTGCTCCTGTCGTCAATCCCTGCAGTAGTGCGTAGCAGGACGCATATGATGTTTATAAATACGAACATGTGTTGGTTGTTTGTAAACAGAGCTATGTGCGGGATATCGCAATATTCATCAATGGTGCTTAGAAATTCCAAATTGAGGAAGACAAACACATGTGATGAATTCCTGTATTCACCTTCCTATCAGGATAACATAACACTAAAGAAATGTAAATGATACCGTTAGTCATGTAACATAATATATAAAAGTTAAAGTCGGTTTTCTTTTTCTAAAACTATTTATTCAAATTAGTCATTGGGAAGAGCAGGGAAAGAGGCAATTGCCCTTCCCCTCGTGAGTTTGAGAAACATATTCTTTTTAGTAAATTGTGTATTAACATATAATAAAAAACGTGAAATTTTCATGACGGTGCACTAATTTGCTCCCCTGACAAACTCTGAAATTAGACTACTATACTAATTTCTTGGAATTTATATAATATTTTTATTTTATTTTATTTGTGTTTATGCATACATTTAGATTATTGTAATTTATTCAGTGTAACCAATTCCTTTGAAGTATTTCCAGTTTCTTAAATTTTACATTGAACTTTTAGTAGTTTTTGGATTTATGCAATATTTTTTAATTCTTAATATGTATCCATCATATTTAATACCTTGAAATTTGTATAGTACTTTTAACTGTATAATGATATGCAGTGCATCTAGTTTCTTGTGATTTATACAGTACACTTAATTCCTGGGAATTTATGAACTAATATGAATTTCTTCGAATTCATGCAATACTTTTTTTAAATATAACGTCCCATTTTTAAGCTCCAGAACTAAGGAAAACTGTGACAATGATAATAAAAGAAATAGTGGCACGAAGAAAGTGGAAGGAAATGAAAGAACCTCGAGTAAGCCTACGAACACAATGTTTATCCAGCACAAAGCCCATTTGGTACAGGCGGGGATCAAACCAATGATTTACACATGAAGCGAGTGCTCGCTCAACCACTGATCCATACTTCTAGTTTCTTTGAATTTATGCAGTACTTTTAATTTCTTGAAATTTATGCAGAAATTCTATTTTTTAAAAAATTTATGGAGTGATATAATTTAAATGTCAATAAGATTTCACCTTCATTTCAACGAGATATGCCAGTTAGAGCAACAGTTTTATGTTCAAAAGTCATTATGTGATTATCCCATGAGAAGCCCAAAACGGTCCTATAGGGACATTCTCGGGACATAATTTTCAAAGAATGTTCATGAATGGACATGAACAAGAATTTTGATGTGAAATAAATCTTTTCGAGTTTATATTCGACACTAGTTTTATGTACATGAGTGTCATAAAACATAAGCTTTAAGTATTTCCAATTCGAAGGACTTTCTAGTAATCCTAAAAGTCTAAGCACTAACGGTGGTAAGGACTTCAGAAATATTGCAACACTCTTGAAAATGTATTATTCATATGAAAGCCCAAGCCGGAATACGCTGTAGTGATTTGGAACCCCTCACAACAAAAATATCGCAAACAAATTGAAAGAATATAATCAAAATTTCTAAAGTATTTGATACACAAAATTACTGGAATTTATTCTTCGCTTGAATGTTATGGTACACTGATAGACAATTTTAATATTTACTCATTAGAATAAAGGCGTAATATTGCCGATGTAGTATTTCTCCAAAACAAAAAAAAAAAAAAAATGTTCAAAATGAATTCGATTGTTCAAACTTTTTATCTTCATTATACTTCCATATTCCTTCAGTTTGAAGTAGAACTAATAATACAGGTCACTTTTATGGCAAAAATCTAGAACTAACATAATGCTGAAGTCAATAGTCTGGAGAACATGTTCTTTCTATAACAAATTATGCCATAAACATGATGAAATTGATATATAGTATGTACAATGCCCCGTACAGCACTGAAGAAAACTGTTGTAAAAATGAATTATAATATTTCAACACTCTAATTGGGCATATGCCAATTGTGTTGATAAATAAATAAATAACAAAATAGTCTCAGAGCTAACAATGTCCAACCACTAGGAAGAAGTTACTTTATTCTGGAAAGTTGGTAAATGACATCATATATGAGATATTTTGTTATTCCATATTATCGACTGCATTCAAGTAATGAAATCTCAAACTGGGTAATGTCCTACAAGTTAGATTAGATTCTTACTTGTTTTCAATTTGGAAGAAACCACTCAAAAAATTTTACTACGCATTAGTTTAAATGGAGTACTGCACTGAACTTGTATATCATATTAACAATGTTTGACAGATAATTTAACTAAAGTCTGTAGTAAAAGTTATAAAAAAAGTTTATATTAATTTAATGCTAAAAATAAATCACATTAGTTCTACATTATGCACATGATTGAATATGTATCCAGCCACATCCATGTGAATTAGAATTGTCTCACCCTATTATACTTCAAATAATCATCGCACTGGAAACAAGCTTCTTATTTCTATAACGTTACGCTTTTGATTTCTATTTTGGAAACACTTCAATAACTAAAGTTAATTTCTCATTTATAACGTATATATAAACAATGGAAATGAAATAAATATAAATTAGCAATTAATGAAAAATGTATTACATGAAGAAATTAAAACGCAATATTTGTTCAGAACTAGCGTTCTTCTCAATAAAAACTAACGCCAGTACGTAAATGAAGAGGCAGCAGCATAAAAACTAATACTTTTTCTCCCCAGCAGGGGTGAGTGTGTGTATGTGAAAAACAGGACACCAAGAAAGCAACGGTAGCTACGTGTGGTTGTGTTAATATCGCATTAATCCACATATAATAATGTTCATCTAGCAAGTTTGTTTGTATTTTTGGAATTCATATAATCTTGTGTGTTATGAAATGCAAATATATTGAACAGTCTCAAAGCAACGTCGAAGAATTATTAAAAAACCAGCGCCTACACAAGGATTACAACGACCAATATTTTAACAGTTCTAATTCACTTCTTTTGACACAAAAATATACAAAAAAAAACTGTATGTTGTTCACTGTTAATCTCTTGAAGTATATGGCTTGTATTCTGCTATAATAGATTTTTTGTTTCTTTATGATTTGTAGATCAAAATATACACAATTAAGAAACAGAATGGTGGACCAAAAGTTACGAAGGGGTTATAACTTTTTTATTTGTCACTAGTTTGAATTGATAGGAAATTGTTTACACTTATGTATAGAATATAATCTCATGTAGGTGTCCGCCATTATGGGTCTCATAGAAATGGATCCTATGTAGTATATGATTCATGAAAAAGGTTAACACTTCTTGTCAGAGTGCCCGTATTTCAGCAGGAATATTGTCCTTGAGCTGTTGTAATGTTTGTAGTTTCTTTACATATACATTTTCTTTCAAATAGCCCCAGATCATGCACCATGACTTTATATCTCCTGGAAAAACCGTTAACGCTAAATTTTACGTAGAAGTCCTCAAGAGACTGAGAGCAAAGATTCTGGACTCAGCCAAACATCAGCGCCGATTGGAAACTTGATCATGAAAACACACCATTCCACACTGCCTTCGTCGTGACCAGCTACCTGGGCAAATCTAAAGTGTAACACTGTCTCAGTCACCCTCCACTTCCTATTTGACTCCCGTAGACTTCTTTCTGTTTTTCTGTTTATAATCTCCCCTAAAAGACATCGTTATAGAAAAATTGACGGTGTCAAAGCAGTTTGTAAAATGGCTTTAAACGCACCTCCTGAACAAGCTTTCCAGGAGCATTCGGAGACTGGAAATCCCACTAGTAAAGGTGTATCGACGCGGGAGGACCATATTTTGAAAACTTTTAACGTACAAGTGTTATTATTCTTATTGTTATATAAATAATTGTTTTCTTTCATACTTGTAGACGTGCTGACATTATTTTTCAGACAAATCTTGTACATAAATACGATGAGAGTGATAACACTACGCTGGAACCATATTGTGGGTTACTGATTTTAAAATATTTTATTGTTTTAGAATACCAGTTTCAGCTCCCGTTTTTAAACTGGCTAAATTCCAAGGCAATGATGAAAATATTGTATTTTTGTTCACATTAAAAACTATACCTAATGAGTTTCTTTGTTGTTCAATTAATTGTGTCCAATCCGCTCATCCTGGTGAAATATGATACTTATTTGGGTACTTAAACCTTGGTCTGTACCATTTCATAAAAGACAAGAGATCAATTCTAGTGCTCAATTGTCTTTTTCGAGTTCGTTAAAATTTACGTATGGAAATTGATCTACGCTTATGATAAGTTTATTGATAACATTGTGTACTATATTCAAGTTCAACATAGCAATCATTTTATACTCAATTCATCGTAATATTTTACATAATATTTAAGTTCAATAAAACAGTACACTACATTCAGGTATAATAAGTACTTCGTTCTATGTTCAATTGGTTGGTTAGTTGTAGTTTAGCTTCGCTAAAATTATGGTAGACCATGAAGCGAAGAAGGTATCAAGTCCATTTTGCATCTCTACTAGGGAAAAGGTGATAATCGGACGGAGCAATGTCCGGAGAATATGGAGTATGCAATAGCGTTTCAAATCCAAGGCGTAGAATGGTGTCGTGGGTCATCCTAGCCACGTGGGCTTAGCGTTATCCTGAACTGGAGGACCCTTTGCGATTCAGAGTTCTGGTTCCAGAGTTTTGAATTTTTCTTGAACATGGCTCAACTGCTGACAGTACACAGTTGCATTGATGCTCTGACCAGCTGGTAGCAGTTCCTCGTACACGATGCTGCGAGCAGTCCACCAAACACATAGGAGGACCTTCTTCTGATGCAGTGTTGGTTTCGGCTGTTTTGGAGCCGGTTCATGGGATGCTAACCAATTATGACGGCACCGTAGAGCTTCGTACAGGGCCCACTTCTCATCACATGTAAACACACTGTCCACAAATGGCTCCTTCCTCAGACGAGACAGCAAAGGGACACAAGTGTTTGCTCGTGTTGCCTTCTAGCTTGGAGTCAAATCATGTGAGACTCATCGACCCAAGTTAAAGTGTTTCCCAAGTTGATATAGGTACTGCCGAATGGTTTCTCTACTCACACTGAATTGAAGTCCCAGTTTCTCACATGTCTGGCCACAGTTCGTCATAATTGCTGCCTGAAGATCATTTCGTACTGGTCTTCCGGTATGGGTACGTCTTCGAGTGTTTCATTACCGTCCTTAAACTTGTTAACCAAGCGCTGCACTGTCCGCGTAGTCACGACACCCTAATTAAAGGTCTGGCATATCTTCCACCCCGTTGCAACTGCGTTTTACTCCAGTTTGAACTCGTACAGCATACAGGTTCTTATGACGCTCTGTATAGGTCGTGTGTTTACTCTGTCTTTATGCAAGTTCACATTATAACTGAACTGTCATTACCAGGTAGTATGTTGTATATACCCACAAAAACAACTGGCTTTCGCCTTATCTCTATTCGCATTAACTCATGATGTGGAGGTCAATGGAACACAGAACTCCACAAAAAGCGACAGAAGTTTCTTAGTTACCTTTATGCTTTCAATTTTAATATAACACTTCGTGGTAAATTCATGTTTAACATAGTATTGTATGTTATATTGAAGTTAAACATTACCTTGTATGTTATATTCAAGTTTAACAAACATTTATGTTTTCAATATAACATTGGGTACTATATTCAACATAACATGTGTCATATTCAAGTTTAGTGTAACATTCTATACTATTTTCAAATTTAATATAACATTTCGTGTTACAGTCAAGTTTAACATAGCATTTTATGTTATATGCAAGTTAACATAACGTACTATGCTTTATTCAAGTTTAACGTAAGAGTCTATGCTATATTCAACCGCATAATCTTGTGTGCTACATTCAAGTTTAACACTTTGAAATTTGTTCAAGTTTAGTATTACGTTTACAATTTTCTTTAAATCTAAATTCTAACTGAAAAAAATAGAAAGAAATGAGAGCAACAGTAAATGACTCTATTACTCCCAAAAATGTTTCTGAACTACTTTTCCTGAACTCTACTCAATGTTTTTGTTGTAGCGTGTTGGATGCAAGAAATATCATTAAAAAGATGCTATTATACTTTCGAATTTTAGGAACTATCATAAACGCATGATACCAAATCAGGACCATAAATTGACAACGTATGAAGTGATTGTATTGATTTTATTTAACGCATTACGATAGGAATACCTTCATCTTCCATTAACATTGTGAGATATACATATATTATTTCTTTTGGCACTTTGAGAGTTCAGACTGAACTGAATAGTAATTTAACCGAACGCATGTTTATAATAAGCACCCGTGAATTACTTCTGGAAACTCACTAACTTTTAGAACACCCTATATATATAATGAAAAAATAAAGATTCGTAAGTGACACTTATATTTTTATGGAGGAAAATGAATTTCCATCCTTCGTCTATGAATTCAATTTTATTTCTCACGATACATTTACAACCTGCAACATAAAATATGATTTAACCTCGATGTCATCGTAAATCCACTTTTACCTTTGTTCCCATAAACCAACCCTAACTACCACAAAACAATTGGCATATGCACAATACTATAATGGCAGTGTCACGCATAATTCTGACAATTTCTCCAGCAATACACATTTGCGTGTACTGTTTGTGTAACATCTAATTATCACTCTCCCTTCATGTAAAGTTATGGATACATTATAATATATAGTATAAACAACAACCATAACCTATAACTTACATGTTTACTAGTGTCATAACGCATAATGGGTTTGTTCGGTTGCTGGGGAATTGGATTGATTCAGTGTTATAGTACACGTGGTTTAAGTTGATGGTATTATATCAAGCATTCAATAAACATTCAATTATTTTTAATTCTTCTAGTATTTTCCGGATTACAATGTAATACCAATTCAAAGAGCAGGAAAGTCATTCAAAACGCGAGTGGTTAATAACTACAGTGTATGTACCCACGCTACTAGGAACAAAAAATCTCTTAGAAAATCCCCTTCTTCTCTCTCTACATATATTTGATACCGAATTTGCGTCCATAAATCCATCTTTTTATTGTTATTATTTCTTCTATGGTTAGTAAGTAATCTATTAGTTAAATGTAGATCGATTAGTTAAATGCAGTTATCCATTCTTCCCTATCCTGATCCAGGCTTTATGTTTCTACGTTCCTTTCTCTTCCCTACATCTTGTATTATTTATCAGGTACCGTATATTTTAATCGCCGGGTTGCGGGGGTTCAGTGGTAGAGCGTTCAACTCTGGTGCTTGGGGTCCCTGGTTCGATCCTAGCTCCAACCAAGTGAACTTTTTGGTGGTCAAGCAGAGTGTGCGTGGGTTTTCTCGGGGTCCTCACCTTTCCTCCCACTTTCTTCATTTCACCATTTCATTCACTTCTCATCATCATCGTCTCCTTTAGCCTAGCCGGCATAAGCGTGGGACGTAAAACTCAAAGATTTCATTTCATTTTTTTTTTCAATTGCAGCCTTCTTCAATGTATTTTCTTTCTGTTATTCTCTCCATACATAGTGTGATTCCTCTATGACTTAATGAGTGCAATAATCCCATGATTTCGAAAAAAAAATGATTTTTCAGTATTATTATTATTATTATTATTATTATTATTATTATTATTATTATTATTATTATTATTATTATTATTATTATTATTATTATTATTTAGGTGCTATAGAAGACTATAAAGTAAGGTGATGGTGAAAAAAGTTGAATTTCCGCTTCCAGCATAATTATAGTTTCACGAACCTTATCTTGTATCTCCGCGTAGCATAACAGCAAACATTCTCATCTTTGCTGTGAGAGGTCTCGGGGGTACAGTTCTTGGTGGAAATACTGGATCGAAAAGTGTAAAAGCTTTTTCACACCAGCCATCCTGAGTGAGGTTTTCTTGAGTTTTCCTTACTCACACCACGATGGCACCTAACATATAGATTCTAGGTCGCTTCCTTCCTTCTCTTTCCTTGGATAGTGTGATCACCGAGGAACGTTATCCCTAATACCTTACGGACTAACATGACCATAGATGCTGAAAGCCCAGAAATCTAATTCCTAATCTCACTTCTAATATTTCTTCTTAATTCTCTGGATTGTGTGATCGCTTCGAAATGTCTTCCCTCATACGTGACGGGCTAACATGGTCACAGTTATCGAAAGCCCACAAATCTAATTCCTAATACTAAACCTAATGAACCCAATATGCTAAAAAAATATTTTGGAAGTTCCTCCATCTGTTCGTATGTCCGTTCAACCATCTGTTTGTCTGCTTAGATGTTCTCAGCAAGAGATGATACTGTTCAACTTATTGGAATCAAACTTTTATAAGATTCTCCTGATTTGAAACAATAACTTCGTACCTTGAAAATGAGGATAGTTTACTGAAAAGTGAAACTTACAAATTGTAATTTCCTAATTATAATTTTCAAATTTTAATTTTCCAAATGGTTCTAACGATTTATTTGTAATTGCAAATCAATTTTTCATTTAGTAACTCTATAATATTGTGTACCTGATTTTTGTTGGAAAGTTTCAAAGAGGTTAACTTACTATTGGGAATAAGATTGCTTCAGGCAACTTTGTCAAAAAAAAAATACTATGGTAATTTGGTTCACATTGTAAAAATAAATGTTTCATGAATACCTTTACAGTATAGCGTCAGCCATTTCTTATGTAATCCCAAAAAGGGTATTTTATTTAAGGTTGACTGTTGTTGGGCACAGTTTTTCCACAATACCTTTGACAATTTCGTTTATTTCATTTCATTTCATTTATTTACTCCATCTAACTAATACATGGTGTTTGGAGAGTTCACTTCACATGTGTATAGTATTCATCTAAGATTATATAAAAACATAATGGGCCTTATGCAGAGTCGTTTTTAGCGTTGTATTAAGAGTTTAACTAACATGTGATGCTAACTTCCTTATGTAGTAACATGTAAGTGATGTTAATATCGAAAGAGGAAACTTCGAATATTTTTAGCAGGGTTGTCCAAGCACTTTCAGAGAAATTGAGTTACAATTCTATTCTCTCTTATATTGATTTCGCCTATTGTATTTGGACAACTCTACGGAAGAGTTTGTCTTTTTCGATGTAAATCGTCGTTAATTACATTTACATGTTACTAAATACGAAAGTTAACATCAAACGATAGTCAAACTCTTAATGCAATGCTAAACCTGCCACTCTGGATAAAGCCCATTATGATTATAGGAAATATAGGGAAATTTTTTTAGGTATTCTTTTACACCATATTTTTTCTCTATTAGATACGATTTTAAGTTTCGTTCAAATTTATTTAAGTTTTCTTCAGTTTTTATATGATTAGCAAAGCACTGAATATTTTATTTGCCATATGTGTAGGGTCCTGCTGTACCAGTGATAATCTAGTAAAATAAGAGTTTTTGTTTTGATCTCTAGTGTTATAACTATGATTTTTCGCCTCACCTTCATGTTACGTTAGATTGAAAACATTTCATAAATAAATGTATCACGAGCAACTGCAGCTTGGTATGATTTCAGAAATAAGAAAGATGGTGAACGTTTAGTGTGTAAGTCAAGCCTTTTTTGTCTTCTGCCATTTCCAGTACTCTTTTACTTAATCAATTATCCCACTCATTTGATTTTCAATATCCTTCTATGAACCACATTTCAAGAGCTCTCATCAGCTTTTCCTCTTCTTCTCCTAGAGTCCATATCCACACACATGCTTTATCAGCCTTTTCATCAATTCTTTGTTGATATTTCCGAATTTGAAAACAATGAAGAATTTTTTTTTTTAAATGTAGAAAGTCATCGAGGTAGGGTTTACAAAACACTATTATAGTGTAAAGGTTCTGTCTTTTAATGTAGAGTTAAAAGATGATACACGAGGTTTGGATTTTTTTAGCACCTTTTATTATAAAAGCTTCTCCTCATAAATAGTAGTAATAAATATTACAGATATTTGTGAGCTTCTCTTATTAACTTGGTGATATGCTGATGAATTAGTTGGAGCCCAATGACCATGCTTCTTAGAGGGTATTGTATAAATTCCCCTGAATGACCAGGCACCTCAAAGAGGGAACAGGTTTCTCTGAATGACCTGGCGTCTTACTAGGGATGATTCCATATCAGGACCAAGTACCTGGGGAAAACCTATATATCGTTTGAAAGCTCTTGCTATGAGAGGTACGAAACCGTTTTCAAATCATGGGCAAACCCGCAACTTGACCCTATAAGGGGCCGGTTTATTGGTGTTTGTCACCCTATGTATGATATATTAGATGGAATAAAAGTGAATGTTATGCGTAAGCGCCTGAAGCCATCATGTTCCTTTTTGACTCATTGCTAGAACGTGACTCCAGCAAGGGTTTGATAATATTACTTTGAACCCAGACATACCCATTTGGTCAGTGTTGTGAACGAACTATAAATACAATGTAGTAGATGGTTTCTGTACTACTGGATGTTCTGTACTACCGACAACCTAGAATGGTTGGGAGACGGTAACACTCAACGCCTTTTTGCTATAGTGTCGTGTGATGTTTCTGCCAAGCTTGGTGTATAAACGTCTCATCGTACGGAACCTGCTTCACAACTTCTCATTTTACAATTGGTTGGCACCACTGACAATCTGGGGTACTTGGGAGAGGAATATGTCCACAGTATATTTTCTCTAATGGCGAATGATGTTTATCCCACGTTTCATGGATATACACCCAGCGGTACAGAAACCATCTTCCACATTGTATTTATAGTTCGTTGGCAACACTGACCAAATGGGTATGTCTGGGTGCAAAGTAATATTATCAAACCCTTGAGCGAATTACGTTCTAGCAATGAGCCAAAAAAGAACATGATGGCCTCAGGCATTTATGCGTAACATTCATTTTCATTCTGTCGAATATGCCACACATAGGGTCACAAACACCAACAAACCGGCCCATTATAGGGTCAAGTTGCGGGTTTACCCATAATTTGAAAACGGTTTCTTACTTCTCATAGCAAGAGCTTTCAGACGATATATAGTCTGAACTTGGTCCCGATATGGAATCATCCCTAGTTAGAGACGGGATAGGTTTCTCTCAATGACCAAGCGTCTTAGAGAGGGCATACGTTCCTCTTAATGACAAGTCGTCTTAGAGATGGAATACTTTCCTCTTAATGACGAGGCGTCTTAAATAGAGGATCGTGTCCTCTCAATGACCAGGCGTCTTAGAGAGTTGTTAGTTGACCAATCTGTGGAGATTGAAGCCTTGTGTGGTGTTTCGTCTTCTTTTATCCAAAAAGATTGCTGACTGCATAGCTTTACGTGACTTGCCGATCGTTTTCGACGGTTGACATCCTCTTTTTGGCGATTGTCGTCTAAAGTGTGTTTGCAGCCAGCATGTGGTGTTGGAAGTAGGTGGAACCTTGTAATAAGAAGTTATAATTGTTGTAAAGACCTTTCGTGTAGTGTGCCAATTAGAGCACCTAATAATTATAACATCATTTACTCCGCATCACAATTTTTGGTCTATAAAAAGATTTCGAAACAGTTATTAGTTTATTAAAAAGCGTTTTATAAATACTACTTGGCTTACTCTCCACATTTTTTATATATTCTTCATTGTCGTTAGATTATTCACAAATTTTGAAAAAGTGGCCTTGAGGTTTGCGAAAAGTCTTATGCATTTTCCATTTTGGTTGTATAAATAAAAAAAAATCGCCATATGCCATATACCCATTTCACTCATGGCGTTCTTATGAACCCGTGGTCAAAAGTGGGTAATTTCAGAATTAGGACTCTCCAAAACCGTGGGAAAATTAACTTTGGGGGCGGATATCTCCAAACCTATTAGCTATTGGGCTGCGGCGGCATGTTATTGTCTTAGACTTCTAATCTGCTCTATCCAAAAATGCATGATTCTGAATCACTACGACGTTTCGAGTGCGGGTGTCACATTCATCTTGAGGGATGGTAATGTTACGGGTGACGTCCGATGTCAGTATCTTCACCTGGCTAATAGCCCTAAAAGACTTAATAAAAAAACGGGTTTTCAATTAACCTGCAATTTGTTTTCGCTGTCCCTGAAATCATATCGTATGTTCATACACCGAACAAGCAAGGAGTAGGTGAAGGAAGGGAAATTACTTTCAGTGTATATTGTTTCCAGACATGTACGTGTGTTCCTGATTCGTCAATGACACTCTCACCATTGTCATTGCCTGGCAATACTGTGTGTCATATTTCCTATTACTAACCACACGTGACTCACATGACCAAGAAACTTTTCATGTTGGTCTTCGCAATGAGCAGGCGTCTTTCTAGAATTGTCCATGGGTTTCCTCGCGGTTCTCCCATTGTACAAAATATTTTCATTCCCTCTTCATATTTCTTTATTTATCCGCCTCCTTTAGTCTAAGAGTCAACACTGTGGAATGTTAATCTGTTTCAAACAAATCTGAGAGGATAAGTTACTAACTCTTCTAGAGAAATCTACTTTGTTAACACGACTTTTCTCTCCTTTTGTTATATAATCAGTAATGTAGGTTTTATATGTCATCAGCTCCATTACGTTATAAACAATCTGTTGTTCGCTACGTGGGAAGGGGTAAAGGGGCGCATGGTAACCCAGTGTTAGTGTGTACCTATATTGCAAGGGATTCCACTTTAGATCTACGACCAAGTGAGTTCGTGGAGAGGGACATTGTATTTATTGTTCTTATTTTCGTTCTTTTTTTGTGGGTGATACTTACATTTTCTCGCAAATCATGATTGGATCAATTCTTCAAAAATCATTATGTATTATTAATGAGTGTCTCTTTTAGCACACAGATTACGACTGTTGGTCATGAACCTGCAGATGTAATGATTTTACTTAACTTTCTTTTATCCACTAAATTCAGCCCCAACTGTAGTTATGAAACTAAACACAACACGCCAAAAATCCTTCGCTATCTTGATTTCGTTCAAAATATTACTGGTCTTTCAACGATTTTCTTACTTGGTGGTACTTGGTTCTATCTATCATGAATCGGACCCATCTATCCTAACGGAATATGCGGGATCTCCACTTGGTGTGAGGGACTCCCTTATGCTGCCACCTAACGATTCAGAATCAAGCATTTTTGAATAGAGCATATTATAAGTCTAAGACAATAACATGCAGCCTCAGATCAATAGGTGATTGATGTGAAGAATCACATGTTTCAGTTTGTCGGTCTAGTTCACTAACACCATGTATATGTTCATATGTTATTCTTCATCTACTAAAAATACAAAAAACAAACACATTAACTAGTAGAGCGTGTCCATTGTTTTTTCTTTTCCTAACGGCGTAACGGGCGACAAATATCCTCGAAGATGACTCCCAAGTATATCTTAATCAATCAATCTATTTAAATTTAATTTACAACCGTTCGTATTTGGGCATTAGCGTCGATCGTGACGGGGCAAATAGCCTCGATGCTGGAGTTCACATTAAACTTTAATAAATCCATTTAAATTTTATTTACACCAGTCCGCGTTTGGGCATTAACGTGGATGGTGACGTAGACAAATAGCCTTGATGCTGAAGTCCCCATTAAACCTCAATTAATCAATCAATTTAAATTTGATTTGTAGCCAACCGTGTTCGGGAATTAGTGTTGATCATAACGGGGACAAATAGCCTCGATGCTGAAGTCCCCATTAGACCTCAATTAATCAATCAATTTAAATTTGATTTACAGCTGTCCGTGTTCGGTAATTAGCGTTGATCGTAACGGGGACAAATAGCCTTGACACTGAAGTCTCCATTAAATCTCAATCAATCAATTTATTTGAATTTAATTTACAACCGTCCGTATTTGGGCATTAGCGTTGATCGTAACGGGGTCAATTAGCCTGGATGTTAAAGTCTCCATTAAATCTCAATCAATCAATCAATTTAAATTTGATTTACAGCCAACCGTGTTCGGGAATTAGTGTTGATCGTAATGGTGACAAATAGCCGCGATGCTGAAGTCCCATTAGACCTCAATTAATCAATCAATTTAAATTTGATTTACAGCCGTCCGTGTTCGGTAATTAGCGTTGATCGTAACGGGGACAAATAGCCTTGATGCTGAAGTCTCCATTAAACCTCAATTAATCAATTTATTTGAATTTAATTTACAACCGTCCGTATTTGGGCATTAGCGTTGATCGTGACGGGGTCAAATAGACTCGATGTTGAAGTATTCATTAAATCTGAATCAATCAATTTATTTGAATTTAATTTACAACCGTCCGTATTTGGGCATTAGCGTTGATCATAACGGGGTCAAATAGACTCGATGTTGAAGTCTTCATTAAATCTCAATCAATCAATCAATTTAAATTTGATTTACATCCAACCGTGTTCGGGAATTAGTGTTGATCGTAACGGTGACAAATAGCCTCGATGCTGAAGTTCCCATTATACCTCAATTAATCAATCAATTTAAGTTTGATTCACAGCCGTCTGTGTTCGGTAATTAGCGTTGATCGTAACGAGGACAAATAGCCTTGATGCTGAAGTCTCCATTAAACCTCAATCAATCAATTTATTTGAATTTAATTTACAACCATCCGTATTTGGGCATTAGCGTTGATCGTAACGGGGACAAATAGCCTCGATGCTGACGTCCCAATTATACATCAATCAATCAATGTTTTTCCAACAGTGATATACCCGCTACTTTACGTAAATTCTAGTTGTAATAACCATATTCTCACCAATTCATATAGTTACGTCCAACAAGACTTCTGAATACTCTTGTATTGCAGTATTATTTTTTACGAGCTGCGTTCTTATTGAAATCACAAATACCACTCAATAGCTACGGTATTTAAATTAATGAATCTTTGTTACAGCATTCGTAATATTTGTAAGTACAAATGTAGGTTGTTTCCCCCAGTAACTTGTGCACACCTTAACGCTCCCCAGATCCTGAATTGCCATACAGGATAAATTGGTAAATTACGCCTTGGTTATATGCAACCCAACGATACTTACCGCCAGGTTGGTTGCTTACCAATCAGTTACTTTCAATATTCTAACTAAACTTCACACGGTATACACGAGGCGTCGCTACTGTGCAAATATAATGATACTGCTGTGCTGTATTTATTCCTTTAAAACTAGAACAATCAAGGTGTTAATATGACCCATTTCGTAGTTAACATAGATAAACATGTACGCTGACATTGAAGCGCACACACACACACACACACAAGAGTTATTTTTTTATTATTATTATTATTTCTTGAATCTTCCTTTCCTCAAGTAATGCTTAGGCTTAGAAATACATCTTCTGCTTACCTACCAAATAAACCCAGCAATTATATAACACAAACAATATTGTTTTTTAATTTGCAACGTACTATTTAATACTTCTTTTTTTTTTTAAAAAAAAATGTATTTGTTTGTCTTCATTTGCATGTTTATAATAATATTTAAAATACGTAGCCAACCCAATTAATTATTATTTATTTATTGTAATACTCAGACTAAACAATCAGAACATAAATGAATTATAAAAATATGATTATTCAGAACTTTTAAAAATCTCTTTCTTTTCCATTATGTAATTAAGCAGTTGTTATTTCAATTCAAGGCTTTGTTTGTATTGAATATTCCGCAGACGATGCACTAATGCTTTCCTTACACTTTAATTTGTACAAATATTTCTCTCTCTCTCTCTCTCTCTCTCTCTCTCTATATATATATATATATATATATATATATATATATATATATATATATATATATATATATCGTAATATATAGGAGACAAATGAGAAAAGAATATTAAACAACAAATAAACACCGGGTATAACCAAAGTGATAGTTGCATTACTACATAAAATCTAAATAACTGTATGACCTATGGAGCTTTGATGTTGAATGCCGCATTCATGAAATCTCTCCATTAACTTTTTCCTTAGCCAACTGTATGAGCCAGACACACAAGTTTTCGACTAGTTCGGGCTCTCTAAACGTGGTGAATAAGTGTTGAAAATTATGCCCATTCTGTGTGTCCTCTATCATCCGAAAACATTATAAAATCAACACGTCGAGGATCGTCATTACACGATCCACAAAATTTCAGAATAGAGTGAGTTGGAGCTCGTGCCATCGGATTTTGACTGAGGATTTTCAAATGAGACATGTCACCGCAAAGTTTGTCCCTCGCCTGCTCACAAAGACATTCGTCTCAATTTGAGGCATGATTTGAAAAATCAGATTCAAAGTGGTGGAAACTGTTTGATCATGATCGTTGCATGTGATGGAAGTGAATAAAGTCTCAACGGAAAACGTTTTAATGACGTGAAGTTTGTAGAAAGAGCTTTGTCAAGGACACAAGACTTTACCAAAGTTGAAGAGTTTTTGAAATGCTTCAAAAAGTCGGAAAGAAGACTGCAGTAATGCATCGCATCTAATGAAGAGTACTTTGAAGTAAACAGAAAGAATTTTGTAAAAAAATATAATATAAATTAATTTCTTAGAATAAAATTTATTTGTTCTTTTGCGTCTCTCCCATAGCGTAATTTGGAACCTTAAAGTGTTAATTCTGAATAAAATAACCTAACTCAAAAAGCTTTATTGAATAGCTGTTTATCATATACGTCAGCACCAAAAAGATCTCTACTTCACTGGTTTCTCTCTAATTTACCTTGTTCTTGTCTTTCTCTTTATTCTGTGGAACGGGTGAAATGGGCCAACTAATGCTCCATTGGAAGTCGTTTCACTACCTTTCACTTTGTTAGTTTATCGGCATCTAAACCGACTACCAATAGACAATCAGGTGCTACAACGTAACGTTTGAGGTCTTGTCATTGCATTGTATGAATAAAAAGGTTGTTCGCTAATTCAAAAGGAGAAACTAACAATAAAGGGTGTGCCAAAAACAGGGGTAAAAGAGACCGGGAACGCAGGATGACGTCGTACCACTACTTCCAAAATATCTATAGCGTTCCAACACTTTCTAAAAATTACAATTGGGAAAGATAGGTATGGGAGACAGTGTGATATCAAGCGGTCCCATACCTTTTCAAATGCACTTCTACCCCTTTCTAAACGGAACACTGTATAGGCCCTAATAAATATTCCATTATCTTTTTGATTGAGCAAATTACCTATTTTCATATATTTTCAACTCTTGGGTATGTTTACTTGATTACTCTGGCTAACAAGTATCTTTAGTGGAACTTACTTCCAGTATTTACAGCTACGTCTTTATTTCATCCAAACTTTGACAAATCCTTCAACCTTAGTTCCTCTATTCAGTTTAAGAAACAACTTTCAAATCCCTACAATGATCAAATACATGCCTTCATTTCTAACATAAATATATACTAATAAACAACCTCTCTCTGGACAAAGTAGCCTAGGACAAAATGTCTCTTCGACTTAATTTATGAGTTCGAAAAACTGGTTTCTTAATTAAATAATAGTAAACAGCAAATTTATTTCTGGTGAGAAGAAACTCCGTTTCGAATCCATGACGTATGAATTTTTGAAAGATAATGTCTCACCCAAGGGGAGATCGTTTTTGCTTCCCATCATCTTAGCTTCTTACACCAATAATTTGTTGATAATTATTCAGTAAGAAATATTCCGTGTCTTTAGCCCAAATACATAAAATTAGGACGATAAACTGATGAGTCCTTTTTCATTTAAACAATAATACTTGCAATGGTGGCTCTTAAAGGAAGTTGCAAGGACAAAAGGTATTTTTATCGGTACAAGCTACAGATGGAAAACTTACGTGAAGATTTTATTCTTGAGTATGGTAATCGTGATATTATAGTAATCGCGAGCAGTCGTGAAGCTTGACCTAGATTTACTAATTTAGTCACCCAATAGAAGGCGAGAGTGTGTTCCGGTCGTCAACTACAACCCATGAAATGTTACAATTGTCGCCTCTCACGCTATATACAGAAAATCTCCTGAGGGTACTTGTTGTCGGATTGCCGCTACATTGTTGTTGTTATTATCGTTGTTATTAGTATTGTTAAGGTTTAATTTGAATAATTGTTAGTGTTCTTGTTATAATTCTTCAAGTGTTGTTTTTTATCACTTGTTTCCCCACGTCGTCTAAGTTTGGCAATGTTGTTGGTGCATATCTGTTGTTTTACTTTTTTTTTTTTTTAGTGTGCGTTCGGAAGGCAGTTCCACGAATCGTCCTGAATTCTTCCGATGCATCACATGTGAGGGGAAGCAGTTCTATCATACGCGTAGAGCAGAGACTTCACGAGGATTCGCGGCCACTATAGATAAGTTTTCTTCCCATTGATTGCAGCAATAAAATAATAATTATTTGCCAATGTTACTTTCTTCGATAGCCGCCACTGAACACTAGTTTCATTGGTATATTTGGTTGTTAAAGTTCAGCATCTCCTTTCAACATCAAGACTATATAAAACAATGATCTACATTTAAAGTTGTAATCTGAACGATAGTATTGTGTTGGACATTCTCACACCAAAAATGGTTTCCAAGACCACGTAAAGCCAGCGTATGCACAATCACTAGACCAGTAACAAAAGTCAGATTTATTTTAATGGAAAAGGGATCATTTTGATTTCTACTTTGTTAAAACTTTGTTTTCAACAGAAGAGTTAGTTAACGTTCATTTCTTGCATTGTTTGTATTACGAGGAATGATCAGAAAGTAACGTTACAAAGCCTGCCGTGAAAAGTTACACAGACCAACGTTTTTAAACTTCGACGTTTTTAAACTAATTTTAGGTCCCTGAATATGAATATGATATCAATTTTATTACATTAGCTTTCATTTTTGTGTAACGCATAGTTGCCAGATTTATCATAATAGGGAAAATGAGCTATCATGAAATGTACCGGCCAATGAGCTGTTTGCGTGCCGAAAAGGAATCAACTTCATTTCGACAGTTGGTCAAGAACGACATTCAGTTTTTAAAATTCTTAAAATTAATTTATTGAATCAAACCAGTTAAAAAACTATATATTCTGTTTGTGTATTAGCACTATATATACATATATATATATATATATATATATATATATATATATATATATATATATATATATATATATATATATATATATATTCTGTTAGCATAGGCCTATTAGCATTTACATACACAGAGTAATTTATAAAGTCTAACGTTTAGAGCTGCAACTAACACTATCTGTTTTACTTTTTTCTTTTATGAAATGTTGGGTCCTCTCTCTTCACTGTCCAGCAATATTCCCTCATCATTGCAGGGTCTCAACGTCCTTGATGTCGAGTTTCCATCGTTCTTATCTCCTAGCAAAACCGTTTTCCCATTTCGTCGCTAACATCTGCAAGATTTTCTGGAAAGAAGTTGAGATGGGAGTGCAGAAAGTGGACTTCCAAAGACATGCGACATCCCAGAGCTTTATATGCGACCAGAAGTTGCTGCACCAGAGCCTCGTAATTTTGAGCTTTAGTTTTGTTCAATAAACCTTTTACAACTTGAACAAAAGCACGCCAGGTATTTAGCTCTTTGTCGTTTGAACTCTGTTCAAACAATTCGTCATGAATAAGTTTGCGAATATCAGGTCCTGTGAAAACTCCTTCTTTTAATTTACCATCACTTAGTTTTGGAAAACACTGTCTAAGATACTTAAATCCTTCACCTTCTTTGTCCATAGCTTTTACGAAATTCTTCATGAGGCCCAACTTAATATGAAGAGGTGGAAGCAGCACCTTGGCTGGATCGAGCAGAGGCTCATACTTGACACTGTTGGTACCGGGCTTAAATGACTCACTGGGAGGAGGGGCACTCTTCTTGTGAAAAATGTTTTCCTGTGGCTATTGAGTCCCAAAGACACAAAAAACAATAGTACTTTGTAAATCCACCTTGCAGACCAAGTAATATTGCAGTAACCTTCAAATCTCCGCAAATTTGCCAACCATATTCTTTGTAGTTAATACGATTTAAAATGAGTGCGAAATTCTCGTAAGTCCCTTTCATCGAAGCAGAGTGTGCCACAGAAATAGACGTCAGCTTATTTCCATTATGAAGTAAAACTGCTTTCAGACTGTACTTAGACGAATCTATGAAAATACGCCAATCGGATGGATCATGTTGAATTTCTAATTCATTCATCAGACCATTGATATCCGTGCTACCTTCCATTCTGTAGTATTCTGAAAAGGGCTCGTTCCTTTTCCTGTAGTGAGTGTAAGTAGTTCCAGGAGCCAGTAAACTCCACTCTTTACGTCTATCACCCAAAAGTTGAGCTTTTTCTTTCGAAAGTTGTAACTATCTCACTAAATCATTCAACTCGTGTTGTAGGATGAAATGAGGCTCATCTTTTACGTGGAAGCAACTGTCTCTCGGATCTTCATCTGCAGATATTGAGTTGGTGTCCTCATCGCTTCCTGTAGGCGCTGTAATATCGATAGTTTCCCAATCTTTCGGAGGAGTAGGTACAGGTAAATTTTCTCCATGGGACACTAGTCTGATCGCGGATTTCAAGTTTGGGTATTCGATGGCACGTTGTTTCTTCTTGTTACTTCCTGCTGCATTTGTCATACAGAAATAGCAATCATCATAATGATTCCGGGGTTCTCTCCATATCATCGGAACAGCAAACGGCATCCTTCGTTTGGTTTCTTTAAGCCAGTCAGTCAGAGTCGCATAACACATCAAACAACACACATTCCAGATTTTATCTTTATAACTGGTCTTCCAGCCAAAATAAAAATAACATGCTTTCCTAACGTCATCATTTATCGATCTAATCTTCGACTTAACCATAAATACGCCACAGATATAACAAAATCTGTCCGGTGAGTTTTTACATCCTCTGCAGGAAGAACTTGACATTTTGCTCATTAAAGCGAAACTTAGAGCAACAGCACAATCACTTATTCCATAAAATCACTAAAAGATACTGAAAATACAGGCAAAAAGTTCTAAAAATACTGTCAAATAAAACTGAAGTTACTGACGTAAACATTCCAAGTCAATACTCCCGACAAAATACTTATACACTTGAGAGATTATAGTCAGGTTCACTATGTAATTTCGCCGGAAATTGTTGGAGAGTATGAAAAGTGTACATTTTCTGAAAGCTTATAGTATAACCAACAACAAAAACAATGTTTCCATTTTCTACGACTCCTACGTGGGCGCCATCTCGGATTTTACAAAATGGCTGACGTAAAAACAGTTTTTGTTAATATCTGAGCTTCTAAACACCATAAAAATATAATTTTGACAGATAAACATGCATTTTCCGGACTAGGGAATCCAATTGTATCGAAATAAATTATCTAGATTAAGCAACAAACTATGTTGATTTATATCAAATGACTTTTTATACAAATTTCCTGACACCAACAACATAGGGTTTAATATTTTTAATTTTATAGCAACTACAGAGTCTTTACAATTCATCGTCATCATTGTCATCATCAGTTTCATACTGTGTTTGTGTGTCCTCATCATTTGTACACTCACTGCCGCACTGGCAAAGATCGGTGCATGATAACGTAGGCTTATTTGCTCTGCAAGGACACCTTGCAGAAGAACAGTCTTTTTTGCATTGACAATTTATCATCTCAATTATTGCCTTTGGAGCTGGAAGAATATCTGTCATGGTTGGTTTCAGCTGGCCATCCAAATCTTTGTGATAGCCATTCTTCGTGGGATCCAGCTGATGATCTTGCATAGCGATGTTAGCCTGTCCCCACACCCTGGCTTGGATGTTGACTCTGAGGACATGCTGTTTGAGAGCTCCTAGTGTGGGAGGTAGCTTGTCACTTTCTGCCATATGCTTGCAAAATTGATGCCATCGCAGTTCGATGATATTGTCGATATAGATGCCTTGTTGGCAATAAGCTACACAGACGAAGCTAGCAAGACTTGACAACATGGTATCGGACACTTCTGCTTCTGTTGAAAGCATCTGCAGTGAACTGATCACATCTGGGTTTGCTTTTATGAAAGCTTGCAGCCAGGTTGCTTTACCTATACGAGAGAACCGTCCAGTGTTGTCGGCTCCAGTGAATGCATGGAAAGCTGGCAAAGCCTTTGCTCTTTCCGGCCCTAGGGCTCTCCTTATTTTCTCTATGTCGATTACTCCAGAGACCATTGAAATCGACGTATTCTTCAGCATGAGGTCATAGTTAGCTATAACTAACACCAGGACATCAGTATCTGGGGTAAAGAAAACCATCTTTGCATCCGGCGAGTTTCGTTGTTTTGCCAGGACAGCTTGGTAGATCAACAGTGTGTCTGCTTCTTCATGATTGTTTTCGTCGAATACTAAATCTTTGTTGCTCCTGCTCGGGGTGGCGCCCCGAAGAAGAAGTAATGATGAGTTTTTGTGAGGAACTATTGTACTCTATAATCTCAGCAGCAAGATACTTTGTCAGGTCTGCCTTTGTCTTGTCATGTGAAAGAAACCTGCTCATTGGGATGTGTTTAATGTTTGTGTCATCTCTGATCTGATACTGAATTGGTGCTTTTCCTTGCCTTCTTCTATCCCTAGTAGCACCTTTGAGAGAATCTTCTCTGTATGTATCAAACACAAGGATGATTTCATCATAATTTCCCACGAAAGACATAAGCCTGCTACTGAAGGAAGCACCGAGATCTTTGACCGTCGCCATCGTTGCTGGTTTTTTGGCCATCTTCTGAAGAAGAACCATCCCATCTACCAGTTCGATCCAACAACTTGGAGCATCTGATGTTGTGTCCATCCAATCCTCTGGGTGCACATCTTCCTTTAATGTTTCTGCTGTTGCCAAATTGTTGAGGAGACTGATAAGTTTCGACTTGTCAAGGCATGGCAAGATTGTACCATCTGGAGCAAAGAGAGCTCTTGGTGTCACAGTGAATTCGTAGTTCCCAATTGCCTCTTTCTGATTAATGTCTCTGGTGGACCTTGCCAAGACCACCATTCTGCCATATAAGTTCCTGGTCTCCTGTAGATCCACAGTATTGTCTCGGAGTTGTACTTTGGTTTTCTTATTTGCCGACATAAACATCTTGTTGTTCTCCTTCTTTACTGGTGCCCATAGACTAACATCCCCATTGATTCGCTCCGACACGTATTCTTCGTACAACTTTTGGCCATTCTCATCTGCAATCACGATCATTTTTACATACTCATCAGGGATGAAGGTATGAGTGATAATATTGTACAACTTGTCTTCTACAGCAGCAAATGGGTTTCCGTGTTTCAAAAGTGCTACCTTTATCTTGTCTGTAACATGATGATGCTTCTTGACTGCACTTGGCCCAAGTTCATGATGCTCTCTGGTTTTATCACTGTCTACATCAAACTGACTCGTAAACTCATTGACAAGACGGGAGAGTTCAGATGTAACCATGGAGAATCTCTGTCGAGCATTGACATTGTTCGAGATGCCGACAATTCCATACTGAATTTTCATGAGCTTGTTCAGATGCTCGCATGCATGGTCCGCCCCGATGGATACAAAGGGGATATCATTTTTCGTCACTGAAATGTTACCTGCTTTCAGTTCTGCCCATGTTTGAGGGTGATTCCTTCTAAGGT
Organism: Thermobia domestica; assembly: GCF_964235325.1. Taxonomy (NCBI): domain Eukaryota; kingdom Metazoa; phylum Arthropoda; class Insecta; order Zygentoma; family Lepismatidae; genus Thermobia; species Thermobia domestica. The sequence goes on from NC_137467.1 coordinate 199,030,512, forward strand.
CATGCATGTCCGTGATGTATCTTGGCCAGAGTCGTTTATATTTGACCCGGTCAAATGCAAAGAAGAGCTTGCTGAGCTGCTCTCCAGCTTGAAGATGAAGCTCAAGATCTGCATTCCGAGTTGCAGCGACAAACATAAGAATTGTTTCCATTCGCTGTAGGTAGTTCATCATTGACTTGAACATTGCATTTTTGGATCTCTGTTTCACCCATGTATGGAACTGTGGGCTTAAATCACTAGTGAAGATGGCCTCAAGTAGTGTGTTGTTTGCTTGTTTCATGGACTCACTTTTTGTGTTCTTGTTCCTCTCAGAACAGGCAGCTTCAACTCCCTCTGTTGCCATCAAACAAACCTGCTTTAGCTTCGGATTATCAATGAAGAATTCATCCAGCAACATTTCATACAGAGCAATATATGTACACGTATGGGCACGAAGAGCACGCTTGTAATGGGTACATTTCAAGATTTGCCTTGTTGTTGCAGACCCATACACATCAGCTTCTATCCACGCATCATCAATACCTGAGCTCTCTATAGAGGTGCCCAGAGCACGTAGGGCAGCCATAACAGCATGTAGCTCTCCCAGTCGCGGGACAACTGTGCGTTTCAGGTCAGGTCTGGCATCTAGCAGTTGGACCACCTTCTCATACAGAGCCATGTCAAATGCAATGACAGTAGGATGACCTTCACCAACAGTCAACTTCCTCAGTTCACTCGCTTGCATGATCACAGTCAGCAGCTTTGACCACTCGTGTGAAGCTCTGGTAGCAGTGGTAGGGCTCCGACGTGGGTAAGTTGCTTGCTTTCGGACAACATTGAGTTGTATCCTGCCCACCCGGGAATAATGCTGAATGCTTTCTCTTGCTTCAATCTGGACATAGCAGTAGCAACAATTCATCCAAATTGTGATTGTTGGTATGAACCTGATATATTCTGGCTTATGACAAAGTGTTCTGTTGTCGGGGTGTGCCGTGCTTTTGGCTTGTCACAGTGCATTATAGGTACATGGTATGGAATGACAGATAAAGTGTGGGCATCAGTTATCTTCAAGGGTGGTGCAACAGGCTCTCCAAGAACATCTGCTTTCTGATATACAGCAGTTATAGTTCCATGTGTTGTTCCTTTCCCATCAGGGGTGTTCTCTGGAAAATCTGTGTTATCGACTGCAAAGAACACAAAGGCACCCTTCTTTAAGAATGGTGGTACATACACACCTTCTAACTGTCGCGTGTTTTCTACAACATCATTGGTCAAAGCAGTTTCCAAAAGTAGGGTACGGCCATAAAGAACACAGTACCCATGTGAACTGAGAAGATTCATCAACTTCTTATCGCGGGTGTTCTGATAAACTGATAATATAATATAATATAATTTAAAATCTACAAAACGCTTATTAAAATAAACAAGATTGGTTGTACGGTCGTTTTTAGTTTGCGTGATACAACTAAGAATTACTTGTTTTAGATCGGATTTACAAATGTTAATCTCCACACGGGCCCTAGCCTGGAAAATGCATGTTTATCTGTCAAAATTATATTTTTATGTTGCTTAGAAGCTCAGATATTAACAAAAGTTGTTTTTACGTCAGCCATTTTGTAAAATCCAAGATGGCGTCCACGTATGACTCGTAGGAAATGGAAACATTGTTTTTCTGATTGCTTATACTATAAGCTTTCAAGAAATGTACACTTTTCAGACTCTCCACAAAGTTCCCGCGAAGTTATATATCATGACACAGTGAACCTGACTATTACTGACTGCAATGCATAAGAGCAAGACTGAGCCACACAATAACGCTTTTTTCGCCCGTCGTCATCGTGCCGCTCATTGTTGCCACATAGACCCTATTTTTTAAACCGGTTTCAGTGGTGTAAAAACAAACAAAGGAGGGGAAGAACACAACTGTCAAGCATTTCAGTCATCCCCGTCCTCCCGGTATATATATGACAACGACAAGGGGGGTCCTATCAGTCGCCAACTGAGTGAAATTTAATTTATTTCTTACTCAAATAGCATTGTCAGACCGGTTACTTCGATGACAACTGAAGCCGTTTCTACAAAATGGCAAAATTGGCAACAATGCATAACGCCAAAATACGAGCTAATGTAGTAAAACGGCTATCAATTTCGAATTCAGCATCCTGAAATTAATCAGAATCAGAAGTTTTCCTTTATGTAATTAAATTGACGTCGGTCAGTGTTATTTCATACAATCAATACAACCAACAAATAGTACCTACATTAGATTATTTTTCGAGATGGTCTTGATATTTATTGAGACATTTGTCGCATCATGGTTTGAATTTTAATATTCCCTCCTCGTAAAAATGCTGTCCTTGCGTTTTCAGTCACCTTGCTACAATGTGTTTCACCTTCTCATCTGAAGCGAAGCGATTTCTTCCGAGGTGCTCCTTCAAATCCGAGAACAGGTGAAAGTCAGTTAGAACGAGGTTCGGGCTGTAGGGAGGGTGGTCAATTATATCCCAGCGAAACTGCTTCAATAGTGCGATGTTCTTCTGGATTGTATGCGGGAGAGCGTTGTTCTGAAGGAAGATGTCCTCCTGGAGGTCCTGACCGTTTTCTCCTGATTGCTTCTCCCACGGTTACATGTTTTGCCTCCAGAAATTGAATAACTCAGCGGAATACTTTGCCAGACCAGGTTTCCAAACGAGTTTCCATTTGTAGGTGGCGAGTGGCTGAAAATTTGCCCGGTTGCCAAGTCCATGTATCAAAATTACCCCACACTCTATAACAGACGAAACTCCAGAAGCATTGGCCTAGTAATCTTTGTCTCTGATTCTCCCTCGTAGAAAGCATAGAATAGTACATTTTCAATTCAATTTTGCTCCATATAAGCTGAATCATCCTAATTTAGCTCCCTCGTTATTTTGATTTCTCAATCCTTTAAAATGAACGGAAATTTTGATGATTTTATTTTGTAGATCTCTCTTTCAGATATAGTTAGTCGCCTCCTTGCTTTGTGTCAGGTACATGAGTTGTCCATTAGCCATTTTGATTTACATTGATCCATTGATATTATTAATGTCATTGCAAGCAATTTCGGAACAACTCAGTTCCGTTTCACGTTGTGGAACTACAACGATTTCCAAACTATCGGCGTGTAACATTGAAACCGGAAATGAAAGATATTCCATTTCCTTTTTAAGTAAAAAGGATAAAGGCAGGAATGAAACATTCAAGTTCTTGGAACATTGAATTCATACCTGTAAATGAAAGCAACTACATCTCTCTCTCCGTATTTGCGTTATTGGAATAAAATCAAAGTTATTTAAATCTAGCACTTTAAACTTGAAAAATCTCTGGTAAACAGTAAACAAAATCACAAGAATCTACTTTAATCAATGAATTTATATGTGATGGTCTATTACAAAACTTTTTTATAACAAAAGTATTTGAAATTTTAACTTCATCAATATTTATTGATGTTTAATAAAATAATCTTATATTCAAGGATAAACTGGTACCACACAACAACAATAATACTCTAGGCTTTGTGTATTCTCTCCTAACAGTACTCTAGGCTTTATGTATCCTCTTGTAACAATACCCTATAGGCTTTATGTACCTTCTCGTGACAATACTCTAGGCTTTATGTATCCTTTTGTACCCGAAGTATGTGATGTTTTAAGTTCATCAATGTTTCTGTGATTTAACTAAGTATTCTGTTAGTTTCTAAATCACTTTTAACCTCAAAAAGCTTTTAATGTTAAAACTTATTTTACTTTTTACCTAAAAAATGTAACTTCAGCACACATTTTCATGTATGGCATATAGATAGCCACTCTACCGTTACATATTAAGATCTTAATGATTGACTCTAGCTATTTATTAAAAGAAAGAATTTTAAAATTCGCTTCCATTCAAGAGATTTACCTGCAGTGAAGTACGGGCTAACTTTAGAGTCTTATTACGTCCGCTAGCGTGATCCTATTAACAAGATAAACAAGGAAACAAAATATAGAGGACAAGGTCGTAGTATGGGACAGTCTTTTATTCCTAGACAAAAATCGAAAGTATTAAGGGAAAATGTATTTGTTTAAGTAAGGTCCTAGACGAAAAGTTCCACTTTGAAAATCGCAAAATAGCAGTAGTATACAATAAAAAATTAAACATGCTTCAAAATGTACATCCTACAGAAAGAGGTTATAATATGGGACAGATCACATATGTAACTAAAACATAAACTTATGTACAGAACTTGTAACCAGATGCTTGCAGTGGACGAAATGAAACACAATTTAAGTGCACGTAGCATCTTTATGGTACTATATTTTGGTTCTTAGCTACAGATCAAAGAGAGAAATGTTTTCCACTCTGCCAGGAGAAAAAAGTGTTCCACGAAAGACTGTGAGTGAAGAGATATACAATAAAGTCTCATTCGCAAAAATCACATACGAATATATCTTTGTCGTCTGCAGAGCATTCCACGTGCGTCCATCTGCAGTACACAACACACGGAATCCATACTCATGAGGCTTTGAATTATTGTAATTTACGCTACAAAACATGAATTCAGCATCTGCAACACTTATTCCTGTTTCAGCTTTATTTACGATTGATAGAACTGTGTCGTCTGAAGATATTGATATACCTGAGTCTTCGGATTCAGATGATTGCTCTGGCTGGGAGAATTTATTACGGGCATTCAATTTTTTTTTTATTTCTTGTTTCTTTTTCCATTTCCTTAGTACTCCCTTAGATGCTGGTTCTAAATTAACCCTCGGCATATCCACAGACCAACGTAGAAACCTGTGAAATAAAATAAAAGATTTTAATATGGGACACCTCTTACCAATGTGTCCCATAATACCACCTGACGTGTATAACATTTTAACACATTTCACTAACCTTGCATTAAATTATCGGATTCGCATTACTACTACGTTTAACTCACCACTGTGTAGTACAGAAACACACACGAATTATTTATTACAACTTACCTGTTAATGAGGATATTTGTGTTGCAATCCGCCTCTACAAATTTTTCACTTGTGCACAAATTACTGTCGTCTTGATAGAACAACACTTCTCAACCAACTGGCGCGCGAGGCTTTCTAGGACCTTCTGGTAGCCTTCTAAATAGTATGAAAGTGCCATCAACAGAATGCGGTAGTACATCCAGACATACGCAAGTGTCCCATTTTCAAACCCCGTCCCATACTATCACCTTTTCCTATATTGTTCGGATATTGAATGCATACATACAGAATGGACCTTTTATCTTGATATGATTTTGAAGCTCGTAAACTAATAAATGAGAAATCTAAAAACAAATATCGACATGAGAACATCGTTTCATATACTCTGCAATACAACCAGATTAACAGTTTTGTGTATTTTAAAGTAACACTATGCCAGGTTATATATAATGAGCCGTGGTGGGAACATAATTTAATAGCTCAGAAAATGACTACTAAACACTAAAGTTAGGGATGTCAAATATGGGGATGAAAACTGATGTCCTGCACGGTACTTAACTATAAATGGTTAAGCTTGAATGTAAATAAAATTCAAGTGATTAAATTTTGTAAAAAAAATGAGTAGTTTGAAAGATGAGGTGAAAAGAGTAAGGTTATGAGAACAAAGTATGAACATTAGTCTGTGTAACTCCTGTCTGACTGACGTCGTCCTTATCGTCTGGAATGACGAATGTATCTTTCCGGCGTCTTCTACTCTCTGGATGGAAACTGGAGAAATTAGAGCTAGATCACAACTTGAACCAAATCCTGTCACAATGCTAGGGATGTTGAATCAAATCTGCGAAGAACATACTTCTTCCTTTCTGTCGAAGTGATGAACCCTCAGAATGGTATTTCAAAAGATATGGAGCTGGACCGTCTCTAATGGCATGGTCTGCTTCTTTACACGACCTTGCACCGATCAAATCTTCATGATGAATATCCGTGGTAAATGTGTCCTCTATGGTTTTGTTTAATCAGAAAGTGATGACTCTTGCGTGCAATGAAGGAGGAAGTTCTTGGCTAGGCGGAAAGGAATGCATTTCAGGAAACAAGGAAAACTAATCAACATTATAGGTAAAATTATAGCTATAAAGAAATACATGCTTTTTGAGCTGTCTGAAAATGTGCAACATGAATAAGAGTTTTGTCTCAATTGAATTGAAAATTTCAATAATTCTAATGAAAGTTACTTGTAGAATGAAAATAAACTAATTAAATGATTACAATTAAATTTGATGATTATCTGACCGAGGTAGACATAATTATGGATTAAATATGTCTCCAAATCGAATAATTGTACAACTTTTCTGTCTAATACTTCAATACAAACAGAAAATCCAATTGAATTGGTAAGTGCATAAACAACATAAGTTCAAAATAGGCCGTTATACTTAACGTCAAGAATAATGGTGCAATGCATAGGAAAACTCAGTCCTGTGGATTAGCATAACTGTTTTCATCTTATTATGTACTTTAAAATTGAATTTCAAGTGTAGAACGACATAACACAATCTTCTTATCGAAATACTAGCAGAATGCCCGTTCTTCGCAAATGAAGAATACGTTTCATTTTGGACATAAAGGACACCCAAAACTGTCACCAATAAACTTAGGGACCCTAGAAACTATAAATTTAACACTAATATCCGTTGTTTTCTATTATTTTTACATTTCAGTATCCCCGTTACGAGTACTAATTGGAGCTAAATTTGGATTTAAACGGCATCGGAAGAGTCACTGTTCGTCTCAGCGACTCCGAGAAATATGGATCCAACACTAATATCGGTCATTTTCGATCATTTGTCTATACTACTTCACCTCCCCAAGGTGGGGCTGAATTTGAATTTAAACAGCATCAGAAGTGTCACTGTTCATCTCAGCGACCTCGAAAACTATATGTTGGACACTAATATCGGTCATTTTCGACTATATATATACAGGATGTTTCAAAACCACACCGACAACGTTTGGGAGGTGATTCCTGACAGCAAGATAAGACAAAAAGTATAGACCAACCTGGGTGCACAAATGCCTCCATCTAGAGTTATAGGCTGCCAAAAACATGAAAAAATGAACTTTAAAGTCCCATAGCTTCAAAACTATAAGACCTACCGTAGTCGGGTCGAGACTTCACTTAGAAACTAATATGTGCGCTATTCAAAAATGCATGTTTTAGAATCCTAATCGTAAGGTACTCACGCAACAATTTTTATGGATGCAGTCTGGCTACAGGCATGAACTTTGAAGTACTCATATCTCTATAAAAATCATTGCGGAAGTACTGCAGGATTCTGAAAGTTGTATATTTGGGTAGAGCACATACTAGTTCCTAAGAGAAGTCTTGGTCTGACTACGGTAGGTTCCATGGTATTAGAGCTATGGACCTTTAATGTTCATTTTTTTCATGTTTTCGGCAGCCTATAACTCCGAAAGGAAACATTTGTGCACCCAGGTTGGTCTATGCTTTTCGTCTTATCTTCGTCTCAAGAATCACTTCCCAAACGTTATCGGTGTTGTTTTCAAACACTCTGTAAATTATACCTCCTCGCCTGCCCTAAATTACACCGCTAATGTGAAATGAGAATAGCCATCTCAGGCTCGAGTCTCATTTATATGGAAAATTATTGAAAATTTGATCGAGATTGGTCTGGTGGTTGAAGAGTTATTAAGTCACAAACATGGTCCCTTTCATTTTTATATAATAGTTAGATTCATGAAGTACTATGTTAGACTTGTACAACTGTTATTTCACATAATCCAATATCAATTGCAGTGGCTATATTATATTGAAACAGCTATGATGATATCAATGAGCTGTTCAACATTTCAAGAAACTGTACATTCAAATCAATTGTATCACACTTTTTCAGGAAGGAATTGGTGAAAAAAAAACTTTCACAAATACTTGTTACTTGGTTAATGATAGTGATTTATAAGCAATAGAATATTGTTTAAGGAAAATGTTAAGATTGGAGTTTGATCCTTGATTGGTGTAGTATTGGGAAACGCGGAAAAGTAAGTTAAACGACTTATAAATGCTTTAAAACTAAATACCGTAATTTTAAGGAGAAAGTTCTCTTTACGGGTTCTATATGGTGAGTAACGAAAGAGTTTCTACTTCATCGAGTTCCCCCTCTCTTCTAACACTTTTTAAACTTCTTCTCTGGAACGTTAAAATGTGCCACCTGATGGTCCATTGGTAGTCGTTTCACGTGCCGCTGGTCGAGCGAATTATGTGACGTTATATTCAGCCGTGGCCCTTTCAAACTTACAGAGTTCAGGTTACATTATGACTAGCAATGAGCCAGGAACATCTTTAGGAACCTCCACAGACTACTTCCTCACACGTTTATCATTACTGCTCCTCCTCTTCTTCTTCTTTCCCTTCTTCTTGTGGTATGCGACCTCATGTGCGTACACAGATACCTGTATTAAGCCTCAGCTGAGCTGTGTCTTTGCAAAAAGGTTTTCTGTGAAACAAGCCTTTAATTGAAATAAATGATACGCAGGAAGTGTGAGCTCGCGTGGATAAAACTAGGTAACTACTATTTTACCAAATTTAACATTATTTTCAGAATTTATCTTTTAAATAATAATAATTATAACATAACTACAGATATTAAAATCAAACAACAATATTCATAATTAATGCTTATATTTCTAGATATTGTTCAATAATGAAAGTGTAAGCAATGATTAAATTTACACTGGAAAAAAATAAAGGAACTACTTTTAGACACAGTTGCACATTTTTACACATTTCCGAAACCTCTTGAACACTTCCAGATTACACATATTCACCCCTTTTAGATACTGTGTTGTTTAAGTATGTCCCAGATATATGAACAAAATCTGCAAAATGTGTGTTATGACTTTGTTTCCAAACTGTTTGCCAAGAAAGAGTGTTTTAAATATTTCATACTACATAGTGTTTTAAGAGAAGTAGAACTTTTGGACACTCGAAGCACACTTTATAAACACTGTGTCATCAATTTTAAAATGGTGTTTTGTTTTTTACAGTGCACTAGTAGTTTGTTATATTACTATTCGCATTTTTGTTTGGTTTTGGAACTAAATGTTGCCATGAAATATAACATAAAACTCATATAGGCCAGTACTTTCGAAGCTTTTTCAGTGAAACCGCGTAGTGTAGCCGCTTACGCCTTTCTCTTTGGTGCGAGCGGTTCAGGGTTCGATTCCCAGTTTAGAAACTCGGTCAAAAGTTTTTGAAACCTTTTTTCAGGTCAGCTATACTGAGGTTTTCTTGGGTTTTCCTCATTCATACCAGGAAAATGCTGGGATGATACCTAAAATACAAGTTCAAGGACAGTTGCTTCCTTTTCCAATCCTTTCTTTCTTCCCTTTCCCCGGATAAAGTGACCGACGACGGACGTCATCCCTCATATGTGACGAGCTAACATGGCCATAGATGTCCGACAACCCAGACATCTAGTTCCTAAATTCCTAATTCTCAAAAAAATTCCGAAGTGGTTTTGTGGGTCATGTACTTTACTGAGCACCCATGACAACATTGATTATAGGTTGATTGCCATGAGCACCATATATGATGCTCATGTTTAATATCACAAATTACTAAACTATCCAAGTTGTTGAGCATCATATATGATGATCATTGTGACAAATTTCTGTGAGACCATGAGCGTCACATATGGTGCTCGGCTCCCATTGGTACATTTTCGGGAGAAACAAAATATTGCGACAAAAATGTGATATAACTATTCATAATCTAGCCAAAGGTCAGAAGAAATTTATGGCTTCCTGGGACCAGTATCCTCGAATCACCTTGGCGGTCAACCTGTATATTACCTCAGGGTTCTGATTATTTTGAAAACCTTAGTCTTCATAAAAGTGCGCGAGAACTCGGTATTTAATAACACAACCACACCCAAAACGCCAAAGTTCTGTGCATTGGAACCCTGCGTATGGACTCGATGTATTTCGGTACACAGAATCCAAATTTTGAAACCCCGGGAATACTGACGGTGTTAATTTTTATTTTATGAGCGCAAAACGTATGTGCTGTCTTACTTACCAAAATTCGCCGAAGCTTTTGTCCATAAATAATTGACTCGGTCGATCGTCCTAAAATTTCGAAATTTGGATTCTGCGTAACATAATACATCGAATCCATACCTGGAGCCCGGTGCACAGAACTTTTTTATTGTGTGTGGCTGGGTAATCAATGTTGATATACCTATTACGTGTGTTATTATTATAATTATTGTATATGCATAGCAAAACTACAGATTAAATACCGATTTTTCTTGCACTTTTTCTAGTCATAGGATTGGCAAAGTAATTAGAAGCCGCAGCTATAAATAATACCATTGAGCTATTAAAGAATGTTCCAAAGAAATAGTTGCAATTTTATCAAAAATATACAACATCTCATTAACAACCGGAGTATTTCCATCTAAATGGGAACATCTACGTGTGGTACCAGTTTCTACGAATAATAAAAACTTAAATCCTAATAACTACAGGGCAATAACTCTGTTGGATGTACGTTTTAATTATTTTGAAATTATTATTCATAATCATTTGCTTTTGAACGTAAAGAGTGTATTGCAAGAACCAAAGAAAGGCATTTGTAGAGATAAATCAAATAAACTAACATATATGAAATAGAAAATTATTATACACTACACAATGAAACACACATCACAAACAGATGTTATATGTATTTAAATGAACAAAAAACTATTGATTCAGTTCACCATAGATTAATATTAAAGAAACTGTCAAACATTGACGTATTATCTTTGTATCTAAACATTTTAAAGTTAATTGAATGTTAGAACTAACTAACTAACTCTATGGCCTATGGAACCCGGAGGTTCAATGCCGCGTTTACAAAAGCTCTCCACTAACTTCTATCCTTAGCTAACTGCATCCAGTTTCTACTTTGTATTCCAATCTCTGCGAGATCCATCTTAATATTGTCCTCCCATCTAATCCTAGGCCTTCCTAATGGTCGTTTTCCGATTGGTCTACCAGTCAAGACTTTGAAAGCGTTTCTACTTTCTTCCATTCTAGCTACATGACCCGCCCACCTAAACCTCCTAGACTTGACGACCCTAACAATGTTGGGTAAACCATATAAATTATGTAGTTCCTCGTTATGAAGTTTCCGCCATTCCCCATTTCCGTTCCTCTTGGGTCCGAATATTCGTCACAGGATCTTGTTCTGAAATACTTTCAGTCTATGTTCTTCCCTCAGAGTAAGTGACCATGTTTCGCAGCCATACAGAACAACAGGCATGATTATCGTTTTGTATATTTTAAGCTTCAAATTCCTCGACAGAATTCGTAACGACAAGAGGTTTTGAACCAAATAGTAACACGAATTCCCTGCTTTTAGTCGACATTTAATTTCTGAATGTTAGAACACATCAAATTAAAACTGGAAATGTTTTACCTGGTTCATTCACAATCAGAAAAGAAGTTCTTCGAAGTTCCCTATTAATACGATTGTAAATCAAAAATTATCAGTAATTTTGATAAAATTCTTCTAACCTTGTTTATACTGACCTTTGTCCTCGTTTATTTTATTGTTATGCTGCGAAAGTTTGATTCTAATGCCGAAATTTGTCTTCCTTTTGTTGCAGAGAGATCATAGCTGCTTCATTAGAAGTTTGCACCAAATTGGAACAACGAGCAGTGATCAAATTTTTGTGGTCGGAAGGTGTACTACGGGCCGCAATCCATTAAAGACTTCCACCACAATACGGTAACAGTGTCTTGCCGCAACGGAGTGTCTACGAATTGATTGAAAAATTCAAAAATGGTCGCACAAGTGCTATGTACGAGGAAGGAGCCAGACGACCATCTAGAGCCACAAATGATGACATCTTTCAGCGTTCACGTGACATAGATCTGTTAGACGAGTGACTATTGATGAAGTGACAAATCGTCTGGAAATTAGTCATGGTTCCTGATACATCTTTTGACGTACTCCCATATCCCTGCGTTATCCGCACAAGAAAAGTTACAATAATGCTCGCTCACGGACTGAGAGACCGTGTTTTCTTTTTATTGCTAAAATTGGGTTATATGGAAAGGAAACGTTGAAATTTACGGAAAACTTTAATATTGCATACAGTAGCAAGTATGCTAGTGGTAATTACATGTTTTACATAATTACATGCTTACAATAATACCTGCAGTTAAAAATTTCTACTAAAAACTTGTAACTAAATATCTAACTAAAAAAATGTTTACTGGAAATAACTTATCAAAACATTACTTTTCGGCCTGTATGCTCTCCATAGATGTATTTCTTGTATCTGGCACTTGTAAATATGGTTGTGTTCTGATTCCACGACCAAAACGAGCATCTTGCAGCATTACCTTCGACAGTTGCAGGTTGCTGATGATCTGGAACTCCATTGCTCTTCGAACTCTCATTTGCAGATCACTACGAAGATTTATCTGCGCAGCTCTGGACTTGGAGAGGTAGAAACGGAAGCTATAAGGACTGTCCACACGTGTTACCAACTTATAACGATGAATTAACTTAAAAAAAAACCTATGCCCGGAACGTGAGACCGTGCGCGAGTAACGCAGGAATATATTACTTTTAATGACATGCCAACACTTTTAAACCACTCCAAAATTTTACTTTATGCCGACGACATCAAGCTTTATATAATTATTAATAGCAATGAGAACAATGTTAGCTACAAGGAAACTTTAAGAATGTGGTTTAAAGATAATGGTATAAATATCAATTGTATAAAAAAAGTGTCTTACTTACGACGATACTATGCCAGTCGATAGTAATACAAGGCAATATATTGCTAAAAAATTAACATGATAAGGAACTTAACTGTAATATTTGATAAGTCCTTACGGTTTACTAATCACATAGAGACCATGTGTAATGAACTAAATAAAATAATTGGGTATATGTTTAAACAATGGCCTGTCTTTTTTGTCAACCAGCCGCGTACATACGTTTATACAGAGTGTCCCAAAAGTAATGGCGAATAATGAAACCACAGATTCCTTGTACACTCCGCATCAAAAAAATTGCGACACCTAACGCCGTGCAGCTAGGCCACCCAATATACACCTTCTTATCCCATAATTCTGTCTGGTAAAGAGACCCCCTCTCTCTCCTCCTTTCTTCTATCCCATACTAAAATTACGTAACAACATGAACGCAATTCTAATTTCAAACTACACATGTATTAGTATCAATAAAATGAAATAACAAAACCGAGACGAAACAAAATTCATAAGTTGATTTAGGGAGAAACAGAAACATACACTGAAAAATTGAAACCAATGGATGTATATTACACAGAGGTTCAGAAATGAGCCAGAGAGAGAGAGAGAGAGAGAGAGAGAGAGAAAAGGCAACAGAAGAAGAAAAATAAAAGAGAGAGCAGATAAAAATGTGGAATTTTAAACTTAGTAAGAAAACAACCTAACAATATGAAGTTCCGTTACCAGAAATCCAACAGTAATATAGAAATAACGTTTGTTTTTATATATTTTTCTCAAGACTATTCTGATATATAGAGGATGCTTCAAACATTCATTAAGTCTTTTTCATAAAGGATAGCATACTCTATTTCCAGTAGAACTGTAGATCTCACAGACACATCTAAGATAATGTCAAAAGTTTAACACATGCTTTGTTTCCCCGTGGTTCAGTTGTAAATTCAGTAGTGTTTATTGGACGTACTGATGCAAACCACATTCTAATAAACCCAGTAGGTAGCGTAGGTGACATCTTCCATTCCAGACTACTAATGCAAATTGAACAAAAAAAAACGAAAAGAAAAAGGAAGAAAGAAAGAAATATAAAATTGAATGAGTGCTATTTTATTGGTAATCTTTTATCAGAAATATCCTCTATTAAATCTCCAAACCGTATCATAATGAAAAGTTACAAATGTTCAAATGAAAAATTGGATGCTCCTTATAGACGTAGCAGAAATTGCATGTTTCAAATTTCAACATGAATAAATCACATTGAATTATAAGATGGAAACAAATTTGTGTGGAAGTAGTATGAAAAAAATTGTTTTTAAATAACCAAGGAGCTTACCATTTTCTAGTCTTTTCCGAAGATTTATCTGTTCCGAACATCCAGCATCACTTTCTTCTCTTGTGGATATAACGTTGTAATTTGCACAGATAGAATGAACACGCTAGAGCTCAAACGGATCATAGTGTCAGTCGGATGATGTTGGTTAGCTTATGGACCACCACTTGGTCGAGGATTCAAAGCCATAGTGACCTGGTAATTCGACTGAGACTCGGTAACCCAGATGATAGAAAAGAGATTTTGCTTATTCCCTTGCGTTTAAACAGTATTTCTTTCAGAGATGACCAGGACTGGAGATGTTATCCCCAGAGCACAAAAACTCGATGCTCAAGTTGCCAGTTAATTACATTTTCCAGACCAGGTCTATCGGTCTCTTGCTCCGTTTTAACTTTGGAACATGCACACGCATATCAAGTGTGTGAGAGAGACAGAGGGGGGGGAAGAGAAGTGAAAGATGCAAAGACAGGATAGGGAAACGTCAAGGAAGAGAGAGAGAGAGAGACGAATATAAATATCAAACATACTTATCATTACAGTGTATGATGAAGAACGCACGCACTGTTTATTCCAATTCTCGCCTGGGATGCTTTGTAAGTTCTCCAACAGAAGATAAATCTCTGTTTGCAGCATTTATTTTATGCGAAAAAGTTATACTACCCGACGGGGAATCGAACCCCGATTTTCCGCTTGGAAGTCTGGTACTTTACCACTACACCACCGATTGCTTTACATAAACTTTGTCCAACAAATGCTGTAATATTTCTTTTTGAGAACGATAGCACGAAAAATGTTTTACTGCAGATCACTGAAGTGTTTCGAATGTCTGGTAAATCCCTTGCCCTTTCCCAACCAACAGTCGTAAATCGTCTCTATCATGATAAAGGTGTTTGCTTCCACATTCTTAAGCATTGCACGTCTAATATGAGAAATCGATTATTCACTATCACTTTGTAAAAATGCAGCTTTGGCCTGAACAAGATTTGAACCCATGCTGGACAGCTTTATTAATCGCAACTCCATTACGTTACCGCTACACTATCTCGCCATCTGAATCTAAAAGCCAAATATTAGTTACTTCAACCTTGATCTTCGGAACGATCAAGCTTCTTCCTGTAAGCTTATTTGCACCGAAGTGCACAACGAAATTCATTTCTTTGAGGACCCAGGAACTAGTGCCCAGTAATAAAGGAAACCACATTCAATCCAGAAAAAAATACAGAAATAAAAACATATTATGCAGTAATTTCATTGTGGAAATTTAAAAGTACGCGAATAATAATAATAATAATAATAATAATAATAATAATAATAATAATAATAATAATAATAATAATAATAATAATAATAATAATAATAATAACATATAATATAAAATTAAAGTGACTGTGACTTATTGTCTTTTAAAGCACCCGACTGATCTCGATCAAATATTCAACATTGATAATTTTCAGACGTGGGAGTATTTTTACCTATTCGTTTTGATGTTACTTAGGGGAGGGGGAGAATGGAAAATATAAAAAGTAAAGAAAACTTAATAAGTTTTGAATCAAACGACCAATGTGGGTGAAATTTGCAACATGGATTATGTTTGTGCATGGAATGTTTTTTAACCATTTCACTTTGACGGTAAAGCTTAGGGGAGTGGAGCGGAGGGGAAAGATATTTAAATTAACTAAAATTTAATAACTCTTGAACCACGCGACCTATCTAGATCAAATTTTTAACAGATGAGGTTCCTGCCTGATATGTTTTTTTATTATTTCACTTTGACGCTAGAACTTAGAGAAGGGGAATGGGAAAGGGATATATATATAAAAAAATCCATATATAAAATATAATAAGGATATATAAAATATAATAAGTCTTGAACCACCGTACCAATCTCGATAAAATTTTCAACCTAGATAAAGTTCGAACCGGGGATGGTTTTTCCTCATATCATTTGGATTGGGTAACTAAAGGAAGGGGGAACGATAGCAATATTTAAAAGAGAACGAAGAATGACTTATATTAGTATCGAATCTATGATTTTTTGAGTCGCTGAGATGAACAGTGACACATCTGATGCCGTTCAAAATCCAAATTCAGCCCACAACATGAAGGAGGGGCAGATATATAAAAATGATCAAAATAACCAATATCATTGTCGAACTCATAGTTTTCCGGGTGGCTGAGATGAACAATAACACTGAAAATGCCGTGCTCCGCAACGTGCGAAAATAAAACTTATCGAAAATGACCGATACCAAAGAGTGCTTCAGTAATAGAAAAAGTGACTGAATAACGGAGCATATTGTTATTTTTTCTCAATTTAGCCCAGCAAAGCGACCAATTGTTGCTAGTAATAATAATAATAATAATAATAATAATAATAATAATAATAATAATAATAATAATAATAATTATTATTATTATTATTATTATTATTATTATTATTATTATTATTATTATTATTATTATTATTATTCGCGTACTTTTGAATAAGCACGGCGAAATTAATGCATAATATGTTTTTATTTCTGTAATTTTTAGTGGATTGTATGTTGTTTCCTTTACGAGTGGGCACTAATTTCACTCCAGGTCATTGAATAAATGAATTTCGTTGTGCACTTAGGAGCAAATAAGCTTACAGGAAGAAGCTTGATCGTTCCGAAGATCAACGTTAAAGAACCTAATATTTGGCTATTCGATTCAGGTGGCGAGATAGTGTAGCGGTAACGTAATGCAGTTACGATTAATAAAGCTGTCCAGCAGGGGTTCAAATCTTGTTCAGGCCAAAGCTGCATTTTTTACAAAGTGATAGTGAATAATCGATTTCTCATATTAGACGTGCAATGCTTAAGAATGTGGAAGCAAACACCTTTATCATGATAGAGACGATTTACGAATGCTGTTTGGGAAAGGCAAGGGATTTACCAGGACATTCGAAACACTTCAATAATCTGAAGTAAACACTTTTCGTGCTATCGTTCTCAGATAGAAATATTACAGCATTTGTTGGACAAAGTTTATGTAAAGCAATCGGTGGTGTAGTGGTAAAGTACCAGACTTCCAAGCGGAAAATCGGGGTTCGATTCCCCGTCGGGTAGTATAACTTTTTCGCATAAAATAAATGCTGCAAACAGAGATTTATCTTCTGTTGGAGAACTTACAAAGCATTCCTGGCGAGAATTGGAATAAAAAGCGTGTGCGTTCTTCATCATACACTGTAATAATAAGTATGTTTGATATTTATATTCGTCTCTCTCTCTCTCTCTTTCTTGACGTTTCCCTATCCTGTCTTTGCATCTTTCACTTCTCTTCCCCCCCCTCTGTCCCTCTCACACACTTGATATGCGTGTGCATGTTCCAAAGTTAAAACGGAGCAAGAGACCGATAGACCTGGTCTGGAAAATGTAATTAACTGGCAACTTCAGCGTTGAGTTTTTGTGCTCTGGGGATAACATCTCCAGTCCTGGTCATCTCTGAAAGAAATACTGTTTAAACGCAAGGGAATAAGCAAAATCTCTTTTTTATCATCTGGGTTACCGAGTCTCATTCAAATTACCGGGTCACTATGGCTTTGAATCCTCGACCAAGTGGTGGTCCATAAGCTAACCAACATCATCCGACTGACACTATGATCCGTTTGAGCTCTAGCGTGTTCATTCTATCTGTGCAAATTACAACGTTATATCCACAAGAGAAGAAAGTGATGCTGGATGTTCGGAACAGATAAATCTTCGGAAAAGACTAGAAAATGGTAAGCTCCTTGGTTATTTAAAAACAATTTTTTTCATACTACTTCCACACAAATTTGTTTCCATCTTATAATTCAATGTGATTTATTCATGTTGAAATTTGAAACATGCAATTTCTGCTACGTCTATAAGGAGCATCCAATTTTTCATTTGAACATTTGTAACTTTTCATTATGATACGGTTTGGAGATTTAATAGAGGATATTTCTGATAAAAGATTACCAATAAAATAGCACTCATTCAATTTTATATTTCTTTCTTTCTTCCTTTTTCTTTTCGTTTTTGTTTTTTTTGTTTTTTTTTTTTTTTTTTTGTTCAATTTGCATTAGTAGTCTGGAATGGAAGATGTCACCTACGCTACCTACTGGGTTTATTAGAATGTGGTTTGCATCAGTACGTCCAATGAACACTACTGAATTTACAACTGAACCACGGGGAAACAAAGCAGTGTTAAACTTTTGACATTATCTTAGATGTGTCTGTGAGATCTACAGTTCTACTGGAAATTGAGTATGCTATCCTTTATGATAAGACTTAATGAATGTTTCAAGCATCCTCTATATATCAGAATAGTCCTGAGAAAAATATATAGGAACAAACGTTATTTCTATATTACTGTTGAATTTCTGGTAACGGAACTTTATAATGTTAGGTTGTTTTCTTACTAAGTTTAAAATTCCACATTTTTATCTGCTCTCTCTTTTATTTTTCTTCTTCTGTTGCCTTTTCTCTCTCTCTCTCTCTCTCTCTCTGGCTCATTTCTGAACCTCTGTGTAATATACATCCATTGGTTTCAATTTTTCAGTGTATGTGTTCCTGTTTCTCCCTAAATCAACTTATGAATTTTGTTTCGTCTCGGTTTTGTTATTTCATTTTATCGATACTAGTACATGTGTAGTTTGAAATTAGAATTGCGTTCATGTTGTTACGTAATTTTAGTATGGGATAGAAGAAAGGAGGAGAGAGAGGGGGTCTCTTTACCAGACACGATTATAGGATAAGAAGGTGTATATTGGGTGGCCTAGCTGCACGGCGTTAGGTGTCGCAAGTTTTTTGATGCGGAGTGTACCAAAACAAGAAAAAAGTTTATATGACATATAGTCCGGAAGTGGACAGGGGCAGCGCTAGACAGCCTTGAATGTAGAAGGAAAGGAAATTCACACTTAGGGAAAGGAACTTACTAATTTACAAAACCATATTGAAGATGCGTGTGAATAGTTACGCAACATTCCAGTACATGTGCGTGCAAACGTGCTATGGATAACAACTATTTTTTTTTCTGTACGGTTTCCATCTTTACTGTACCGTTGCATTACCCCTGCCATACAGACATTCGGTGAATCCCTAAATGACGTATGGAGAATCTCTGACGCAGTTATGTAACATCCGTTTATCATGTCAAAGCGATATGATTCTTGTGCCTTTCTGAACCCCGTTCCTAGCTGCTATCATTGTTCTGTTGGCAGATGTGAAGTTCCTTTTGGAACACATTCGAAGCTCTCTAGCCCCGCCGCTGTCCATTTCCCAACTATATATCATATAAATATTTTTTTGCTTGTTTTGATGCAAGGAATCTGTGATCTCATTTTTCGCCATTACTTTTGGGACACTCTGTATAAACTACTGACAAGATCAAAATTAGAATATGCATATCGGGAGTTTGGAACATACTAACACAAACATTTATAAATAGAATTAGAATGGTGAAAAAAAATGTTTATTAAAATGCTATATTTTAAGTTGAAACCCGATTACTACTGCTAAACGCCATGATACTGGAGAAGTATTTTAAATTAAAACAAAAATTGAAATGAAATTGAAGTCCCACGATTTTGCATTTTAGGATTAAGGCAAGTGAATGATGATAGAATAATTGGTGGAATAAAAATGTGGGGAAAATGGAAGTACTCTAAGAAAGTTGTATGAACAAGATGTTGGACAAGACGAACTTACTTAGTCGGGAACAAAACCGAGACCCCACGAACCAGAGGAAAGCTCTCTAGAACTGAGCCATCCTGATCCGTATTATTTTCAATTGAAACCATTAGTAGAGAGAGGAAAATTGGTTCAGTATACATTTGTAGAAAATACACTTAACGTCTGAAATTCAGAATATACTTTTACAAATGTGAATCTGAAAGTTCTAATATATAGCACAAGGACTAAAATTGTATTTCAACTTAGTAACACAAAACATATTTTAATATCACGCCTTTAACGAACTACAATAATTACACACTTTAATACCTGGTTCTATTGCAGATTTTATATGTTAGTAGTTTTATTTCATTGTAATTTTTTAATTTTAGTTTTCGACTTGTTAATTTTTTAGAAATTAACGCAGACAGTACTGTCAAACTTTCCTTTGCATTAATTTTATTATTATTATTATTATTATTATTATTAATATTATTATTATTATTATTTATGGATGCTCAATATTTGGAAATATTTATTTGATCACAATTTGTACAGGTTGCAATTGTTGCGATACAAAAACAATATACCTGCATGCACACAACTAACTCACTCATCTGATCTTTCATTCTGCCCGCGAATGTTTGCTGTATGCATCTTCTAATAGACATTATCACAAATGAACACCGTTGTTGTTTTTTTCTAATTTACATTATCTATAATGAAATGATTAAATTATATCTGATAACCCTGTCATTCCGGGAAAACCCATGATCAATTTATGTAAATGATAATAGTAGTATTAATGAAATGAAGAATGTTGAAGAGATCGGAAGAACAACAGTGATTCTCGTATAATTTTCGATTCAATCAAGCACCCTATGCACCAGATATGAGTACACCATTAAGTTAAGTAAGCCAATGAATATATGTTGCTTACAGAATCTATAATAATTCTCTCTCTCTCTCTCTCTCTCCATATATATATATATATATATATATATATATATATATATATATATATATATATATATATATATATATATATATGAACATCTTATAAAATATTCTATAATACTTTCCACGAAGTGAATATTGCCACACATCTTGGATCAACATTAACAGACTAAGCCATATTTACGAACAAATTAAATGTACAGAGCAAACAATGAAGTGTTGAAACAACACAAAATGACAACCACTTTAGCGTATTACTTGTGTGTCAATTCAACACCAACCACATCGCCTTCAGAGTATATCAGAAATATCTGGTTACTGGATGTGAGTATTTGCATTGTTTTTTTTATTGTTTGGTATAAGCAACGCTTTGCGAAATATATTTCTCATTTATGGCAAGCAACTAATAAGATTCTATGTTTTCTGCAATGGGTCACAATAATATTGTTGTAAACCTGTGAATCATCTGACAACGGTTACACAGAGAGCAGTGCTTTCCTCTATTTTCTTTATCTGTTATTCTTGTGACTTAGTAAGCATGAACAGAAGATGGCAGAACTGTTTGATATGTAACTGTTGTCAGACGATTCACGGGGTTCCATCAATATTATTATGACCGATTACAGAAAAAATAGAACATTATTCGTTACTTGGCATAAGTGCCAAACATATTTCGCAAAGCTTTTCTTATGTTAAACGATAAATAATAATGAAAATTCTCTCAGGTAGTAACGAGCTATTTCTGATATGCTCGTAAGACGATGTGCTTGGTGCTTGTACAAATCCATTATCCCTTCTTTTTAAGCTATATCATTACACACTTCCACCCGATGATCCCTCACTTTTGCTTATCAATTATTACATTACTCATGTTCATCGTCCTCTCATATTCTCATCGTTTCATGCACAGTTATTTCCTCTGTCCACTAACTTGGGTTCCCACCGTCTTTCATCATAGCCTAGAGTCCCCCTAGGCAAGTAGATAACCCCATTCGCCTGCTAACATTTAATCCCTTGTGTTGTCTTGTGCGTCGCACCTCACTTCATCCTTCACTCCCATCAACACTAATTACTGACTCATATATTAAAAACGTATGTTTTCTCTTTTGTCTTTATTTCACAATTTGTCTCTTTTCATACATGTTCTAGTTTCTCTCTTATGTTTCTTATGTGTGTTTTTCCGTAACTATCATACATACTAAAAACCTCATTTTCATTATTATTATTATTATTATTATTATTATTATTATTATTATTATTATTATTATTATTATTATTATTATTATTTCTGCAATTGATAACAACTGCATGACTGTATGTATTAACATGTATCACTGTATTTAATGTTTGTCAATTGTGATCATTCCTTATCCACGCTAAATGTTAGGGAACGCAAAGTTCCTTAAGTCCAATAATTAAAGAATAAAGGTATACTCCAGCACTTAGATCATCCCCAGACCTTGAACCCTGGGTTCTCTCACACAACTTCCCTCAAACAGGGCATAACCCTGTAAAAGGTAGCTAGCCTGGGTTAGCATTGTAAAAAAAAATCTTGGTGCTGAATTAACATACAAGTAACACAAGTGGTAGTCATTTTGTGTTGTTTCAACGCCTCATTTTTTACAGTGTAGAATAAAAGCAGGGAGTTCGTGTTATTATTCAGTTGAAAATATTTTCTGTGGAGAAAAAACTTCACACCTGTCAGCAGAACAATGATAGGATCTAGGAAGGGGGTTCAGAAAGACATAAAAATCATTTCGGCTTGACATGTTAAACGCATGTTATATAACTGGGGCAGAAATTCTCGATACGTTATTGAGTCAATCCATTTTAAGTGATCAAGCATGTGCCGCTCGACCATCTCCAAAAAATCTTTTTTTTAATGAATGTTTATCCTATATCAGGGTACTTCAAAACCACAATTAATTATTTTTTACGACATCCCATGGCGACACAGGGGCTGGCGCCATTTTGCGTTTTTTTTTTCAATTTTAGACGTCGGTTTGACTCCCTTCTGCTCAAAAACACAAAACGCCCTTTGTTGTGTGTTAAGGTATACTAAAGGACTAATTACTCCCAAAATATCAGATTTTTTCTTTATCCAGACCCATTGGAGATATTGGACAGTGAAATATGCTGAACTGGCATAATTTACCAACTTCACGATTTTTCAGGCCTTTGGGAGAAGCTACGGGTCTGTAAACTTTTGTGTATTAACTTATGACTCCGGACTACATGCACTCACAAATTCAGACCTCTACGTAAGTTGTTTCCTCTTCCCAAACGTGTTTTCAATGACCGAAAATGTTGCTACTGTAGGCCCTGATTTCACCCCCTTCAAATGATTTTAGGCAAAAATGTTAAAAGATCAAAGTTTTAGCTCTGCACTAGTTGGAGACATCCAGCAATTTTCAATTTGTTAGAACAAATGCATGCTGAGATATTCAAAACAACGTAAACGTCTAAAATCGAAAAAACGCAAAATGGCGGCAGCCATTGCGTCGCCATGGGATGTGAAAAATAATTAATTGTGGTTTTGAAGTACCCTGATACAGGATAAACATTCATGAAAAAATTAGATTTTTTTTTTTAAAAAAAGTCGAACTTATTTTTTTCTTTCTTCTCGATCACTTTGTATGAATTGACCTTATTTGGATTCACCGAATGTCTGTAAGACAGGTGTAATGAAACGGTGTAGTAAAGATGGAAACCGTACAGAAAAAAGTTGTTATTCATGGCATGGTTGCACTCACATGTACAATGGGAGTCTAACCAAAGATCATATAGTATGGTTGCGTAATCTTAAACCTTATCCGGGCAACCGGGGCCTCCCAGGCCCAGTAGCTTCATTTTTCTAAAATTTCTCAATAACCATACATTTTTCGAAGACATAAAATACTGAATTCTTCTATCTTTCGTCGAAGTTAAAATCGTGAACATATCGAGTTGGTAAAGCTTTTTTTTTTAAATTTGAAAATCTTTTCCTGACGTAACCGGGCAACCGGGGCCTAGGAGGCCGCGTATAACTTTAGTGAAATTCCTGTCAAATATTAGATCAAATTGTCACATAATTATATATTGAACACGTGACTATTGTAACATTTAGTCGGAATAGTATGCGGCAACAGACATTGAATTTTGAGTGTTCTGCACTTAAAATATATACTGGGCCTCACAGGCCCCGGTCGCCCGTTTACGTTACAAAAATGTCTTGCCCGGATAAGGGTTAAAGAGCAATGGAAAGTAGTATGACAGGTAGAAAAATGCAGAGATAGGGTAGAAATAAGAACAAGTGGAACTAGATATGCCATGTAATGAAATAACAGGCAGAATCCACAAGGACATGCTGTGTTTCTGACGTAGTATATTAAGCAGAATAGCATTAGAAACTACTTGGTACTACTGTTAACAATAAACGTACCTACAGAAGACGTTCAAAGTGCAGTCCTCTCATGTATGCAACGTCCTAAAGGTGAGTTTCATATGCATTCCATCACTCTTGACGTGTTGCGTAACTGTTCACGCACATCTTCAAATGTAAATCGGCCAGTTCTTTTCCCTAAGTATGAAGTTCCTTTCCTTCTACATTCGAAGCTGTCTATTCCCGCTCCTGAACACTTCCGGACTATATATCATATAAACGTTTTTCTTGTTTTGGTGCCAGGAATCTGTGGTTTCATTTTTCGTTATTACTTTTGGGACACCCTGTATACTGCTTGTAAATAATAAATAAGGGTTCGATTGTTGCTGTTAAGTATTCTAATTGGAAATTATCCAGATATTTTATCCACCCCTGGAAGGGACATGATAAAAACATAGCTTTAAACATAGGTTTTAAAAAATCCTACCATGACTCATTTTCGAAACAGAAGTGAATTCCCACCAAGATTTTAAAGTGTAATGTTTTTATTTTTTATTTATTAATTTATTTAACAATCACCAGATACAGCTCAGAGGCCATTTTACACTGGATATCCAACAACAACAATAAATAATGTTTTAGTTTATCAGACATTGGACACAAAGTGATCAACTCATTGCAAAAAATAATTAGAACATCTTACGAAAAATGTAGAAAAATTAAAATTCTGGAAACGTGTTTGTAAACAAGCACATTATTGAGTTTATTTCGGAGCTATTGTGAAGAAAAGGTAGTAATATGGAAAATTTTTCTTGTGTTGTACCAAAGAAGATTGTCAGGAACAGTCGACTGGTCTCGGCAGTGACTGTACTGAGTTTGAATCCTCCTCAGAGTAGTTAATTTGAATAGCCCTTTTTCAGTGTGTATAACATATGAAATACAGATACTCCAAAAAATAAATAAATAAACACAATTTAAACACGATTAAAACTATTTGCTTTGAAATCAGACGGGGATCTCCAATTTTACACTGATTTACCGCTAAAACATATCAATTATTAATAACACCATAAATTTGTGTCCAGTTTAATTGAAACAACTGAAATGTATTCAATGTCCACTCCCGGGAGTCGATCCCTAGAGGCCGCGTACCAGAGGCACAAGCGCTAGCCATTACACTAGAAGGAGGAGCTTCTTTCAAATGGAGGGAAGTCACTCTTGTACTCTTTGTCGACTTCATCTCCAACCAATTGGAATAATTGAGAAGTTTTTTTTTAAATATTAACACTACATAAAACCAAAATCGAGATTTTTTTACGGCGCTCCTGTTGAGAAATTTATTTGTATCAAATCTAACGAAGGACCATTCTGATTTGATGAATTCAATTGCTGAAAATGATTTCTAGCACTGGATTCAGCACCAAAAGAAAAAGAGAAAAAGAGGGTGTTTAGTGGCAGACCGTATACATAGTGGGAGATAAGTGAGGGCGAAGTGGGAAGATAGAATGTTGAAAATCTCTAGAAATGCTATGTTAATCTTCAAACGAGTAGAGGGATTGAGATCAAATGTTGGATATGAGGAATGCATGTAAAGCTCCACTGAATAGGCATAATGTCAATCATGGGGACATCTGCAAACAAAACATATTTGACTTAGCGCAAGAAGAATATACGGCAAAGAGGTCATGTGATATATGGCTCTTGATGCACATCGTCTATTGAAATCAATAGTGGCCAATAGAATTTGAGACCTCTGTAACAGGAGGGTTCCACGCTATGATAATGTATCAATACTCTCATAAAGGTGACGTGAATGAGAAACTGGAGACTCTTTACTACGGTCCATGAGCACGTCGTATGCATGAGGGGTTGAAAGAGATAGAATCGAATCCTGGAATGTCAAGACGAATGTTTGCAACGTGTAACGGAATGAGAATTAGTTCCACTGGATGAATGCTGGCATGGTACCTTGCACCAAGGCACCTGTCCCATTCAGGGTTCTGATATATTAATGACCCCTTTAAACAAACCTTCCGGTTGAAACACTGGTGACTCTTCTAACAATCAATTACATACAATTGACAGTTAAAACATTGTTCACATTACACCTATTCAGTGGAGCTCTACATGGATTCCTCATATGCAATGTTTGACCTCAATCTCTCTACTCGCTCCAAAATTAATATGGCATTTCTAGACATTTTCTACATTCCACCTTCTCAGTTTGTCCATATTTTATCTCCCACCCTGTATACGGTCTGCCATTAAACTTACACTTTTCCTCTGTTTCTTTTTGTGCTGAATTCTGTGCTAGCAATCATTTTCAGCAATTGGAATCACCAAATCGGAGTGGTTTCTTGTAAGGAAAGAGACATTACCTTCTTTCACATTTTTTTTTTAAATTTCTTGGGTTTGAACCCAGAGTAACAGATTTATTTATAAGCCCGAAAGAAAACACAGGTGGATTTTGACTAAAAATCAATTAAATTTACGGAAGCTATTGTGAAACAGACAGGCTGAAAGAGATACAAATGCATATTAATACGAATGGAAGAAGCTCTTTCATACTCGCCTCAGTAGACAAATAAAACACGTTGCGAAATTTGCTCTAATTCTAAACAAGAACAGTCATAGTTAACTTCTCTTTCTAAGCATCCCAGCAAGAACCCAAAGCGTTAGCTGTCGAAAGACTTGTTTCTGAGTTCATCGTTTCCCTCGGAATAGCGGTGGTAAACCGCAGGGCAAAAATTCTATGGACCGTACAATTCCCTTGCTGAAGGATCGGCCACCAATGGTGTACAGAGTTCCCCAAAACCAAAGAGAAACTGCATCCTAAGTTCATACATTATCTACAAACACGCCTTGGTTTTGTTCACTGTAGGTTTGATCCAACGAGCGAAACAGGAGCTTCTTGTATTCACTAACACCACAGCAATTGTAAAGAGGAATGTACCTACAAATTTTCTGGTATACAAAAAGCAGGAACTCATTTATGTTTAACTATACCTGCTCTGAATTTCATCGCCTTATACAAGCACAAATATTGACATTAAAACATTAATAGTTTTTAGTAATAATGATATAATGGGAAAGAAGAAAGTAATATACCAAAAACTATTGTAATTTCCTTCAGGAAAGTAAGTGAATTACCTAAGTAATGAACAAACAAAACAGATGGTTGGGTAAATATAGCACCAGTTCTACTGTACAATCCATTGTGCACGAACAGAATATCCTTCTGCACCAATTGTTATTTATGATAATAAATCTGGTGGAACTTAATTCTTTCAATTTGTAGCAGATAATTATTATTGCACATGGTACTCAATGTGATTAACGTGGCTCCGCGTAGCCTACTCGCTAACGCTCTCGCCTTCGGTGCGAGTTGTCCCGGGTTCGATTTCTGGTGGGGGCACTCGGTTGAAAAAGTGTAAAAAATGTTTTTCAGGCCAGTCATCCTGAATGAGGTTTTCCTGGGTTTTCCTTCTTCCTACCAAGCAAATGCCGAGGTGGTATCTAACTTATAGGTCCCCAAGCCCCTTACTTCCTTCCCCAATCCTTTCTTCCATTCCCTTCCCCGGATAGTGTGCTCGCCCAGAGACTTGATCCCTCATACGTGTGAAGGGCTAAATGACCTTAGATGCCGAAAATCCAGAAGTCTAAATCCCTTGTGTTATCAATGTAATAATCAGTCCACATCTTCATTTCAATAGTGTTCGTCTCAAAGATAATGAAATCGGATGAAACTGTTGATTTTGTTTGTGTGCAAATTATTGACTTTTTTTTATGTAGAACGTGTCTTTCCAAAACCTCAGGAATGAAATACCTAGTTTAACGTTCCGCGATTTGGTGCAGTGATTATGGGAAATGACAATTAGAATGATGAAAGAAATAATGGAATGTTTCATCCTAGGGACCCAGTTTTGAAATGCTTAAAATGGTGTACAATGTCCAATAAAGACGTTGTAGCAAATCTTTCAAACATACCTCGTACTTTCTAGTTCAATACAACGCAGTTAATAGTTTCTATTTTGGTGGGACAGGTTTTTAATTTGTTTTAGTATTGTGTATGTATAAGTACCCATGGTTAAGTATAAAGGTAACCAAGAAAGGAGATCTGTGTTCAATTGGCCCTCACGCCGCGAGTTCAATGCGAATGGGAATAAGTAGAAGGTCAGTTGTTAGTATGGGTATATCCAACAAAGTACCTGTTGTGGCAGTTCAGTTACGCCTTGAACTTGTGTAATGACAAACTGAACATGGAACCTCCACAGAGCGTCATAAGGACGTGTATGCTGTACGGGTACAAACTGAGGTCAAACGCCATTGCAGCGCGGCAGGAGATACGTCAGGCCTTTGGTAAGAGTGTCATAACTACACGGACGGTGAAGCTGTGGTTTAACAAGTTTAAGGACGATGACGAAACATTCGAAGACTCACAAAATGAAGAATTGTACAAAACGAAGACATGCTCAAAATGAAGAATTTCAGGTAGCAAATGAGGAAAACAGTGGCCATTCATGTGAGAAACTGGGACTACAATTCAGTGGAGTGGAGAAATAATTCGGCAGCACCTCCATCAACTTGGAAAGCACTACAAGTTGGGTCGATGGGTCCCACTGATTGACTCCGTGCCAGAAGACAACGCGAGCAGACACCTGCGTTTCTTTGCTATCTCGTCTGAGGAAGGAGTCGTTTCTGGACAGGGTGTTAACATGAAGTGAGAAATGGGTTCTGTACGAAGCTCCATGGCGCCCCCATAATTGGTTAGCATCCCATGAACCGGTATCAAAACAGTCCAAACCAGCACTATACCAGAAGAAGGATCTGATGTCTTGTTGTGGACTACTCGCGGCATCGTGCATCAGGAACTGCTACTAGCTTATCAGAGCAACTGTGTACTATCAACAGTTGAGCCATGCTCAAGAAAAACTCAAAACTCTGGAGCCAGCACTTCTGAATCCAAAAGGGATCCTCCTGTTACAGGACAACGTTAAGTCCCACGTGGCTAGGATGACCCGGGACACCATTCTACGCCTTGAATGGGAAACACTATTGCATCCGCCATACTTCCCGGACACTGCACTGTCCGACTATCACCTATTTCGTTCCTTGAACAATCACCTTAGAGGGTGTTAGTTTAAACTCCTAGTAGAGGTGCAAAATCTACTTGATATCTTCTACACTTCACGACCTGTCAAGTTCTACCGCGATAGAATTCGTGGCCTTCCAGAATGTTGATATACAATCGTCGATGCTCATGGGACGATTTTTTTAACTTCCAGGTACGTCTTAGGTGACATATCGATGTTCGAAGGTTGTGAGTGAAAAAGGGACAGCATTTTCTTGGTTACCTTTATAGCAAATGTGCTTATTATTGTTAGATTTCTCCTTACAGTGACGCAAGTGATCTAAATAGTGACGCAGATATATTTAACGTTGACGCATATAACTGTAACAATGACGCAAATATTGTTTTTAAGAAATACTTCGTAAAAATTTCCCGCTCGTTTTGTTTACACAAGCTGTAATGTAGTTTTTCTTTATTTCTTAGAAAAAACTGAAACAAACAGTGTTTTCTTTTTCGTTATCTAGGACAAAATTGAAATCCTTGTTTTAAAAACCCTTCAAAGCTCTTAACCGTTCTTAATTCGTTTTCGTCTTACAACTACCGTCTTTGAATCTAAAGTCTCGTTCGGTCTTATAAAAAAAAGTGTTTGGTCTGAGAATTACGTAATGTATGTAAATTGAATTCCGTGGAAACTGGAGTTTCTGTACAAGGATGATGATGATGGAGAGAGAGAGAGGTTGCATTCCATTAATTAAGAGTCAGGTACTCACTCAACCTACCCTAGAAAACGAAGGAAGGACATCTTTCCCATCCATGTAAAGGACAAGTTGGATGATGGGAAATGGAAAGTGTTTTTTGAGGACTTTCGTATTTTCCGTCTTTGCTGTGTTCATTAGTATGCTTCAAGTCGATATGTTTACGTCAAATTTCAAGTGATGGAAAGTATGAAAGTATAAGGTTTTTACACTTTTAAATTGTTTTATTCATACGCCAACCTTTACACAACGATTCTGTACGTTCGTGTGACAATCTGTTTATTTGTGAACAGATACCAATGCAAAAATAGTAAGACATACAGGGTCTGTGCAGAAAGTAGTGAAACTGGCCGTCGCGCTGCACTCCAGTAGCAAGCAACGCGCTTCCTGACAAGGGAAATTGTAGTTGGAAGTTTAAGCTAAACAACGTATTGAATCAGTCGTGTCCGAGCTCTGATGCAGTAAGGATCACGCTTGGCGCAAAAGCTGTTTTTGACTTTTTGTCACGACAGAAAATGTAAAAAATTGAGCATTCGCATTAAAGTTTGCTTTCACCTGGGCAAAAATGCTTCCGAGACCCTTGCCTTGATCAAGAAGGCTTCCAAAGAAACGCCCGGTGAAGGTTCTAGGTTTTTCGGTGCTTCAGTAAGTTCAAGAACGATCGGAAGATCATTGAAAACATGGAGCGTTCTTGACGATGTCCAACGAGTGGTTTGGACACAAATGTGGCCAAAGTGAAACATTTTGTGAACTGTGACCGTCGTTTGAGTAAGGTTAATTGTCGAAGACCTCAACATTTGCAAAACAACGGTTCACAAAATTATTTCTGAAAATCTGCCATTACAAAAACTTAAAAACAGCTTTTGCACCACACGTGATCCTCAC
This sequence comes from Thermobia domestica, assembly GCF_964235325.1. Classification (NCBI taxonomy): domain Eukaryota; kingdom Metazoa; phylum Arthropoda; class Insecta; order Zygentoma; family Lepismatidae; genus Thermobia; species Thermobia domestica. The sequence continues at coordinate 199,061,259 of NC_137467.1, forward strand.
TGCATTAGAGCTCGGACGCGACTGTTAGATGCATTGCTTAGCTTAGAACCTCCATTACAAATTCCCTTGCTGGGAAGCGCGCTGCTTGCTACTGGAGCGCTGCGCAACTGTCAGTCTCATTACTTTCTGGTCAGATCCTGTAGGAAAGTCTAATTTTTATGAATTCAGCGCAGGAAGAATATTTTGATTTTAACCATTATCTCTCTAATGAAATTAAAAGTGTTCGTTGTGGCAGTTCAAAGCAATAACAAGATTTTTTCTGGTGTGGATTCCGTCATAAAAAATGTTTCATATTAGCCAATATTTTTCTATTAAAACAAACAGTAATAAGTATGATTAGATCTGCTTTCAATATTGGAACATCATAGATCATAAATAACAAATCATAAGAGAAATATTTTTTCTGATATGAATTCAGAACCCAGTAATACGTTCCAACCAAGTCTTTATCCCTGTGTTGAAGCCAAAAATGATGGATTTGCCTACATGTAATTCCAATATTGAATTTCCATAGACTATATTTGTTTTCCTAATACTCAAGTTTTGAGATGTGGTCAATTTATCCTAAATGAAGTTTCTAAATCTTTACTCTTAAAATTTGGCTAATCTGTACTAATTGAAGTAGTATAACTAACTAACTTTGTGATTTAAGATACTACGAAGTTCAGCACCGGAGAAACACAAGTAGGTCATCATCAGACCCTATTTTTAACAAATTAATCCAGTTAGAATCATTGTTACGCTATTTTATAATATTCTTTAATTTACTCAAAGATTTCTTGGCTTACTATTAAAAGGTTTTCGACAAGTTTCCCACTAATACTGTGGAGTATACACCCATTAGTATATTCGATGCGACAGATGTGTCCTAGATTTCTTGATTTATTGTTCATATGATTATAAACAGCAAGGTATATCGAGAAATGCTTCTATGATAAGGATTAAGCGTCCCAAGAACACGTTTTATATCCACCTCAGTCCTTTATTGAAACTTTAACTTACACATTTCACTACTTCTACTTTCAACGAACTTAAAAAGTTTGTTACTGAATTTGCTATGTCTATGTCTGTCTATCTGTCTGCTTCTCGCGATATTTCTTTTCAATTTTGAGTTTTCCATTCGATAGAGCATCAAAAACTATCCAAGAGAGTGATGGAACTTTTTCGCATCACTCTTACCGTTCCCGAGATATTGAAAAAATGGCCGATTTCCGGAGATTTAAGGAGCCATATCTTAAGAACCATAAAATGTAGAGAGATGATATTGTTGTTGACCAATAGCTAAGAGAATGGTGAATATTTTGGTACTAAATAGTAATCGGTAGGTGCAGTCCAACTGGCCACCAGTTAATATCCATACTAAAATGTTTACCATCCTCTTAGGTATTGATTAACACCAATATCACCTCTTTATGACTTGCCGTTTCCGAGATATTGGCCAAAAATAGTTCCGATTTCGGGAGATTTAAGAAGCCATATCTCGGGAACCGTAAGTCATAAAGAGATCATATTGATGTTGATCTGTACCTAAGAGGATGGTGAACATTCTGGTATTAAAGAGTAGCCGGTGACCACTGTACTCCAGATATTGGCCAAAAAAGTTCGAATTTCGGGATAAATAAGGAGACATATCTCGTGAACCGTAAGTCATAGAGAGATTATATTTTGCGAATTATTGCGAGAAGCAGAAGGAGGTCCAAATAAAAAGATTTACTTTTACATGTAGGAACTATCACAGTTGTCCTTCCCGGTCCATCTCTCCTTTCTCTTTTTGTTTGTTCTAGCAATGTTCTTGAAGTTTTCTCAACAGGTTAATTTTGAATCGCCCTTGTGTATAAACAATAAGATATAGGAGAAACGTTTTTCTAATTTGGATTCAGTCTCAAGAACACATTCTATCTTCAATCTTCTCATTCTATTGAAATTATAGTAATAGTTTTCACTACTTCCAATTTCAATATTAGATATCCAAAAAATATATTATAAGTTATAGCAAGAAACACGTTTCCTATTTTCATTCAGAACCACTGGCGTAAATCCCGGAGGATGAGGGGCACATGTCCCCCAATCTTGGACCAGGGGACTGTCTCCCAATAATCCGAATTGATTTTATTATTATTATTATTATTATTATTATTATTATTATTATTATTATTATTATTATTATTATTATTATTTTTGGGGAGAAATGTGATCATTTGTGCCCGACTGCCACAAAGAAAAGTGACATGAAATTGATGTTCCTTGCTGTAGAATATAGAACAGGCTTACCCCAGAAATCAGATTCAACAACCGTAATATGAATCTCATCTTCACTCCCCCCCCCCAGAATAATTCTCAAATTTGCCCGCCTCCCAATGTTGAAGACAACTCTGCTCCTCTGATCATCCATAGCATTGTTTTTCTACTTCATAAATATTTTGAACATCGCTTATTAAAACATTATGGGAACGGTCTTACCAATCCTTCCAACATTTCGCAGATTTTCAGGACTATAGTATATCTAACACTTCCGGTATGAATATTACATGGTATTATTTGGAAGTGAAATATAGCTTCGTAATATACAACAGAACGTAAGATATTTTAATATAATTTTCTTTCGCTTCACTAAAAACACCCGAATGTAACGTCACCTGATTTCTAACATCGATTCATTTTTCGATGAGGTCATTCCATATATTTTTTTCTAATACCAAATTATCTTATCCACATATGGAAGGTCTTTTAGAATGCCTAAGTCACCCAACTGTCTGTCTGTTCAAAGACCACCATGGCCTACGGAGATTTATTCTTCATTACCTGCTTCCGATGCTGCTATGGGATACACAGTGTACACGTTTAAAACCTATTCCGGATGCTGCTATAAGCTACGGACCCCGTCTGAGGTCGCTGTAGGCTAAGATAAACTTATTTTCTGCCTGAGGCAACATTGTATGCCAAAGGAAACTATTCCTAGCCTACACTGAAAACATTTGTTTAGAGTGGTTAAAGACTTATAGAATATTTGTACAGAAATTATGTAAGATATTTTATAATAAAAGCGTGAAGGGTTAAAAAGATCCCCATGTACATCATTTGGCTCTACCTAAAGAATATTACAATACTTTTGTTCGTTGAGAATCAATACAGAAACCCAAAACTAGTTTATTTCATCCACTTGCAGCTTTAATAGACCTATATTGTCATAGAAATAGTATATTCGTGAGAGTGGAACTCCAATTTAAAAAAACATTTCTTGCTAGCTTCTTACAATTTTACCATGTTACAATTAATATTGAAACCAAGAATGGTAAATTTTTAACACATGTATTTGGAATAGAGAGATAAGGACAGGTATGCTGAATTCATATCGAAAAACTATTTCCCGCTATTTTCTCTGTTCTTACTTTGACACCTATCACCACATGTTCTAGAATACTTTCAAGCTCTCATGCTTATAATGTTGGAAGTTAAAAATGAGATTTATAGCGTAATTTCACTGGCAAATCCACCTTTAACGTTATATTGGCTACTGTCAAAAACTCTTTTAAACTACCAAATTCCTACGGTGATATTTTTTTTTATAAAATTAAAATCTAATTTTAAAGCTATCAAGTTTCTTTGTGGAGATAATGCAAATCGCCAACAAATTATTCTGCTAAATTCTATATAATAAAAGGCGTCTTTTGTGGACAACAGCTATCTCTAGTCTCAATTTATGTTGTATTTATAGGAAAGACTCATTTACATGCCACCGTAGAAATGCATTAAATGGAGATACTAATTCCTTATTCAATTGCGGTTTTGAGCTATTTGACCAATATAGGTGAAGCCCTGATGGGTAATAGGGAGATGAAATTCACCACAGAATATTTTTTTTAAAAAAATAGCTTACCATATTATTAAAAAAGAAGAATTAAAAAAAAGCCACAGACACGTGTTTGAACTTCCTTTTGATATTAACATATTATTGAGTATCGTCTCTCACATACATTCTAAACTCACATTATATTTGTAGTGTGTTTTTTGGAGGAAAATGAAAATAGTAATACATTAAACATGTGTTTATGTTGTATTCAACGAATTGTCTGATAGTAAAAGTAACTTGTGATGTGGAATTTGAAAGACAACAGTTATTTTTTTTCAAACAGAAATCTTTAAACATGAGCGAAATTTACTCGTTTGACACCAGCTTAACAAAATGTGTTATTTATACGTTCTTCTTTAATCTGATATATAACAATAAAAGCGATGTATGTGCATCGCATCACGGAAAAATTAGTAAAAAAAGTTTAGTATTAAGTTTGAATATAGTTATCATCTACCTAGAAATGGATTGTTATCATGTAAATTTGATTGAATTGTGTATCCTAATGAGAGGATATGAAGGGATCGAAAATTATGCAAAAATTGAGTCTCTGACACATCAGTGTTGCATAAAGGTAATTGAAGCAGAACTTTTCATATGGGTAATCCCGGAGGTAATTAAGATCTACCCACCTTCTTAACATTTTCATTTGTTTCTTTTTATTTGTTTTAGATGTAATAAAAACCAGATGAAATGTGAGTTTACTGAATCGTAGATATAATCCCTGTTATTGTCTTTACTATGCAAAATGTAAAGTAAATAGTCAGTCTGTCCCAGCAGAATAAAAATTATTATTAACAACGAACGACAAGGTTTCTCGGCTTCGTAGTGGTAACATGGTTAACATACACGTATTTGACGTCGAAGACCCGGGTTGCATTCCAAGCAGGAGCTGGTGTGATTTCGATTCGACATTAAGCGGTAGGTCCACGTCTCATATAGACTCGCTACTCAACAGAACGCTAAACTCTAATACAATCTAACATAGTTTCTAGCACTATAAAAATTCTTTGTCTTCATTTTTTGTCGAAAAGTATGCATGAAAGCCGATCATTTACTTCAATACAGTCAGCTATATTGATTGGTAAAATATCTCTTCTTTGGACGTTCCTTCAATTTATAGTTGTAGAATATACAGCGTTGGTTCTTGTGCGAATGCCAAAGGTAAGTTATAAAATGTAACGTCCACGATACCTGAAAAAATTAAATGAAATCCCCCACGTTATGCCGGTTAGACTAAAGGAGACGGTGATGATGAGAAATGAGTGAAATGGTGGAATGAAGAAAGTGGGAGCAAACGAGAGAACCCCGAGAAAACCCACGAGCACGATGTTTGCCCACACGATACCTGAAATTACATATTATACTATTTGTAATTTAACTACTGCTACTACAACTACTACTGTAATTTAACTGCTGCTACTACAACTACTACTGTAATTTAACTACTGCTACTACAACTACTACTGTAATTTAACTGCTGCTACTACAACTACTACTGTAATTTAACTGCTGCTACTACAACTACTACTGTAATTTAACTGCTGCTACTACAACTACTACTGTAATTTAACTGCTGCTACTACAACTACTACTGTAATTTAACTGCTGCTACTACAACTACTACTGTAATTTAACTACTGCTACTACAACTACTACTGTAATTTAACTGCTGCTACTACAACTACTACTCCTAATAGTATTACTACTATTAATAATAATAATATTTTCAATATAACTAACTGTATTCTTCTTTTGTTCTCCTATCCATATACGAACAAACATAAACAGTGATGGCTTCAGTCATTAGTCGGGGAGAAAATTCCCCATTAAAATACGAATTTTCCAATGGGTCATATCTCTAATTATGCTTAAAACTACTATAAAACCCCTGCGTTTTGAAATTCCCTCTAAAGAAGTATTATGAAATCATCTCTAATCATAAATATATCTAGTAGAGTTGATTTTAGTTTAGCGTCCCTTTCAGCAACGAGGCCATATGAAACGTGGACCTATTGATTAACATGGAATTCGAACCACATGAGCTGCCACCGGGAATCGAGCCCGGGTCTCCCACGCCAAAGATGCGTACGCTAACCGTTTAGCAACGAGGGAGCTCATATAAATATATCTAGTAATGTTGCTATTATCTCAGTAGTGAACATCGTATACTGTAGGTAACTTCTGCACCGCAAGAAAGTGTAGGCATGAAGCAGTAAAATGTACAGTATTGATTTTTACAACTGTTTTTTAACATTTAAAAAAGACTAGTGTCAATTACCTGCTTCGCTTCGTTAAAGTAAGAAAATTAGTAATATGTCCCGTTTATCAGTCAGTTTGTGGTATTACTGAAGCGCTCTCTGATATCGGTCATTTTCGATTATTTTTATATAACTCCCCTCCCCAAGTTGCGGGGCTGAATTTGGATTTAAAAGGTATCAGAAGTGTCACGGTTCATCTCAGTGACCAGTGACCGAAAACTATGGACTCGGCATCATTTTCAATGATTTTATGTATCCCTTACCTCCCCCTTCCCCACATTGCTGGGCACGGCATCAAAAGTAACACTGTTCATATCAGTGATCTGGAAAACTATGGATTGGGCAATAATATTGGTCATTTTCGATCATTTTAAATACCTTCCCGTCCCCCTCCCCAAATTTCTGCCGTCAAAGTGAATAGATAAAAACACTTCCAAGCTAGAACCTAATCGACGTTGAAAATTTGATGGGGATCGGTAGGGTGGTTCAGGAGATTAAGAGTCACAAACATAGTCACTTTTAATTTTATAATATAGATTCTCTCTGAAATGTGATTCACATATACAGTATGCTTATGCAGTATATGTATCACAAACACTCCAGATACTTTAGGCAATCAGATAAAGTAAAAAACAAACAGACCATTTATTATGTAAATCACTAAAACAGTTAATGTTCCCATGTATTTAAGCATATCATGCAAGATTTATGACTTTTTTCTGGCAACTTCAGTGACTGCATTTGATTCTCTTGTGCTCTGAATGCTCCATATGTCTTTTCGAAGGGAAATAATAATTAATCTTATGTGCTACTTCTATGTGCTAATCTACAGTACATGAATAAGTGACACCTAGTTCTAGTAGAAAACAAAATATTAATTACAAGCACAGAAGACCCCGGACGTCCTTGTCTAATGTGAACGAAGGGCACTTTGGACAACAAAGTACTGGAAAAATCGGAGGTTTATATTGTTGCTCCATCTATATTATTAAATACTTTCTATTTATTGTTGGGCACGGTGGGTTTCTCATTATTCTCGTTTGCTGCTATTCTCTCATTTCTTCAATTCTTCCATCATCATTCACTTGCTTTAATCTTCGTCCTCCTTTTCCTAACACGACACAATCGTGATACGTTAAACTGAAAGATTTCATTTATACTCTCTTTATTCCAAAATACGCTAATTCATTCATATTTTCTGACTTCTTACTACAAGCCAGTACTATGTAAATGTATGTTATGTACTTAATGTAATTCCTTTCAAAAATGTTACAGAAAAAGGAAGGGCAAGAATAAAAATAGTGTACACATTTTAAGATAAATATTAGACAATATAACAGGAAACAAAATGATTTGCTGTACAAGTATCCAATTTTAAAATAAACAAAACATTAACGTCATACTTAGAAGTAATTCTAGTACACATGGTGGGCCAAAAGTCAGTGACAGTCCTGTAACAGAAAAGTCTGTTGGGCGAGAGGTCAACATTGGCCATAGATGATGATTCGGGGTGGGGGAGAATAAAACATTCACTTGACAACCGTCGTCTTGAAGTCCACCATGTTGAATATTATTTTAATTTCTTTTTTTAAAAAAAACTGGAAGGTAGGCATGCAACACATGCCTTGAGACTGTTTATTTATCAGGAATGCAATGCTGCTGTCCATTTTGTCATATCAGTAACCGTTGATGAATTATTGTCAGTTTTATCTTTACAGATTCCAGTGACTGAACAATGGTGCTGACGATCCACAAACATACTGAGATCATCCTGATATGCAGAGATCGCAACTCGTTTGAGGTGACTGTAGGGTTTAATGCGCTACACACCGAAAGGGATCCCATATTCCACAATGTTGTGGCCAAATTGATCAGCAGATTCCAGGAGATGGGTTCTGTGGATGACAGACATCATAGTGATCGGCGGAAAACGTTGGCTACGTTGGAAGGTTTTAATGAACGATACTAGGACACCGACTGCGGTTTCGTCATCTGTAGTCGTTGACAAATGATTACACAAATATGAAAAGATATATTTACAAAAGAGTTATAGAAGAGTTAAACCGTACAGTTTTTAGTCTTAAATCCTTCGTTTCCTGCAATTTAACGTCCTACGATTATGTCGCTTAGGTTAAGGGAAAAGAATGAATAGGGCAATGTTGTGAATAATGGTGGAACAACTTGTGGATTAAGAATGTGGGGGAAAACTCATGGGTACAATGTTCTCTACCACACACTTACTTGGTCGGGTATCGAATCAGGGAACCCACGCACCAAAGGTAAGCACTCTACCACTGAGCCACCGTAACCTCCCCCAGTTCTTAGTTTTTTTAAAAAAAAAATCCTTGATAGATGACTTCGATTCCTTCACAGTCGCGATTTTATGATGATGTTACAAGTCAAGCAAATTATTTTTGAAAAAATCATGACGGACTTTTTTCAACTAGGCTGGATAGTCGCGACCCGGACAGTTGGGGTCTACTGTATTATTGACAACGAACGATACGCTTTTGATAGAAACTACTAATACGATAGAAACTCTACCCTGAGGCAAGCCATTTTGTTCAGCGGGTTGTCATCTATCTTCTTTTAATTGTATCTTATGAGAAAGAAATAGATAGGAAATAGGACTTTGTTATAGTATATACTAACCATTCAATAGAACACCAATTATCTCTTGAGAATAGAGCATTTTATCTTTTGAAATAGTATCTTTTTTTCAGTATCTTTTCATCCTCATGGTTTCATTATTTTGAAACGGTTATTGAAAGTATGTGGTAATTGAAGGTGCTCAAATGCATGGAACACTGGAATTGATTAGATGTAAATGGGAGACCGGGAAAATCAGGAACCTTCCATGGACACGGTCATGAGCGTGTGGTCACAAACAGCAGCTTTTGTGCTAACGATCACTAGCTGCGGATATTTGGAAGATAAAAATCTACATTTTCTTTTTGTAAAGCTAAAGCTGCAGCTGTATTGTTAATAAACCAAAATACAGCGTATGTAGGATATTTTGGTAGATTAGTAAATAATAATAAATTCAAGAAGGTAAATTAAAAGAAGAAAGATTTTTAAAAAAATAACCTTTTGTATCCGCATTACATACAGAAATCTGTTCTTTCCTTTATCACAGGTTTTGTCTTCTGAATAAGCATTAGATAGATTACCATGATCCGTCCATTAAGCATTAACATTTTAATCTCCAAAGGTAATTTTTGAGATAATACGGAACAAGCACAAACAACAGGGTGACACGTAATTATGTATATGATATTTTAAAGACTGCAGGAAAGAAACTATCAACATAGCTTGAACATAAGATTGAACATAAACACCATATACCTTTACATAACAGAAATGAATTGATTTCTATTAAAAGAGCGTATGTGCAGTAAACACAATTTTCGGGAAATGACAAAAAACTGTTTTTTCTCACGATTCGGTTCGGTTGATGGAAAAAACAAAAATATGTGTAAATATACATGATTACTGGTTGTTTATTAGCTATATACGTAGGATGTAACTGTGAATTATGGTTTAATCTACACAAAAATATTAAACTTTGGACACATACGCCCTTTTAACAGAAAACATGATAACATAAAACGTGAAACCAGAATTTATCTGAAATACATGTAAAATTTTAGACACTGTTACATTGGTAGTATATTAATGAACGATAGAAATACTAATAATAGTAAATAGTAATATTGAAAGCAAACATTTTTCTCACAAAAATTCCTTTTAAAAAAAATCTCTGTCAGGATAAGTTCTGAATTCACACTTGTCGTCACTGTTGCCTTACTCCGACTTGTAAAGTACTTTGAATCCATATCGGGAAATACTGAAGTTAATGCTGGAATATACCTTGGCCACCTACATGCTAAATAAAACTCCTGCAAACCTCAATATTGTGCCAGAATAAAAGGTGAAATTTTCTCACGGTATCTTTTACTGGATCTAAAACTGTGGCTACAAAGTTGAGACTGATCTTCACCTGGTGCAACACCAAAGCAGGCAATTATAAGTTTATAGTGAATTTTATTTATGTTGTGTGGCAAGACATAATTGGGAATGCAAGGAAGTAGCATTGCATAAGAAAATATTATTTTAATTGTAGGATTTGTATTTTTAACCCAAGCGAGATTTCTTTAAGTTTTATTCCCCAAATTCCTGAGTGTTTATCCAGATTCCAGTACAGCTGATAGACCGACCAACAAGGCATATTAATAGGTTATAATATCATAATAATTATATGGCCACTCCATAGATCCACGTGAACCGATCCAGAGGTTCGAAAATGTTTCAGCCACTCTCGCACTGTCTAGCATACACTAATACTTCTAAGTCCAGTGACCGTTATCCCCATTTTCAGGCTACACAGTGTTGCCATATCGAAACTTTTTGTCCAGAATTACAAATAGTGCAGTCAGTTAAACTTTATATAATTATGGTCCACTCTGTACAGTATATAATAATGCTTCTGATTAATTCTTTTGCCGAAGAATGACTTATCATGTCAAGCGTAAAAGAGGCCATGCATGGATGCATTTCTAATTAGGGTTTTTATACCAATTTGAGTACATGAAATCCAATCAAACTTATTAAACATACTCATCCATGGATCCACGACTAATTATAATAATAATAATAATAATAATAATAATAATAATAATAATAATAATAATAATAATAATAATAATAATAATAATAATAATAATAATAAAGCTCTCAAAGTTGGAGAGTAAGTTTCCTTACGTGCCAGATATCGGGGCACGTAAGGAAATTTAGTGATCGAGAAAACTGGAGCGCTACTCAAAGAAATAAACAGTGAAGTTTGGTCTAAAAATCCAGCATTAATGCCAGGGGCAGCCAATGCATTGATTACACACCACTCCAAATACACCAGTATCATAAGCCAGTTGATATTCTTTGGTCTTCTAATTTCTGTTGCTTCAGTAGTTTAGATACATTCAGAATGATTATAAAAATATGGTGAAATTTAATGTGCAAGGAAACGAGAAAACCAGCAAACACAATATTCTACCCTCAAGCACAGCAACCACGTTTTTACTACGAACATGTGTTTTTACGTTTATACACAAAGCCCAATAGCAGACAACGGAATGAGACCAGCAGGAAGACACGAAGAGGATTCCTAAAAATTACGAAAACGGCCGACCTCCCTCATGGGTCCTCCCCCCAAGAAGACGTCTATAAAAGAAGGCGACGAGACGAGGAAACTGTCAGTTCATCGCTGATTACTTACCTATTAACACCTTCTTCTGATACTTCCTATGAAACCATCTCCTAAGGCTGCTATGAGCGAAGGAGATATGCTTTAATCATCTACTGCTGGAACTGCCATGAGCGAAGAAGATATCCTTTAATCATCTACTGCTGGAATTGCCATGAGCTAAGGAGTGCTGTCGATACCTGTTTAAGAGCACTGTGGATTTAAATGCAATCTAATGCCACTTAGTGTACCCAAGAAATTTGTTTTACACTGAAAACATTTAGAGATTTATAGAACTTTGTAAACCGTTATAAGACTTTATTTTAGTGATAAAATGTGATGGGTTTAATTCATGAGTTCGTTATTTAAGACTCTATCAAACAGAATTGCAATATTGTTCACCTTAAAGTGACATGGCTGGAATCAAACCAGAAACCTCTCATACTCTCGTATTCTACTGCTGATATATGGTGCCACCACAGAAAGATATTACTTATTATAATGTACTCGTAAAGAACTTACGGTACGAACATTTTGGTGAATAGATTTCTGAAATCCGTGTTTGAGAAAAGAGAACACACAACATGTCAGATGGGAGCAGAGGGCTTTTCCCTCTCTATCTCCGTCTCCCAGAGACACTGTAGCTTACGGGAATTGGACAACCATGCGCCATTTTTATAACCTCCTTTCTTTGCTACGTTTTCCTTTTACGTGTTTTTTCTTCCCTTCTCTCCACCCACCACAAGCACCATAAGGGTAGACGATCTCACACGGTGCACTCGATTGTTCCGAAATCTCTGAAGCTCACGTGATCTGCGTTCGAATACCAGCTAAACACAAGGAAACAGAGAACCCTTCTCTCTCTGTCTCTTTTATGTTTAAGGATTTGGATTGTGGATGGAGAGAGAGCTACAAATAAAGAGAATTTCAACGGACAATGGAAACAGCGCATTCACGGTACTTGTAGAAAGAAATCCTCCCAACACTCGAAAGAAGAAACACTAGAGGTAAGAGAAAAAAAAGAAAGAAATGGAGGAAAATAAAAAGAATGCTTTCAAGTATAAAACAGCGTGTCACTAACGCCCTCTTTGAAAGAAATACTCTAAATAGTGTCACGCTTATATTTTATTGTATTCAATTTTGAATTTGTTAATTTTTGTATGAGAAAATTTATTATTGGTTGGCCCACAATTATGTTTCAAAGACTGAGCTCCCTCGTGGCTAAAAGGTTAGCTTAGGCGCCTTTGGGGTGGGAGACCCGGGTTCGGTTCCCGGCGGGAGGTCATGTTGTTCGGATTCCACGTTAATCAGTAGGTCCACGTCTCATACAGCCTTGCTGTTGAAAGAGATGCTAAAATAAATCAACTTAACTCAACTGTTCCAAAGACTCCGATGAAGAAAGTGACAATTGTCTGTATACCCATTGCTCTCATACCATTTCTTACAAAAATTTTATTCTCTTCTCCATAGCATGGTGCACCAATACACCACACAAATCGATACATGCCTGGAGACGAACAGTAACGTTGACACAAGCAGCTTGACAGTCCCGTACTGGTATTCTGTGGAACTCATGTGTGATAGCTTCCCGTAGTTCGGCCAAAATGTATGTGATGTTGATACACTTTGTCCTTTAAAACATCCCATAACACGAGGAATTAGGAATTAGATTTCTGAGCTGTTGGCATCTAAGGTAGCCTGTCACGTATGTGAGGAATGACATCATTCGGGGAGCATACTGTCCAATGAAAGGGAAGCAAGGAAGCAGCCTGGGAGCATTATGCTAGATACCATCCTGTCATTCGTCTGGTGTGAATGAGGGAATCCCAGTCAAAACATCACTCAAGAGGGCTAGTCTTAAAAAGCTGCCACACTTTTTCTACCGAGTATCCTCACCGGGAATCCAACCCAGGACCACTCGAACCAAAGGCGAGAGAATAGCAACTACGTCACGTGGGGCCACCCGATAAGAAAATTGAAGAGGTTACAATTCGGAAGATCGAGCTGGCCACTCCACAAGCCCACGTCGACCGATCCAGTGGTTCGGGAATGTTTTATTCAGTCCTATCATCCTGTCTGACATACACTAACGGTTCTAAGTCCTCTGACCGTCATCCCACTTTCAGGCTACACAGTGTTACCATATCGAAACTTTTTATCCAAAATTACAAATACTATACTCAGTGAAACATCAAATTCATACCTATGGGCTACCCTGTATTTGTCTCAGTCTGTAAAATGACATAATTTGCGTAATATGTATGTATATCTTAGATCCTATTATTTCAACTTTATGTAGCAAAGTTACTCATTTACATAAAAGTGTGTGTGGGGATTTCAATATTTTCCCAAAAGTTATCTCCTTATCATATCGATAAGATTTTCATTCAATAAATGATGCGTCAAGAATTGTTTGTTGGGAAGTACAATTTAATTTCTCACACTGTGTTGCTGCAAACGACCAATTCGAACTTTTTGAAGCGAAAGCGGTTGCTCGGAACAAAGACAGAGGAATTCTCCAGCAACTTAATAATTTTGATAAAAGAATTATGGGTATGAAATCCTAAAGATTTGATCGTGCATACATATATAATATTTAAGTTGATGTTTCTTTTGATGCCTGCTGACACACACGCACACACAAAAAGAAATGAAATGAAATCTTCGAGCATAGCGTCCCACAATATGCCCGTTAGGCTAAGGGGGACGATGATTAATGCAAGTGAATGATGGAAGAATTGTTGGAATGCGAAAGCGGGAGCACAACTTGAAGACCCACTGACACAATATTGTCCACCACAAGCTTACTTGTCCGGGGATCGAACCAGCACCCCATGCACCAGAGGTTAGCACTTTACCACTGAGCCACCGTGCCCCTTCCTGCAAAAACAAATAATATATTACAGAGTTATACAAAAATACTAATTAAAATGCAGGTAAACGATTAGCATTAGAATAAAAATTCTGAGAAACAACGCTGTTAAGTGGTTATTAAACCTTTCAAGCGACAAAACTGCATACTTAATTCTAATGTTTCAAGATTAGTTTCAGTAAATGGTTGGATCCCAGCTCGTGCCAAGTGGACTTCGTAGTGTAAAAACACCGTGCGCGTGTGTTTTCTCTGGCTTCCCTATTTCCTCCCGCTTTCTTCATTTCACCATTTTATTCATTCTCATCATCATGGCTTCTTTTAATCTTCAAGGCATAACTGTGGAACGTAAAACTGAAAGAGTTAGAATTAAAGAACACGTTGGGAAGTCGACCCCTAGAGGTAAGCGCATATCCTACTAAAGTCACTGGTTTAGTTACTGCCACTCTATTGCCATTTGTAACTGTAACAAACCGATATTTTCGTAATCTGAAAATCTGAATACAAAAGGCTGCATGCGAGAAGTGAGAGTAAATTGTCGTGGGAGAAGTTAAAACTCAGCAGTTACTTCTGTACAGGGGGAGCCCACGGAGTCAACCGGATCTAAATTCCTGCAAAAGTTTCTAACTTAACATATCTTTGTGTACTTTCTCAATAAAATTATACTTCGTTAGCAGGGAAGTGATTGCTGTAGAATGAAAATTTGATCTTACACTTCATCTGTACTCTTTCTGTCATAAAATAAATCTAGTTCTATCATTTTTTGTCTGAAAATAGAGGTGGATATATTTTACAATTACTTATCATATTTTCGGGTGCAGAATAATATCACTTCAGTACTACATAGGCATAGTGGTTTCTAATGTTGGTTGTCCCGCCAAATCCTGAACTCCCCCCAACAAAACTTTCTAGATGCGCCCCTACTTCATCATATACATAAGAACATTTCCGGTCAGGAATTTCAAAGCAAGAGGAAGTATAGAAGTAGAATAGACAGATAGTAACCAAAAATCAAAGTTAAAAGTATCTCAAGTCAATTCCAGACTTAGGTCTAACAAATAATCAACTTTTAACTATTCTCCAGAAATTAGACTATATTAAAATCTACTAGTAAAAGTCTAATAAATTTAATCACCAAAGAGTTGTTTACATTATATTCCACAGGTTTAAGGAAAGAAACTGGCACACCATCATCAGTTATAAAAGTTAAGCTGAGAGCATAACGTAGATGACCAAAGGATTTGATTCCCATGTGCATCAAGAGTGCACAAGGTAGGGTTATTTCTCACCTATAACATGTCACTCTATTCCCCATCAATGCCTCTAATAGCAGAGATATAGACATACAAACTACACACTTAATTTTCAGAGTCCTTAAAAATAACTCTCTACTTTACGTTTATTGTAATTTATTTCTTAACTATAATTTTTTACTAGAAATAAATATGAGAAGAAAGCCTATAGCCCTCCTCTATTTTAATCGTAGCAGTGATAGAAATCTACTCTTTCCTGTTTTCCCATAATATCACAATAGAACAAAAACGATAAGAAATGTCGAGAAACTGTTTTCTGAACTTCAAGTCTATACCCTCTTCTCTGCCCCTTATCAGTGTAGCCAGGTACCACCACTGCTTTCAGTGTTGATCTTCGTCGAGCACAAGTGATGATAAATACGAATATTTTTATGCAATATATTTACTGTCCTAAAAAAAGACTTAATCTCACTGTTAGTCTCACTAGTTTGATTGGAAGTGGCAGAAAGTAGGTGATATTATTCAGTCTATTCTTTATTTATTTATTTATTTATTTATTTATTTTATTTATTTATTTATTTATTTTGCCTTCGCGAATTATGTCTAAGAAATTTAAGCTTAAAATATATAGAATGATAATTATGTCTGTTGTAATGTACAATTCTGAAATATAGTCGCTTACTTTGAGGGAAAACTTAGACAAATTTGAAAGTATTAAAGAATAGAATACTGAGACGAATATTCGTACCCAAGACTAAGGGGAATGGGGAATGGATGAAACTTCATAATAAGGAACTGCATAATTTATACGGCTTACTAAACATTGTTGGGATCATAAAGTCTAGGAGACTTAGGTGGGTAGGTCATGTAGCCAGAATGGAAGAAAATAGGAAAACATTTAAAATTTTAACTGGAAACTCAAACCAGGAATAGACCATTAGGAAGTCATAAGCGCAGATGGGTGGATAATATTAAGATAGATCCCGCAGAAATAGGAATACAAAGTAGGAATTTGATTCATTTAGCCTAAGGTCAAAAGTCAATGTTAAGCTTTTGTGTATGCAGCATTGAACCTGCATGTTCTAAAAGCTATGCTAATTAGTGACAAATATCTATTATTTCTGGTATCAATATGATTGCCACGCATAGATTAAAATCAGTTAGACATAGCGAAAACTTTATCTAAACGTTTTATACTTACTCTGTCTTTCTGTCCGGCATAAAAAAAGATATATCACCCTCAATCTTGGCCAAGTTTTGATTGCCAAAGTTTAGGAATCGAGATTGTTGACGGAGGCGATCCGCCTGCTTAGTCCCTAGATATAAACAGTCAAAAGTCTTTCCTAATGAATGGTCTCTAAGATGCCTGACTGAAATGCAACCCACATAACGCCCAGGTAAATTATGGTCACATAGGCGGAAGGATATATTCGTCCAGCTATTCATTTACTGAATTATAGCAAGAGCGAAGGGCTTTGCAATTCTGTATAGATTAAAAATCAAAACAAATCCTTCATGTGAGTATATTGTAACTCTGCCAGTTTCAGTATTCCAAGAATAGACGCCATCTCCGCCCTCCATTTTCTAGTAAACTCGGAAGTTGTATTGGTTTAATACTATTTCCGGTTTTAAAATTGATACCCATAAACTGGTAACAGTAATAGATAGCCAGAAATGGGTTCTTTGGAATATATTTAGTGCACGAAGAATAGGCTTAATTCTTATTTCATTCAGCTATATAGATTGAAACTTCTCAATATCTGCTGCTTTTAGTTCTAATAATTGAGTTTTACAGATCAAGAACGGTTAAAGATAGCACAAAATTGGCTTCTGATATAAGTCCAGTTTCCCAACTGCTAGTTCAGTTCTTTCACTTTTCCGCCTATTGAACTATGAACTGTGAGTTTATCTGTTCTGATAGGAATACTGTTCCCCTACAGTTGAGAAGTCTACCAACTTTCATAATGTAAAATACAGCTTATGGTATTTTCAATTTTTAAGACGTTTTCGGTTTGTAAGACTTCTTTACTTATCTAAACCCTGTTCGTCCTAGACTCAAGACGTCTAAAGAATTATTTGGTACGAGATCACAATCAATTTTGGCCAGAAGGTTGATGGTCCAAAATTAGGAACCCAGTCTGTTGATAATGATATTGAAAAACGGAAGTGATGGAAATTAAACACTTCCGGTTTCAACGTTGACCTATAACGAACAAAAACAGTAACTGATTGCGATATCAATTAAGCATTCCAAGAATATATCTCCACTTTAATCTCTCTACTAAAACCGGAAATGGTAGAAACGTTATTACTTCCGGTTTCAATGTTAATTAAGAAAATCTAACGCCATACAAACCAAAATCTATTGTGTGTTGTACACGCGTTAATGCTACTTCTTCACATTATGGTCTTTCATTAAATAACTGAAATTTGGGCTTAATTCAGCTCTACAAGTGTGAATTGGAATTTATTGAATACAAGTATGTCTTTCCAGTAGATCTATAAAACGAGGTACTTAAAATTGACTTCTGGTATTGGCACCCAGTTGGTTGTTATTTTTCTCTGCTTCAATCTTCGAAGGATAGCTGTTGTCTCTAAACAGCTTTGGGCAAATGGAGAAATTTCTCATAAACGACTTAAGATCTCAATATAACCACCCTTCGTAACATCACTACAAGGCGTAACCGCGTCTGCAGGTAAAAGGGAGAATCATTAGGTATAAACGCCGCACTTTATTGGGTAATGAAAGCGCACTTTCTCGCCACCAATCGACAGCGTGAAAAGAGACAGAGACGGAGGGGGGAGAAGGTTCACAAGGGGGGGAGCGGTCGATAACAGCTGAAATTGTTCTGCACTGCAGATTTGAATGTTGAGTGTGTGAACACCGGAGTACAGAGACACATATTGACGACGGAAATTTATGTTTGTCTCTGAGGCATGTATTAATATCTGTGTTCTTCCCTTCCCTTCCCTCTGCCACCCCTTCACTACGCCTCTTGCCAGCATCTAGAAGGATGTTTCTGCTGTGTGTTGGCTCCACTATTTCTGCACGACTGCATTCAAACCAGAAACAACATATGTTACACATCTTTTCTTTCTTTCTTTTTTTTATTATATCTTTTTAATAATAGTTTAGATCACGATACGGAATTCCTTATTTTCTTCTTTTTTTCATTTCTCATTTTATTTTCCAGTCCCTAGCATTGTGCAACTTTTAGCGTATTTTGATGATCCAATTCTGAATTGCAAAATTGTAATTACCCTATTTTAGTCACCGAGGAAATAAACTGGATATTCTGTAATATCCCACGATTATGCACTATAGAATAGAGGACTTGAGTTAACTTGATTCGGTTTTACTTTAGAAGCAAGACTATGGACTTTTAGCTTAATGTGGGATCCGAACCACGAGATGAGCTCCCGTCGGTAATCAAACCCGAGTCTTTCACTCCAAAGGCACGTACGCCAACCGCTTGGCCACGAGAGGTTTCTATAGGGTAAACAAGACGGATATTTAATAAAAGTGAATGATCGTGAAAAAAAAATGACATGTTCAGTGCACAAGGGAATCAAGTTTACTTTTGATAATTTTGAACATATTTCATCCTTAAGATATCTATCCGAAGTTCCTTTCTGAGCTTAAAAGACTCGTTAATACAGTAAATATTTCTTTTAAGGTCTAAAATAGTGTAAACTTCTCCATGTAATTTAGCGTTCCGTGTAAACTTCATGTCTACTCCTTTCACAACATTGGTAATGTGAGTTAATTCCCTTGCGCCCCGAAGGCGCTCGAGTTGGTAGAATGAGAATGTAAAAGGAAACGGGAGAACTCCGAGAATGAATACGGATATGATTTTGTCTACCAGAAACTCATGTGGCCCGCATTGAACCAAGGATCTCTTAAACTGATTTGCCACTGAACTTTAGTGCTCCCTCGTTAACCCTTGTTCTATCCGCTTATCTACGTTGGGGAAAGTGAGCCAGGCATTGCATTTGGACAAATACTCATGTATAGAAGATGATGTTAGTGTAGAATGATCATAGATCTGATTGTTTCATTTTAGGCATTGTCATACTGTTGCTTATATGCTTTGTTTGTATTCTTCTGTACTTTTCTCATTTTCACACCAATAACTATTTCACGACCTGTTACTAGCATTTCTCACACGACTCACATACTCAGAAGGTCTATGCATGTAACTACGGAAGATTTTTACTTCAATTTATTGCGTGTTCTGTAGCATGCTCCATGTTGTTTGCACACGGTTTTGCTCTTTGTAACTTGCTTACATTCGTATTGCAGTTCCTAATTCGAACCCAAATGTATAAGTTACTTTCCTTTCAGCAGCGAGGCTATATGAGATGTGGAAATACAGATTAATGTAGAACTACATGAGCTCCTGCAGGGAATCGAAACTGGGGGTCTTCCGTTTCTCTTTCCATGCACTATCAATAACCTGGTTGGAGTTGGACATACTTTAGAGTACTTAAATTTATTTTACTTAAGACTTCGAGAGAGATTTAAACATTGTGTTACAGTAAAATGTCTTAATGTAACAAGATAGTAACTAGGTACTGTCTTCCATAGAACAGTAATATACATTTCTAGCGTAGCAGACCGTAATGTGGGGCAATCCTTGAGAGTTGATTCCAAATAAATCCAACTATACTATAATGATGAGTAGTAACTTCTAGTAGCTTTTCTTCAACAACTGTGGTGGATTGGTAGTTTTATTTTGTTGCTAGATTTGAAGTTTAATTCCCCTTTCTGCACCGAGGTTATAAACATGTGCATTTACAGCTTAACACGGAATCTAAATCACATGAGTTTCCACCGGAAATTGAACCCAGATCTTCCAAACCGGAAATTTATACGCTAACCATATGATTATGACTAAGTAGGATGTGTGAACACGAGAAAATATTAACGACGTAAATTTATATCTGTCTCTGAGGCATGTACAGTCAGCAACAAAAGTTCTTTCAGTTTGATCAAATTACTTTCGTAAGTAACTTTCGAATGGAAGGACAATTTGAGTACAGTATTCGGTAAATTAAAAAAAGTGTAATTTTCTATATGTTCCAGCCTTAATACTCGGTGAAAAGATGTACAGGGAGGCTCAGAAGTAAGTATACACCCCTGCATTGATCAAGTATAACATTCTACCTTATAGGTTTCTTTGCTTCGGCTGTTCCAAGCTTAAGACGTAAGTAAAAATACATTTAGAACAAATGATAAAGAAACTAACCTTACCTAATGGATAACAATAAGAAATTATATAAAATGCAATGAGCTGATCATCAGTATGGCTGTATACCTACTTTTGGGCCACCCTGTACATTCCACCGTAATTTCCAAAATAAATTTTACCAAACGGAAAGAGCTCTTGTGGCTGACTGTACAAGTATTTCTTGTTATTCCCTTACCCCCGTCACTCCTTCACTAAACTTGGCAGCATCTAAAAGGATGTTTCTGCTGGATGTAGGCTCCAGTACTTCTCTACGCTTTTATTTCAGCTAGAAATAGTAAAAGATATATTTGTTTTCTCTTTTGATTTTAGTTTTCTTTGAGTTTCTTGCTAGTTTTAGTAAACACTGTAAACAGACACTCCATGGTCTGCAATGTTGAAGGTTCCCATGACTAAAGTTAGTAAAACAGCTACAGGTACTTCTCATTTCAATATTGTTTGAACTGTCAAATAACCCTACTCGCAGCATTACAATATATAGTTTAAAGAAAATAGCATGTACGAAAGTTATGATACGGATAGTGGGAGGACGGGGGGACCTAGCCTGCTAGTATCTTGAGTGACAAAAAAAAAATAAAACTATATTTTTTAACATATTTTTGAAAGTTTATAGTAAGCTGATGATGTGCATATCATAGTATGGGTTCTGGCTGAACCCTCCTTTCTGTGTTCTAGATACGCCACTGGATACGGAAATGTTTTAAGAAACTTAGACTGCGAATTGAATTTACATTACATTTCGTTGATTATCCTAGTAAAGCTTATTACCGGTATTAAAAGCTAACCTAATGACATTGGTAAAAAATGCTCTCGCATGGATAAATTTCTAATTACGCAATTCACTTTAAATGAAATAAAAATATACAAATCTTACGTGTAAGTAAATATAAATATCTCAAATTTGAAAATTTGAGTTAATTTTCCTTATGACCCCATGGATGGATATGATTAAAAAGAGTGATTAGTAAACTATAAAACAATGTACAATAAGAAATGAATCCATCATGAGCTCTTTCACCATTAAAATAAGTGATACTTCAAAGATCCCAATTTTGATGTCATTTTTCTTGCGCGGATATGTCTAAAAGTAGTTTCTCTGCATTTTTAACATTCTTAAGTAAGTATAAAAGCGCGACTACAAATTTGCCCATGCATTATTGGCATAAACGGTACTCCAAGGAATCCAAATTTTAAGTTATTTTTCACATGATCCCACTGAAAAATATTTTTAAAATACTTGCCATTCTCAGTTTGGTATAAGAGCGCAATCGGAAGTTTATCCATGTGTGCGCACCTTTTACCACTACCAATAACTTTAGTTCTGTAAATTGTATTTGGAACCGTAAGAAACTTAGATGTAGTTACAAGATTAATCTACTATGCAGTAGGGAAAAAGCTATTTACTAAAATATCTTACATTTCCGGTAAAGTACTGTTCTCATTATTCGAATAACTTTGTCCGAATACTATTGTATCTCGAATCAACTATACACATTTTCTCAAGCATCTTTCCTTTATTACTTCTTTGGTAAGTGATGTAAATATTGTCATGTCCCGCACATGTATCTGTTGTAGAAACAATCAGCACTTGCTTGTATTTATCAAAAACAACACTTGAGTCTTACTACAAACTACTACAATGGCAGACAACAACAAAACGTACGACCCTACTAGTCATGTGACGAAGAGAGACCTCTAGCGGCACCACCATACTGGAGTAAATATATAGCCAGGAGGACATGCATATCTGGCATCAGTCTTTGGCTGGTCAATTCCACTCTCT
Source organism: Thermobia domestica (assembly GCF_964235325.1). Taxonomy (NCBI): domain Eukaryota; kingdom Metazoa; phylum Arthropoda; class Insecta; order Zygentoma; family Lepismatidae; genus Thermobia; species Thermobia domestica. Next base: position 199,083,763 of record NC_137467.1, read on the forward strand.
CAGATTGCCTGGAGCTTTGACAAGAACCTAACCCAAAGCCTTTAGCTTGCTCGGAGCTCTAAGCCTTTTTTCCTGTCCACTTTGTTTGTTCGAAACTCTGTGGGATTCTAATCCTCAGCCACAGAGCTTGCCTGGAGCTTTGTGACTTTCCAACCTCTCTCTGCATGGGGCATTGAGGATCCTAAATCAACCCCACTTAGTTTACTCAGGGCACTGTGGGGATCCTTCCTTAGACTGTTCGGGCCTTGAGACATCTTTCTTTTACTATGTTATTAGAAGATTTTTGCATTCTGTTGATTTTTGTCATTCTGTTTATAAAACAAGGATTTTGTAATAAAACTTGATAATGAGAGAAAGACTTTCCTGAATATAAATCCCTCTCTCCTTCTCCTGCATAAAGCAAAACTTTACAACATATTTATCTCATGGTCATTATGAATTCAAACATATTCAAGTGGAAACCCTTTATGCCATTAAGGATTTTTTATATATATGTTTATATTTAGAGCATTGATTAAATGATTTTCTTCCCTTTTGAAATAGCTCAGTGGATTAGCTTCTAATGCGAAGACGAAAGAATGTTCTATGCAAACCTTCTTTCCCTCTCACGAAACTCATCAACTAAAAAAAAAAAAAAATGAGAGAAAAATTTGCAAGAGTACCATTGAAATGTGTAGTTTGATCCAGATCACAAGGTGGGAAAATATTTTTCTCCTCCTTACCTTTTAAAACCCAAAATCAACAGCCTTCCTCATTTTCTTCAGCGCTTTTTCAATAATTCTTTGTTCCACTAAAATGCAAAGAAGAATTAGAAAGAATTGAAAGAGTGCTTTTCTTTTTTGCGGGGAAAAAGTAGTTTCTTTATTTTTAAAGAAAAAGAGAACATTCTAAAAGCTTTCTATAGAAGAAAAACCTCCTTCCAAGTGAATGTATATCCGATTATATACAAAAGAAAAGTAATAGTTGTTTTTCAAAAGATTGAGAACCACTGCACAAAGATTTAAAAAAAACTGAAATAACAAATGTGGTAGGAAAAAGTGAAGGTTAATAAAAGAAGAAAAGTAAAGAAACGTGAAAATTTCGAAAATAAGCAAAGTAAAAAATAGATTTTTTCATAAAATTCCCTTGTAAATATTCATTTTACATAGAAATTTTGAATCTGGGGAGGATTAAATTATTAATCTCAGTAATTCCAAAAATATCTCTACTTTTGATAAAAAATATTGAAAAATGTTTATATATTTATAGGAGTTGTCCAGGAAATACTATGACGGATTTTTTCCCGCCAAAACATGGTGAAGGAGGAGGTGTTACTGCACTGGTTGGGTGCTAGTGGGTCTTAGCTACTAGCGCACCAATCGCCAGTCGTCTCCAAGCCTTCACGGAAAGTAGATCGAGTTTAAGGTGAACCTCTTTCAAGGTGCCTTGTCATCTCCATAATGAATCGTTTGTTAGAGCAGTGTTACGCGGTGAAGTTTTGGGAATGTTGTCATGGGTCGATTAAGTATTTTTGAATGGTGCAAATTGTTTCTGGAGGGAAGAGAGGAAGTTGAAGATTAGCAACGGTCTGGACGCCCTTCAAAGGCAAAAAGTTACGCAAACGTAGTAAAAGTGAAAAATCTTTCGGACTCTGGTGGAAGACTTTAATTGACTCAGAAAACGAGTCTCCTTTCTAGTAATCACTGGATCATGGATGCTTCGAGAAGGCGGCGAGTCACACTTCCTTTGCCGTCATGGATTTCCTGGCCAAACATGGCATCACACAGCTTCTTCAGCCACCCTACAGCCTAGATATCGCTCCTGCTGACTTCTTTCTCTTGTCTCGACTGAAAAAAGCCATAAAAGAACGGCGTCACGGCTCGATCCAGGCCGTAAAGAGAGAGCAAAAGAGCATTCCAGTTTCTGCGTTCCAGGGAGCCTTCAGTGATTGGTAGAGTCACTGGAAACGCTGTGTTGATGGAGAAGGGAAATATTTTGAATACTATTACGTCGATGTATCAAAATCGTGAATACATTTTATGAAAAAATATTCAGTTCTACTACTTTCCGGACTAACCCTATATATACGAGAGTTACACTGAAAGTTTCCCAAAAAATGATGAAACGCAAGAACATCAAAATATAGCAATATTTTATTGCTTTTCAAAGTACTCCCCTTGTACAGCAAAGCATTGTTTCATGTCATAGAACCAACCACACCTAGAAACAGTTCTACCATTCCGAAGTTGGTAATTGTGAAACGTGCCTTTTGTATGCCTTGATGGCTTCTTCTGGAGTGCAAAACCGCTTCCCATGCAACATGTTCTTGATTGTTGGGAACAGAAAGAAATCAGTGGGGGCTATGTTCTATGATAAGTTTCTTAATATGCACAATTGATAAGTTTGTAGAAACTCTATGATACCTTTCGTAATATGCACAATTTTGTAAATCTTTTATTATAACTATTGTAAAATGCACAATTTTGTAAATGTTCTATGAAAACTTTTGTAAAATGCACAATTTTGTAAATGTTTTATTATAACTTTTGTAAAATGCACAATTTTGTAAATGTTCTATGAAAACTTTTGTAAAATGCACAATTTTGTAAATGTTTTATTATAACTTTTGTAAAATGCACAATTTTGTAAATGTTCTATGAAAACTTTTGTAAAATGCACAATTTTGTAAATGTTCTATGATACCTTTCGTAAAATGTATAATTTTGTTAATGTTCTGTGATAACTTTTGTAAATATTCTATGATAACTTTTGTAAAATGCACAATTTTGTAAATGTTCTATGAAAATTTTTTGTAAAATGCACAATTTTGTAAATGTTTTATTATAACTTTTGTAAAATGCACAATTTTGTAAATGTTTTATTATAACTTTTGTAAAATGCACAATTTTGTAAATGTTTTATTATAACTTTTGTAAAATGCACAATTTTGTAAATGTTCTATGAAAACTTTTGTAAAATGAACAATTTTGTAAATGTTTTATTATAACTTTTGTAAAATGCACAATTTTGTAAATGTTCTATGAAAACTTTTGTAAAATGCACAATTTTCTAAATGTTCTATGATACCTTTCGTAAAATGTACAATTTTGTAAATGTTCTCTGATAACTTTTGTAAATATTCTATGATAACTTTTGTAAAATGCACAATTTTGTAAATGTTTTATGATACCTTTCGTAAAATGCACAATTTTGTAAATGTTTTATTATAACTTTTGTAAAATGCACAATTTTGTAAATGTTCTATGAAAACTTTTGTAAAATGCACAATTTTGTAAATGTTTTATTATAACCTTTGTAAAATGCACAATTTTGTAAATGTTCTGTGATAACTTTTGTAAATATTCTATGATAACTTTTGTAAAATGCACAATTTTGTAAATGTTTTATTATAACTTTTGTAAAATGCACAATTTTGTAAATGTTCTATAATAACTTTTGTAAAATGCACAATTTTGTAAATGTTTTATTATAATTTTTGTAAAATGCACAATTTTGTAAATGTTCTGTGATAACTTTTGTAAATATTCTATGATAACTTTCGTAAAATGCACAATTTTGTAAATGTTTTATGATACCTTTCGTAAAATGCACAATTTTGTAAATGTTTTATTATAACTTTTGTAAAATGCACAATTTTGTAAATGTTTTATTATAACTTTTGTAAAATGCACAATTTTGTAAATGTTTTATTATAACTTTTGTAAAATGCACAATTTTGTAAATGTTTTATGAAAACTTTTGTAAAATGCTCAATTTTGTAAATGTTTTATTATAACTATTGTAAAATGCACAATTTTGTAAATGTTCGATGAAAACTTTTGTAAAATGCACAATTTTGTAAATGTTTTATTATAACTTTTGTAAAATGCACAATTTTGTAAATGTTCTATGAAAACTTTTGTACAATGCACAATTTTGTAAATGTTTTATGATACCTTTTGTAAAATGAACAATTTTGTAAATGTTCTGTGATAACTTTTGTAAATATTCTATGATAACTTTTGTAAAATGCACAATTTTGTAAATCTTTTATGATACCTTTCGTAAAATGCACAATTTTGTAAATGTTTTATTATAACTTTTGTAAAATGCACAATTTTGTAAATGTTCTATGAAAACTTTTGTAAAATGCACAATTTTGTAAATGTTTTATTATAACTTTTGTAAAATGCACAATTTTGTAAATGTTCTATGATAACTTTTGTAAATATTCTATGATAACTTTTGTAAAATGCACAATTTTGTAAATGTTTTATGATACCTTTCGTAAAATGCACAATTTTGTAAATGTTTTATTATAACTTTTGTAAAATGCACAATTTTGTAAATGTTCTATGAAAACTTTTGTAAAATGCACAATTTTGCAAATGTTTTATTATAACTTTTGTAAAATGCAGAATTTTGTAAATGTTCTGTGATATCTTTTGTAAATATTCTATGATAACTTTCGTAAAATGCACAATTTTATAAATGTTTTATGATACCTTTCGTAAAATGCACAATTTTGTAAATGTTTTATTATAACTTTTGTAAAATGTACAATTTTGTAAATGTTCTGTGATAACTTTTGTAAATATTCTATGATAACTTTTGTAAAATGCACAATTTTGTAAATGTTTTATGATACCTTTCGTAAAATGCACAATTTATTAAATGTTTTATTATAACTTTTGTAAAATGCACAATTTTGTAAATGTTCTATGAAAACTTTTGTAAACTGCACAATTTTGTAAATGTTTTATTATAACTTTTGTAAAATGCACAATTTTGTAAATGTTCTATGAAAACTTTTGTAAAATGCACAATTTTGTAAATGTTCTATGATACCTTTCGTAAAATGTACAATTTTGTAAATGTTCTGTGATAACTTTTGTAAATATTCTATGATAACTTTTGTAAAATGCACAATTTTGTAAATGTTCTATGATACCTTTCGTAAAATGTATAATTTTGTAAATGTTCTCTGATAACTTTTGTAAATATTCTATGATAACTTTTGTAAAATGCACAATTTTGTAAATGTTTTATGATACCTTTTGTAAAATGCACAATTTTGTATATTATCACTGATAACTTGTAAAACGCACAATTTTGTCGATTATGGTATTTTATATATTTATTTGAAAATTTTCAAACGTTTCAATTGCTACCAGTTGAAATATGTCAATGATGAAGGAGTTGGTCACTGTTGATCAATTTTTTATATCACGTCATAAGTGCCATCTTAAAGTTTCCACACTTTGTTTCTTTGCTACAACACAAAATAATTGTGAATATCTTGAAAACGTGACAAAGCGATTTTTATGCTCTAAAAAGCATCTGAAAGAGCGTAAAATTCAATAATGAGGAAGCATGTTGTCCCCAGTTTTATAAAACATATTTTATTGAATATTTAATAAACACGCTCATATTTTTATAGGACAGTAGGTATGTTTTGTCGAACATTAGAGCCTTATTCCTATAGTTTGAGATTGAAATTTGGGAGAAAGAGGACCACTCACTTCACCAATTCTCAGCATTACTAGTATGGCAGTTATTATTGTAATCAGAAGTTCTGATATCTTCTACTGTTACAGGATTCATTAGAAAAATGAAAGCTGTCACTAGGCCTATTCATGTCTTTAGTTTAATTCTGAATTTATATTTAAAATAACCTTTGTTGCCTCCTATATTCGTTATTTCTATATGGAATTTATATTAGAACTGGAAGTGGTTGTACATAAGTAGATTTCTATTACTTCGGGTAGGGGCGTTCAGTTCACAGGCGGTTTCAGGGGTAGATGGGATCATTTAGGGGCACATAATTTTCTATCCAAAATGGTACAATCGAAACCAGAATAGTACATTTAAGGCGGGAGGTTCATTTGGGATACAGAATAGTACATTTGGAACCCAGGATGATACAAGTTGGGGAAAATTGGTAAATTTCGGGGAAAGCATTGTAAATCTCAGGGAAAGAAAATTAAAATTTAGGATTTCTGCCCAAGCTCTTAGGGAAGATAGGTACCCTTGGCATCAGGCTGCAATATAAGAATGAAGTCGAGGATAGAACGTAGTGTTGCAGTACTGAAATCATATCTAAAGAACTGCTTTTCGCTATCAGCTGAACTCAGGGACGTTAAACTCTAGTGAACTAAGCGAATAATCTACTAGTTGTACTTCACGAAGTGATCACATAGATTTCTGACTTTAGAACGACCTCTGGTATTGTCTATTGATGTATTTCATAGTGCATTATATACACGAGGAATATGTTGGTGAAGACAAACGTATGTGGGAGTTGAACCCTGGAAGTATTTTTTTTTTGTTTACATAACAATGTTAAACATTTATTCGTTATCTCTCGCTTGAGAGTTCTCTTTTACAGGAAATAGTTTCTGATTCACATGTCATTTCTGTTAGTAATGCTCTTTGACAAATTCCCTACAGAACCTGCCTCAACATAAAAAAAAAAAAAACAGAGTATCGAAAGCTTTCTCCAAATCTTAAATAAATAAGATGTCAGTCACACACACACACACATTATATATATGAATGTATGTGTATGTATGTCATTTGATGGGAAAAAATGATCGATTATTTAAGTATTTCCTCTTCCAAAGAAAACCTCTTTAGGTCGTGAAAGCCTATCTCTTTGGGATGATATAGAAGTGTCTTTATCAATCCTACATCATACTGTAACCTCCTTTGCTAGGATAAATCTTTGTTTCTGGTTTCCACAAGAAGAAGAGCTGAAAAGTTTACTCTTGTTTTTAAGATGGGAAAACATGACCTGTATACTCACAGCTGCGTAAAACAAAACATAAAAAGCAATGGATAGAAAACAGCAAGACTAGAACATAGAGAAAGATAAATCCGATGTAATATCGACGGCAGACCAAGAAAGACTCATGAATAAATCAGCAAATTCCGAGATCACTATTGAATATTTTACAGGTTGATTTATTTTTAAGAAGGCTCTGTGTAAGAAAGAGGAGCAGAACAACTGTGTACACTTAAGAGTTGCAAACTGTCAGGGATTTCTCTTCTTAGTTTGAATTCAACCTACGCGTAACTACGTAGGAAAGCAAAAATTTAGTATCTTCAGGGAAACACTGTTTCAATTACTTAAGACACAAAATAATACTATTGTATTTTAGTCTATTATTAGCCTGCCTTAATTAATTTCATGGTAATCCGGTTCTTGGTATGATTATAAAATGTTAGTGGTAACTTGATACATCATAACACTCTTCATCACGCCTTCCTCAACTATTATTTATAGTCTATTAAATAACTTAGAAACCTGAAGCGTAACATTGTGTCATGGTTTACATTTTGTGAGGTGAGTATGTACCCTGACTTAAGAGATATATTTCAAATCTTGTGGCTGACCTCTAATTTCAAGGACTGAACTAGTAATGGATCCCTCCTTATAACTGCCTATGCTTTAAATCTTCAAAGAATGTAATGAGTGAAAATCATTAAGCACGACAGAACCCAGTCTCTTATACAGGTTCTCGCAACTTCGAGTGTTACCAATAATGTCTACCTACTAGTTGAGAAAACTCCGATAGCGAGTGAGAATCTACAAGGATCTGCAGGCTGGCACCCGAGCGTTATACGAATGCAAGCTCACGTTAAACTTGGAGTTAACGTCCCAAGTTATCGAATCCCACGTTTTGATCACAGATCAACCCAAATGTGAAATTCCCTGGAGTTCCAGAGGATTTGGTAATTTAAGGTCTTGCCTACCTCAGATAGTTCAAATTCCGTGCTGAAGTTATCATTATTATTATTATTATTATTATTATTATTATTATTATTATTATTATTATTATTATTATTATTATTATTATTATTATTATTATTAAGCATTCTGCCTTTTGGTAGATCCTGCACTGAGAAAAAAATGTAGGTGGCGTACTTAAAAAGACAGACTACACGCGTAATTCCTGTAGTTTTTAGACTTAACGTACAGCAGACGTATAAATGAAAACGCATGTGTTATAATACTTTCTGTATAAGTGTTCCATCTATACGTAATTTCTGTATGAAACAATGTAGGCGGTCAGGATCTCACATACAAATGAACGTATATAACATATAGCTGACGAAGGTAACATAAGTATATGCATGTGATATACGGAAAACTGTTAGATGTCAGACATCCTGCAACTGCATGATGTAACATCTAAGGGCAGTGCCTATGTAGCATACGGATAACGTAAGCTCCGTACTGATGTCTATAGTGAGCAAGAGGATACCGTATATTTGTACAATATAGTGCTGTCCGGAGAACCGATTTTTTTTTCTGTGTGGGACTAATGACGGTTTTAATTGTCTTGTTCTTAATTTTCAGTTTGAGCCTGGAAATGTTTCTTCCATGTTTGTCGATTTTCAGCTTACTACTTAACTCCCAATATTTTCTTCTATTTTTCAAATCATCAATTGTGTTCTTCTTCTTCCCATTCCTCGATTTTCGGTTCATCTTTCCTTCTATGTCAGTATGAAGAAGACATTTTTTTTTTTTTTTTTTTTTGCAAAATGTAGCCAATCCAATTGGCATTTCTACGAAGGATGGAGGCTAGAAGTGTCCTCTTCTCTCCTATCTGTTTAAAAATATCTTCATTTATTACTCTTTCTGTCCATTCTATCTTCTCCATCTTCCTCCAACACCACATTTGGAAACTCTCTAAATATTTCTTCTCTAATTTCCGTAATGTCCAAGTCTCTGAATCATACAGTCCAATGCTCCATATATAGCACTTGACCAATTTCGTTATCTCAGTGAGAAAAAAAATTGTATGTGGCGTACGTAAAATCGTATGTTACATTAGTAAATCCTGTACTTTTTGGATTTAACGTACAGCAAACATATAACTCAAAACGCATGTTTTATAATATTCACTGTATAAATGTTCCATCTGTACGTACTTTCCGTATGAAACAATACAGGCGGTCAGGATATCACATACAAATGGATGTATATATCATATACAAGTTGACGAAGGTAACATACATATATGTATGTAATATAAGGAAGACTGTTAGATATCAGACATCCTGCAACGGCATGATGTAACATCCAAGGGCAGTGCCTATTTAGCATACAGATAACGTATGTTCCGTTCTGATTTCTATAGTAAGCAAGAGGATTCCGTATATTTGTATAATATACGCTGTCCGGAGAACGGATTTTTCTCAGTGCAGACATGTCCTTATAAGCCAGAAAATATTAATTTGCAATTTATGACAGGACACTCAAATTTCTATGTCGTACTAAAGGTGTTGGGAACAACTATTAATGCATTTTGTACAACTTTCGAAGTACTTCAAGAATTAGTTAAAAAAACACACACACAATATTTTAGCCACTTAATCTTTTTGTATAACAAAATATGCAGAACACTCAAAGTAAAGTCCATTGTGTTCCACTGTCTGAAACCATTTTTTGGTAAATTCTTTGATCCCACGCTGATACCTCGAGGCACTGCAATTTCTCCGAAAAAAGGTCTTACTTGGATTCGCTCTGCAAGTAAGATTAAAATATTCCACAACCAAATGTCCATTTCCTCCTCTTCTTCCCTCCCCCCTCCTCCACACAGACACTCTTTAGAAATTAAAACGCCTTAATACGCAAAGATCTTTTGCTAAATCTCACGTTTTGTGTTCTTAGCATATTTCAGTATCTCCACCATCAAATATAGAGGACACTTGTCTCCAACGCTCTCACTTTAGATATATATGAGAAAGTTACCCCTGTTACCGGTGTTTGAATTGTTTTCACGTTGTGTTTTACTTTTCTTGTTATTTCTTCATTTTGTCCCACTTTGTATAAGGGTATCTCCTAGACCGTTTCTTGTCGCTTGGTATCCAATCAAGAAATGCTATGTCTACCAATCATCGTATATGTCCAGGTTATTGCCATTTCGGCACCTTTACAAACATATTTGTCACTTCTGTTATGCTTTTGATCCGTACGATTTATTTCCTATCTTTGTGAACGATATCTAGCGTATTTCCCCATGCTTTCGGTGTGTAGTTTTAAGACGGTGGATGTTTTCTTTTCTTAATGTTACGTCTCCGATCTGTATATAAAAATAGTCAGGATACAATTTGAAACCTTTACGCTCTTAACACATTGCATTTGTTTTGAAGCCCTTTATCCGATATCTTCACAGAAACCTTAGAACGATTGTAGCACACCTATTAGATAGGTATCAGATAGATAGTCAGAACCATAGAGCGTGAAATAATTTTTATAAAAAGTAGAAAATTTCACTTTTTTCTTTATTTTGTTCTTTTTAATCGTCTATACTTTTGAAAAACATCTATACTTTCGGAAAAGTAATTTAAAGTTAGTTCCAGAGGGGAATAGAACTCTTTTTGTGTATTGGCTTATATTTTAAATATTTTTAAAAATTATTCGGTTTATATTCGACATATTTTAATAAATGCTATATTTTAATACTTTATAAACACACACACACACACACACACACACACACATATATATATATATATATATATATATATATATATATATATATATATATATATATATGTATATGTGTGTGTGTGTATATATATATATATATATATATATATATATATTATATATATATAAACTACGATTCCTTTGTAAATTACCAAAAATAAAAATTTCGAAATTTCAAGAGGTTTTATGTGGAACTCAAAAATCTTTCCTATGTTATTTATACGGAACATCTTCTATACCTCAAAATGTTTAGGCACTTCCAGCAGGATTAGAATGATGAAATTTGGCATGATTGTAACCTTCCGGGACTAGCCCACAGTTTCTAAGGGGTCTAAAGGAGGATGAAGAAATTTCCATGTTATTGAAATGTGCGCTTTCTTGGGATACAAAATATCATCTTTTAGTTAGTTGAAAAAGGAAAATAAACTTGACATTTGGTAGAATTATGGATTTAAAAGGTGTGAGGTCTTAAGCCAAGCAAACGCGGGGGTCTGGAAGTAAAACCTGCAGCTAGGCAAATTCAGGGAATATTAGGAGCAAATTCTCAAATGTCAGTGCTGATGGAAAAGCTTATACATAAGAGATGCGAGGCCATAAGCCGAGTAAACGCAGGAGTTTAGGGGCGGAGCCCCAAAGTTGCCAATGGCTAGTATATATATCGTCACTGCTTCCTTTACACCAATCAGCATAAGCGTGTTACGTCAAACTTAAAGATTTCATTTTTATCTTTCCAAGCTACTCTCATCCGATTTAACGGGAGTGCTTGTGCATTATAGTACGCGGGGTTTCAGATTGTATTCTCGGATGCAGAGTATTAAAAAAAAAAAAAATAGGAACGCATTCCGTGGTTCGGTCTCTATCTGAAACAATAGATGTATCCATCTCTCATACAACCCTGGCGCTGAAAAGGAAAACTAAATCAAACTAACCACTCTTTTCAAAAAAAGAACAGAATAACAAATAAACAAATTTCATCTACTAAATATGAAATTTAATAAACCATCATTCTTCGGATTTAGTGCGAGCGGTCCCAGGTTCGATTCCCGGTGGGAGCACACGGTCGAAAAAGTGTAAAAAGGTTTTTCATTCTAGTTACCCTGAATGAGGTTTTCCTGGGTTCTCGTTATTCACACCAGGCAAATGCCGGGGTGGTACCTAACTTATTGATCCCAGGCCGCTTTCTTCCTTTCCTTTCCCCGGATAGTGTGCTCTCCGAGGGACGTCATCTCTCAGACGGGCTAAATGGTCATAGATGCCGAAAGTCCAGAAATCTAAATCCTAGATCCTAAATGATTCTTCGGATTTTTTTTTTTACATTTAAGTTCTTTTGCGTCGTTTCTTTGTCTTTGTTCTTTCTTTGTTTGTTCTTCATGCCTCCTTCCTTTCTTTCTTTCTCCATTGGAAGGAAAACTTCCACTACATAATCAGAATAACCAAAAAAGGAAGAAGAAAAACAAATCATTGAATGTTGGATTTTTATCATAACCTGTATCATCCCCTCCCCAACAAGCATCACTCCTCCCTAGGGAGAGAAGAGGAAGAAATGCTAGCTCCAATCGTCGAAAAAGATTGCTATTAAACGCGATCAATCATTTAGATGAGGGAAATCTATAGAAGGAGATGCTCTAATGAAACGTAATTTTTCGACGAGAAAGCTATTCAATCGGAGCCGAGGAACACCCGTGGCCATTACAGAATCATTAAACGACATAGCTCACACTAGAAGCTACACCGTCCTCCTAATAAAGGAATTAATTTTCAGGATCTTCATAACGTAGAAGGGACATCAACTATATTTCACAACCTCCCCCTTTCCCTTCATAATACGCCTACACCAAGCTGTTTCTGTACACCTTTCCAAAGACACACGCACACACACACTTAATGAAGAAACCCTCGTATTTCCTACAGTAATTACCTACCGCTCCTGTGTCAGGTCTTTTGCAAAGTGCAAGTTGCTTCTTGTTACGTGGGCGTTTCTGGCAAAGATGAAAGACGCAAACTAGTCGCAAAATACGAAGTTACTTGCAACATGTAGGCGAAGTTAGATACTGAAAATCCTATAATGCCATTAACTGTTAACGAAAAATAATAACATACAAATATGCACTAGTTATACAGCATTCGATAGACCTCATTATCCCGAAGAAAATGGCATCAGAGATTATAACTTCTGATGCGTAGTTTTTGGTTTTCATTATGGCATTAGCAAGATTAATAAGATATACCCATGGAGATATAATTATTATTAACTCTAAGACTCTAAATTTTATTTAATTATTATACTATTGCAAGGTTGAAATACAGTAGACTCCGTATATCTGGCCTAATGTCGCGGAAAGACAGGCCGGATAACAAAAAAAGCTGTATAGGCCGGAGTTCACTGTAGTACACTTAAAAGAACATAAAGGATACCCCAAGATCAATTGAGAAACAAAGATACACTGTACAGAGAAATACTGTACAGTTATAATCACGAACAGCCGCAAGCCTACTGTATTAAGGTCCGTTACACACAGACGGAACAATGAATAAGCAACAGAACGCTGTTCTTTTCCTGTCACAACTTGTATTTTGCACACGATACGTAGAAGGAACGTAACAGACGCCTGCAATGTTGCCAATGCAACGCCTTGCCTTATTCATTTAATTATGATAAAAGAAAACTAAACCGGATAGTCGCGAGCCGAATATTCGGGAGTCTACTGTATATACGAATCAATATATGATATTGACATACATAATTATGTGGTAGAGGATAACTTGTTACTATTCTTTATGACAAAATCGATAAAAATGAATATTTTATTGCGCTAAAAAGTAAGTCATTCGTTACCAATAAGAATTCTGCTTAAATCATCTTTTTTTTCGGAAAGTACGCATAAATGAAACATACACTGTGAGGAGCGCACCCAAGAATATTTGTTGGGAGATATCCAAGCTTTGGCTAGTCCAATACTAGAAGCTACTACATCTATGGAGTATTGAATGGGTATTATTTAGCACCCGAAAGACGATAAGGAATTGTAAAGTATTCCACCTATATTGTCAAAAAAACAAAGTGATATCTAGAGGGTGCCCGGGAAATAAGGACGAATTTGAATTTCGCACCATTTTGTCATATGATGGTTGGCAGCCGTGGTTTTACCATGTTTGTTATCCTCTATCCTTCCGATTAGTAGCCTGTGTGGTGAGCATTGTTGGTTGGTGTTTATTTCGGCATGGAGCGTTTGACAATAAAGCAACGTATCCAAGTGATTAAAAGTTATTACAAAAACAAGGAAAGTCCCACGGCATCTGATCGAGATTTGCGTGTGACACTTGGACGCAATGTTGCTCCTACTGAATCATCAGTTCGGAAGTTGGTCCTGAAGTTTGAGACCACGGGGTCAGTATTAAATGTTAAGCAAACTGGAAGACCGGGCTCTGCTCGAACAGAAGAAAACATTGCTGTCGTGCATGACAGTGTGACCGTAAGCCCCATGAAATCAGTTCGCCGACGAGCTCAACAATTGAATTTATCACCAAGTTCACTGCATGAAATCCTGTCGGAAGATCTGAGAATGCATGCATACAAGATTCAACTTACACAAGAGTTGAAGCCTACAGACCATGGAAAGAGACATCGATTTGCTCAATGGGTATTGGCTCGACAAGCGGAGAACGAGAACGAGCCTGATACAATTTTCCATACATAAATGTGAGAAAATTACGTAATGTGTGCTGAGTTAGGAAGTTTCTTTGGGTCCGAACCCGGTGGACCCCCGTTGATGTGTTCTTGTACATTGTTACGTAGCAGCGCACTGTATTCTTGTCTTTCGTGTCCTAACAATGTCACACATCCACATACTTCCTAATACTGCCTTAAAAATATTTTTTATAAAGAAAATGAAATGAAATGAAATCTTTTAGTTTAACGTCCCAGGATTATACCTTTTAGGCTAAAGGAGATGATGATAAAAGCAAGTGAATGGTGATAGAAGAATTAGTGGAATGAGAAAGTGGAAGTAAATGGGAATACCACGATAAATCATAGACACGAAGTTGTTCACCATAAACTCATTTGGTCAGTGATCGAACCATGGACCCAAAGCACTAAAGATAAGCGCTCTACAACTGAGCCACCGTTCCGTCTTTTTATATATATAAATAAAAGCATTAGATTATTCTTATTTTGGCTTTTCTTTTTTACCTTTTTTCAATATTAATGGCGTATTGGAAAGTATTGTGACTTTGGCGGGAAAAGTATATGTTTTCTCTTTGCCTCGTAATAGTAAAGACTCTGCAATCACTGAAGTTGCCTTGCAGAAAAGTTAAAAGCTGCCATAAACTACATGCGTTTTCCTCTTGATGCCTGTAATCAACTTCTATCTCTGCTGATTTTCCTTTCACCACTCCATCTTCTAGTATGCCACTTCAAAGGAAATAATTCCCTCTAACGGCGTCTTTACTTTTTTTTGTTTCCTTTGCAAAAATAAACTGATTTCAATGTAACTAATCACTACCCCAGTTTTTCAACATTTTTACTCAAAACGACACAGTGACACGGTTGAAGAGGGCTTAGCTCTAGTGCATGAGGTGGTCAAATAAGTTTGTAGCGGACAACATCGTGTCCTTAGACTTCTTTTGGGGTATTCCCCACATTCTCATTCCACCAATTATCCTATGATCATTCATTTGCCTTAATCAGCCATCCCCCTTATCCTAAAAAATATAATCGTGGGACGTTAATCTGACAGATTTTCATAATTTATTCATTTGTCCTTTCCAGTGAGTTAATTTTCTTCATTCTCCTCCATATTCACATCTCGGAGAATTCTATTTGTCTTTTCTTTTTCGCAATTTGTATGTTCTAATCCATATTACGTACAACAAGATTATATAACGCAATTCTTTTTGACCTATGGAACTCCTTCCTGGCTAAGCGGTTAGCATACGCGCCTTTGGCGTGGAGACCCGGGTTCGATTCCCGGCGGGAGCTCATGTGGTTCGGATTCCATGTTAATCAGTAGGTCCACCTCTCCTATAGCCACGTCTCCTACTGAACGGGACATTAAACTCAAAATCAACTCAACTCAACTCTTTTTGATCTATGGAACCCAGAAGGAAAGATAGGCAATACCACATCTATAAAAAGTCTCCATTGACTTCTCTCCGTACCCAACAATTGGACCCAATATCTACTTTGTATTCATATTTTTACGAGATCCATACTACTATTGTCCCCTCATCTCCACCTAAGTCAAACGTTTCTCTTCCTAGTTTCTTCCAGCCTGCCTATACAACTTGCCAGGTAAGTCTCCTAGAATTTACAATTCTTAGAATATAGGTAGACATTATAAACTATGCAGTTGACCGTTATGAAGTTTCTACCATTCCTTATTCCCGTCCCTCGAATACTGACCTCAGAATTATATTTTCAAATATCTTTAATCTGATTTTCTTCCCTTATATAAGCGACCAAGTTTCTTAACTAAACTGTATAACAGGCATAATCATAGTTTTATATATTTTAAAACTTATATTCGTCGATAGAATTCGTAAAGAAGAAAAAGAACAAATTTGAAAATAATAACATTAATTCCATGCTTTCAGTCGATATTTAATTTGTTCAACTCTTTATTAAGCACCGTACAAAGTTTGTTTCTTTCTCTTACAAAGCTCATTTCTGTTATTGTAAAAATAAGTCGTTTTAAATATTGATCAAGTTCTGTAGTCAGTTTTGTTATATTAAATCCATGCTCAATATGATAATTCTCATCTCTCTCTCATAGCGTGCTCGATGGTATATGGTTAGTAATGCCTTTTCGGCGTGAAAGAACTGGGTTTGATTCCCGTTGAGAAGTTATGTGTTTCAAGTCTCATGTTAATCAGTAGGTTCACTTCTCATATAAATGGTAACGAAAGGGGAACTAAACTCAAATCCAGCATCCAACATAATCCCTCTCTTCTAAGCAAGGATTCCGCTCCTATGGTGTATTGACAGGTGTTGTTCCATAACTAGCTCGCGCTCCCTTGATGCACGTGGTACCCAAATTCGATTTCCAATGGAGACGCATTGAAAATATTACTGTAGATTGCATTCTACCTAAAATTGAAGGTTGACATCTCATTGAAGAGGGCACGATGGCTTAGTAGTATAGCGATTACCTCTGGTATGTCCCTGGGTCCCTGATTCGATTCCCGGTCAAATAAAGTTGTAATGGACAACGTCGGGCAGTACGTTTTCTCGTGTACTCCCTTTCCTTCCACATTCTTATTCCACTGAGCGTTCTATCATCACTCACTTGCATTGTTCATCCGTCTTTCTTAGCCTAAAAGGGCATAAGGTAGAACGTTAAATCGAAATATTATTATTATTATTATTATTATTATTATTATTATTATTATTATTATTATTATTATTATTATTATTATTATTATTATTATTATTGTACATCTCACTGAGCATAAGTGTTAAAAAGTAATCCTTAATAAATAATACTTATGAAACTTAGTTTTTTAATAAAGTTCCAACCATCTTTACACACGTAACCAACTGGTTTAAAATGTTGTTATCAACAGTCACAGTACAATGTACAGTAAAACATGTCTTTAAAGGAAACGAACAGAACTCACAAAACAAAAATCTGTTAAAGATAGGTTTCCTTTAACGAAGGTAGACCTACACAAATAGTACATATAATGGATATATTGAGATAAAACAACATATTGTACGTACATTAGTCAATTTAGTTTTTATTTCTACTACCATTAATACACGCAAAACTTACAATGAACATAAAAATACTGTACACACGTTAACTTAATGTTTCCAATAGTCAAGAAGGGTTTTCTATACACATCGTTCCTTAACTGTTCAACTTTCCACAGAGACTTTAGCTTGACAAACCACACTAACCATATTAGTGTTGTTCCAGCGTAAGTCAAATGTTGCAGTTCCTTTAAACTTTTGACAGAATATTTATACGTCTTTAGCCTACACTTTTCTCCCAACTCAATGCCTTATTTCTTTACTTCATGCATCTCCTCTTCTCCTTTCAGACTTTACGTATAATTCTCAAATAACGCATGTATATCCATTGTGTCTGCTTCGGTTTGCACATTACTGTTTTGTTATATATATATATATATATATATATATATATATATATATATATATATATATATATATATATAACCTTTCATAGGATGTCTTAAAACTTTCTAAATGCTGAACTCCGAAACTTGAAATTTTCAGTTAAGAAACTTATTTTGATTTCTGTTGTCTGCGTGATACTGTTTCCATTTATTGAAAGTATTTTAAGACGATTTTCACCAGTAAATTCATGGGACTGTGAAATATTTTCGTTTATCGCAAGTCTGCGTTTAATAAAGGGTGCGTATTAATAAAGACAGTACAATGTACTGGTAATGTACTGTGAAAGTGTCCCAAAACTTTGCAGTACAACCCCTATGTTGTTATGCAACCATAATCACACTAAAGAGTGTATGGTTGCCTATAATCATTCGTTGAGGCGTTTCATGGTATAACTTCAAAGATTAGCATCAGATATTAACGAAATTTATACGGAACTACGAGGAAAATATACTCTAGTAAACAAAGAACCATTAAAATCAGTGCGCATATGTCAATCTTAAGCGAAACATATCCAAATCACTATGTATATATGAAAGAGTTTATTTGGGAATCTTTTTTTTTTTTTTTTAAGTCGGTCAAGAGACCGAATTCTCTACGCTGTAATTAAGGTCCCTTCAATATATAAGTGCAAAAGTTGTATTAAAAAAATAAAACTTCGACCAAGTTTGTGCTTCTTTGTTATTTTTTGGTAGCGCAACGAGACGCAAACGAGACGCTGAGAATCAGTGAAACAATATGGCGGCACCCTTACAGGTTTGCATGTTCTTTCTTTTATTTCTGATCTCAAATGTTTTGGCATCATCCATCTTACACACAGTTACTTGAACATCAGTACATCATGAACAATATGATGGACTAATCCGATACTAAAGTTCATCTTTGCTGCAACATCACTCACCATAATACGCAAGTTTCCCCGTATCAACTCTCTCAATGTTGTTCTCTGTGCGTGCACAGACAGAGTGTCCTGGGCGTGACGAATTTTCAACGCTTGTTACACCCCGCTTGAACTTATCTGTCCACTCGTACACTTTCATTCGACTCAAGTAACTTTCACCATATTGTATTGAAATCCGACGGTGAATTTCGATTGGTTTAAACCCTGACAGAAATCTAATGACACTCCGCTGCTTCACGTTGGTGCAAACTTCCAAGAGTGTCACCATTTTATTTCACTGATCCCAGCATCTCGTTTGCGAGATAGGCCCATCTGATAATAGTTTTAGAACACCACCAAAAAATAACAAAGAAGCACAAGCTTTGTCAAAGTTTTGTATTCTTTATACAACTTTTCCGAATATTTTTTGAAAGGTCCTTGTACTTTGGATACCGGTACGCTTCTGATATACCTAGCACAGTGGTAGTCCTGGATGCATTGCTCTAACTAGCCACCACCTACAATTTGCTAATCTTGAAAGTTGGAGATGTCTTTTATTTTATAGCACCAGCACCTGGCCTGCAGTACACATGAAACTGTGTCACAACGCCTCACGTATCGCTATGTCACGCAGCACAACATTAGCACATGTCAATCGCAGTTCATGAAGTGCAGCTAGGAGTTACTAAATGCACGCTCCAGCACCAATCTGTTTCTATTTCCAGCGGGAACACAATGGCGTGAGGTCCCCCGACCAAGCAAGTTTGTGGTAGACAACATCGTGTTAGTTGGTTTCCTCTGTGTACTGCCGTTTCCTCCCACATTTCATTCCACCAATTCTTACATCATAATTCACTTTGTTAGTCATCGTCAAAGGAAATAACGTGCGATGTTAAACTAAAATATTTCATTTGTTTTCATTTCTGTCGTTTTGATAACTACCTATATAATGTCTATGCTTGAAATTAGTACACGTAAGTTTAATTTAGGTTAAGAGTATAGAGTTCTTAAGAAGAGAAATTTCTCTTGTAGAAGTGAGTTACTAAGATTCCGTAATAACAGTACCTGAGACTTTATAATGTATGTAAGTAAGTACGTTCGTTATATGATAGTCTTGAGAAAACCGAGGGAAGAAGTGCGTACATAAACAATCTGCTAAAGATGTTAAGTACATTTGAAGTAATCGCTCCTAGAATGCGTAAGCTTCTTAAGATAACCATCTTAAGTAAGGAATGATGGACCAAGCAGTCTTTCCTTCTAGTCCTTCACGCAGCATCGAAATGCTTGCTTCTCTTGCCAAGGAGATGGTGGTTACGAGAGGGGAGTAAAGGGAAATTCTGCAGCCTTCTTCCAGTATCAAGCAGAGTACTTTAAAACCTCTTCGTCTTTCCTTAGTTGCCGCAAGGGTACGTTTCAAGAGTAGAAGGTCCCAACCCACCCATGCTTCAGATCCTCCCCCTCCAAAGAGTTTTCTCTTAATGACCGTTCCCGAACCGTAAAGTAACGTGAAACAGAGTGCAAGAATCTTGTGGGTCACATCTTAAGATTGTGTGACTAAGGAAGGGAGTTTCTTTTTAGCTATGCTCCAGAAACTTCTTATACTGCACTCGAATATTTCAGGAGGCTGCGTATACAGCACTTGAGGAGGAATTTGTGCTTTCTTCGTGAATTGTTTCTTCCTTGATTTCTATTGTTTTTTGGTTAGCTTGTTCGTTTGTTTGTTAAAATCCTATTTTCTAGAGGAAGTTATTGTACTTAAGTTCTTTCCGAGAAACATAAAAACCAATGCTTGAAGAGTCTCCAAGCAACTATTTCCGAAATGATTTTTTTTTTTTTTTATTAGCATTCTGCTAGTGACCATAGTTTGTCGCAAACTTACAATGGATGAGTGGCAAGAAAATACTGTCGCTACATAACAATCCGACTTAACACTAAGAATGGAATCAAGACGGCCGATACATTTCATGAGTCCAGACTCTTGCTAAATCTGTTTTCTTATGAAACTACCCAATTTTTTGCTATATTCTTCACATTATCCATGAATTAAACTTTACTTTTGAGTTTCTAGTTTCGTGTACCATGATTATGCATCGAGGTTAAGAAAGACGACTGATGATATGGATAATATTGGAATAATAAAAGTGGGAGGAAACAGAAGAATCTTTAGAAAACGCACGCTCTATCTTTTCAAAAAGGTATTTACAAAGTCGCTCAATCCATATTTTTTAAAACATCTAGCTTTATTGAATACTTCCAGAATACCCGTTTAAGCACGGAAAATATACGTTTTATTTTGTAGACAAAATGCTGAATTTGGATTTAAAAGACATCGGAAGTGTCACTATTCGTCTCAGCGATTCTAGAAACTGTGGATTCGGCACTAATATCGATTATTTTCGATTATTATTAAATATCTTGCCCTCCCGCTCCCCGAAGTTGTACGGTCAAAGTGAAATTATAAAAACCATGCCAGGTCCGAACTTCATCTAGGTTGAAAATTTGATCGAGATCGGTTGGGTGGTTCAAGAGTTATTAAGTCACAGACACGGTCACTTTCATTTTTATTTATATCTATATCTATCTATCTATCTATCTATCTATCTATCTATCTATCTATCTATATATATATATATATATATATATATATATATATATATATATAGATAGATAGATAGATAGATAGATAGATAGATAGATAGATAGATAATCTCTAGAAAAGTTATGATTATTTTTCCCTATCGGGAATTTCAAGTTTGAAAAAAATCAGAATTAACTAAAGAAACTTTTAAAGAAATCTTTCCCGAGTCCCTCTTCCATCCCCAAGGCCCGGCCTTAATGTCGTTTAACCCCTTCAGTGTGGGTGGCGTATATATACGCTTTCATTTTGCTTTGGCTATTTTGTATTGCGTATGGCGAATATACTTGCCTATAATATGAGTAATGTTATCCCGACAATATTTAGCTAGTTTGCGCTCAGCTGGTTTCAATTGTTGCTTAATTAAAAGAAGAAGAGGAAAAGAAATAAATTAAAATAGAGTTTGGGCTTCGTCAAATACAGTTTTCATTCTTTGTTTTGTTTGAGACCAGACAGCACAGTAATGGCTTCAAAACGATATTTCAACGATGCTGACATCGAGCAAGAGTTATTAATTAGTGATTCTGATGTAAGTGATTTTGAAACAGATTTAGAATCAACATCCAAAGTCCCCCCCCCCCAAAAAAACTACACTTTTAACAGCGGTTCGCATCTGAAAATTACGCACTGAAGGGGTTAAAGAGGCTGTTCCACCTTGCAGGCTGTTGTGATGAGAACGATGTTAAAATACTTATGACTGCTATAAAAGAATAATCAATTGTGCTAACAATAAGTGTTAATTGCTTTTCTTATTTTAAAATCATTTCATTTTTTTTAAACTGAAAAATCATAATAATAAAATCATTAATTAATGATTTTATATTTCATAGTAATTGAACAGCAATTAGTCAATATGGCTCAGTTTTTACAGCACTTAATTTTTGTTCTAAAGATTTCTGGTTAAGTCTGCGCTGGATAATATCATGAACTGCCTGGATTTTCTTGGGTTTCCTTTTACATTCTCATCCCACCAGATCCTTTATAATTCTTTAATATTTTCCGTAAGTACAAGCTTTGCTTTCTATATACTTAAACACAAACAAACTATTTGTTGAGCAAAGCAATATATTCATATAAAAAAGACTACATACGTGTGACAGGTTCGCTAACTAACGCTTTAGCTTCATCAGACAGACTAGAAGACGTGTCTAATGAAGCCAAAGCGTTAGTTAGCGAAACTGTCACACGTATGTAGTCCTTTTTAATATGAATATATTGCTTTGCTCAACAAATAGTTTGTTTCTGTTTAAGCCTTTATACTTCGTCATTTTCATTAATTGTTTGTGTCCTTTAGTCAACAGGACGAGACAGTCGCTCAGTGGTAGAGTGTTAACCTCTCACGCGACGAGTCACTGGTTCGATGGACAACATTTTACTTTCTCGGGTTATTTCGTTTTCTCCCACATTCTCATTCCAGTAACTCTTTCATCATCATCATCATCATCATCATTTACTTCTCTTAATCACCTGTCTTTCTTAGCCCGAAGGGCATAATCGTAGGAAGTAAAACGCAAAGATTTCAGATTTTTTTCCCTTGAGCTAACAGAGCATCTCTATGGGACATATTACTTATATTTCATTTCATTCTATGTAGCTTAATATCAATTTCATAAAAATTGTTTTTTTTTGGTGATTTTTAATAAGTTACTTATAAATTTTACAGCATAGATTATATTCTAAACTTTTATTTTCTACCATTTCTTAATGTTAATAATGTTTATCTCTGGGTCAAGTTTTTAGTTACTTAACACTATAAGAACAAGAAATGCTTTAAATCACTAGTGTAATAGCGGCTACCTGAGCAATTATGTTATAATTTCAGACTTATCCTCTTCTCCTAATCACAAAAAAGAGGAATTGGTTGTAATGTTCTGTTCTAGTGACTTAGCAGCTCACTTACTCACGATAGAGCAGGTGGGTTGTAACCTTTCTTTGAGATGAACAGTCAGACATAACTCAAACATCTTTTCTTCTTCCTTTTAATGTTTCTACTGGACATAAATTATAATAATAATTGATAATCCTCCCTTCTTTTTCTGACGATACTGTAATGTATGAGAGAAATGGCACACGGATTATTTCTTTTCCTTCACCTTTTTATTACAAAAGTTCTATACAGGATCTTTGTACACTATGCTACAAATAAGTAGTTTTCTCTAAGTAGTAATCTTTTCTCTATGAGGTTGGACCTCCTGCCCGTAACAGCACGGAAGTCTTATAACGAGATACTTTGTATCGGCGCATAATTACATATATCTCGGGCAGAAAGTGCTTTCACACAAGCACTATACCTGTGATAATGTTAATTAAAAATAAAAAAAGAAGAATGTTTTAATATATAGAAGAAATATACATTATTGTCAAGTTGGTTGCTATGTCGTTGTTGATAGATACTCAGTTAACATGTTGGATTGCAAGTCGATTTGTGTGAATATACATTGAAAAGGATTCAAAGAATAAATTATTTAATATTCATCATAGACTTGTAATTTCAGTTGAAAAGGTGAGCGTATTCGTGAATATAACTTCAGAAGATATTTTAAAGTGAAAACGATTATTACCACTGAACCAATATAACTGAACCAGGGTTAACGACTACCTTTGGTGAGTCGTTGTAAAATTCTTGGTTTACCTCACCCGGGTATCATATCCCGAAGTATAAGTAAGGGTGAATTTACCTTAGTAAGAAAGTTCATGAATACGAACTCAACTATCCTTAGAAGTGGTAGAGTAATTACAAGAAAAATCATGATTGGTGAGACAGTAGAGAATGAAACTGTTGATGATGCTAACAACGGGCAGAATATAGCTCCTGTTGCACCCGGAATGTTGACATTAGAAGACCGAATTCTACTAGCATTACAGCGACAAGAACAACGACTAGAACAAAATTTAACTCAGATGTCCAAAGAGTTAAAACAATTGGTACAGCAAAAATCCGAAGAGTTGAATGGACGATTAGAAACACAGTATGAAGAATTGGGTAGACAGTTAGAACAAATAGATAAAAAGTCCGAAGAAGCGAAACAATCTGTAATACAAGCTGTGACAGACATCACGTCACAATTCGACGAGAAGTTAAAAAGATTATCTGAAGATTGCAAGGATAATTACAATCATGTAATCCAAGAAGTTAATATTGTAAAAAAAGATTTTGAAGTAATAGAATCTTCTGTTCGTCAGCAAAAGATTCAGGTGACAGATAATTCTAACCAAATACGTGCAAATGCACAGTTGATATCTACCTTACAGGAAGAAATTAGGACGTTACAGATTAAAGACAATGCCTATGACAACAACATGGTTAATGATCGTTTGGGGTTCCCTCATTCACAAGAGATGACCTCGCAATCACCCGAAGCAGATCGACAAGGACCTTGCGCTATCTCTTTTTCAAGTAATTCATCCGATGAGGATATTATTTTGGAAAAAATTCAACCAAGGAATACAGATGGGCGGAAAAGAGATGGTGGAACCACACATAACGCAGTAGGTAGAAATTTTCACTCAACACGAACACGAAACGGTGAAAGAAATGTAAAGTTAAGTGTAAAAATGAGCGAAATACGTATGAGTAAGTTTAGTGGTAGATATAATGAAAATGCTACTTCTTTCCTAGAAAAATTTCAGGACGAATGCAGTATAATGTGTATAGATAAATCTCAATATATGAAACTAATCCCTCATTTATTACTTCCACCGTGTTCTTTATGGTTTAAGGCTGTACGTGAACACGTCAACACATATGAGGAATTCAAGGCAGCGCTGATTGCAAATTATGAGAATGACTTTCTACTTGCAAACAGAGACGCTACGATTAGAAATCAACCTTTTAATCCTCGCTTGCACAAATCTGTTGTTGATTTTGTTGTGAATACGTATAATGAATTAAAAACCGTAAATCCGCTACAATCTGAATCTAGAGTGATCGCATCTATTCGAAATTTACTACCGTTTAAATTACAGCAAATCCTGTTTTCTACGCAATGCATGAGTTTTAATCATCTATTGATGCTTGTTCAATGTTATGAAACTCAATATCAGGCACAGAGTCATCAAGCGGGAATAGGCAAAATTAAAAACAATTCAGATAACTTTAGATCAGTATCAGTCCGGAATCTAAATATCCGTAATGTAGACGATACGGAACATAACCTAAATCGAGTAAATTTAAACAATCAGAACAATCAGAGTAGGCAAAGATATGCTGGGAACACACCTAACCTAAGTAGTCGTGACCATAATTATGTCAGACCATTTAATCAAAGTAGATTCAAAAACAGACGAAATACATGGCGAAATTCTAGAAATACTGAAAACTGCATTGATAGACGCAACCGTAGTTCAAGAGATGGCACTTCGTATCAAAATCAAAATAATGACACAATTCCTGTACGGAGTAATAATGCGGGACATAATCTTGATTGTGCGGTACAATGTACTTTATTAGAACCATATACAAGTACGAATCTAAACTGATTGCAGTTGATGTGCTAGGGGTTAGACCCGTGTCATCTATCGATTCTTATGAATATTTATGTGTGAAAATAAATTTAATTTCTTCTTTTCGTTCACTTGAACATAGATTATTATATCTACCATACGGGAAGATGTTAATGTTATTATTGATTAAAAACAAAGGTTATTTATATAATATTAATTTATGTTAAAACTTTATTGTCAAAGATTATATTCAGTAGAAGGTTCATTCTGTTAAGCTAATTATCCGACGACTGTACTCATGTGTAACCTTATACGATATTTGGATAAGACTCTTTTGTATCATGACGCCTTGTTGATATGATGTATACCTTAAAATACCATCTTACGTAATTGTTATATAATACGCCCTGGAAGGAGCAAACATCTTTTTTCCCATGACCGTTTTTAATGATGAATGAAATCGTTGATCATTGTAATTTGTGTTTTTAAAATGTAATTATTTCTTACACTTTTGATTTCGCATCCTTCGTTGATCGTATTAGTAAGCGACGACATTTTTAATGATAAAAATAATAATAATGGAATAAAAGTTTTATTGTAAATGTATTTATATGAAGGAAACTTAATGAAGTTATATAAGAAGGGCGATCAAAATGTAAAGAATAGCACTATTCTTATGTCATTATTATAAACGGACCAGTGGTTCTTAAATATAAAAGTCAAGTTCCATTGTAACTTTTATATGTAGTCCCTTTATCGGGCGACATTTTATATAACGAGATACTTTGTATCGGCGCATAATTACATATATCTCGGGCAGAAAGTGCTTTTACACAAGCACTATACCTGTGATAATGTTAATTAAAAATAAAAAAAAGAAGAATGTTTTAATATATAGAAGAAATATACATTATTGTCAAGTTGGTTGCTATGTCGTTGTTGATAGATACTCAGTTAACATGTTGGATTGCAAGTCGATTTGTGTGAATATACATTGAAAAGGATTCAAAGAATAAATTATTTAACATTCATCATAGACTTGTAATTTCAGTTGAAAAGGTGAGCGTATTCGTGAATATAACTTCAGAAGATATTTTAAAGTGAAAACGATTATTACCACTGAACCAATATAACTGAACCAGGGTTAACGACTACCTTTGGTGAGTCGTTGTAGTCTTTGAACTTGACGGTTAGGAAACTCCTTCCCGAAGCAGCGCGAAGGTTTTTGAGGTTGAAGGTTAGGAACTTCCTTGCCATAGCATCGCGGAGGTGGGTGGTGTCTCCTGACCAGAGCAGCGCGAAGAGAAAGGGTGCCCGCCCCCCCAAAGCACATGTGGGTCCCCTCATTGTATTTGTAAATTTACAATATTTGGCACAATTTGAATGCAATTTGTCTTAAAATCCTCATAAATACTATGTTTTCTGCATCTGAACCCCCCCCAAATTTACAGAGAAATCGGCTTCCTTGGCGAAGAGAAAGGTAGGAATGATTTGCTGGAAATGTCCTCTTCTGTCCCTCAACGAACTCTTCTTATAGGCTATTTTGGAGTGGAGCCTGTAGAAGGGTTTAGGGATCCTTCGTGGTTCTCCGTGTCCTTCATATTTGTTCGTAGGTGCCATCTATCGGTTGGCTGACGATCCTCGTGGAGAAGCAATGTTGTTTATTGCATCACGGTACTTTTTGAACCGTCTCATAACATAAAATACAAACAAGTCTGGTTACAACATCAATTGCACTATATTGGTGAGTTCATGAGCAAATGGACAATTAAAGTAAACGTTCAAGGAATTGAAGTCGTTCACTGCATTAGGAGATAACAACCACACGTGCGCTTTCTACTCCGAGGATCTCTACTTCAATTGCAACCAGAAGTTATTTATCTCAGTTTTTGCTTTAATATGAAACTACTCCTCAATTGACATACGTAACGCATAGAAAGGAAGCTAGCTGTGAGACTTTGAGCCATCTAAAATATATTCTTATCAGATCTGGATTAACTCACCTGGAGGACCGGGGGTAGAAAATATGTGTCCCCTGAGGAATTCGCTTAATAAATTTCTGTCAAAGTACAATAGGAAAGTTAAAGGAATGTGTTTAATATTTTTGGTCATTTTATTTTATGATGATGATTGTATCTTCATGATTCTTTTTAGATAGCCAGCTGAGATTTTGATCAGAGTGGATACCTCTGTCCACCTGAAAATCCGGGGCTACAGTTCCCCTAAACCCTCCTTAATCCGGCCCTGATTCTTATCATGCCATTTCAATCACAAGACATAAATTCGTGGTAAGACATACTAAGGTGCATAGTATATAAACTGAATATAGAGCATACAAATAAAGAGATAAAAATGTTTAACAAAAATGACCAATAATTATATAATCACTTTACCATCAAATGGTTGCATTCTCAGCCCATACGAGAAATTCGTTAGGTCTGCAAAGAAACGTATGCTATATTTTATGAAAATCGCATTTTTAACGAAGTTATCATGAACCTTAAGAAAATAAAATGAATTAATTCTAAAGTATCTGTTTAATTTAAAACTCAAGCAATAAAGAAATTCTTGTCCAAAAATAAATTAACAAATTACTAAAGGTTAATTATATATATATTGTAAAACTGTCCCGTATAGGTTACAGGTAGTGGTAATAAAAAGAGTGTCCGGAATCGATTCCCACTACCGACTTTTATTATAAAATTCACTAAAATAAAGTATTTTACAAAAATATAACAAAGATAATTTCTCTATGTTTGTAAGGTTAGATATAGGTAGTTTTTGACCGAAAGGATATCCACAAAGCCGCGTAGCAGGCTAGGCAGAGTGGCGATAGGGTTCCCCAATTCTTCTCAATTCTCCGTGGCAAGCAGTGAGGAGGTTAGGTGATCACAGAGCACAGAAGCAGGCTAAGCAACTAACAGAGGCCCGAAGCAAGCTAAGCGAGGGGAAAGGAAAAACCAAGAGTCCCGAAACAGACTAGAGGCTTCCAGGTTAGGTTATTCCTAATGTTCCGAAGCAAGCAATAGGAGGGACACCAGAGAACTGGTACTGATCCGTTGTCGGCTGCCGAATTTATAGATCCCCAGACGGCGGTCACTTTGCTTCTCCAATGTCATCGTGTGCTTCGTGGGAGAAGCCAGAAGTCCGTCGTCTGCAAGTTGTAGTGGATTCATGTAGTGTGTAGTATCATTTTGTAAAACCATGTGGTGGTGTTTATAAACATAAGCGTAAAGAGTTGTTTGTACACAATACCACGAGGGACATTACAATATATACCTAAAACACTTTTATATTTTATCCACTTCTAGTGTATTTTTGAGATGAGATGAATTTCTCCTTAAACCGGCAATTTCAAACCAAATTATTGCAAAGAAAGTGTAATACAAAAGCACCCGCTGGATAAGCTTGCATATGTGCATTATTTTTATTCATATTAGTTTCATTTTTTGTATATAGTTTAGTGGTTTAGTGAATTCTTTGTGATTCTTTTAGTGATTTTTCTGGTGAGTTTTAGTGAGTTGTGTTTGCATTGGCTGGCAACAGTGCCTTCAGTGTGCTATTCAAGTTGTGTCTCTGCATTCGACAACGTGTTGCGAAGTGCAACTAGGCAAGCATATTCATTAATAGTTTAGAAAAACATATTTATTCATAGTCTTTAGAGAAACACATGTTCATTCATAGACAAGATTTACATGTTCTTAACAGTGTTTTAGAGTGCTACTCAGTTTATGTGTGATCGAAGACAAGGTATGATGGTTAGCAAGCAACATGTGGTTTAGCTAGCAGCAAGCAACGATTACTGCAGAAAGATGTTAAGATAAGTAATTCATTGTACTAATATTTAAGTATTATATCAGTATATTAACATATGAACAAAGCATGTCATATTTATCATATTAACGCATGTACTTTGGAATAAGAATTGAAACAAGTAACATCTAAAATATTCGTCAAGTCTTATTTCTCGTTCCTTCATGATATCTGGGTGAATCAGTAACATGGGTTTAATCATACAGTTCATTAGCTTTGGATGTGATATGTGTGATTTGTAAATAAAGTACATAAACATATCACCCCTTCATACATCAACATTTTTTTGGTCCTCCGTCCACCGGATATCAGAACGAGAAACGTGACTTTAAATTGTTTGTTCTCGTGTGTGTGTTTGTGTGGGTGCTGCTGTCATAAGGAGGACAGAGCTGTTCATATCAGTACAGTGGTGTGTGTGCATTCAACCCAGCTGAATTCAAGGTTACACGTTTGTAGGTCACTCAGAAGTGAAAAGTAAAATATATTGTCAGCGGTTTGTGTAGTTAAAAAAGAAGGACTGAAACAATGGCAGAAGTGCAGTTGGGTCAATTAATTAAGAAACGTGCTTCGGTTAAAGGTCAGGCAACAAGAATACAGACATTTCTTCAAAAACTACAGAATGAAAATAAACCTAGCATACAAGAAGCAAGAACAAGGCTAGTTGCACTTGAAGGGGTTTTTATTAAGTTTGATGAGATACAGTCAGAAATAGAGCTCTTGGATGAGACGGGTGAACAAGAAACGCACAGAATTACATTCGAGGAACTGTATTATGATTCAAAGGTTAAGTTACAAGAATTTATTGATAGTTTTGAACAAAAAACGGATTCAGGGACAGCAAATAACAAAGCTGGAAATTCTAGTAGTAGTTCAGTACAATTGCTTAAAATTTCCTTGCCCACATTTTGCGGTAAATACGAGGAGTGGTCGCCCTTTAAGGACATTTTCATTTCCCTTATTCACAATAACGAATCATTAAGTACAGTTTGTAAGTTTCAATATTTGCGCACATCACTCAAGGGAGAAGCGTTTACATTAATAGCAAATCTGCCAACGGTAGAAGTAAATTACGAAATTGCATGGAAGCTTCTTGTTGAACGCTACGAAAACAAACGGTTGATAGCTTCGACATATGTACGAGGGTTGCTCAATATCAAGCCAGTAATGAAAGAAAACGCTAAAGACATTAGACAATTTGTAAATACTGCACGTAGTAATTTTCAAGCCCTTGAAGCATTGAATTTGGACAAACCTTTGCATGACGTACTCCTAACACAACATTTAGTAGAAAAACTTGATTTGGCAAGCAAAAGGGAATGGGAAGCTGAGCAAAGTAGTGACTCCTTTCCATCGTTATCGGAATTATTTTCATTTTTAGAAGGTCGTTGTCAAATGTTAGAAAACATTCGTCCTACTCAATCTGAAAGTACTTATGACAACAAAAGTGTAGATTCCAAAGCAAAAAGAAAGAATAACAGTCAAGTGAATTCGTTTGTTACTGTGCTTCCAAATGCATGTAATATTTGCCGTAGCAAAGAAACGCATGCTGTTTTTCGCTGCCCAGAATTTCTGAGTGCCAACATTAATCAAAGAAAGGAACTCGTGAAGCAAAATAAACTATGTTTTAATTGCTTAGGTAATAAACATCAAGTAAAGGCATGCAAATCAAGTACTTATAAGAAATGTAATTTTAAGCATAATACACTGTTGCATGAAGATACTACTCAGGAGGCTACTAACAAAACAAGTTCAAGCAAAACAAATAACAATAATACTAACGTACCTAAAGTTAAGGAACAGAATCAGGTTAAAGTTCAACCACAGGACTCTTATTGCTCATTTAAGATTAATTATGGTCAGCAAGTCTTATTAGCAACAGCGTTAGTTAACGTAACAGACACTAAAGGTCGTTTCCAACAATGCAGAGTGTTATTAGATGCAGCGTCTCAATCGAATTTTGTAAGCGAAGCTTTAGTTCATAGATTAGGTCTCAAGAAAACGAAAAATCGTGTTCCCATTAGAGGTATCAATTCTGTAACTTCCGAAGCTCAGTACAGTGTTGAAGTTCATATTTATTCAAGAACATGTGATTTTAATGCAGTGGTCGATTGTTTAGTATTGCCAAACATTACAGGTTGCATACCTTCTAAGGATATTGATTACAGTAATTGGAACTTGCCAAAGGATATTTGCTTAGCCGATCCAAATTTTAATCGCTCGTCGTCAGTAGACATGCTTATAGGTGCGGGGTTATTCTACAGTCTCCTTGAGCCACGCCAGATGACTAGAAAAAAAATTACATTATCCAGTTTTACAGGAAACGAAGCTAGGATACGTTGTCGTCGGAAATATGCCTTCAATACCCGAAGAAGCCAACCAGTCGGTAATTTCATGTTTTGCTCAGATGGAGACAGACTTGGATACACAATTGAGAAAATTCTGGGAACTCGAAGATCTTCAGACTAAGATTTACACGCCGGAAGAAGAAAATTGTGAGAAGCATTTTTTACAAAATACAACCAGAAATGGAGACGGAAGATTTATTGTCAAATTACCAAAGAAGGAAGAGAATGCAGCTTTAGGAGAGTCTTACAACATGGCACTACAAAGATTTAAGCAGCTTGAAAGAAGATTGCTAGAAAATCCTGAGTTTCATAAACAATATGCCGCCTTCATGGATGAGTATTTAAGTTTGGGTCACATGCGAAAAGTTACAGAAGAAGACGTGAACAGCAGCAGCAGTTGTTATCTTCCACATCATCCTGTATTCAAGATGGACAGTACAACAACTAAATTAAGAGTGATTTTTGATGCAAGTGCAAAAATGTCTAATGGCAAATCATTGAATGACATTCTTCAAGTTGGGCCAATTGTTCAAGATGACTTGTACTCCATTATTTTAAGGTTTCGGTTGTGTCCTGTTGCATTTACAGCAGACTTAGAGAAAATGTACCGCCAAATATTAATTCATGATGAGGATAAGTGTTTACAACGCATCCTTTGGAGAAACTCAGTAGAAGAACCGATCCAGACGTATGAGTTACAAACAGTGACGTACGGGACTTCGTCAGCATCCTTCTTGGCAACAAGATGTCTGAAGCAAATAGCGGAGGAAAATTCCAAGGAATTTCCAGAAGCAGCAGAAGTAATAAAACACAATTTCTACATTCATGATGTGTTAAAATCAGTACCAAACGTGTCAAAGGCCTTAGAACTACAGAAGGATCTTATTAATATTTTAAGCAGAGCAGGTTTCAAGCTTTGTAAATGGAGTTCTAACAAAGAAGAAGTACTTCAAGGAGTTCCTGAAGACTTCAGGGAAAAACAACAGCCAATCATACTTGGTCAGCAAGACGGTGTTAAGACTTTAGGAATAGCATGGATTCCATTAACAGACAAACTTATAATTTCGAACAAAATTTGTAAAAATGGAACTGCAGTAGAAAGTAAGGTTGCAATGACAAAAAGACAAGTCGTCAGTATAGTGTCATCTATCTTCGATCCATTAGGTCTAATCGCTCCAATTGTCATCAAATACAAGAATTTCTTACAGAAGTTGTGGAAGACAGGGATGGATTGGAATGACCCATTAGACACAGTCCTACAAGTTGAGTGGAATCAATTAATGTTTTGGTTACCTGCGATGGCGAAGATACAAATTACAAGAAACGTAATGTCTTCGGAGAACGTTAAGGAAATTCAATTACATGGTTTTTGCGATGCAAGTGAAGAAAATTTTGGAGCAGTAGTGTACATCAGGGCTACAGACGATCAAGGAAACATTGAAGTCAATTTACTTTGTTCAAAGTCGAAGGTTGCCCCACTGAAGAAGCAAACTTTGCCTAGATTGGAATTATGTGGAGCACTGTTACTTTCGAAGCTAATAGACAAAACGCTATCCATATTGAATATAGAGGTCAGTGGTATACACCTGTGGACATACTCGACGATAGTTTTGTCATGGATCAAATCACCTCCCAATCGTTGGAAGACATTTGTATCCAACAGGGTGGCTCAAATTCAGAGAATCACATCAATCAATCAATGGCACCAAGTGCCTAGTAAAGAAAATGCGGCAGACATAGTTAGTCGAGGAGCGGATCCCAATACTCTTATTCAGTCTCGAGAATGGTGGCATGGTCCAGAGTTTCTTCACACAGCAGAATGGCCATGTCAAGAACAAAATGAGCCAGCTAGTATTCCAGAAGAGAAGAAAGTCATGATAAGTTTGGTGGCAGTTCATGAAACAAGCTTTATGAAAAGGTATTCATCGTTAAACAAAATGTTGAGAGTAGTAGCATATTGTTTGCGATTTAAACATAATTGTTTTTCCAAGAAATCAGAAAGAAAAACTGATAGTCTTGACGCTTCGGAACTTCGTTTAGCGTTACACAGATGTATCAAGATAGTACAGCATACTACTTATCATGAAGAAATATTGAACTTGCAGCAACAAATGGAAGTTTCAACAAAGAGCCCAATCAAGGATCTTTTTCCATTTCTGGACACGGAAGGAATGCTAAGAGTAGGAGGAAGATTAGAGCATTCAAACTTGGAGTACGACAACAAGCATCAATTCATCGTACCTGCAGAACATCATTTCCCCCATCTGATAGTCAAAGAAGAACATAAAAGGTTGCTTCATGCAGGACCACAGCTTCTTATTGCATCTTTGCGTACCAGATATTGGATTCCAAGAGCTAAGAAGATGGTCAAGGCAATAGTACACAATTGTTTGGTTTGTTTCAAGTGGAGATCAACAAGTTCATCACAGTTAATGGGACACGTACCCAAGGAAAGAGTAAATGAAGCAAGACCATTTGTACACGTGGGAGTGGACTACGCAGGATTCTTTTATGTCAAGCCCACAATTCGCAGCAAAATTCAAACGAAGGTATATGCAGCGTTGTTCATCTGTTTAGCCACTAGAGCAGTTCACATAGAAATAGTTTCAGACTTAACTTCTCAAGCTTTCATCGCAGCATTGAAGAGATTTGTTGCTAGGCGAGGTAAATGCTTATCTATCTGTAGCGACAATGGTTCAAACTTTGTTGGCGCCAATCGAGAATTGCAACAATTTTTTGAATCCAAGACTAACAGAAAGGACATCCTGGAACACTCAGCTCAAGAAGGTTTAGAATGGAAATTCATTCCTGCCAGATCTCCTCACATGGGGTCATGGGAAAGTTCAATAAAATCCATGAAGTACCACCTACGGCGTGTAGCAGGAACTGCAAGTCTGACATACGAAGAGTTGAACACGTTACTTATTCAAATTGAAGCCATTCTAAATTCAAGACCATTGACAGCCATTTCCAACGATCCTACAGATCCAATGTATCTCAGTCCAGGACATTTTTTGATGGGAGCTACACTTCTCAGCCTTCCGGAACCAGATCTACTAGACGCACCTATCAACAGACTAGGAAGATGGCAACGGATTCAACAAATGAAGCAGCATATTTGGAAACGTTGGTCAAGGGATTACCTCAACCAGTTACAACAAAGAAGAAAATGGAAGTCAGCTCAGCCTAATCTACAACCGGGCATGGTCGTATTGTTAAAAGAAGACAATGTTCCTCCTCAAGTGTGGAAGTTAGGTGTGATTGAAGAAGTTCATCCGGGCAGTGATAATTTAGTGCGAGTGGCAACTGTGAAGTGTAAAAGTGGCATTTTTCGGCGTAGTGTTGCTAAGCTAATTCCTTTACCCCTAGAATATTAATTGATTGTGTCCAATCAAGGAGGGGGAGGATGGATAAGCTTGCATATGTGCATCATTTTTATTCATATTAGTTTCATTTTTTGTATATAGTTTAGTGGTTTAGTGAATTCTTTGTGATTCTTTTAGTGATTTTTCTGGTGAGTTTTAGTGAGTTGTGTTTGCATTGGCTGGCAACAGTGCCTTCAGTGTGCTATTCAAGTTGTGTCTCTGCATTCGACAACGTGTTGCGAAGTGCAACTAGGCAAGCATATTCATTAATAGTTTAGAAAAACATATTTATTCATAGTCTTTAGAGAAACACATGTTCATTCATAGACAAGATTTACATGTTCTTAACAGTGTTTTAGAGTGCTACTCAGTTTATGTGTGATCGAAGACAAGGTATGATGGTTAGCAAGCAACATGTGGTTTAGCTAGCAGCAAGCAACGATTACTGCAGAAAGATGTTAAGATAAGTAATTCATTGTACTAATATTTAAGTATTATATCAGTATATTAACATATGAACAAAGCATGTCATATTTATCATATTAACGCATGTACTTTGGAATAAGAATTGAAACAAGTAACATCTAAAATATTCGTCAAGTCTTATTTCTCGTTCCTTCATGATATCTGGGTGAATCAGTAACATGGGTTTAATCATACAGTTCATTAGCTTTGGATGTGATATGTGTGATTTGTAAATAAAGTACATAAACATATCACCCCTTCATACATCAACACCCGCCATAACGTGGTTAATACAGTATTTTCCCGCAATATTCAAAAGTCAAAGTCTACTTGCATAATTTGTTTAAAAATTGTGTTAGCATATTAACGACGAAAATAAAATGTCTACTAAAAGCAGGAAATTCTTGTTATTATTCAGTTCAAAATCCCTTGTCGTCGCAAAATTATGTCGAGGAATTTAAAGCTTAAACATATATATAAAACGATAATCATATATGTTGGTCTGTATGGTTGCGAAACATGGTTGCTTATTCCGACAGAAAAACGCAGAGTGAAAGTATTTGAGAACAAGATACTGAGGCGAATATTCGGATCCAAATGGGGAATCGGGGAGACATCATAGCGAGGCACTACATACATTATATAGTTTACCAAACATTGTTAGCATTATCAAGTCTAAGAGGCTCAGGTGGGCAGGTGATGTAGTCAAAATGGAAGAAAGTAAGAACGCTTTCAAACTTTTAACTGAAAAATCAACGGAAAACGACCATTAGGAAGGTCTAGGAGAAGATGGAAGGACAATTTTAAGATGGACCTCGCAGAATAAGAGTACAAAATAAAAACTGGATTCAAATGGCTAAGGGCAGAAGTCAATGGTGAGCTTTTATAAGCGTGGCATTCGACCTCCGGGTTCTTTAGAGTTAGTTAGTTACGATATTAAACAATAATTTTGAAAAAAATAATGAATTAGCCAACATATTCCCAGTAAATCTACGCGTTAGAGGAGAACTTCCCGTTGTTCAAAACCATTTTACACAAAGTATACTTCTATATTTAGTTTAAATCTGCAAAAATATCATGGATTTTTTTGAAACAAATTTGATTTACACAAACTCCATTATATACTTACTCTGTCCGTCCGTATGGCCCTTTGAGAAACTCAAAATCTCAATAACTTCTTGATAGTTCAGCATTAATTTTGACTAGGATCTAGAAGATTAAACGTCAGGAATCGAGTTAATTCCTGGTAATGATATTCAGATCGAAAATGTAGGGAATAATTCAGACCGAATGTTTAGCGCTTCAACATTGATCAGTATGGATCAAAAGCAATAATAGATAGCGAGAAGCTGTTTTCCGCAATCGATTAAGTATTCCAAGAATGCACTAACTCTGTACTAAAGCCGGAACATCGAACTGCGTAAACGCAGAAACGATAAGAGATAGTGCGAAAGCTTTTTTTTAAAAAGATAATTTTTGAATTTGTAACATGTTCTCTTTCAACTCTATATTCGAACCGGGAGAAATCAAGTGGGAGAAATCAACCACTTCCGGTTTCAACGCTGAAAGTTACAAAGTAGAAACAGTAATAGATAGCAAGAACGAGTTGTCCACGATCAATTAAACGTCCCAAAAATATATTGTTCTTTATTCTAATCTCTGTACTAAAACCGGAAGTGGTAGACATTTGGCACCTCTTCCGGTTTGTAACAGTATGGATTGGCGTGAATTTTTAAACCAACCCTCGTATTATTCCAACATCAATTCTTGGAAATGAAATGCGACTAATCAACAGTTGGAGAAGAACAATGCTCAGGAATTTCTCACCCAAAAGGTACCTCACTTTTCCAGACAGTCTTACTTCCTCCCGTCAGCCCATATATGGTTGAGGTATTTAGCTACTCTCGAGAGAAACACCCACGCACAAGTCCTCATGACGCTGACAGATTTTTACGTGACAATGTGAAGTCTATCAATAATCGTCGATTGTACAACTTATTCGAACAATTAGTGTTTTTAATGTGATTTTTATTAACTTATGGACCATTCATTATATATTATTAGCAATATAATAACGTAAAAAACTTAATGTTCTCTACGAACTATATTTTAGTTTTGTCAGTGTATTCTTGCGCTACTAACTGGCAACTATGTGAGGCGGGAAGAGAAGTGTGTGTTTTCCTAGCCACCATGTGAAGCACAAGGTACCAAGTTTCTGTCTTCACTTAAAGTATAGACATACGTAAAGTTTCAGTGTCTAACTTCCAAAATAATGTAAAATAATTTGTGGAACACAACGTTCGAATATAAACAAACAAATTAGTGCCTTTTCACGTACTAGTGAATAATGAAAACCAATCAATTGAGTTGAATACTTTATAATAGTGCTACACCAAATTTGTATATTTAACAGTGGAGATACTGTGCAATCAACTATGTCTTTTATCGTATTATGGTAATGAACATCTTCACAGTTAAAATCAACGAAGAAACTTCTCTATGATTCGTCGTGCATTGCAGAAATGAAACCATTGAGCTGTTATCTTCAAGTAGCAATGCAAACGAAATCTTTCTTCTGAACGTGTATGGATGTTCGTCGTTACGTCCGTCTATATCGTCGTGCGCGTTTATAGATCGTCGCGAAATCGCGTATTAGGGCCAATACATCGTCAAGTAAAATATTATCCATAATTTGCAAATGTTATTATTGTTGAATCATATGTAATTCGTACAGTGAAAGTGAATGATAATATAGTGCTAATTTAAAATTCTTGTTATTATTCATAAAAGTGAAAAGTGCTAACCAGATGTGTTTAATAAGTTTTCTTTTAGCGGTTCAAATGTGTACCAGATAAAGTATACACGGCATAAAGTGTTTATCAACAGGTAAGGTACTTCCAAGCAGTGAAGGACAAACATTACTTTCGTCTCCCACTATCCGTCTGGCGTAAATCATGCATTGCTGTCCCACTTTGTATTCTCTTACAGGCAGCGAGCAGCATATTTTGGAGCTGACGCAACAGCGATGGTGGGTATACAGCTCATGCCTCTGATGTTTAACGCCCGAATCCCAGGACCGTAGGAGTGAGACTATTTGTTTACTTGCCAGTTCCTTATTGGATCTATCAGTCTTTGACAAATGAATGATGTTAAGGAAGACTCTAAAAGAGATCCAAGGTTCGAATCTCAATATTAGTATTAGGAACAGGTAATAAACGAACTTAGGACCGGCACTCCTGTCATAGGTTTCGATATTAAATGAAGAGTACCATGCTAAACAAACCAAGTTCTTCGCGTAGTGCACACATGACACTGCTACTTGTTTTAAATATTCTACTTTCTGCAACACCGAGGTCATGAAGCGCGCGAACTATTATTAACGTCAGCTCTGAACTACTACCGTACCTTGAATCTGGTTCAATTAGCAGGTGCACCGACCATCATTCGAGATTAACCTTTACATTATACGCCGTTTCCCATCACATATATCGCCTCCAAGAGAGATGAATTATAGAACCATGCCACCGACTCTGCCGAAATTTAGTTTGCGGTGATGACTCCGTGGTGTTTCCCCATCGTGGCGATGGCCCGAACGTTAATTTCGTAGGCTTTTCCCGAAAGAAAATGTTATTGTGGTTTTTCCTCGAAAAGAAATGTTCCCAAAGGACCGACAAGAATCAATCACAGGAGAACGAATTTAGTACCCTTTCTGATGCACGAAATTAATTATTACTTTTTTAAATATTGTACTCGTATTAACAGTAATCCTGGATTGAAGTTAAACTACTGCAGTAACATATATTAATAAATAAATCATTGATTGATTGATTGATTGATTTTTAGTTTAGCGGCCCTTTCAGCAGCGAGGCTTATATGAGACGTAGACCCACTGATTAACGTGGAATCCGAACCACATGAGCTCCCGCCGGGAACCGAACCCGGGTCTCCCACGCCAAAGGCGCGTACGCTAACCGCTTAGCCATAAATAAATCATGAACAAAGAAGAGTCTTTAAATATGATACACGGTAACACACCTGAAAGATGTAAACAAAAGTTTGCTTTGGATTCGCCAAAACTGGAAAATGTAAATAAATCCTTGTCTCTGATTGGTCGAACGCCTGTTCACAGAATTTAAAGCTAACTTCAATATCCTATTCCTTTCTATGAGATAATTTGTTTTCTTAACAATTTACCAATAATTAATGCTCAATGTTACAAAACGTAATATCCTTTTTCTTTGTTAGTTTCACATTGAAATATTTGTAATTAAGAATTATGGAATTAATCAGAAAGCAACTTTACAGTGGAGTGATTTGATAAAACATCACTAATTTCAACCACTTATCTTGTTTTTGCTTCAGATAGGTCCATGGAGTTCAACTTTACACTCAGGCTTGTGACGTTTGAAGAAAAACCACGAGTAGAAAACCATTTTAGGGCAAAACTCACGACGGGAAGCTCCATTTCTGACAAAACTCGCGCAACCATAATTACATTATGTAGCTTAGTGGACTTTCAAGTTGAGGTTGATTTTATGCTCCTAGCTCTTCACTGATTTCAACTCCAAGCAATACTTCCATACCGTTTAGATCAGGATTAGGAATTAGATATCTGGGCTTTCTGCATGTATTGCCATGTTAACCCTTCACGGATGAACGATGACGTCCCTCGACGATCACACTTTCCTACGAAAGGAAAGGAAGGGAGATGGGACATATTCGTTAGATACCATCCTAGTGTGAATAAGGGAAACCCAGAAAAATTTCACTCAGGGAGGTTGGCCTGAAAATGCTTATACATTTTGTCGTCCAGGAATTGAGCCCAGGACCGTTCGCACAAATGCGAGAGAGTTAGCAACTATGCTAGAAGGGTCTACTCCATACTCTCAGGAAAGAACATGTATTGATGATTTTCAATTAAACATATACTTGACATAAATTTTACGAGGGGGCCGCTTTGGCTCAGTGGTAGGGCATTCACCTCTAATGCACGGAGTCCTTTATTGTATCTGAGCTTGCGCCACGTGAACTTTGTAGTGGACAAACACCGTGTGCGTGAGTTTTCTCGGGTTTCTCCCGTTTCCTCCCACGTTCCTCATTCCATCATTTTCTTCATTTCTCATCATCAGAGTCTCGTTTAGCCTAGCCGACATAAGCGTTGGACGTAAAACATAAAGATTTCATTTTTAAAATTTTACGAACATTATCATGAAGTAACAGAACAGATACAGACAGATTTGTATTGAGATAAGTTATGGAAACTTGCTCGCTTACTCTTTCTTCATTCACTCACGTTCGTAGGAGTGCACATACACTGGGATAAAACAAAAAAAGAAAAAAAGATCCTGAATGCGCTGGTACACCCACTGGAGCTCCTACTTTCTACATTTCCGATATTACATTCCATTAATTGCTTTTATTACCGTGTACTACGTCACATGGCGGAAAATTACTTTACGCAATGCCATTTTCTCTAAAAAAAAAAAAAAAAAAAAAAGAATTTTCATACATATAGATGCTTCCCACACGCAGAAATTTTTTAATGTTGATATTTGAAATTTTTCTGTCAGTCGTATATGGAACGTTTATATCTTTGTTGATCTCCGAATGGCATATTAACCCATTTGTACAGTCCGCGGCAAAAAAAAAACTGCAACATGAGCATGTAAGTTTATTGTGAAACAACGAAGTCTTTTGCTCCAAAATAAGTGTACAGGGCAGGACGCCAAGGTTTCTCCTGGAGTGATTCGTGCCACTTAGACGTTATGTTGATTCCCTGCAATGTTAAGCGTAGTTTCACAACAAAATTACATGTTCATGTTGCAAGTTTTCTGGCGCGGACTGTACCACAAGAAGTCAGTGTCTTATACGTATTTAGTGAGTATTAATTGACTATTTTACCAATCAACATCTGAGCAATAAATTCAGGTCCCGTGCACTACAGCGCTCCGTACTCCTTTTCTTTTATTTTTAAAATTAAGTTCGAGGCCTTCAACACTATATAGGCAAACAGAACTAGATATGGCCATTGTGTATTAAAAGTTTCGATTTAACACAAGCCACTTTTTATTGTAATAGGGACCAGTGTTGCCAGATTGGGTTACAAGTAGCGGATTGGGCGCTTTTGTAAGTGCCCTCGGTACCAAAATATCAAATTGGGTGACTCGTTAGTCTTGGGGATACTTTTAATATTCTGCAGCCTGTAACTCTTAAGAATACGCTACATTTTACTTGTATACAACGTATATGAAATCACGAATTATTAGTTTTATATAATAGAATAGAAGTTTTGTTTGTTGAGGAATCTATTTTCATTGAAAACTAACATGTTCGATACAAGTTTAATTCTTGTTTCAGTACTTTTTATATCTCCAGATCTGGCAACACTAGACTTTTGTTTAGTTTGCATTTTTGCAGTACCAGTGACCGTGTTGCTGTCTCAGTTAATCCGTGGGGCTAAATAGTTATAGGAGCTGTGTAAATATGAACATCGCAAATTTAATTGTGTTACTGTATTATCAATATTAACGTAATGCGTAAGTGAAGGTCAAATAAATCTTCTAAAATTGTTGGCTCTCAATTAAAGAATTTGGAAGTGAATTAAAGAATAACAGTGAACAAACCAAGTATATTTCAGAGCCCACAAAACTGACTTAAGCAAATATGACTTCTTGAAAATCAGAAAAGTGCCTATGTTATACTATTACCGCCTATCCAGTTCATTTCATACTGTAGTTCTGTTTCAGTTGACGTAGTATGGACTATGCCTTAACAAGTCCGAAACTGCGGTTGCCGCTTGACCATTGGTAACCATGGCATCTGAAACTAATGTTTAGGCTACCAATAGTTCAAATCCACTATTTTTTGGAGCACTTTTTATTCTTCAAATATGGCAACACTGCTAGGAACGCTCAAAATATAGTTTTCGCTAAGCTGTAAAAAAAAGTGTAAGCAAGGTTGAACATTTCTGTTGCAACAACCCCTCACATCATTCACGAGAAACTACCTTACCGCAAAGTGTGTGCACGATAGGTTCTGCATATACTGAGTGGTGATAATCGACAGATGAGAACGGGTTGCAGCCTTGAAGATTTAATGAGATACCAGAAAGATGACAATGAGTTCCTCATGCGCATTGTGAGAGGGGATGAGACATTTAACCATCATTACACCCCAATGGACGATGAACGCTTTCCTACAGATGAGGAAAAGAAACGAAATTTGAGGAGAATGCTAAATAACTAGAGCTCTATTTTTTTACAAAGGGTTTGGACAAATTTGTGCAACGGTGGGACAGATGCCTAAAACCTAATGTGCATTATATGTGAAGTGAGGAAGGACCCAATACACACACACAGAAATACACAAAACATACATATATAGTATATTACAAATGTATCTTTAAAAACTATTTTTTCTAAACAGTAGCGTAGCGTGGTATTCCGAAATGGGAATGCCAAAGTTAGTCACCTGTGCTATACAATACTACTGCGATCAGCAATAGCTATTCCGAGGGAAAATATAGCCTTATAAAACAACTTAGAGGGGGCCAGTCCCCCCGTAATTGCAAACCTAGCGGGGCGTACAGAAGCA
Source organism: Thermobia domestica (assembly GCF_964235325.1). Taxonomy (NCBI): domain Eukaryota; kingdom Metazoa; phylum Arthropoda; class Insecta; order Zygentoma; family Lepismatidae; genus Thermobia; species Thermobia domestica. The sequence continues at coordinate 199,126,920 of NC_137467.1, forward strand.
AATGTGCGGATTATGTTAGAAGCCAATAAGCAATTGTCTCAGCTCCTTCTTGCCACTACAGTTGTGACGAGAAAACTCGGCCCCATTGTTGTATGAGTATTGTTTTCAGTTTAGTTATAACCGTCACCAGGTTATAGAAGTAATTTTTTTCGTGGACGCTCCATCTATTTCGTAAATACAATAATTATTTTTCGATTCATACTTTATTCTACAACGCAAATAAGTTCTTTCTTCTATGAGAACTGTTTTTTCTTTCCACGCAACAGGATAAAGAAGTCTTTATCGCTTATTCATATATATATATATATATATATATATATATATATATATATATATATATATATATATATATATATATAACACCCTCCATTCCAAAAGAAACCGAACTTTTGAAAACAAATAGTACCACTAGTGCCATCTGTTGTAATATTTTACCGGTAGATGGCGTAGTCCCTCATTGACAACTGGTATAAATGTCATGTCATTTGGATGCACGGCAACAAAGTTATTGCGTTTCAACTGTCAGTGTGTTGTGTACATCGGTCGGAAAATGAGTTTCAAACAACGAGCTGCAATTGAGTTTTGTGTTAAACTGGGTAAAACTTTTAGTGAAACGCACCAAATGCTACAAAATGCATATGGTGATGAGTGTCTATCCCGTACGCAAGTTTACGAGTGGTTCAGCCGATTCAAATCGGGTAGAGAGACGCTGGATGATGACGAAAGATCAGGCCGTCCCAGAACCGGATTATCGGAAGAAAACATCGAAAAAGTGCGTGAATTCATCAAACATAACAAAAAATCGTCGGTGAAAGTTATTGAAATGGAATTAGGCATTCCTCAAACAACCGCATACCGCATTTTGACCGAAGTTTTGGGCCTTAAAAAGGTTAATTCGCGGTTTGTACCACACAAACTCACCGAAGACCAAAAAGTTGATCGAACTGCGCATTGCAAAGACATCGTTAAAAGTGCTCGGCAGGATCGAAACTTCTTGAAATCGATTGTAACTGGTGACGAGAGGTGGTGTTTTGAATATGAGCCCGAAACAAAGCGGCAAAGTGCTGAATGGAGAGCGCCGGATGAAGGAACACCCAAAAAAAGTCGCTTGGTGAAGTCAAAAGTTTAGGTGATGCTGATTTGTTTTTACGATTCAAAAGGAATTATCCACAAAGAATTTGTTCAGCCCGCCCAGACAGTCACTGGAGAGTTTTACTTAGGCGTCATGAAGCGTTTGCTGGCAAGAATTCGTCGTATTCGGCCCGAATATCGCGAAATCGGCAGTTGGACTCTTTTGGACGATAATGCACCGTCACATCGTTCGCGACTTGTAACTGAATTTTTGGTCAAAAATCACATTATTCGGTTGCATCATCCGCCCTATTCACCAGATCTCGCTCCGTGCGATTTCTATCTGCTCCCGAAACTGCATTTGGCGATGAAAGGAAAGTGGCACGCATCGATTGATGCCATTGAGAAGGCGACGACCGCCGTCCTAAAGACCATTCCAATAAAGGACATGGAGAAGTCGTTTGACAACTTGTTGGAGCGTGCAAATATGTGTATCGATGCAGAAGGGGAATACATTGATTAATAAAAATGATTTGTTCCAAAATGTACATTGCTTTTTTGTTTTTTTAAAACGTTCGGTTTCTTTTGGAATAGAGGGTATATATATATATATATATATATATATATATATATATATATATATATATATATATATATATATATATATATATATATATATATATATATATATATATATATATATATAAACGTTGCTTTGTGAACATCTTAGTGAGCTACGAAGGTTCTCAGTGTTTCTCCCTGACTTATTAATATGTAAAGAGTATGTTCTATGGTTATTTCGAACTGAATTAAGTGTATCTTCCAATCATTTATGGCAATAATGCAACCCAGAGCATATCAGGTATCTGAGCGACAAAAGGACGCCAGCCACATCGCTTTACCAGTTCGTTATCTGAATGTTCCCACAAATAAGTTATAGCAATGTCTTGTGCATCGTGGCCAGGGACTAAAAATTAACGTTAATTCTTTTTTATATATTTGCATGTACATATAGGTGATTTACAGAACATACAAGTTACATGCGTAAATTCTGTAGTTTTTGGACTCAATGTATGATTATGAATAACATCCGGCAGCAAATGTATAACTAAAAACATATGTTTTATAATATTTTCTGTATAACTATTATATATATATATATATATATATATATATATATATATATATATATATATATATATATATATATATATATACAGGGTGCGGCACATAAAACCGGCCCGTCGTAATATTCTGGTATATTGTGTTTTTGGCAACACTTAAATAATCTATCTTCCTACCAAGAGATGGCGTGTCGAGGTCGGGTCGACTTACGTGACCTGCAGCAGTCACGTGCAGCCGCAGCCAGTGAAACTTGTCGAAACCAGTTGAAAAAAAGGCCTCGTTGTGTTAAGCCGGGTGAGTGTCAGTGTATGATAATGCCGTATTCGATACCCGAGCGTGTTGCCATTGTTGAAGGGTTCATTCTCACTGGATCTTTTGTGAAAACAAAGAATTTGTTTCGGGAGAAATTTCCAGGACGTTCTGTGCCAGCAAAAAGCACCATTCAGGAATTGATTGAAAAATGGCGGCGTACAGGATCGGTTCAAAATGCTCCCAGGAACAGACGACTATCTGTCTGCACACCTGAATTAAAGATGCAGGTGGAGGAGATAATGGCAAGAAGTCCTCGAAAGTCAACCAGGAGATTGAGTCAACAGGTTCATGCGAGTGAGAGAAGTTGCAGACGTGTTTTAAGGGGACTTAAGTTAAAACCGTACCGGATAAGTGTTGTGCAAGAACTGAAGGAGCCTGACCTGCAGAAGAGGGTGCATTTCTGTTCATGGCTGTTGAGCAATATTGCCAGTGGTTTCTTGGATCCACTAATGCTCATCATGAGTGACGAGGCATGGTTCCACCTGTCTGGGTACGTAAATTCCCAAAACAACCAGTATTGGTCGACAGAAAATCCACACGCAATCCATCAGGTACCCTTGCATGATGAGAAGATTGGTGTTTGGTGTGCCATTTCCGCCACACGCCTTATTGGCCATATTCTTTGAGACCACAGTGAACAGTGACGTGTATATGGGAATCCTGGAGGAGTTTTATACACACTTGACCGAAGAGGAGCGTCAGTTACGTTACTTTCAGCAGGACGGTGCAACATGCCACACATCAGCTGCATCATTGTCCCTTGTGCATGAGATGTTTACACCAGAGAGGACAATCAGCAAAGGCTTGTGGCCTCCTCGGTCACCAGACTTGTCCACGTGTTTCTTTTACTTATGGGGACTGTTAAAGGGAAGAGTATACGAAACAAATCCATACACAATTGAAGAACTGAAGACCAGGATCCAGGATGTCACCAATAGCATTACAACACAAGAACTGACAAGGGTATATATGAATCTCCTCAATCGTGCTCACATGTGTGTTGAAGTGGGCGGAGGACACTTTCAGCATCTGCTGTGATGGCTGCTGTGAAGGTGAGTAGTCATATTCAATACATTACATTTCATTTATGTGTTGTAGTTAATCATATTCAATACATTACATTTCATTTTATGTGTTCACTTTACGGGCCGGTTTTACGTGCCGCACCCTGTATATATATATATATATATATATATATATATATATATATATATATATATATATATATATATATATATATATATATATATATATATATATACGTACTACCAGTACTAAAGAAAGAACTTTAGGCCTTATAGGTGGTAAGTATCTCATATACAGATGGACATATATAATGTATATCTGATATATGTAACATACGTATACGTATGTAATATACGGAAGACTGTTGGATGTCAGACAACCTGCAGAGGCGTGATCTATCATCAAACTGGGAAAATGTCAGTACATATGAGGCATATGGATAACATATGCTCCGTACAGATTTCCGGAGTAAACATATGGTTGCTATACAGGGTGTTTCAAAACAACACCGACAACGTTTGGGAGATAATTACCGACACCAAGATAAGACAGGAAGTATAGACTCACCTTGGTGCACAAATGCTTCTTTCGGAGTTATAGGCTGCCGAAAAAAGGAAAAAAGAATAACTAAAGGTCTATACCTTCAAAACTATGGGACCTGCCGTAATCCAGTCAAGACTTCACTTAAGAACTAGTACGTGCGCTATCCAAATATCCGTTTCAGAATTATGTAGTACTTCTGGATGATTTTATAGAGGTAGTTGGTGAGTTCTTCAAACTATATGCCCGTAGCCAAACTCTGTATATAAAAATTGTTGCGTGAGCACCTTAGGATTCTGTTACATGCATTTTTAGATTGGGCACATATTAGTTATTAAGTGATGTTTCAACCCGAATAGGGAAGGTCCTCTAATATTGGAGCTATGGACCTTTAAAGTTCATTTTCTCATGTTTTCGGCAACCCATAACTCCGGAAGGAAGTATTTGTGCACCCAGGTTGGTCTATACTTTTTGTCTTATCTTGGTGTCAGGAATCACCTAACAAACTTTGTCGGTGTTGTTTTGAAGCACTCTGTATTTTTGTGTAATATACCGCTGTCCACTTAACGGATTATTCTGCGTGTGAACTAAAATGTTGCGATAAAAAAATATGAAATTAAGAACATTTTGCTGTTCTTCATACTATGGCAACACAAATTTCTAGTTCATTCATTTCTATATCTTTAAAAAAAAAACTGTTATATTGTGTAATTAATTATTCTGACAAAATAAACAAAATCTATCTACACAAAGTTTCGATTGCTTTATGATACAATTAGTTTCATGATATAGCGGTGCTTAACGGGGTAAGTTATAATTTAGTTGGTTTATAAATTTGAAATTATTTGCAATAACAATTCTAAAAGCAGGGAATTCGTGTTACTATTCGGTTCAAAATCTCTTGTCGTCGCGAATTCTGTCGAGGAATTTGAAGCTTAAAATATATAAAACGATAATCGTGCCTGTTGTTCTGTATGGTTGCGAAACATGGTCGCTTACTCTGAGGGAAGAACATAGACTGAAAGTATTTGAGAACAGGATCCTGAGAAGAATATTCGGACCCAAGAGGAACGAGAATGGGGAATGGCGGAAGCTTCATAACGAGGAACTACATAGTTTATACGGTTTACCCAACATTGTTAGGGTCGTCAAGTCTAGGAGGCTTAGGTGGGTGGGTCATGTAGCTAGAATGGAAGAAAGTAGAAACGCTTTCAAAGTTTTGACTGGAAGACCAATCGGAAAACGACCATTAGGAAGACCTAGGCGCAGATGTGAGGACAATATTAAGATGGATCTCACAGAGATAGGAATACAAAGTAGAAACTGGATACAATCGGCTAAGGAAAGAAGACAGTGAAGAGCTTTTGTGAATGCGGCATTGAACCTCCGGGTTCCATAGGCCATACAGTTAGTTAGTTAATTAGCAATTCTGACGTGTGATTCACTTCTTGCGGACGTAGGAACCTTCAAACGAAGAGGAAGGATTGAAAACTAAGGTTAGAAGGCCGATATTTCTGGAGTTTCGTCTGTTAAAGAGGAATGAGGAGTGTACGGTAATCGTAATACATGGAGTTGACAACTGTGCAGAGTTTCAGCTACTCGCCACCTACAGTACTATTTGTAGGTAAACATAAATGAAAACTCGTTTGGAAAACTGGTGTCCAGAAGAAGTCACCTCAGTTATTCGATTTCTGTGGGCAAAATGACGGTCGAAATTCACCGACAGTTGGTACAGGTAAAGAGAAACTGTAATGTCTCGTCATTTTGTCGCAGAATGGTGTCAAATGTTTGCGCCTGGTAGAGTAAATGTCACCGACGAGGAGCGCAATGGCCAACCTAACGCGGCAACAACAAATTTCAACACATCTCGTGTGGAAGACTTGATTCAGGACAACAGGAGAATCACATTACGGCATCTGATGGCAGAATTGAGCATGTTTTCTCGGGAGCACAAAGAAAGTCGTTGCTTCACTTCAGACGAGAAGGTGAAAAACTGTAACAATGAGGCTGAACACATACAGACAGGATTTTTACCAGGATCAGGCACGTAGCCAAGGGGGGGCTCCGAACTCGCCTTCGAGAACAGAAGTGAAAAAAATAAGGAAGGATGAAACAAAATGAAATGAGAAAAAGAGAGATCAGCGTTAAAAATAAAAATAAAAAACTACAGGAAGCTTTTGGTTACTCTTTCTTATGAGGAGATTTGTATTACTTGCAATACATGGTGGCGAGGAGAGCGAGATATCCTGGAAGAGTCAGGGAATTTGAAATTTCTAGAAAAGTTACAGAATTCTCAGAATTTCTGCTAGTAGTCAGGGAGATTTCAAGCTTCCGAAAGCATACTGCCGTTGAGTAACAACGTGGACATTTTTTATCATAATTTTTCGTCATCGCATCCTTGCAGAATCAAACATGTTATTCCAAAAACAATTTTCTACTGCTCTTTTAACCTGTCATTTGGAACCGACAGTAATTGACGGAATAATAAAAAACAAAAAGAGTTCTATTAGCATTGGATTCAACAGAAAAAGGAACGCAGATATTGTAAAATATTTTACAAGACATTATTGAGTATGTACTTTTTATAATATGAATATGTACTTTTTATCATAGTTGGGGTCATAATGAAAGGAAAAATTGTTATATTTGAATGAACAAAGAAAGGAACGGAAATACTGTAAAATCTTTTTCAATACTTTTTTTATTCTTTTATTAGTCGAGATGTCTTCATAGTTTGTTATTAAAATACTTACCAACACATCCTCATTTTATTGTCCTAACTAGTGCTCTCAAACGGGTCGGGTTGAGTCAGGTCAACTCGGGTCGGGTTATTCGGGTCGGGTTGTCGGGTCGGGTCAATCGGGTCAACTCGGGTCGGGTTGTCGGGTCGGGTTGTCGGGTCAATCGGGTCAACTCGGGTCGGGTTGTCGGGTCAATCGGGTCAACTCGGGTCGGGTTGTCGGGTCGGGTCAATCGGGTCAACTCGGGTCGGGTTGTCGGGTCGGGTTATTCGGGTCGGGTTGCCGGGTCGGGTTGCCGGGTCGGGTCAATCGGGTCAGCTCGGGTCGGGTTATCGGGTCGGGTTGTCGGGTCGGGTCAGTCGGGTTATCGAGTCGGGTTGTCGGGTCGGGTTATTCGGGTCGGGTTGTCGGGTCGGGTCAATCGGGTCAGCTCGGGTCGGGTTATCGGGTCGGGTTGTCGGGTCGGGTCAGTCGGGTTATCGAGTCGGGTTGTCGGGTCAGTCGGGTCAGTTCACTTTGGTCAACTGAGTTTAGGTTGAGTTTAAACTCGGCTGGAGTCGAAAGCTGCTGTTTTCACTAGCTGCCTAATTAAAAATAGCAATTTTCAATTGATTTTATAGAAACCATAAATCTATTTTGAACACTTGCAGCTAGTGTTTTTATGATAAATGCTTATTTTTCTACTTGTGTGTACTTTAATTTTTAAATGTGGAAGATTGATTTTACCAATCGACTGTAATATTAATATCTACGCCAATATGGAGTCTGGATTTAGAATAAAACTAGAAGTTGTTTAAGCAACGCCAAAAGAGAGATTGGATAGGGACGACCAAGCCCAAGCAGGGCCGCGGTGGCTCAGTCGAGAATTCATCTCTGATGCATGGTGTCCAGTGGCGTAGCTAGAGTTTTTTTCAGGGGGGAAAAGTGAAGGGCCCAAGAGGATTTTGAGGGGGACATCTCTAATATATATATATATATATATATATATATATATTAGAGATGTCCCCCTCAAAATATGTATATCTATTAGAGATGTATATATATATATATATATATATATATATATGTGTGTGTGTGTGTGTGTGTGTGTGTGTATTCAAGGTGAATGTTTCCATCTTTATTGTTCATGATTTTACTCTTGGGAAAACAGTGAAAATATAAGAATTTAGTACCTCAAACAACTAGGATTCATTAATGCAATTGATTTCTAATATAAGTAAATAGTTATTTAATCATGGCGTGTAAAATGTGTGTAGCTGGTTGACTTAAGTGGAAGCAAATACTCTTTTACAGGTAAAGAAAATAACTTATAGGTTCATGCCTCTACTTGAAGAGGATCTTTCTATTCGTGTGGGCAGAAGCAAACATATCCACAACTTGTTAAAGATCTAACGATTTAGCAATTTTCTTCTCAATATAAAGTAACACTAAGTTTTTCAACCTATCATGAGTCATTGACTTGCGTATACAAGTCTTTATTCTTTTCAAAGAAGGGAATGACCTTTCACATGTAGCACTAGAAACTGATATAATCACAGAGATGATACCTAGCTTGTAGGTTTCTAGGAATGCGTTTTTGTAGACACAAAGAAGATCAACGAAATTCGTTAAGGAATCAGCTTTGGTTTTCTTCTCGTCTTCATACAACTTAATTGTTAGAGCAACCCACATTATGGTTTATTTCTTGTTTAATTATGCTTTTTTTAAATTATGCTTTATTGTTAATTTCAATGATTATTTTACATTAATCATGTATAATGTATATTTATTATACATCAAATATTCTAAATATCTTGATCTATTTATTGATATTTTCTGCAACTAGTTTCTCTCATATTTAATGAACTTTCTACTTAATTCATTGTAAAGAGAAGTGCTTTGCTCGAATAATTTTTTTCTATCATTTGTGTGCGCCTTACAGGTACATACAGAAAGGGAAAGTAAAAGATGCCACCAAAAAGTACAGAAAGTGCTTAAGTTCAAAAAGTAAACATAACAATACAGTGATGACGCCAGAGGGGGGCAAGGGGGGCGAGCGCCCCCTAGTAGCTACTTCTGTCCCCCTGACTACCACCTAGACTGCCCCCCAGACTCGTACAATCTTTAAACATTTTTCATTTAGTATTATATATCAGTATCATAACCAATCTCATTGACAAATTGTAGTCTACTTTCCATGAATTTACTATGTGGCAGATTAATCCTCAAGCTTTCTTCTTTGAGCGTCTGGGTATGCACGCATATTTCTGTTTTCTAATTTAGCCCATTTTGAAGTAAATTTTAGTTATACTTCTTTCTTATGATTTTTAATAATTGTGCCTAGCGAACAATAGTAGATTTGCTCGACTTGTTTTCTTCTCATTGGATCAACTTCGATTGGAAACAAAAGAAAGGTAAAACCAGTTACGTAACTTGTTTGTATTTGTCCAGGTTTGAAGTTTTCAGTTTCATATTTTGTTTTATTTAAAACTTCTTTTTTCTGAAACATTATTCTCGGCTTCCAATATTCAGAGGATGTGCTTATAACAGCTTAGTTTGCAACTACCAGGGCTTAATTTTTTGAAGGAGATAAAAAGAGTTGTGTTTTCCCTTCCTGCAAATGATAATAATAAACTTATGGAATGAAATTGATTCCCAATAAAATGTATTGTCAGAGTGCTAATCTGTAGTTAGTAATTGGTTTATACTAGTGCTCCTTTACTTATTTTGTTTCAAAGTACTGACGTGACGTCTACCATATTGACTAGGAACTGCTGAAAAATTCGTAGCCCAACCCAGAAGGAGTGCACGTGAATTGGTGAAGTTTTACTTCTTTTTCTCTTCCCCCGAGAGTCAATATACTACCTTGTACAGTGCTACAGCTTTTGCAGAAAAGTTAAAAATATCTAGATTTCCTCGCACCACTGTTCGTAGCAGTACCCCTATCAGATCTAAAATGGCGTCTTTCAAGTGTTATTTAAGTTTGGGAAATAAGTACACGTAATAGTTAGACGGAGCTAAATCTGCGGAATAAGAGTGATGATCTAGACATTGAAATCCTAGATTATGCAATGTCAGTTATGTTCGCAGGGGATTGATGGACAGGTGTATTCTCCTGAAGGAACAGAATTCCTTTCTTTTCATTTTCTGCAGCCTTGAACTTTGAATTTTTCTTTCAGTTTTGTAAGTAATGTATAGATTCTGGATTAAATATCTGACCATTGAGGAGGTAGTCTACCACTCCATACTTATACCAGAAAAATGTTCCAAACAGTTTCTCAAGCTACTTCTGTGTCTTGAACTTTTGGGGGCGATGGAGAAATGAGTGCTACTACTCCATTGACTGTTGTTCCGATTCAGGATCATAGTGGTGCAACCATATTTCATCTATGGTTACTATTCGTCAGCGAAATTGATCAGCATTACGGTCAAATTGGAAGAATACTTCTCTTAATGCCGTTACCCTTTTATTTTCCTGACATATATTTTGGGAACCCATTATGCCGAGAACTTGCGCATACCCAAGCCATTCTGAATTATGCTACCGACGAGTTCCAAAGAAATGCCCAGAATCCCTGACATAAGTTTTGCTGAGAAGGTAAAAACTGAGAAAGCGGGGTGCAGACCTCAGACTATAATAAATATAAATAGCTTAAATTATTTTTGTCACACAAAAACTGGGGTGGCCTAGGCCCTCCGGCCCCGGGCTATATCCACCACTGGCTGAAATGCTGCAATTTTCAAGAATAATGTCACAAATTGCATCCATGATTCCAGGAAGAGTCATTGCTTTTAATCATCCTGGATGTAAAGCATAATTTGTTGAGAAATTGCTACGTTTATACTAAGCCACTTACTTCTTCACCACTATATATAACGGAGGAGAGTCTCGTGGTGTTTCACTGATTTCCTAATTAATTTACTTCGGTGACTTTCCTTGGTGGAACAAAAATCTTATAACAGTAAGGATCTGGATGTTCGTGAAATTATCTGTTTGGGCACACATAATCACTTCAGAGGCCTGAGGAACAATAAGAATTTCATTATTAATATGAAAATTTATATTTGTACATACAGAGATATGTTTTTTTAAACTACGGTTTCATTTTTCTATCTAGTACCTACACTCCTTCTGGATTGGACTACGACATTTTCAGCAGCTCCTCGTAAATTCTCTCTCTGGCTCTCTCTCTCTCTACATATATATATATATATATATATATATATATATATATATATATATATATATATAGAGAGAGAGAGAGAGAGAGAGAGAGAGAGAGAGAGAGGTATACGTAGCATATAGACGAATGTGTTACTTGTAGCATACGCGAAAGTAATTCAATTTATGTTTAGGCTTCAAACGTTTCATTGAAAAATATTTCATGTGCAGATACTTATTTGTTAGTTACAAATTTTATTTGAAATAAGTTTAATTTATAATCATATAGATCTAACATAAAAACAGCAACGAAATACATAATGTAATGTAAATTAAGTCAAACGTAATAAATATGTCATTTTTGGTATGGCAAATAGCCGTCCCCCGAAAATGTATCTGCCCCTCCTTTGCCTCCCTAAGAACTTAAAGCTGGCGTCGTCACTGTAACAATATAGTATGGAGTTCTTGCATACTATTCATTGTTGGCGGAAAAATTTCTTCTTTTACTTTCTTTTCTCCACATCAAAGGATTACACCGAAAAGTTCACAGAAATGAAAATAAGCTTTTCATTGTTGCATTGTTATGTTCTCAATGATTTTGCATTGTAAATATTGGCTTTAAAAACATTAACACAGTATGTTAAACTTTCAGTTAAAGAGAATTTTCCAAGAATTGTGCTATATATTTTAAATTATAGTTTATACTTTATTTTCTAAAATTATGCTTTTAAAACTAATTTCCCAATGTGAGTGCATTTTGGCGTTCACCCAGTGTCGTGATCATAGTGGTCTCAAACGGGTCGGGTCGGGTCAACTCGGGTCGGGTTGTCGGGTCGGGTCAGTCGGGTCAGTTCGGGTCGGGTTGTCGGGTCAGTCGGGTCAGCTCGGGTCGGGTTGTCGGTTCGGGTTTTCGGGTCGGGTTATCGGGTCGGGTTATTGTGGTCGGGTTGTCGGGTCAGGTCAATCAGATCGGATCACGGTTCGGGTCAGTCGGGTCGGGTCGGACCCGTTGCGAGCACTAGTCCTAACAATATGTTGATAGTAAAGTAGTTTACATTGATCAAGCTCCTGAGACTTAAGAATTTCATATCAAGTCCCCCCCCTCCCGTTACGAAATCCTGGCTAAACGAACCAATATATATTCCAGTAAAATAGTTTGGAATGATCGAGCCTCTGGTGTGATGATCACAGTATTTCGTATCACGGACCCCCCCCCCCGTTCCATGAAATCCTGGCTACGTGCTTGCCAGGAGGGAATCTTGAAACTCATACTATGATGCTACAAGTGCCTCAACTATGTCGAAAAATAACCTAATGTATGTACTCAGTTAGCAAGGGCGCCGATCCTGGGGTGCCGAAGGGGCCCGGCCCCTAACCAAAGCTCATGTGGGCCCCCGTGTTATATTTATGAATATATAATATTTTGCATAATTTGAATGTAATTTGTCTTAAAATCCTTTATATATAGACTATATACCTTCTGTATCTGAATGGGCTCCCCCAAATTTACAAAGAAATTGGCGCTGTATTGGTTAACGTTTTACTTTAGGCTTTGTAATCTTGCTTTCTGTTCACCCTCATGTATTAATAAATTATTTACTTCTGATGCATTATTGTTTGTGTATTATTGAAAACAACCTATCTGTTATAGCAGCGTTAACAACAGCCTTAGCTACACCATTGTGTCTATGTAGTCAAAGTATTCAGCATTTACTAGCCTCCCATGCTGAGTAACATTGTAAATGTTCCTGATTCTATTGAAGACTTATCATTTTATTCCCGAAAACTGCACTCATTCGAAGATAATCTACAACCACTGCGAGCAGACGACGAAGGAAAATGAACGCAGGAGGGGGGTGAGAAGAAATGTTTTTAAAATGAAGGTAAGAAAACGAGGTATATCATCGGCATTAAATGGAGTTTTAGGAAAGCGTTTCTATGGAACTGGAAAGAAAAAGAATGTTTCAAATGAACCGTGAGGTAAAAGATATTGTCAAAAGAGGGCTCTAAATTCAAAGGAATTTCTTTCCCAGTTTTCTTTTCGAATTTTTTATTATTATTTCTCCTCTTTCTTTATCCTACTTTACAAAGTAAATCTATTCAGAGGAGAACAGTGGCTGCTTAGTATTAATGCAGAATTTTTGAGAATATAATTCTTGAACTCTGGAGAGCTATGGTTATTATAAATACTATGTGTGTATATGTGTGTAACTGTTTGTGGGTATGTTAGTAGGAAAGCGCTGCTCCAAATGTCAGAACTTGTAGGTTTTGCTAACAGAACTATACTTGTTTAATAGAGAAATGAGTGATGTACGCTAAAAATTTGATTTTACGCCTCATCTGTACTCTTTCTTTTCTTATAAAAATAATCTAGTTTTATCCGTTTTTTTAAAATAAATATATGTAGCAGTAATTAAAAATCCCTTAGCGTCTTTTCGGGTGCAGAATAAAACAGGTTCAATATTACATAGACATATTGAATCACCTCACCCCTTCAAAAATACTTTGGACCCCTCCCAGCAAACATTTCTGTGTGCGCGTCTGTATCTCTAAAATAAAATGAAATCTGTGAGTTTTACGTTCCACGGTTATGCCGGTTAGGCTAAAGGAGACGCTGATGATGAGAAATGAATGAAATGGTGGAATGAAGAAAGTGGAAGGAAACGGGAGAACCCCGAGCAAAGTCTCTCACACGGTGTTTTTCCACCAAAAAGTTCACTTGGTGCGAACTGGGATCGAACTAGGGACTCCATCACCAGAGGTGAAGGCTCTAACACTGAGCCACCGCGGCCCCCTGTATGCCTGTAAGTGTTAAATGCATCCTATCGCTTTTATTTATATAAATATGCGGAAAGTAATATATTTTCCGGGGGTGAGTATTTCAAACGATAACACCCACGGAGCTTATATATCTGTTATCTCGTTTTACATAAGAAAGTGAAATATACCGGAATAGGTGGCTTAGCTACAATACATGGTACCTAATTTACTTTCTTTGAGGGGCTATATCCAGCGACTGCATACATTCAACCTCGTACTAATCAACTTGTCTTGACGAAAGAAATCAATCGGTATTGAAATCGGCCACTTCCGGTACACTGTAGTTAATTTACTTTCCATTGGTGAACTGTGCATATTGCAAGGATCCTTTTTATCACATGTACTATAAGCCACATATTTTCACTAATTTTATGTAAATGAAAATTCACTGTTACATGGCAACAAATCTTATTCACCCAGACCCAGCGAAGATCTGTTGAAGACACTAACGTTAATATTGATGGCACTAACTAGCACTAATGGTATACTAAATGTTAAACTCATATCTGGGGCAATTTTGAGATATAAATAAAGTTAGCAGTCTCCCATAAACTACTGTTTATTTTCACCGCTTTTAGATTATACTTAGTTTAATTAAGTATGCTTGAGTACTAACAAGCAGTAACAAAGAGCTTGCGCTTAGCAAGTTCATTTGCATGATTTGAATAAAATGAAACCGATGCACGAAGTCGTCAGATTTATGTCCTTACGTTAATGAAATATTTATTTACAAAATATGGACAAAATCTTCCGATACGTGTGGAAGCACTAACGTTACTATTGACCGCACTAAAGAAAAATAACACTCCTTTATACACTGAGAAAAAGTTATGTGGTGTACGTAAAAACTTTTATATGTGTAGATCGCGTAGTTTTTGGTATTAACGCACAGTAAACGTACGTACTTTCCGTAAAAGTGTTCCAAATAAACGTACTTTCCGTAGGAACGAAAGAACTGTGGTATAGGTAATAAAGATCTCATATACAGGGAGACGTATATAACATATAAATAACGTATGTAACATACGTATACGTATGCAAGGGCGCCGATTTCTCTGTAACTTCGGGGGGGGGGGGCATTGAGATATGTATGGTTGCAGACCAGAGTCTAAGAATGCATATATCAGTATTTTAAGACAAATTCAAATTGTGTGAAATACGTATTGGATATTCATAAAATTACATGCAATACGTATAATAATAAAAATACATATGGAAATACACATAACAATAACAAATATATATTCATAAAAATATATGGGGTGGCCCACAGTAGCTTTTGGGGGCCCGGGGCCCCTCGGACCCCCAGGATCGGCGTCCTTGTACGTATGTAATGTACGGAAGACTGTTAGATGTCAGACATTATATATCGGCATGATATAACTTCTAAGCGGGAAAGAACCTATGCAAGATATGGGTACGTATGCTCTGTATTGATTTCAGATAACAGATTGTTTTTCTCAGTGTATATTAACCACATGTTTGAGGAGATTCTGAGGTGGCAGTCTGCTGGTATGATGTTAGAAGACCGATGGTGATTATTTAAAAAGTAGCCATTATATGTGAAACACTAACGATGGATTTTCTGACACTATCGAACACTAACTAAGCACTAACGATAATTGAAATCAAAATTGATGTTTGTTCTATGAAGCTTGTCAATTTCACGGACGCCATTTTGTGATTAACATTAAAATAGTTACTTATCAAATGTCAACAAAATTGCCTCATCAGTTTTTGGTTTTTTGAGAAAATGATCTTACCAAAATAGTCTTGTGGACATTTTCAGTAGAAATGGCTTAAACCACACTATGCAGTTGCTAATACATATTCCGTTAGAAATATAAACAAAGTTGCCTGCGTCAATATATTTTTTAAATGCCCCCAAAATTATACCACCAAAAGTTCTTTTTTTTTAAAAAAAAAATGAAAATTCACTTTCTTTTGATCGTAATGTTTTTAATTAAACCTATATTTATAAAAAAAATGAACAAAATCGCCTTAGTTACTTTCGATAAAATCTTCCAGGAAAAATACTAAGCCTAAGAATAAAGTATGCTTTGTGACGTACACCACATAAGAGGGTTGTTAATTAAGTATTTATTTATGGCATATGAACAAAATCCTCCGATTCGTTTCTGAGAAAATAATTCAAGAAATACTTACCCCAAGAGCTAAATTATAATGTCTGGATTTTTCCTAGAACAAAAAATTATACGGTTGCAAATAGTTATTTATTAAACATAAATAAAATCATTAAGATTCGTTTCCGAGGAAATCGCAAATTTTTACTTCCATCTTCTTGTGAATTATCCTTATTTTCAAAAGTAGAAAAGGAAGGCAAGGTGGCTCAGTGGTAGAGCACGTGGGGTCCTCGTTTCGATCCCCGGCCAAGTAAGTTTGTCGTGTCCGTTGGTTTTCCCACAGTACTCCCGTTTCCTCCCACATTGTCATTCCATCAATTCTTTCCTCGACATTCATTTGCCTTAATAGTCCGTTTCCCTTAGCCTAAAATGCATAATCGTGCACTGAATCCATTTCATTTGAAAAGTAGGAAGAATCTTATAGCTTTATTTAAGAGTAGCAGAATATCCGTTCTTCGCACGGGGATAATAGTTTTATATTGACATAAAGAGCTGAATTTGGATTTAAACGGCATCAGAAGTATCACTGTTCATCTCAGTGACCCCCAAAACTATGAATTCGTCACTAATATCGGTCATTTTCGATTATTTTATATAGTGCCCTCTCCCAAAAAAACCTACGTTGCTCCCCCAAAGTGAAATCACGAAAACCATCCTAGGCCCAATCAGGCCGATAGCCCGCTCAAAAATCTAGGGAGGCCCAATTCTACCATATTACCGAGTTCATTACCATATTATAGTTACTTTGCAAGCCTACCGTGAAAAGTTTAGGGAGGCAGCAAAAAGAAGGGGCGGACCTCCATAGAGCCCCTTGATCGAAAACGGTAGCGTGGTTGAAGAGTTGTGAAGTGACAAACATAGTCGCTTTCATTTTCATTTATACAGATAAGGTCAAACTAATTCTGGGTACGTCTAATATAACGGTATGGCTTCTAGACGAGTGAACATACATCAGGACGAACAGGTGTACACAAAGAAAAATTCGTTCTCCTGACATACTGTATCCTACAAATATACGGTATCCTCTTGCTTACTATAGAAATCAGTATTGAACATAAGTTATCCGTATGCTACATAGGCACTGCCCTTAGATGTTACATCATGCCGTTGCAGGATGTCTGACATCTAACAGTTTTCCGTATATCACATGCATATACTTATGTTACCTTCGTCAGCTATATGTTATATACGTCCATTTGTATGTGAGATCCTGACCGCCTACATTGTTTCATACGGAAAATACGTACAGATGGAACACTTATACAGAAAGTATTATAAAACATGCGTTTTCAGTTATACGTCTGGTGTACTTTAAGCCCAAAAACTACAGGAATTGCGCATGTAACCTATCTTTTTAAGTACGCCACCTCCATTTTTTTTCTCCCTGTCAGTGTATGAATATCCAAACGGCCTTTTTTAGCGTGTAGGAGCCATTGATAATGTAAAACCGTTGAAATCTCGAATTTGACTTTTTCACAGTCACTACATTTCCTTCTCTCGTGTTGTCACTCGAACGTAATAAAATTATTAAAAATGTCAACACGGAAATAGAACCCAAAATCCGATTTTCCATCCACTAATTCTTGCTCTTATTCAGCTGAACAACCATCACAAGCAAAGCATAGACATTTTCCTTTTGGGGTGAAGAAAACGGTTCCCACTTCGCGCTAAGACGTTGCCGGAAAAATAAAAAACAGTTGGCGCTGCTGTGCTATAAGTCAGTATGAAACTTAATTATGTCAACTTCGTTTTGATTGCTGAGGCAGTGATCTAACACCAACTGGAGGCGTGTTTCCCTCCCTCTGCCTCTAACTCCATTCTACCCTACATTTCGATGTCAGCTGAAACTCCCTCTGTGCGACAAACCAAGCCTATCTTCAAAGTGATGGAATAAATTCAATTAAAACGTCCTCACTAAATAGTTTGAAATTTTCAGTTAAAATATGGCTTTCAATTCTATGTTGTGTCGTCATTTGTTTGGCCGCACTACAATTATTTATGTGAACACGCCATTTCGTCTTGGCATGTTCAAGAAAAGTATTTAGAAAAAAAGAGAAACGCATAAATCTTCAAAGCTGCCAGTGCAAAAAAAAACTAAACACAACAGTTGTTATAGGCTCTCTAGTACCCAACTGTTCTATATACTACATAAGTTAGTTTACTTTTAGTATACAAAGGGTGAAACATAGCCGTCGGAGAACGATAAGTAAAATCTGAAATTGTTTGACTTTTTCGTTAATCGTATCAAAAATGAAATAAAGTAATTGTTTTATGCTTGATTTATAACTGTTATTTTCATTTTATTGTCCTGATTCTAACATTATATAGTAATAGTATACATGAGAACCCCCTTATCTGCGTTTCTTCTGTGTTCTATTACCATTTCTACATGAAATACCATAAATTTTCTACGTAGTGCAATATAAGAAGTACCCATGTGCACAAGACATGCGATATGCGTTAAATCCCCCCCTCCACACACACAGTCAGATAAAGTACAAGGGCACTACACATGCAGATATAAAGTACAGGTCGTTCTTTTTTATTTTCGTATCAGTCGATAAGTAAATAAAAGTCGCTTTGTTACCCCCTTTGTAAGTTCGTACATACTCAATGAATAATCCCTAAAAGTATGAGCGTCCTGCTCCTTCGGGATCTGATGCAGCTTCATGTATACTATATCCCATTATATTATCTTATTGAGCCACAATGAGTAAACTAAATTGACATAATGCAAAATGTCGTTTATTGTATACCTTCTGTTTATAAACTTTATGATTCTTAAAAGGTAGTTGACATTATGTCTAACCTTGCTTCTGTTTCCATAGTAATATATAAATACATCGTCTTGGTGAAATATAAACAACAAAACATACATTGATTTTTATAACAAGATATGTTGCCTTTTTCTTCTTCTTTTTAACCTAGCTGGCTAGTGCATATTTATCACACATTTTGCCCAAAGAATACAATTAAGAATACAACATATCGTTGTAGATTCGTAGTTTTATGTCTCAATAAGAGCACAATATTTCTATTTTTCATCCTACAGTACTTCAAAAGTTCTTAAAAGAATCGATAAATTTTCAATAATGCATGATGTAGGATAGTTGTCGGAGTACTCAGCGGTATTCCATACCGCCTTTTGGTTTTTCAGTGATCAAGGCATGTCGTCACTGGAAAGTGAACGCTAATATACCCTTAAGGAATCTAATTTTGTACACAGTAATTGACGAATAGGTTTGCAAATCAAAGATCTTATTTATGTAGAAATAATTTCTAAGTTGACAACACTGACATTTTTGTTATTTTTCGTGGTTTTTATTTTTAATATAAGGTATCACAAAGAAAGAAGCTCACATTTTTTTTACGCAACAACTCGTGTTGATTCTGTTGGTTGCAAATAAGAGCCCCATGACAGAAACAAAAGTATTATTGGCCAATCCAAACATAAAGTAGTACATTGAGGCGACTCGTTTAAACTGAAATCGGAAAATATTGTTATGAGTTCGTCGGAACTTCTTTAATGCCTACAATGATAAAGAAATATATAACTGAGTCCTACCACGAGAAAAAAAAAGAATAAACTTTATGCAATCAAAAATCTGTTGTTTTCATTTAAAAATATTCTAATAATATTCTTTCTAATTCTAATCAGGGCCGACGCGTCTGTTGTAAGCGCCCAGGGCGAGAAGCCCCAGACACCCCCTTCCAGTGTGTTATGAAAAAGAACCTGGAGTTAATTCTGTACTCCTAGATTTAAACATGAAATGTAAGATAAAAGAAGTTGGTATTATGTCAATTTTTTAAAGTGAACGGCTTTTAATGAAAACATGATTTCGAATTATTGAAATTAAGTGTGTTTCTTGTTTATTTAGAACTTGATATACATCAACATAGTAATAGCATAGTAATAGTAATAGCAGGTGGGGCAAGGTGGGGCGCTCGCCCCCTAGAGGAAATTGTACTTCAGAATATCGAAAATCCAAGTGAATTTTTACATTAGTTAAAGTAAAATTTGAAACTATTTTTGAAACGTCGCTTATACTTGCCCTCCCTTGGAAACCACAACGTGGGCGCCCTTGGCATAGAATATACTGTACAAATAACGATACAACTATTAAATTCCAAGATTAAAAAACTATTCTCGTAGAGGGCTGGAGAGAGTTCCAGTTGAATTATCCTAGACCATGTTTTACATTACAGTTAATTTTCAAGTTCAATACTCTATCGGCAGTCCTTCAATGATCTAATCTAGGTCACCTGTTGTTTCTTCTTGTTAGTAATGATATTCGTCTCTGTGTTAAAAGTTCTCAAGTTTTTGCCGACAATCTCAAATTATACTCCAAAGTAAGTTCAATTGATAACTGCATGAAACTTCAACAGGATCTACAGAGAGTTCAAATATGATGTGATAAGAATAAATTCGTCCTGAGTGTGTCCGAATGTAAATCTGTACCTCTCACGCGGAAAGAAAATCCAATTAACTTTACCTATACAATAAGTAGTACTTCCTTCTCTATCCCAAATACTATCAAAGATCGAAGAGTTATATTTGATAGCAAATTAATCTTTGCTCAACACGTTGACGCAAGAACGAGTAGTGCATATAGAAATTTATAGGATAAGACCAGTGGCGAAGCGTAGTATGAGGCTCTGAGGCCGGGCCTACCCTGTTTTCTACCTATAATTTCTTTATGTTTGGTTTCTTATAAAATAAAGTCAATACTTCAATATTTTTTTCAGTAACAAAATAGTGGGTTGAAAACACTCTGAGTTCCTTCCGTCTGAGCCTCAACAGCTCGCTAGACAGGTTTACGGGCTACGCTGCTCAGAGCGAAGGTATTTTTACTTGGGATTGCACGCATTGGTTGGGAACGTGCGGAGGCTCGCCTCTGGAGCTTAATCTTAACGTTGAAGGCATCTTTCAATGTTAATAATTTTATAATGATTTCCTTAACACAGAGTAAGAAGTTTCTGTGAAGAATTATGTATTTCTGTTTGTGATAATTTGTTTAATTTAGGTATGCACTCTCAGGAGTTACTCAGAGTAGCTACATTTTTTCCTACATGGGGCCTGGTCCATAATGGCATGCAGAATATAAGTCTGATACATTAAACATAGTTATAAATTTACAAACGTTACCGTACAGGGTAAAATAATTATATTTGTGAGTAATTTTAGTTAAATTTTCCATTTCATAGAATCACTGGAGTATTTACGATCTTGCTTCGGACGGCTTTGCTTGTTTCGGCAGGGGCTTTGCTAACTTTATTCGTGGAAGTGTGAAAATTCTGCAATATATATAAAACAATAATAAGTTGCAATAAAATTTCGGTGAAAGCTTAATCCCGAAAGCCATCTCCTTAAGAGGGCAGACTACTTAATATGTTTCAAAAGCTAACAATTTTTCTTTTGACAGTTTTTCGTAAGTGAAAAGAGATAATGAAATGTAACTCACCACAATAATAGACAATGTTATTCTACACCCAAAAATATCAATCAGAAGAATTTTTAGTGTTGCCATCCATAGAAATTATAGTGGGACCAGAATTTGAATTACCCAAAAATCTAGGTTATGGCAGCGACTAGAAAAATGAACACAACGGCAATTGATGACTTATCATGATGTCTGTGTTCTTTGTTAATTACTTTTAAGTAATATTTGTATTTTAATTCTACTGTTTATTAAAAATATTTATTTTGTATTCTTTATCACAAAATAAATACAAATATTATTTAAAAAGTAGTTAACAAGAAACACAGATAACATGATAAGTCATCAATTGCCGTTGAGTTCATTTTTCTAGTCGCTGCCATAACCTAGATTTTTGGGTAATTCAAATTCTGGTCCCACTGTAATTTCTATGGATGGCAACACTGAAAATTCTTTTCATTTATATTTTCGGGTGAAGAATAACATTATCTATTACTGAGATAAGTTACATTTCATTATATCTTTTCACTTGCGAAAAACTTGCAACGGAAAAATTGTTAGCTTTTGAAACATATTTAGTAGTCTGCTCCCTTAAATATGTCGATCTATAGAATACAATATTAAATATCTTGCGTTGATTCAAATAAAGTTCCTTCTGAGCATTACCATTTCTAGTGCAGTTATTATCACGTGATGCATTAATTAAATGTAGTATTGTACTTATTTTAAAGTGAGAGATGCAAGTAACAAGCGCTTATCCAAGAAATTTGACAGCTGACTGTAAGAATGTACTTTCTTTCTCTCTCTCTCCATTTTGAAATATGCAGGAAATGCAATCAATAACTGACGAGGAAATTCCCGTCATCCTTCCGGTAAATCCCAGACAGAAGAAAATATGAACTGCATTTCAAAATATTTGTAATGGAACTAAATAGGAATATTCCTTTAATATAAATATATATTGAGTGTTTTCCTCATGCAAATATTTGTTGCAATAATAATGATAATAATAATAATAATAATAATAATAATAATAATAATAATAATAATAGTAATAGTAATAATAATAATAATAACATTTCTTTAAAATAAATAGATTTGGTACTTTTTTGTTTTTTGTTTAATTCAATAAGGAAAATAGAATTTTGAGTGTAATTTTAAACATTTTGTGATACATTAAATGTTATTTGTGCTATTAGTTTGGCGGGCCTACCCTACTTATGGGATTATGCTTCGCCACTGTAGGATTTCTACAAAGAATTTATAAGGTTATTTTTTTCCTATGTGCGGTCAAAATTAGAATACCGTTGTACTGTTTGGACACCGAATGTCACTAAATACTCTGATGTAATAGAAAATATATAGTTCATTTTTTTTAAAAAAACGCTTGCATACAAGAAAACCGGTTTCTATCCAAAGTATGTCCCTTTTAAGACTTAGTAACGAATTTTAGTTCTTAAACAGAAAAAAAAAAAGATGGGCGTTTGGTCTGTTGTTCTTACATACATAATTAAAAGATAAAATTTATTGTCGAGAATTAGTTTCAGAATTATTATTATGTGTCCCAACAGGTAAGATTAGACAGCAAGCACGGGGATATTCTATTGGCGGAAAGCAAGAACTAACTCTAACATAAGTCTCCCCTGTGGAGAAATATGTGTTTTATATACGGTAACTAAGATTAGATTCCATGTAGTAGATGTATTTAGTATGTCCGGCAATAACAAGTAAAAAAGAATTATCAGGCAATAACTTCTGCAGAATTAAATTACGTGTATTTCTGTAATAATGTATATATAAGCCTAGCCTTATAAAATAAATAAATGCATTGTATTTAGCCGTGACCAATTCATTATTAAAAGATCTGAGTTAACATTATTTCTTTTAAAAATTTATTTACCAACATAATCTAAATTCCTTGAATTTTGTTGATTTGTCGCCCCGGCGACCTTCTGGTCCCGGCGCGAAGGGCGATCGCGACGGACCTGATTCTATTAATTGGACAACACTGTGAGTACGTGTATGGTGATTATTTGTGTGCGTCAGTGTGTCCCTAATAATTAGATCTTTGTGACGATTGCTTTTAAATTCAGCTTGATATTGTTAATTAATAGAAATTAAATATTTTCAATAAGGCCAAGTTTTTAGTAAAAATATAAAAAAAAAACAACTTTCTTACATGCTTTCCCAATAAATTTACTCATTAGGAAGTTAATCCTTTTGACATGAATTTCACTACATTTAATGTTTACCTTACTAAAGCACAAAGGGAGTGCAAGTTTAAAGAACACACGTGGCTGACAAACAATGATGGTAGATGTGGTTGTTCTATACAGGGTGTTTCAAAACAAAACCGACAACTTTTGGGAGGTGATTCCTGACACCAAGATAAAACTAAAAGTATAGACCAACCTGGGTGCACAAATGCTTCCATTCGGAGTTATAGGCTGCCGAAAATATTAAAATGTGAACTTTAAAGGTCCATAGCTCCAATACTATGGGACCTAACGTAGTCGGGTGAAGAACACTTAGAAACCAATATGTTCGCTATCCAAAAATACATGTCTTAGAACTCTGAGTTACTCACGTAACAATTTTTATACAGGGAGTTTGGCTACAAGCATATAATTTGAAGTGCTCACCAACTATCTCTATAAAAATTGTTGCGGAAGTACGGCAGGATTCTGAAACATGGAAATTTGATTAAGGTACTACTAGTTAAGGCACATAAGAAAACTTTAAAAAAATAGAAAAAGAGAGGAAACAAATTGTAAAGTGAAAGAAAAGAAAACGGAAAGGTTAAAACAAAAGTGAAAAGAGAATTAGAAAGAATGAATAATTTAGATAAAAAGAAAATAAAGAGGAGATGAAACAAGTAAGCTAAAGCAATCATACAGTGAAAGGAATGCAGTACTCAAAAACAGTAAATTTGAAATTCATAAAGTGAACTTTGGTAACTTCTTCCAAAATTACTTTTGATTCTATTTAACCTCTTGTCTATCGCCGTAAGCCTTAGAAGTGAGAAAGAGGAAATACAGATTGTTCAAACGCATATTAGAAATATATTAAAGTCGAGATAGCACATTAAAAGGCCCCATCACGGCGAAATTATAATGCAGCTAATTTTACAGTAATTATGTGATATCTTCAAATAGATAAAAGATAATCGAAAAGTGGAACAAGAGCTCTCTGAACAATATTATTTTACATGAGATACTGTTATCACGGTTCACTTATCTGTTTTCGATTTCCAGCCATTTAGAAAATCGTCATTTATTTTCGCGTTTATAAATGGCTGCAAACAGAAAGCCATTAAGTGACTCGTGAGAACGTACCTCATGCAAAATAACATTGTCTAGCGCGCTCTTTTTCCACATTTTAATTATCTGTTGTCTATTTGAAGATATCACATAAGTACTGTAAAATTAGCGGTATTTTAATTTGGCAATGATTTGGCCTCTTGAAGCAATAAACTATACTAGACCTATATGAAAAATACTGCTTATTTATTATAGTATTTTTCTCTATCGTGATCCGTGCTCGAAACAGAAATCGTAGATCTTGTTACGCAATTTTATTTAATTCTATTTAAAAATGTAGAAAAAAACACTTAATATAGCTCATGTTTGGTTGCCAAGGCAACTTAATTGACTTTGACTTTAAGCTTGTCAGGTAGTTTCCGGGTATATGTGGGTTAGTAAGTGCTGACATCTAGGAAACCTTTACTTCGCAGGTGAAATTAGAATCATATCCAATGATGCTAGTTTGAGAGAGATATCCCGCCTCGTAGAGGGATTAAGCGAAGACTTATTTTAAAGATCGGGAAAAAGAGAGATTTTACGAATATGAGATAAAATACAGGGAAATTTAGCTTTGCAACAAATGTTATGTCACTAAGCACTGCTGCAGTACGAGGAAAGACGACTGCATTTTTTCCAGAATCCCACACACAAAATGACAAACTTTTTTCTTCCACAAGCCTTCCGCGGCCTGACTTGAGAATGTCCATTACACAATATAACATTGAAGCAGTAACAGAAATCACAAATGTACGTTGTGGAGATATAAGCACAGTATAATAATCTATAGATTCGCAATAATGCTCTCTTTATACAATGATATATATATAACAAACTAAACTATGGGAAATTTTATTTGGGAAAG
Organism: Thermobia domestica; assembly: GCF_964235325.1. Lineage (NCBI taxonomy): Eukaryota > Metazoa > Arthropoda > Insecta > Zygentoma > Lepismatidae > Thermobia > Thermobia domestica. The sequence goes on from NC_137467.1 coordinate 199,152,442, forward strand.
GGATTTTTTGAGCGATCCTGAGGGAAATATTTAATTGAGGACCTAGCATCACTGATCGTATCTTCATATAGTGGTTTGTGGTTTGAATGGTCAAGACTTCTTTGGGAAATCTTAAATGTCTACAAAAAGAAAATTGTTCTAATTAGGATAATACAATCTACTTAAATTGTATTTCGACACCATCTAGAGATCTAATAGGAAAAGTATGTCATTATAAGGTTAAATTTATATTGGAAGTGAACAAAATTAAAATTTGAGTGCAAAATGTGTGAATTAACTGTTGGTACATTTGTGAACATTCGTGCAGTAACATGATTTCTTTATTTTATGGAAATTGGAAAATGACTTATTTCGGTATGGAAGTGTATTATCTATTGGAAAATTATTAGTTTAGTACAAGGTAATGGTTTAACTATAACAAAGGGCATTATTATTATGCAAATGGTGATACGCTTATTTTATGAAAAAATGCCATAAAATTATTTTTTATGTGGAATACCCAGTTCTTTAAATATTATCGGTCAATATTTTTCGTTATCTATGTTACGTTTAATAGAAGTATATTTTCCTGTTACATAGCAATTTTGTTTGAATTAAGACACTGAGAAGCAAAATTTGCTCAGTTGTCTGATACAAATAGTGATAAAGGAATGCAACAATCTTCACCACCTTCAACCTTCACCAACAACAGAGGGAGAAAGTTGGAGACATAGAGTTTTGTTGACATTCAAACGTATCAAATACAATTTCTCACTGTTTCTTGTTGTCTTTGGCCTATGGAGATAATATTGAAACCGACAGCTCTAGGGGATTTCTACTATTTCCAGATCAGCTCACACGTCCCTTCTTTCCTAAAGTTGGGCGCAAATGGCATTGGGAAAGTCACCAATCAACTTTTCGAGCATGAAAACTATAGATTTGACATTAGTATCGATTACTTTGGATATATTAATTTTAATCCTTTTCCATGACGATGGAGGATAAAGGTGGACTTCAACGGCATCTCAAGCGTTACTACTCACCTCAGCAACCCTTTAATTTTGACATTAACAACCTTTGTTCCGGGTATTTATCCTCTCCTTTCTATGTATACATTTTGGTCCCATAGTTCTCCCCTCCCTTCGGGCCTTAAAAGTTTTTTTTTTCTTAATCATTTCCTCACACCCTGTTAAGCAAAATCACCTCAAAATTCTTACGCTGATCAAAATGAGCGCATTATTTGTATTGGTGATGGAATGAATCTTGGAAATGGGTTGGCAAGTTTCTACTCTAAACTTCAAACCACGCTTTCCTTCCTTGTCTGGAAAATGTTTTGACAGTTAATCCCACCAAAACTTCCGTCGCTTGCTCTACTTCTCTCCGTTCAAGTTCCTTTTGCTAGTTTCTCACTAAGAGAGTCGAAGAGAAAAAAAAGAGAGAGAGAGAGAATGAGAGAGAGAAACAGAAGTAACTGATGTTATAGAAGATACTTCAGAAGTTGGGATCAGAATTTATCTTGTTACGGGAATGTTGAACTTTAACTAAAGACAAGCAGTTTCCCTTGTTGTTTAGAAATGTGTCATTAAAGAAATTATGTCTCCAAGTTAAGTGCGTTGACCGAACAATCCATTCTGCACGACGTGAATAAGATTGAAGTGTTTGGAGTTTAGGATATTTTGAGTTTTCTGTTCACACCTTAAAGCTGGAGACTAAGTTAAGATTATTAGTTCAATTTTATACAGTGCAAGCATCCCTCCACTTATATATTATACACCTCGTCTTTATTTTATATATCGAAAGAGGGTACAAAAGAAACTATTTTGTGATCGTGGAGAGAGTCGAATTCGAAGTAACAAATTTATAAGTTCCTCAGGATTTAAATGCAATGTATTTGAATATTTATTTATAGGAAAGCATTGTACAGGATGATACAAACATTGTCACAGTATTTTGGGAACATATTTCTGATATCATAGTAAGAAGAAAAAAGCTCATATAGATCTTGCTTAAAAGTGGATAGTTTCAGAGTTGTAGAGTGCCGAAAACGTGAAATAAGTGAACTTTAAAAGTTCATACGTAGCTCCACTAGTATGGAATCTATCGGAGTCGGGTCAAGATATCACTAGGAAACTGGTATGTGAACTATGAAATACCCATATTTAAGAATGATCCAGTACTTGCACACCAATTTTTAGAGAGGTAGGTACAAAAGAATCAAGTATTCCCAAACAGACTATCTAAAAATGATTGTGCAACTACCGGAGGTTCTGAAAGATGGATATTTGGATAGTTCACATATAGTTTCTCAATGGTGTCTTGACCCGACTACGATCGGTTCTATAGTAGTGGAACTATGGACCTTTAAAATTCATTTTTTCACGTTATGTACACCTTATAACTACGAAACTATGCACTTCCGACCACAGGCCAATATGAATTGTTTTTTTATTTTGATGTGAGGATCTATTCCCAAAATACTCTGACAAATTCTTGGAACACCCTACATTCATAAAACAATAAATAAAGAAATAAAAATATTTTCAAAAGATAAGTAGCACTGTCACGTATACACTCCGGAAAGAGTTTTTTATGTGTGGAATGATAATGTCTTAATTAATATTGAAGACGGAAGTGTTAGTGGGTATCTACCACTTTCGGTTTTAGTAGGAAGGTTATTGTGGAGATGGAACATATTATGATTGATTGCTCGTTTAGTTGATTGCAGGAAAACTCTTTTCGTTACTTCTTACCAGTGGGGGGTTCAGAATTTAAAAACCAGGAGATCAGCCAGAACCCAGACAGTAATAGATAAGTAGTAGGGGCCGGCGTTGGCGCGAATGACTCATCCTCACTCTCTTTTATGACCGGGATTTTTGAAATTTATTCCCTTTTACGGCTAAGATGAGTGCTTTGGTACCTCGATTCTGATTGGCTGAGAGAGGTCACGTGACGTTAGGCCCCGCCCACGCGGGAAATTTAAATTTTTAGGTCACGTGATATGACGTCAGGAGTCACCCCGCGGGGGAAATCCCTCACCCGGGATTTTTGAAATTTGTTCCCTTTTACGGGTAAGATGAGTACATTGATATCTCATTCTGATTGGTTGACAGCTGTCACGTGATCTTAGACCCTGGGATATTTGAAAATTCGTTCCCTTTTACGGGTAAGATGAGTGATTTGGTACCTTGATTCTGATTGGTTGATAGAGGTCACGTGATCTTAGGCTCTGGGATTTTTAAAAATTCGTTCCCTTTTACGGATAAGATGAGTGCTTTGATACCTGAGGTCACATGATCTTAGACCCTGGAATTTTTGAAATTCAGGTATCCTCTTTGATGTATACTTTGGTACCTCGATTCTGATTGGCTGATAGAGGTCACATGATTTTAGACCTACCACACGGTGAACAGATTACATGGTATAACGTGGGGAAATCCCTCACGCATTTGTTTCCGTTTACAGGTAAGATGTGTGCTTTGGTACCTCGATTTTGATTGATGAATAGAAGTTACATGATCTTAGCCCCCCCCTCACCCCCCAGCCCATGAAGAAAATTCAATTTTTGTTTAGGTTACGTGATATGACGTCACGATATCAGTCGATCCATCCTAGACCGGGATTTTAGAATTTTGTTTCCTTTTTTGGTACCTTAAAGTTCCCATGGAGGGTTCAACCCCCTCCTTAAATAACCCTTTTCTTTTTTTTGGTATCATGATATTGTACTGAAGTTTACATTAAATATTATTGTTCTCTTTGACGTATAAGATGATTACCAGCTTTCTTACCTTGATGGAGAGACCTTGTATGTTTACGTATGGAGATCCTGTACTTGAATTAGTAGTCTATGTCTCTGAAAGGAACAATAGTGAAAGAGGGGTCCATCCTTGTCACTTGTAGATTTCTTATAATGCATTGTTGTGAGTTTAAGCGATTTTTTTTAAACGCTCAGCGTTTTATTGCTCAGTAAGCGCTTCATTAATGGAAACAATGTTGCCAGATTTTTCTTACCTAAACTGCTCCGATTCTTTTCGAAACCGTTCCGCAGAGTGCAAGAAATTTTAAACTAAATTTTTTTCGAACTAAAAATTTTCAAAACTAAAAATTTTTCGAACTAAAAAAAATTGTAACTAAAAATTTCTCGAACCAAAAAAAATTGAAACAAAAAGTTTCAAACAAAACATTTTCGAACTAAAAATTTTGAAACAAAAATTTCAAAAAAAAATTTCGAACTAAAAAATTTAAACAAAAAAATTTCGAACAAAAAATTTTAAACTAAAAACTTTCGAACTAAATTTTCAAATCAAATTTTTCGAACTAAAAAAATTGAAAACAAAATTTTAAAATTTAAACAAAAATTTTTTGAACGAAAAAAATATTTTAAACTAAAAACTTTCGAACTAAATTTTCAAGGAGGCGTATTTAAAATTATTTCCTTAAATTTGATAAGTACTTTGTGATCCACTTTGTTCCGTTTCAGGGGTGAACATGGATACCTTGCAATCGTACCGAGTTCGATTCTTGGTGCTAGTTTAGGAAATGTTGAATTTAACGTCCCCAGCGAAAACGATGGTGATGAGAAATGATAGGACGAAACAGGAGAAAACATCTTCCCTTTTAGAGGTACAAAATTGCCAAAATATAAACGTAAGCAATACGTTGTACCACGTGTTTGGTCTTTTGGCCCAATTTATCCTCTTGGATGAGGCCCTATTACCTTATATAGTTATATGGACGTATACAGGGGTTCATTACCTTTCATAAGATATGGATATATTTGTGCACCCCTTTGAAATTTGGGTGGAGTACTTTGGCCCAACCCCTTCAATTTTGGAAATTGCCCAATTTAAACATTTGGTATAATAGTATAGGACCCTAATATGTATTATTATATCCCTTTTAGGGCACAAAATTACCAAATTTTACTACAACCACGTATTTGGTATTTTGGCTCATTTTATCACCTTGGATGAGGTCCTATTACCTTATATAGTTATATGGACGTATACAGATGTCCATTTTCTATTATAAGACATAGGTACATTTGTGCACCCCTTTAAAAATTTGGGAGGAGTACCGTGGCCAATCTTTTAAATTTTGGAAATTTTCTAGTTTAAGCATATACTACTGGACTCTAATATGTATCATGATAAATTTGGGTGGTTCACTTCGTTCCCTTTTAGGGTACAAAATTGCCAAAATATAAGCATAAGCAATATGTTGTACCACGTGTTTGGTTTTTTTGATCCAATTTATCCTCTTGGATGAGGACCTATTACCATATATGGTTATATGGTCATGTATAGGGGTCTATTCCCTATCATAAGACATAGGTACATTTGTGCACCCCTTGAAATTTTTGGGAATGGTACCTTGGCCCACCCCTTAAGTTTTAGAAATTACCAATTTAAACATTTGGTATAATAGTACTGGACCCTAATATATATTACTATAAATTTGGGTGGTCCACCTCGTTCCCTTTTAGGGGTCATTTTGTTACCGTACATGTGGTGCAATCGTCCCGAGTTCGATTCTTGGTGCTAGTTTCAGGAAATGTTGAATTTATCGTCTCCGCAAAACGATGATGATAGGACGAAACATGAACTTACTTGATTGAGGATTGAAGCAGGGACCTCACACATTAGTGACAAACGCGGCTGGGATGGTGTGATTTTGGACCTAATTAGTAACTCTCGTTTCCGTTCATGGATTAAATAAAAATATGACTCTTTGCTTAAATCTGATTAGTTCATTGTTCGAGCGATTTTTAAACGCCCAGCGTTTGTTGATCAGTAAGCGCTTCATTGATGGAAACAATGTTGCCAGATTTTGAAAATCTAAACTGCTCCGATTCTTTTTCGAAACGGTTCCGCTGAGTGCAAGAATTTTCAGAACTAAAAACTTTTCAAAAAAAATTTTCGAACTAAAAAGTTTCAAATAAAAAATTTAAACAAAAATTGTCAAACAAAAATTTTCAAACTGAAAGATTTCAAATAAAATTTTGAAACAAATTTTGAAAATCTAAAATTTTTAAAACTTTCTGGAATGAATTTTTTTAAACTTAAAATTTTCGAACTCGAACCGAATTTGAAAACTAAAAAACTTTTCGAACCAAATTTTCAAACAATTTTTTTTCGAACTCAGAAAGTTTCAAACTTAAAACTTGCAAATCAAAATTTCAAACTAAAAAGTTTTCGATCTAAAATTTTGAACTAAAAAAAATTCGAACTCAAAGTTCTCACTAAAAATTTTCGAACTCAGAAAGTTTTAAAATCAAAATTTGAAACTCAAGTTTCGAATTAAAAATATTTTCGAACTACAATTATCAAACTCAAACTTTTCGAAAATCTTAACAGAGATTGAAAGTGATCACTCGTTTCGCGAGCCGTAACTTTTAGTAATGTAACATAGTTTACAGTTTAAGATTTATATTGTCTTGAGAACGATTGAGTTCGTTTATGTAATGAACCCATTGGCCAGCCATAGCCTGATTTCACATCGTAGCTCATGAAAGCAATCTGGTTGTAGTTGTGTAGCCGTGACCATTTTTTTTCTGGACACAGCCTGTACGATCACCAGGAATGAAATACTACTTAGTTTAGCGACCATTAAGATGAAATCTGAACCATCAAATGTTGACATCCTGTTATAGAACAAACGAAAATGTGTGTTTCCTTACCTGGAGTCGAACCCCGGATCGATTAGAACTTTAAGAAAAGGACATATTTCGTTTAGCACAGCGATTCATATCTTATGAGCTGGGAACTCGGACCTCAAAATCGACGTCTGCTTAGTTGTTAAAAGCAATGAACCAATTTTCCATTTACATTGCCAAACACTTTAAAATATTAAGTCACGTTTTGTCATATTGAAATTGCATTTAAAAAATCACTTGCGAAGGCGAAGATGACGAAAGAGAGGAGCGGCTTATTGCACAAGTTTCGTAACGAAATGAATTTCATTACTTCAGTATCATAGTTTCTTTGTCATAGATGAAGAATGCAGAATTTGCAGTTTTTCTTTATAACGTCATTCAGCTCTGTCATATTGCATTCTCTCTCTTTAAATTGTGTTACTGTTGCTTAGTTACTAAGATATCAGTCCTGTGTTTGTAACATTGAACTTGTCATTTACTGCAATAGTGATTACCGTGTTACCTAGTGATGCTATAATGTTGCATTGAATTCAATTTTTCTGGTGCAAGAGGTTTTCAGTTCGATTCCTTTAGAGTGCTTCCCGTCGTTCTTATAGGATTATCATGTTACTTATTTCATGAAAGATCGTGCCAGTAGTGAATGATGCTACATTGAATTCAATTTACTATGGTGGAAGAGCTTCCCTCATAAGATTGTAAATGAAGAAAGAAAAAAAACTGTTACGGCTTTCCTTGTGTAAAAGAAATGAACGATTTATCGTTTTGATCTCATATTGTTTTGTACCATGGTGCTGTAATACGAGTGATTTGTATTAAATAACATTCACAAGAAGATCGATTCCGGCTGGAAAACAATTTCATAAAAGTGAACAAGTGCATCTAATGCGAAAAGGATTCTAGTTTGATCCTGCTGACGTTCACTATTTTAAGTGAAGTTTTTATACGATAAAAGTACTGCACGAACAGTCTGTGCCTACTGCTAAAACTTAATTACATTTTCATTGAAATCAACATAAGTAATATATTTGTATTTAAAAATGTAATCAGTATGTACTGTAATAAACAACATTGTGTGTTTGTGGGTGTGTGTGTGTGTGTGCGTGATGTTAGTCTAAACAACAGTCTTTTTCATGAATGGTTTTTAAATTATTGTTGTGGTATTTGCTCCTCGAGAAAAAGCTGAGGCCTGCAAAATGATCTTCCTCAACTCAGTGACCTTGCTTGTTTCATGTTAAGTGTATCATTATCTGTTTTACGTCGTGATGACTCAATGACAGAGGTGTGTAAGGTCGCTGGTTCGATCTTAGCTAACGTCAAGTTGCTTTGTAGTGAACAAAAAGCCGTGTGCGTGAGTTTTCTCAGGGGTCTCCCCACTATATTTAATCCATCATTACATTTATTTCTCATCATCATCGTCTTCTTTAGCCTAGTTAACATAACCGTAAGACGTAAAAACTCAAAGATTTAATTTCATTTCTCTGAATTACCACGAGTGTTTTTTTGTTCTCTTGACAGTACCGAGGACGTAAATCTTGTGTTCCTAGACTGCATAAGACGTGAACGATAAAATCTGAACCACCGTAAATGATTTATGTTGACTTAACAATATCGAGGCTGTATAGGACGTGGACCTACAATTCAAAGTGAAATTCGAATCATCATAAATGTAGCTATAAACACCAAATATTTGTTTCTATTTTACGTATAAGATGGAAAGCGTTTATGACCTTAGGCTGTATAAGACTTGAACGTACTTCTGTGGGTTGTGTACCTAAACCCGTACTAATAACGCCAAAAATCGAACCTGGACTTAGCCACTGAAATCTCAAATGGACTTAAGGAAAGATTTTTTTTTTTTTATTGTAATACATTCAACCTGGAAATGCTGATTAGCACCTTGACCTTCAAGTGAGAGGAGTGAGAGGTAAGGAAATACTTCCGTGCTTGACGTCACATGAATGAAATTCTGTCCATCTTAGCATTTTGTTCGTTCTGTGTTTTGATCAGTAAGCTGTTATTCGTTTCATACAAGTTCAAGTGTTAATGTGGCTAATATTTATTAAATCACGTCTTAATGGTCGCTAAACTAAGTAGTATTTCATTCCTGGTGATCGTACAGGCTGTGTCCAGAAAAAAAATGGTCACGGCTACACAACTACAACCAGATTGCTTTCATGAGCTACGATGTGAAATCAGGCTATGGCTGGCCAACGGGTTCATTACATAAACGAACTCAATCGTTCTCAAGACAATATAAATCTTAAACTGTAAACTATGTTACATTACTAAAAGTTACGGCTCGCGAAACGAGTGATCACTTTCAATCTCTGTTAAGATTTTCGAAAAGTTTGAGTTTGATAATTGTAGTTCGAAAATATTTTTAATTCGAAACTTGAGTTTCAAATTTTGATTTTAAAACTTTCTGAGTTCGAAAATTTTTAGTGAGAACTTTGAGTTCGAATTTTTTTTAGTTCAAAATTTTAGATCGAAAACTTTTTAGTTTGAAATTTTGATTTGCAAGTTTTAAGTTTGAAACTTTCTGAGTTCGAAAAAAAATTGTTTGAAAATTTGGTTCGAAAAGTTTTTTAGTTTTCAAATTCGGTTCGAGTTCGAAAATTTTAAGTTTAAAAAAATTCATTCCAGAAAGTTTTAAAAATTTTAGATTTTCAAAATTTGTTTCAAAATTTTATTTGAAATCTTTCAGTTTGAAAATTTTTGTTTGACAATTTTTGTTTAAATTTTTTATTTGAAACTTTTTAGTTCGAAAATTTTTTTTGAAAAGTTTTTAGTTCTGAAAATTCTTGCACTCAGCGGAACCGTTTCGAAAAAGAATCGGAGCAGTTTAGATTTTCAAAATCTGGCAACATTGTTTCCATCAATGAAGCGCTTACTGATCAACAAACGCTGGGCGTTTAAAAATCGCTCGAACAATGAACTAATCAGATTTAAGCAAAGAGTCATATTTTTATTTAATCCATGAACGGAAACGAGAGTTACTAATTAGGTCCAAAATCACACCATCCCAGCCGCGTTTGTCACTAATGTGTGAGGTCCCTGCTTCAATCCTCAATCAAGTAAGTTCATGTTTCGTCCTATCATCATCGTTTTGCGGAGACGATAAATTCAACATTTCCTGAAACTAGCACCAAGAATCGAACTCGGGACGATTGCACCACATGTACGGTAACAAAATGACCCCTAAAAGGGAACGAGGTGGACCACCCAAATTTATAGTAATATATATTAGGGTCCAGTACTATTATACCAAATGTTTAAATTGGTAATTTCTAAAACTTAAGGGGTGGGCCAAGGTACCATTCCCAAAAATTTCAAGGGGTGCACAAATGTACCTATGTCTTATGATAGGGAATAGACCCCTATACATGACCATATAACCATATAAGGTAATAGGTCCTCATCCAAGAGGATAAATTGGATCAAAAAAACCAAACACGTGGTACAACATATTGCTTATGCTTATATTTTGGCAATTTTGTACCCTAAAAGGGAACGAAGTGAACCACCCAAATTTATCATGATACATATTAGAGTCCAGTAGTATATGCTTAAACTAGAAAATTTCCAAAATTTAAAAGATTGGCCACGGTACTCCTCCCAAATTTTTAAAGGGGTGCACAAATGTACCTATGTCTTATAATAGGAAATGGACATCTGTATACGTCCATATAACTATATAAGGTAATAGGACCTCATCCAAGGTGATAAAATGAGCCAAAATACCAAATACGTGGTTGTAGTAAAATTTGGTAATTTTGTGCCCTAAAAGGGATATAATAATACATATTAGGGTCCTATACTATTATACCAAATGTTTAAATTGGGCAATTTCCAAAATTGAAGGGGTTGGGCCAAAGTACTCCACCCAAATTTCAAAGGGGTGCACAAATATATCCATATCTTATGAAAGGTAATGAACCCCTGTATACGTCCATATAACTATATAAGGTAATAGGGCCTCATCCAAGAGGATAAATTGGGCCAAAAGACCAAACACGTGGTACAACGTATTGCTTACGTTTATATTTTGGCAATTTTGTACCTCTAAAAGGGAAGATGTTTTCTCCTGTTTCGTCCTATCATTTCTCATCACCATCGTTTTCGCTGGGGACGTTAAATTCAACATTTCCTAAACTAGCACCAAGAATCGAACTCGGTACGATTGCAAGGTATCCATGTTCACCCCTGAAACGGAACAAAGTGGATCACAAAGTACTTATCAAATTTAAGGAAATAATTTTAAATACGCCTCCTTGAAAATTTAGTTCGAAAGTTTTTAGTTTAAAATATTTTTTTCGTTCAAAAAATTTTTGTTTAAATTTTAAAATTTTGTTTTCAATTTTTTTAGTTCGAAAAATTTGATTTGAAAATTTAGTTTGAAAGTTTTTAGTTTAAAATGTTTTGTTCGAAATTTTTTTGTTTAAATTTTTTAGTTCGAAATTTTTTTTTTGAAATTTTTGTTTCAAAATTTTTAGTTCGAAAATGTTTTGTTTGAAACTTTTTGTTTCAATTTTTTTTGGTTCGAGAAATTTTTAGTTACAATTTTTTTTAGTTCGAAAAATTTTTAGTTTTGAAAATTTTTAGTTCGAAAAAAATTTAGTTTAAAATTTCTTGCACTCTGCGGAACGGTTTCGAAAAGAATCGGAGCAGTTTAGGTAAGAAAAATCTGGCAACATTGTTTCCATTAATGAAGCGCTTACTGAGCAATAAAACGCTGAGCGTTTAAAAAAAATCGCTTAAACTCACAACAATGCATTATAAGAAATCTACAAGTGACAAGGATGGACCCCTCTTTCACTATTGTTCCTTTCAGAGACATAGACTACTAATTCAAGTACAGGATCTCCATACGTAAACATACAAGGTCTCTCCATCAAGGTAAGAAAGCTGGTAATCATCTTATACGTCAAAGAGAACAATAATATTTAATGTAAACTTCAGTACAATATCATGATACCAAAAAAAAGAAAAGGGTTATTTAAGGAGGGGGTTGAACCCTCCATGGGAACTTTAAGGTACCAAAAAAGGAAACAAAATTCTAAAATCCCGGTCTAGGATGGATCGACTGATATCGTGACGTCATATCACGTAACCTAAACAAAAATTGAATTTTCTTCATGGGCTGGGGGGTGAGGGGGGGGCTAAGATCATGTAACTTCTATTCATCAATCAAAATCGAGGTACCAAAGCACACATCTTACCTGTAAACGGAAACAAATGCGTGAGGGATTTCCCCATGTTATACCATGTAATCTGTTCACCGTGTGGTAGGTCTAAAATCATGTGACCTCTATCAGCCAATCAGAATCGAGGTACCAAAGTATACATCAAAGAGGATACCTGAATTTCAAAAATTCCAGGGTCTAAGATCATGTGACCTCAGGTATCAAAGCACTCATCTTATCCGTAAAAGGGAACGAATTTTTAAAAATCCCAGAGCCTAAGATCACGTGACCTCTATCAACCAATCAGAATCAAGGTACCAAATCACTCATCTTAACCGTAAAAAAGGAAACAAATTTCAAAAGTCCCAGGGCTTAAGATCACGTGACCTCTATCAACCAATCAGCATCGTGGTACCAAAGCATTCATCTTACCCGTAAAAGGGAACGAATTTTCAAATATCCCAGGGTCTAAGATCACGTGACAGCTGTCAACCAATCAGAATGAGATATCAATGTACTCATCTTACCCGTAAAAGGGAACAAATTTCAAAAATCCCGGGTGAGGGATTTCCCCCGCGGGGTGACTCCTGACGTCATATCACGTGACCTAAAAATTTAAATTTCCCGCGTGGGCGGGGCCTAACGTCACGTGACCTCTCTCAGCCAATCAGAATCGAGGTACCAAAGCACTCATCTTAGCCGTAAAAGGGAATAAATTTCAAAAATCCCGGTCATAAAAGAGAGTGAGGATGAGTCATTCGCGCCAACGCCGGCCCCTACTACTAGATACATCATGAGTTTACAATTGTTCATGGGTTCTGCACAAATTTGCAACTTAATTCTGTCTAAAGGTATTATGGCTAAGTTGAACTTTGACACTATGGACCTCAAGTATTGTTCTACACATTGCATAACAGAAAGATTGCAACTGAAATTATGTCTATTGTTTCAAAACTTTCCCAATAAATTGATATGATTCATTGATCGAGGCTTAATCGGGACGTTAGCATCGATGTCCTCATTAAACCTCAATCAATTTATTGAAAATAATAAAAGGAACCACTTACCATAAACTTTGAAAATGTATAAATAATAGTTTCAACTATTTTTGTTACTCCAAAAAACTGGAACGGGGTACGTGTTCCCGGCCCCAGGCTAGATCCGCCATTGTCTATTACGACATTGCGACGATAAAGTTGGAAGTTGCAGATTTGTGGCACTTCCAGTATGAATACATGGATAAGATATAAGATGGTAAATATTCGTAGAATACTAGTTCGATACTAAAGAAACACCTCTTGCTATCTCTTTTATGGATTTTGTTCTGTGTAAATCATTATTGAAACTAGAAGCTTTAGTGGATTTTTATTACTTCTGGTTTCAATAGAGTTGAAATATATTCTTAGGATCTTTAATCGATTTCAGAAAACATGTTATCGCTATCTATTACCGTTTTTCTCTTTGGTAATCAACACTGTAATCGGAAATGGTTGATTTCTACCACTTTCAGTGGATAGATCACCTCCATGAAGGAACTGGATTCCTGGCCTTCAACCCTCTAAATCTTGGCCAAAATTTAGAGTGATCCATCAATAGGCATTGAGATTTCTTTTCGCCTTATGACGAACGGACACACACACAGACAGAGAGGATAAATCCGTATATAAAGGAGTTTGATTAAGCAAACTCCATACAAATAACAAAATGAGTTTCGTTTCACTCTGTGAAACTACGGTAACTTTCAAACTTATGAGTCCAATCTTTTAAGCATGTTGGACTTGCTAGTTCTTGTTTCAATTGGTGGATAAAGTGGGAGATGGAGCCTACGCGTGGGTTACTGAAACTATTTAAACGGTGTGTTCAATTCTACCTCAAAATAATATACTGAAGGGTGCCAGAAAAAATGGTTACCACACTAGTTTTCAACATACATGTCTTCCCAAGTGTGACCGGTCATAGAGCCTCTGGAAAGCCTCAGAAAAGTTATCCACTGGAATGCTGTTCAGCATTGCAGTCAGATGGAACATTCTCAAAGCGGTCCCCTTGCAGGACATAGTTGAGCTTAGGGAAGAGCATAAAATCCGCTGGGGCCCAATTAGGCGAATGGGGGGGGGGTGCTATTAATGGACTGTAACTTTCTGCTGACCAAAGCTGACGCACAAGAAAACTGGTGTGAGGCGGCTCCGAGTTTATCTTCGAAGTTTTGGGTGTTCTTTCGATGATTACCGTGAAACAGCACGCGCGCACGGTTTACATTTTATTTCCCTCATCTGGTCATATGTCTGTCGGCATGAGGACTGACCCATACGGACTCGGGCTTTCTTGAAGCCCGAAAGCCATTGGAGCACTTTCCTTCGACTAAAACAATTATTTCTACATCTGTATGTTTTATTAGTGGTTTAAAGGTATTTAACAGGAAAATTGATTGCAGCATATTGCTCCATTCTGTCAATATTTTCAGTGTATAACGAAATACAGCAAAGAAGAAATATGACAAATAAAGAAGGAACTTCATTCCTGTGAAATACTTTTCTCGGGTGGACCAAAGCCTCAGGCAACCGCTCCCATGTGTGTACCGCAGGAAGATAGATGTGTAGAAAACTGACGTGCTAACATATTTTTCTGGTATCGTTAAATATATTACTCCGAGGTTGTCCCGAAACTGATTTAATGCACAGTGTTAAAAAAAAAAAACTTTTACCATATTTGCTACATGAATATCCAATATTGAAATTAGAAGCGGTACAGCTTCTGCTTTCAATAGAAGGATTAAAACTTACATTGAAACTGTTCTTGGAAAAAATATATTCATAAAAATCTGTTTTCTATGGTATGTATTATGAGATTACTTATATTGAGATTAATATTGAAATTGAAAATTAAATATTTTATTACTTCAGGTTTCCATGGTGTGGTAAAAATAAAAATGGAACCTAATCTCGTGACTTTAAACCCATATGAAAAACTAGTTTTTACTATTTATTACCGCATTTTCCCTCTAAGTATCAATATTAAAACCAGAAATTGCAGTGCGTTTCTAATATTTACGGTTTTATTAAAGTCATACGGGTATAGAAGTTATCTATTGTTGAGATGCTAGGTTCACAACTGCTTTGGGCTATATAGCGATATCTCCTTATATTTACAAACAGCACCAGCGAGGACCAGCGAGCAGCCGATAGACGCAATTTCCGAAGAAATACAAAAAGAAAAGAAAAAAACGAAGAGGACCCCTTTAGATCCTCTATAGGCTCCGCCTCCAAAACTAGCTATAAAAACAACGCACATGGACAAAAAACATAAATCTGCCATTAATCAATTTTTTTAACCAATTTTTGCAAGCTGTTCTGGCCGGGAAAAAAACTCTCTCACCTTACTTCTGCGCTGCTACGGGCAAGTGCTCTGTACTGCGCAAGAGATATTAACCCAACTCTGGGCTGCAACGGGGTAGATGTTTGTTACCAATCTCCGCGATGCACTGGCCAAAAAATACTAACCCACCTCTGCGCTGCTACAGCAAAAGGCTTTTAACCATGAAACCTCAAAACATCTGTTTTGAGCAGGAGATATAACTTATAAAAAAATATTTAAAAACGTTACTTATTTGTAATTTAGTGTATAAACTGTATAAAGACTTTTATAATAAAAAAGATAAGACATAAACCAGTATAGTGTTTTTCTAACATACATTGCAATATTTTACCGCTTGTACCCTAGTTTCTGTCAGCAGACCGAAGAACACAGTCATTCTATAACACTTTCAGTACTTATTCATTGTAGAACACTATTTTCTTTTATGTCTGTTGCCACTGGCGCCGCTTTTCATTTTTACACTAATGCTTTAGTTCCCGTTTAATGTTCCAATTCCTTTATGTAACTTTTGGTCATTCTTCAATCCTGTCTATTTTTTTTCGAACTATTTAGAACAATCGCTCGTTGTTTTAAAATTTCATTACACACACTTTTAAGGATTGAATTTAACCCTCCTACTAAAGATCGTTATCATCATAAATATTCCGGGCCGCGATGGCTCAGTGGTAGAGTGTTCACCTCTGGTGCTTGGGGTCTCGGGTTCTATCCCAGTCCCCGCCAAGTGAACTTTGTGGTGGACAAACACCGTGTGCGTGGGTTTTGTCGGGGTTCTCCCGTTTCCTCCCACTTTCTTCATTCCACCATTTCAATCATTACTCATCATCACCATCTCCTTTAGCTTCACCGGCATAATCGTGGGACGTAAAACTCAAAGATTTCATTTCATTTCATTTCGTAAATATTCCGCTATTACTGAAAAGTCATTTGTCGCTGACTGAGAAGTTTACGTTCACCACGGTATTAAAATAACGTCTTCGTCTTAACGTAGGAATTTTCTGTTTCGATATCGTCCGTTAACTGCCGCTCCTTTCGCCTCGTTTATCTACTTACTTTCGTAGAAATTCTAGCACTTCCTACATAATATACTGTAGTTCCATCTAAACCAATGTTCCCATCAGTTACTGTTTATGTTTATCATTGCATCTGAAATTGTTCTGTTCTCCACTACTAGTTTCAAATATTTTTTTCATTTGTTTTCCAAATTCAACCCAGCTAATTCTCTTTATTTTTCTCTACACCAATATTTCAAATAATTTCAACCTTTTCTCATGCTTTTGCGTAATATCCTTGATTTCTCTCCTTAAAATATAATCTATATATTAAAGTGCTAGGTTTATATGTTTGTGCTACCCATCATCTCCACCATGTCCAGTCGCCCCTTGTCAGTCTGAAAGCTCAGATAACGCGCTAATAGACAGTGTAATTGGGGATGTTAGAACTGACAAGTTGCGCCCAGGAATTTGTAAACATTTAATTTGGTAGAGCGTAAAATACAGGATCTGACCTGGGTTGCATATAAATAAGATCAAACAAATACAAAAGAAACAGATCGTGATGTCAAAGGGGTTGAAAAGGTTGAGAAGGGAGTAACTTTTAGAACTGGTTAATATACTTGCACTTACTTGTAAATCTCTGTGTTTCCTTCTCGATGATTCTACCGTCGATCCTTTTCTCTGGTCAGCTGGTCGTTCAAGTAGATGAGAGTTAAGGGCTTGCGAAACCCGGGCAGGAAAACCAACGTTGCGAATACAGTAAATCTAATCAAAGTCGAAATTGGTCTTTAACGGATTATCCATCGCAACTGATAGCTACAACGCTAACTATGGCAAAGTGCTCTGTAAGTTAGAGCAAAGTAAACTTCTTGTAAACTCGGAATCGTGGTTCGTGGTCCTACCTGTTTACTCGTCTCTCACACGATAAGGACTATCTCTTCCAAAAGTCTCTCAAAGGTGTTTGTTCGATGTCCCTTTCGGGTTAATATCCTGGGTCGATGACTATTTCTTCAGTTTCGATGCTCATAGATTAACCGAAGGTGGGGTGATGATAGGAATACTGACATGCTGACAGAGAAACAATCTGTTGTTTTTATTGATTAAGAAATTACATGTATAAGAAAGAAATGACAGACAGCAAGAAAACTTCTAGTAGGAAAAGCAACTAAGCTTAGAAAAAAAAATCGAGAAGTGATTCAACCTTAAATGAACGATTATGCTTGCTTTTCAGTGTGTTGAATTTTAAAATAAAATGTCCCAAAGTCCGAAATAAAATCTTTCATTATGTGTGCAAATACTTTTGACAATGACATCTCGGAAACCACACGCTCAAGAAAGTCGGCGTTTTCTCTTGTCGACTGCAAATTTTGTGTAGACTGTTCAATTCTAATTGAATATTTTTAAAAAATGGAAATTATTTCTTACTTACATTTTTAGGAGTACACTGGAAGAATTAAAATGTTAAAAAAGTAAAGCATCATATTTTACAACTTATACATTCCAACACCACATACTTGGTTAGTATATATGTCCGGCATTTGTTTCATGGTCAGATGATAATGAAAAACGAAGGATAACCTTTTGTCCAGTCGAAGATGAACCTTTATTGTTCGGAGTGTTTTGTCCAATAAACACCATATCACTGACATTATAATTAATTGTCTATGTAATATATGAACTTATTACATATTGCATGCAAGAAGGAAGAAAACACTAATCATACATGAATTAAAAACTCCAACCGGAAGTAGGCTCAAATCTTGCAAACGTTGTGAGATATTTAAATAATAATAATAAAACTACCCTTTATAATACCCTTGTCGATTTTTATTAAGACGTCTTTCACTTGTGTCTGTAAACGGACATGTACAAATGTTGTGAGGAATGACAAAGAGATTCATGCTCATGTGTGAATGGTGTACTGTGTGGAGAGCGTATGTTCAGCTAGTATTCTACTAAAATATTTTATCAGTCTTCTTAACTATTCTAGAAAGCGATCATGTAACCATTAACAATACTACATAGGTGTTAAAAATTAGTCACTTGTCCTGTTTTCTAATCTTCTACATCCGTATTTGATACAGATTGCTTCTTTCCATTCACCATTACTTCTGTCTCTCTAAGGCTTCTTTCCATATCTCATTCTTCATAGGTATTTTCAAGTTCTCTAACATCTAATTATTTTTTTTTCATCAAATTCCACAACAAGCGTCGCATTATCTGCAAATCTTGTACTCCTAATCCATCTACCGTCTACTTTCTACCGAAATACTATCTTTCTTTCGCAGATTCTTCCCTACTATCTTTAAACCTATGTTGCTCGCTGTCGACCCTAGCCATAGGAACTAAATACACGTTTCTGATTAGTTGGAGTTACCTATTGACCCACCCCGTAGTATATGTATTAATCGAACTTGCACCACCTGAGTATGACGTAATGTTATGTCGTATTATCATAGAGGCAAAGGTGGAATAAAACGAGCCCTACTGGGCTTCTAACCCCATTCGCTCGCTGACACTCGCTCAGCTATATTTCGTTATCAATAAAGTTGTGTGTGCAAAGTGAAATAATTACCACGTGACATTACGTCACGACTGGGCGGTGCAACTTGAATGTGAATTTAACTAGATTCCAAGGAAGACGAGGAAGCGTATGCCTAACTTTCCACCTTCTGGTGCCTCTGACACCTCTTCCCTCTCTAACTCCCGACTACTCCCTACAACCGCTCGTTTTGCGAGAGCCTCACTTCTTACTCTTCTGCGGTTTATAACGTCATTGTTTATAAGGGCTAGGAGAAATCTCTAGGTAAATGGTGGAAAAATCCCATTTTATACATTATATATTACATACAAGAACAAATGAGTATTACTTTCATATTATTTTAACATTAAAAGTGTTATGAAAATTTAAAGAAAAAATATTTCTTGAGCTGGGTTTGAACCCACGGCAAAAGCAATTTTCATTATAAGCCCGCTGGCTACCATGCTCGACTACGAGGACCGGCAACATCTAACATTTAATTCGTACTTTATGTATGCTACGTTGCGAGAAACGGATAACTCCTACCAATCAGAATCATGTATTTAGTTGCTATGGCTAAGGTCAAGCGTGATTGAAATATATGCTTGCATAACATAGCCAAGAGGCAATTTCTCTGTCGAACTTTACTTCCAATCGAACTCTTCTGTATAATTTCTTAACCTATTTCTAACATTTACCTTTTGGTTATTGACTGGGATTCGCGGTAATCTATTAAAATATTACATCTATTAAAATAAACTCCATTAAAAGATAAAGACATTGACAATTATTTGCCATATTTTGAAGACGATTAACATGTTTTTCAAGAACCTGAAGGTAGCAATCCTGTTAAGTTCATTAGAACTTTCTATTATTATTATTATTATTATTATTATTACGGAACAATTTCTGACCTAGCTAAGTTACTTTATGTTGAGAAGGGAGTGATATATTAAAAAAAAGTTGGAAATTTTGTATTAACTTGACTTTCATAATAATTAGTACATGGTAAGAAAAGTGAAACCTCTTTAACAATTTCTAAATGAAATCTTAACATTTCCGTACGTAAAGTCACTCGCTAGAGACTAATTACTTTTTTCTTTCAAAGTTCTTTTGTTCAGAAGCAAAAGATAAGAGAATTATTTTTAATACAATTTTATATTTCTCTCCCAGGAAATGGCAGACAATTATAATTATTAAGAATGTTGGTTACCATGCTCCGTACAATTCCCAACTGGATTCCAGTTTATTTTCACATTCAGACAGGTACAAGATGTAGGTCGTTTCCCTTACACCACATACATGTAGCATGTGTTAGATTGTGTTGTGTTTGTGAAGATTTTATATCTAAGTCTAGCTCTACATTATTATTTCTTGATTATCCATTCTTTCGTTATTTATTTACTTGTTCTCTTTGTTTATCATTTTTTCATTCTGTCTTGATTTTTCTTCCCTCTTTCTTTTCCTTTATCATTTGCTTAACATTTATTCTTCCTTTCTGTATCTTTCTTCCTTATTTTCTTTATTCTATTTTTCCTTCTTTTCCATTCGTCCTTAGTTCTATTTTCTTTATTTATTCATTTTATTGTCTTTCTTTCTTTCCTCTTTCCTTTCTTGCACGCTTTCCTACCTTTCATCTTATTCTTTATTTTTCTTCTTTCTATTTATCTTTTTTCTTTTCTACGTTCTATTTCTCTTTCTCGTGGTCCATTTCTTTTTATGTGTCCTTTGTTGGTTTCTTTCTTTATTACTCTATTCTTACTTCTTTCTGTTTTTGCATCTTTGTCTATTTCATTTACTTTATGCTTCTTCGTTATTACTTTATTCTTTCCCTCTACATTTCCTTTATCTTCCTTTCTTTGTTTCTTCCATTTCTTTATTATCTATTTCTTACTCTTTCACTTCTTTTTTCCTTTCTTCCTTCCCTGTTTCTCCTTTGCCTCTTTATTTCTTTCCTCCTTTCTTTCATCTTTCTTTCTGTTCTTGTTCCTTCTACTGTTTCCTTTTTTGTTTCTTTCTTTCCTTTTCTTTTTCTGTTTATCTTATTAGTTTCTACGTTGTGTTTTTCTTTCTTGTGGTTCATTTCTATTAATGTATCCTTTGTTTCCTTCTTTATTTATTATTCTATTCTTATTTCTTTTTCATCTTTATTTTTCCTCTATTTTTTCTTATTACGTTATTGCTTTATTATTTACCTCTTCATTTCTTTTTCCTTTCTGTCTTTGTTTATCCCTGTTTCATTATTACCTATTTCTTTCTTTTTCACTACTCTTTCCTTTCTTCTTCCCCCGTTTCTCCTTTGCCTTCTTATTTCTTTCTTCCTTCCTCCTTTGTATCTCTTTCGTTCTTATTTATTTTCTTTTCTTTCTACTTTCTTGCTATTTTCTCCATTCTATCGGTTGTATTTGTTAGTTTCTTTTGCTTCCTACTTACCCTCTTCCTTCTTTCGTTTCTTTTTCAATTATTCACTTGCTGTCCTTGATTGTTTATTCCTTTATTATGTCAATTTCTTTATTTATTTTATCATATTTTTTCGTTATTTTCTTATTTTTGTCTCTTTTTATTCCTTTCTCTTAATATTATCCCTCGTTCCTTCCTTCCTCTTTACTTTTTGAATTTTAGCTTCTTCTCCCCTTCTTACCAATCTATAAATAAATAGAGCTCCTGTGGGTGTTGAGCAATAGCGCCTGAACAAAATCTATACATGTATAATTTGTAATAATTTTCATAGTGTGAGGATTTGAAGTCAGTGGGTACAGAAGTATGTGTCTCACAGTAATGGGAAGACAATCTGCAATAGGTACAATATATTATTTTACAATGTATGTACGTATTTATGTACTATATGTTTTACACATATAGTATATAAATAAGTAAATGAATAATATGTATATTCCCAAAGAATAATATTAGCGATAATTATCGGGAATGAACTATATAATTTTTAATGGCCACGAAGATAATTTTTATCGGGTTTCTAGCAAACTACACATGAAACTTCATACTAAAAATCCTAGTGAGAGTGTTTTCTGTATCAGTGTCACTTCAATAGCTAGTATGGTTCTAGGAAAGTATCCATGTTTAGGTATACAAAGAGATTAGATTTTCTCCATTTGTCAAAAAGTGCACATTAGTTTTTACACAAATGTTTTTCATTTTGTTCAGCTAAATTAGAACTACTGATTGGTATATATATATATATATATATATATATATATATATATATATATATATATATATATATATATATATATATAATGTGTTCACTTATTTCTATTTAAAATCTAATAATAATGTAAATTAATTTAATTGAAACGATTTACAGACGAAGAACCAGTCACGCTTTCACCGTATAATTACATAGCAGCATAATAACGGAAATGCAAAACTGTAAACTAATAGGAATAATAATTAATAATAACGTTATGCTCAGAAAAGGCTAATAATCAATTAATAACTTAATTTAATATAATTTACTGTATATAACATTTGTTTTTGCTAGGCTTTATTATAATTTACAAAAAGGACTCGTTGGCTGAGTCTCAGAATGCTCACTTTTAGCGTATAGATTTCCTGATCTATCCCAAGTCGCACGAAATAAGCTTTGTGGTGAACAATCACTGTTTTTGTGCGTTTTCTCGGGTTCTCTTGTTTCCTTTCACTTCCTTCGTTCCACCATTATCATTCATCTTATCATCTCTGCTCATCCAATTGGCAGAGCGTATTCCTCAGGTACGCTTGATTCCGGTTGGGTCCCGGAGAGTACAAAAAATGATTTTGCAATAATTCACTTTTATTCATCCTGTGTCTTCTTTAGATTGAATGGCATAAACTAATACTAAACTATATTTATATATTATGTACTAAGCTATATTATATAAAAGTAAATATAAACTATATAAAAACAACCTGACTGAACACGCAAGAACATTTTTTTTTATCAGAAGAGAATTTTCTAACTCATTTCACGATGCGACAAATGCCTCAAACGTTGTGGCGACTTGATCATCTCTCGTACTAACCTAAACATCAAGTTTACAACAGAGTTTTAGCAGCGATTCATAAACTTTGTAATTTCAAGAGACCTTTGATATTATTTGCATTTTGCTGGCTCCATAACTATTTTTCTGATAGAAGATATTTTACAAAGTATCATCATGTAAACGATCTACTTATTTTTCACTATACAAATTATTACTCTCAAATTAAGTGTCTACATTAGAAAGGATGCCGAAAGCAGACTCATTATAAACAAGAAAGCTATCACATAATTATTTGAAAATATGGAAAAATAATCATGTCTGTTGTTTTGTAGGATTGTGAAACAGGGGAAATGCATATAAGGAAGAAATGCATAGTTTTTACCGTTTACCAAAGATCCTTAGGATCATCGAGTCTAGGAGACTCAAGTGGGCAGGTCATGTAGCCAGAATGGAAGAAAGTAGGAATTTCAATCGGAAAACGACCATTAGGAAGACTTAGCCACAGACGAGAGAAACAATATTAAGATGGATTTTGCAGAAATAGTGTACAAAGTAGATATTGGATTCAGTCACCTAATGATAGGAATCAATGGAGAGCTTTTGTGAGCGTGACATTGAACCTCCGAATTTCATAATCCATAGAGTTAATTAGTTAGTTTATTACCTCATATTTTCCAAACTCTAATTAAATTACCTCTGCTATACAATAAGAAGGATCACCTAGCTTTAAATTTCTCCGGTAGATGTCAACCTCTGAAGAATGTTTGCTTCCATCTAACGGCGAGTTGTATAACTTATATTCCCTTCCGAAATACTAAAAAAATCTAATTTGGATAGCTACTATTAACGTCAACGTTGTTCATTAGGGTATTAGCGGGTTTACTCCATTTACGAAGTCGATCAAGATAATCCCTCTTGAAGTCTATTCCAAAAAAACACAACTAAAAAATCGTTTTCGTTCAAGAGTTATTGTGTGTGCTAACGGACGAACGTAAGTCGCCGTTACCTGTTAAAATTTTAACGGATTGGCGCCATTAACGATCTCAGCCGAGATTATCTATTGGTATCTATTGCAAAAAGCGTAATTCAAAAATGTGCCTCCATTAAACACTTATTCTGAGGATTAACGGTCAAACTAACATTACTCTACTATACAGGGTGACCCAAAAGTAAATAGACAGTTCCATACTGATCAACTCATTGTTTTTTTTTTTTTTACATCATTTCCTATTGTTACCCCATCAGGTGGACTTAGTTTCTTTATTATTTGTTCTTAATGTCTTTTTACTTCTATCTTAAACTCGGGACAGCATAAGCAATTAAACTTATAAGCTAGAATGTTATACTTGATCAATGCAGGAGTGTATACCTGCTTTTGGGTGACCCTGTATACCAAATTTGCGTGATCATAATAAAATTTAATCTGATTTCCGGACCATTCAGTCAAAGACCCCTAGATATACTTGAACCACATTTTAACAATCGCTTATCTATAGTGTTTACAAGAAATGTGATACCCAGCTGATGTTACATTTTTTTAAAAGAATTAACTTTGAAAGCTAGTCGTCAGGTTAAAGACGTATTCGAGTTGCTGTAATCTAATAGTGTCTGACCTCACCTCTTTTTTATAAACGAGTCAAAGTATCCTTTCCACATTCCTTTTTTTTTTCCTAAAGCTAAAAAATCACTTATTTGATTCTTGCTACTGAAGTAGGAAGAGCAGACAATAAGGAAAAGGAGAGGTATTGAAACCTGATATACAGGAGAAAAGGAATTGATATTTATCTTCGCATTATTTCCTCTAACATTCTGTGAACTGATGACTCCTGTTCCTTTGCAAGATGATGATGGAACGCCTTTTCATTCCAATTTCTCCAGCTAACAAGAATTGACTCTGCTTTGAAACATGAGTAATGTTATAGGTCTCTATCATTTTGTCGTGAAAGAAGAAAATGTCATATTCATTATTTTCTAGATATTGAACGCAACTGCTCATCAGATCATATCCAAGTTAATAATTTTTCTATGGACACAGCGTAAAATCATTGTTGAGTATGTATACAGGGATAAAATGATTCAGTGAACGGTAAAGCATTATTTGCGTTAAACGTCCCTTTCAGCAGCGATGCTATATGAGACGGGATCTACTGACTAAAGTGGAATCCGAACCACATGAGCTCCCACCGGGAATCAAAGCCGGGTCTCCCATGCCAAAGACAAGTGCGATAACCACGAAGAAGATCTAAAGTGTTCTTTCTAATGTGAAGGTTTGCAGGTTCGATCCCAGATAAGGTGAGTTGAACCTTGGGAATTCGGAACGATACAATACTATAGGCGGTGTAAATTTCATTTGAATGTTGATCATAAATGTTACCTGGTAGAACCTTTGAAACTTAAAGTATAGGCAAAATTTTGAAGTTTTGTACAAGACTAGAGTTGCCAAATGGCCCTTATTTTACTGGCAGACCGATACTTTTGTTAGACTCAACAACATGTTTCCAGATTTAAAATACAGTTATTCTTCATCTGTTTTAGGGATTATGAGCGGATGAAGGTAAATTTAGTTTTCAGAGTTGCCGACCCTATACAAGACTAAATCGGGGTCGCAGCTACTAATGATTTATGTTACTATGAGTTACTGTAAACGGACCAATGTGAAAACTTTCTTTTACTTTTATGGGATTCAGCATTAAATACTGGTGCTTCTAGTAACTTCTCGAATAAATTGATATAAAGCTCAAAATTTGACAAATTTGCAAAAATTCCTATATGAAGCAATGTCGTAACAAGGAAAGTGTTTCACTGGATCCCTGACCCCTACCAGGTTACCCGTGACCCTTTCAACCTATTAACGCAAAAATAATGAACTGCACTAAGAAAAATCTGCTATCCGGACAATGGTATATTGTACAAAGATACGCAATCCACATGTTCACTACGGATTTCTGTATGAAGCATATGTTATCCATATGATAGATACGTACTGCTTTCTTCCCTGCTTATATGTTGCTGCAGTATGTCTGACAGTCTTCCGTCTTCCGTATACTACATACGAATGCGTTTCTTACATACGTCAGCTATATGTTATATACATTCATCTGTACATGAGATTGTGACCGTTCATATACAGTGCTTTCTTTCATACGAAAATTACGTATAGATGAAATATTTATGCGGAAAATATTATAAAACATGTTTCCAGTTATATGTTTTACTACAGAATGTTACGTATAATCGCACATTAAGTCTAAACACTACAGGACTTACGCACGTAATCTATGTTATTAAATATGCCACATACGTTTTTCTTTGTATGAACCAATAGAAGTGCATTTCAACATAAAGCTGCATATGAGTGCATTCTCATACTGCTTTCTCTTAGTTTGAAATTTAGGTAACAAACGTTCTGGTCGAAATATTTTGTATCATGAAAATTTTGGAGTGGCACCTTTATATATATAGAAACCTCCCATTTTTAGTCTAAAACTTCCCTTCGATATTTTATTAAACTTCATTCCAACCTTAAAATGGTTTCACATTTATACAATAGCCGAATTGTTGGCTCATGCGATTTCGTAGCGTCTGGTCCCTAGTTCTACTCCCACTTGGACCACTTCATTTTCTGGTGTTGCCCCATCATCATGAAGGACCACTGTGGTTCAGTAATACAATGTTTTCCTCTGGTGCGTGTGATCCCATGTTTGATAGACAACCATCACTGCGAGAGTTTTTTGTGTTCCGTCTTTCGTGCAACTTTCTTTCATTAGCATCATTACCCTTAGCCTTCAAAGCATAAATGAAAGGATTACGTCCATTACCCCATCATCATAAGGTAATTGGAGAACTACTTGAACTAAAAGTGAAAAAGGAAACTACGTGAAACCATCATACTTGAGAGCAGATACACAGACAACGCACCGACACGTTGAACGTCTTAGATATAGCTGGCCATAGTTCTTCATGGATTGTCGCGGCAGTGAGTTGAATACGACATTCTATCGAATAACTAATTTCATTAGTACTTCAAATCGTATGACTATAAAGAAAACTGATATAAAAAGTAGGATTATTTATTATCTATCTCCTTGCAATCCGGTTCAGCTCTATGTACTGAAATGAAATACTTAACGTGATGTCGCAAGAGCACATGAAAGTCTGTTCGATCATACGGCAAAAGACTAATAAGGAACTCTCTCTCTCTCTCCACTCCCTACACCCAAGAAAAGTTCATTGTAATCGGTATTTCCGAGTTGTTAACGGAGTAAATGTGATATCTCATGGTTATAGCTATAGTTGTTGGTTATGGTGATTACGGATGAAAATTAGTTACCGAGAACAGTGTGTTTAAGTATAACAAATTTTGTAGTCCTTAGATAAGCTATTATGGATATAATAAGTGATTAACATAAGTCCTTTCCTTTGTCATTGGGTAACATTGAACAAATTATCTCTAGTTAGTCCATGTACTTCTAACAATTCCTCGCACAATTGTTAGTATTACCTCGCTTTAACCTTTTAAATTCTATCTATTTTTATACGATAGGGTAGTATCTTCATTATTTCATTAAAAAAGTACTAATAAAGCTTTTTAGATTATGTTTTTTTTTTTTTCAAACATAGATGAATTGTAGAGCACGGCTACCTATGGTTTTACGCCTTTCGCCGTCGAGACATAGGGGATGATGTCGTCGTAACTTTAAAAAAAATTCTATTAGGTCTATATTATTATTATTATTATTATTATTATTATTATTATTATTATTATTATTATTATTATTATTATTATTATTATTATTATTATTATTATTATTATTTTGGCAGGCTACTTTTGCACCTAGAAGATTGAAATTTTGCACACATATTCAGCGCACCCCTTAGTATTTTCCGGATTTTATAGATCTCTGCGTTAACACAAGAGGGTCCAGAGGAGCAAAAATCCCTTTTTTCCCATCTCAGATACATGATGAAGACATGGTACCCTTACATTATGGTACCGTTTGAAAGGCTGTTCTATTCTAAAGAGAATGAGGGTCGAACCATGATGTGTGGATAAATAGAGGTGTCTCACGAAATTTCCCGTTTTATACGGTAATCTAGGATATTATGTTGATATTTTTAGCATATTGGTATTTTTTTGCTTTACTTTTCTAGGTAGAAGCCTAAAATTTTGAACATATTCAATATTCCCTTCATAATTTTCAGTAGACTTTGAGGTCTGTGTGTTAACACAAGGGTGCTCAGAGGGGACCAAACTTAGAAAAAGTCGATTTTTCCACAAAAATTCCAAACTTCCTTCAAAATTTTTCACCTCAGGGATATGATAGGGAAATGTGAGCTGTTCTATTTACAAGAGAATAATGTACAAAACGTGACCTTAGGATGTCTCAGGAAAATTCTATATTACAGAAATTTTTATATTGCAATCCCTCAGACGTGTCTTTTGGGGCCATCTGATGGATTGTGGGGATGCTCTTAGCTCATTGGTAAATATTTTTTCCATCCTTACTTCGAGATAGGGAAATTTGAGTGATACCTTTTAAAAGACTGTTCTATTCTGAAGAGAATGAGGTACAAACCATGATCCTAGGATAAATACGAAGATGCTGTAGCTGCTTGACTGAAAGTCTATAATTTACCTTAAAAAGCCAGAATTTAAAAGAATGAATGAAGATTGAATCCATTTAAGAGATAACATTGTTTATATCCACGGTTTAGATCCGCGTACCTCGTAGCTCCCATCGGAATTCCCAAATGGAGAATAACCTTTGCCTTTTAGATTGAATTGTGGTCTTCTTGATCTGAAGCCATTAACCTTTGTGTTTACCTCAGTAGAATTCGTTTAAAATTGAAACCACATAAGATTCAACGCAAAATCCCATTCCGCGATATAACCCAAACACCTCTGAAGAGTTATGTTCTATAGCATGGATATTTGTGTGAGGTGACAAGCGATGTCTTGACTCCGTTGCTAAATATTTGAGAAGCAAATTTTCCTTCTGTTAACTTATTTGAACGGAAATCAGTAAGTAAATATCTCGCCGCTGCAACAGTCCTTCGAGCTACATACACTCCAAGATGCAAGGAAAGTAAATATTCAGTTTTCACCCTTTATCTTCATTGAAACAGTCTTCGTCTTGTGAAATGCACAGACAAAACAAGAGCATAATATCACAAAGATAATCAAACGGATTTTTTCTTACTTTGTAGTGAAGGCTGTTGAGTGTGAATGCATGGTGGATATATGCTAGGTTTGCTGAGCAACCTACCAAGTGTTTCGTTCAAATATCTCCTTTGCGAGAAGACATATCTTCTGTTTATTTTTGTCGGCAATTCTAAAAGATCTTTGCAGCTTTGAGCTTCTAAATTTGCCGCTCTCTCTCGACTTATATTTAATTTTGTTTCTAGTATTAACTTCTTAAAATTCCGAACAGAAAAATAAATTTATTTCATGTTACTACTACAGTGCTACAAATTGTATGGTAATTTCTTGACTTACGCAAAAAAATACATTCCATAAACACTTGCGGAACTTAACCCTATAATACCCAGAGTGTGATATCATAGAATCAAAAAATATGCTTTCAAGTACTTCTGGGAGGACAAAATGACAAGAAGCTCGGCAATAATCCAGTAGGTGGTGTTGAGCGTACTGTTACAGATGTGTCACAGCGGGCATTAGCAGCAAAAGGCCATTGTATTCAATATAAAGAAGTAAAATCCCAATGTTACATATATGTAACGCGGGGTATTATAGGGTTAAATTGCATGTAAGTAAAGTATTTAAGTGGAACTTCGTAATAAACTGAAATATTTATCAGTGTTAATAAAAATAAAAATATGTTTGTTTGTTATACAATGACGGCCAAATGGCTAATGCGTTGACATGAACTTTTACGCATAACCACTCCTGAGGCTGTCATGAGCAAAGGAGTTTTTCACGATACCTGTCTAAGGCCATTTCGAATTAAAGACAATTGAACTTCTATGCCGAGACCAATTGTGTGTGCCGAGGACTTTATTGAACTCTGAAAACATTAGAGACTTACAAGAACTTGCAATATTGAAACCAGAAGTTGTAGTGAATTTCGATCACTTACGATTTTCTTTAGAGAATTAAGAATGCAGATGAAACGTATTCTTGGCAGGCCCGTATATACGGGGGGCAAGGTCCCCCTTAAATTTTGGCTGGCCCCCATAAAATTTAACGGTAGGCTTGCAAATGAACTATAATATGGTGATGAATAGAGACCGGATGTTAGGCAAAATGTCTATTCTTTAATAATAAAGATATGATCAAAAATAACGTTTTAAAGTTTATATGGTTTCGATTTAAGCCAATTTTATTTTGCCTATTTTCCCTATTTCGACCTTTACTGCCTAAATAATTGCTTTAGTGCCTAAAATTGCCTATTCTATGCATTTTCTTCAAAATAAGCCTTCATTGGGAAAATATATAATTTACGTAACATAATACACACATATTTACTTATATCATGTGTTTGTAAACACAAGCTCGTGGCACGTTACAATATATATACAGGATGAACTTCAAAGATGTTCACATACTTCGGGAAATGAGCAAATTCCAATTTGACACCCCTGTCACTCGAACACGACGCAGAATTCGACAACATGCAACAGCACTTTTTGTCTTCTTTTCATGTCACGAATCACCTGCCGAAGTATGTGCACATCTTTCAGATTCACCCAGTATGTGCAATGCATAACATTCCTCGTTTTTGTATATACAGTAAAAGAAGATATTATTTAATAAACAAGTATGTTTCTATATTCTTTGAACATTATCTATGACTTGAATCTATTTTTTAATGGTATTGAGTATTTATCTTCATTATTTCGAGTTACATTTTAGTGCCTATTTTACTGCCTACTTTTTAAATTTTAAGTGCCTATTTGCCTGCCTATTTTCCAGGTTTTTAGTGCCTAAACATCCGGTCTCTAGTGATGAAGTATAATATGTTTGGGTCGGGCCCCCCTAACTTATACCGCCCCCCCCCCCTAAATTTTTGGGCTGGCTACGGGTCTGATTCTTGGGACACATAATCGATTGCAGAAAACAGTTTGCCGCTTTCTATTACCGTTTTTTTTTCTATACTGATCAAAGTTAAAACTGGAAAAAGTTGATTTCTACCAGTTCCAGTCCACTTCTATTCCTGGCTTTTGACACTGTACATCATTCATTGAATACTTCTTGAGAATTTTCTGTTTCCCTGACAGACGGAGGGTAAACGGCTGAGAGATCTGAAGTGAGATAGTGGCTTGCTGAGCTAGAAACCTGACTAATTATTGAGAATGTATTTGAAGATCATGAGGATAATAAGACGTCCCGTTCAGGTGCCGTTTACCCCAGACGGACACAGTAAGACTCCTCGTATGGAAAGATGTTTTGTTAAATCCTTGAAACCGTTTCGTAAACTTCCTAAATATTAAAGGTTGTGAAGGATGCAAAATATAGCAAAGTTTTACTAAAGCAAGTAAAAGGAATTAAAATTCTGGGCTTTTAACATTTAAGGCCATGTTAGCTCATTATGTTTGAGGAATGGCGTCCTTCAGCGATCACACTATAAGAGAAAAGGGAAGGAAGTAGCCTGGGATCTATATGTTAAGTACTATCCCGCCATTTGTCTGGTGTAAATGAGGAAAACGCATTAAAACCTCACTCAGGATGACCTAAAAAAAAGGTTTTACATTTTTCCAACCGTGTGACTCCACCAGAAATCTAACCGAGGAAAGCTCGCACCAGATGCAAGCGCGTTAGCGACTACGCTACGCGGAGTCAGAACAGATAAAAAGATAGAGCAATTGCATACATTTTTTTTTCTTTTTTACTATTAATTTTTTTTACAAAGCTTTCAGGTGTAACACAGTATGATATACTTTTACTAAATAAGTATAAAAGTGTTTTAATAATTAAAATAAGTAAGTATTTTAAAACAAAATAGTTAAGGAAAAGATCTTTCACAAAGGTTTGCAGCTTTGCTGCAATTGAAGTGGAGTAAGATTTTTAATGTTTTGCTGCAAGCACAGAAAGGTTAAAAGTTTTGCGAAGTTTTACTGCAAACTAAACGGAAAAAAGAAAACTACAAAGCTCTACTGCAAGTTGGTGTTTTTTATGGTATTTTTTAAAGTTCTTTACAATTAAAAAAGAGGTTACAATTTTTAACAGATCTCGGATTAAGTGCCGTATCGCCGGACCAATTTTAGGAAATTTACCGGGTCAATTGGAGAATTTATTTAAGCTTGTGAGCAAGAATGAGTACAAGGCAGGTAAGGGAAATAGCAAAAGTTAAGAAAGTGGTTGTATTTGTTGATTGTTTTTGATGTTGTTAGCGAATGGACGGCGGATGGATTATTTCGCGGAGAGATACACTAGTTTTACTATACGGATCCATACATTGGAAAATGTACAGAAGAAAAATTGGCAAATCTTTAATTTACCCATTTCATGTCGAGAACAGAATTCAAGCAATCCCTGCCGGGCTTCTAACCCGTTCCTACTACTACTATTACTACTCTCACTCCTGCTCCTACTACTACTAATACTTATACCATGGATCCGTATTAAAGTAATACTGCACGAACAATGAAACGTAATCTAAAGTAACTTAATGTAATCCAACAAAATATAGCCAAATGCAATACATTTTGATGCTTTTTTCAGTTTTCTAAGTGGTCCGGCGATACGGTACAAATGCCTAGATCTCCGCTGCATGTTAAGTAAAAAAATCTTAAAGCTCCACTGCAAGCTAGAGGGTTTGGGTTACATTAAAGTTCTACCCTAGCTAGAATTCTAGCCTCTAAAATTTATAGCTGCTACTGTGTAGCGGTAGCACTAGTGTTCCTCCTCCAGTTCGTGATAAATGATGGCGCTGGTATTCTGTCGTCTACATTTCGTAGCTTGTAATAAACGCACATGATATTGTTTATAAATGTAAGCACATATTAATGTTTGCAAATAAAACCATGTGCAGAATATTTTATGTATGCCTTCAGATAGCATTACCTTCACATCATTTGCGAAACAAATTCGGTTCGTAAATAGAGAGGGTTCTGTACGTTAATAAAATACTAAAATACGGTACTCTCGTCCAGAAACGGGACTCGTTGCCAAAAATACTAGTAATACTTGTATGTTTTGTAATATAATTTATATCATTACTTTTTTGTCATTAATGAAGATGGGTTTGGCAATTTATATAATATAAGAACTTTTCTTAGTTTAATGTTTGAAAAATTATATATCGATTTAAGGGAGATTATGATAATGATAATGAGATGGACGATAATGGCGGAATAAGGACAGTTGGAGGAACGGAAGAACCCTGAGAAAATCCATGGAAACAATCACTGATGGATCTAGAAGATAAAAACTTGGGAGTAGCCAGAACCAAGGCTATGAGAGGTGTACCATGAGTTTACTATAAACTTTCAAAAATGTTTAAATAATAGCTTAAATTATTTATGTCACTCTAAAAAGTGGGGGGCCAGACCCAGTGACCGCGGGATACATCCGCCACTAGAAATTGTTTTCCAGCACAAAGCTGGGTGAGCTAGGATCGAACCAGGGACGTTATTTGCCAGAGGCGAGCGTCTCTACCACTGAGTCACTACGGTCTATAAACACTAAATTTGAGGTTGTAATAATTTATATAGAAACAATTAGGGGTCTGGGAAAATTTACACCATATTACAGAGGTAATGGAAGTCACGAAATTTAACAACCACCGATCTAAAAACTCAGATTTTTTTTTTAAATAATGAAAACTTATGTGGAATCTCATATCATGAGCCTGAGAATTGTATGGCTGGACAGGGGAGTGCGGGTAGAAGGTAAAAACTGGGGAGTGCGGGTAGCCAGAACCCAGACTATGATAGATATATCATCTGCTTACTATAAACTTTCAAAAATATACAGGGTGTTTCAAAACAACACCGACAACGTTTGGGAGGTGATTCCTGACACCAAAATAAGACAAAAAGTATAGACCAACCTGGGTGCACAAATGCTTCCTTTCGGATTTATAGGCTGCCGAAAACATGAAAAAATGAACTTTAAAGATCCATAGCTCCTATAATATGTCACCAACCGTAGTCGGGTCAAGACTTTGTTTAGGAACTGATATGTGCTCTATAAAAAATTACATGTTTCAGAATCCTAAGGTACTTCCGTAACAATTTTTGTACAGGCAATTTTGTTACGGGCATATAATCTGAAGTATTCACTAACTATCTCTATAAAAAATATTCCGGAAGTACTGGAGAATTCTGAGGCATGTATTTTTGGATAGAGCACATATTAGTTCCTAAGTAAAGTCTTGACTCGACTGCGGTAGGCCCTATAGTTTTAGAGCTATGAACCTTTAAAGTTCTTTTTTCACGTTTTCGGCAACTCTAAGGAAGCATTCGTGCACCCAAATTGGTCTATACGTAGTTTTTGTCTTATTTTAGTGTCAGGAATCACCTCCCAAACGTTGTCGGTGTTGTTTTGGAACACCCTGTATAAAGAGCTTAAATTATTTTTGTCACTCAAAAAAGTTGGGAGCCTAGTCCCCTCGGCAAGTCCACCACTGAACCGTTTCTAGCCCTTAACAACGAAAGTCAGACATTAATTTTAGTTTTATCATCGTTAGCTTTAACATCATTCACATCTTTTAAAAATGTAAGGATACATAAAAACTTTCTTGTTTCTTTTAATTCATAAAATACTGTCTTCAATTTGTTCCTTAGACTGAGTGCATCCTGTTTGTATACTTTTGAATATTCAAGCAGTATCTTGAGACTTAAGTAAAAAAAAAAAAAAAAGTTTCAAGCTATGCGTGTATAAATTATTCAGAAGTGCTGTAGGTAATTCGTCAACTGGGCGGAACAGAATGTGTTCATATTGCGTGAAACGTTGCGCTGGATCTTTGTGCTGTCCCTGCAGATGCATGGCAGCGCTCATAATTAGCTGACAATACTGCAACGTTAGACTCAAAACGACTTCAATATGCTCTTTGTCTGCTGGGAAACTTTCTCTCATCAACAAACACAATAAGTTCTTGCAAATTGTCCTAGATGCATGGAAGCTCATTTTCTCTCTCTGTTATTTCTCCTGCATTAGAATCATGGCTCTTCTAACATCGATGTACCACACTTAATGCAAATTTAGAAGCTTTCGTGGACTCGAATTTTCACAATCGTCTCGCTCTTACGTAAGAAAACGTCACCATTTGACCATAGAAGATGTAGTATGCTAGTTTTCGATCTCCTTGTTCATATTCCTTTTTTTACGTTAGCGAACGCACCTATGGCGTGAGAGACCCGGGTTCGATTCCCGGCGGGAGCTCATGTGGTTCGGATTTCACGTTAATCAGTAGGTCCACGTCCCATATAGCCTCGCTGCTGAACGGGACGTTAAACTCAAAATGAACTCAACTCGACACCTCTTTTTTTCCTTCCTCGTACCCATATTCATAATAGATAAGGCAATTCATTTTCAAATAATAGTCTAGTCTAGTGGTTCTCAACCGATGTGTCGTGACACTGGTGTGTTACACAGTCTCCTAAGATGTGTCCCGAAATTTTAGAATTTAAAAACCATGAGGAATTTAATAATAATTAGCTAAAATCAAGATAGACGGCACCAGTCAACAATACTCCAGCGGCAGAAATAATGCTCAGTGCTATATATAGTCACTACCATCAGAAACTATAGGTTTACATTAATATAATTGGTATTATTATTATCATCATTTACAATAAAAATAGCAAATAATAGTGTCGGTATGTCCTTGACGTTCAGTAGGTCGTCAATCAAAAAAGTTTGAGAACCACTGAAGTAATCATTTGATCCTTCCTTCTTAAGTAATCCCTATCTTCTTAATCCCTGTCGGACTTAATATCACTTGTTAATTACAAATTGGTAATTTTTGTACAGTGTGTCCGAAAAATCTTTTCGTAATAGATTATGAAAAAGGAATAGATGAAAATATTTCACCACTATAAATGTCAAAACTGGTTTCCCTGAAAACACAGGTCGATCCTAATACACATGTTAGGTATACTTGAAGTGAAGTTAGGACATCGATATATTGTATGCAATTTGTCATTTCGTCTTTGAGTTCTTGGATAGTTTTAGGTGTACAGGTGGGTGTTATACTGTTCAAAAGAATAACTGTTACGGATACCCTGTGCTTATCACGTGCACGAAACACGTGTTCAACCAAAACACAGTATAACATCCACCTGTAACCGACAAAAGTGTGACCAATTTTTCTGCACAACTGCCTACTATGTGACACGCACCGTCTTTATTGCGTAATGTGTACGTCTCAAGGTAAAATTTAAGGCCACAAAAGGAAAACTGTACTGCTTTATTGTTATTAAGAGTCTGTATCACCGCAAAATTCAAATACCGCTAATTTTACATTAATTATACGATATCTTCAAATAGATAAACGATGATCGAAAAGTGGATCAAGACCTCCCTAGACGATGTTATTTTGCATGAGGTACCGTTATCACGAGTCACCTAGTAGCTTTCCGTTTGCAGTTATTTAGAAACGCGAAAATAAATGCTGATTTTCAATATGGCTGGAAATCGAAAGCAGATAAATGAGTCGTGATAACGGTATCTCACGCAAAATGATATTGTCTAGGGAGGTCTTGTTCCACTTTTCGATTATCTTTTATATATTTGAAGATGTCACATAATTACTGTAAAATTAGCGGTATTTTAATTTCGCAGTGATGAGGCCTCTTAAGAAGAAAAACCATCCAATGTCCACTGCGGAAAGCCCCTATTGACTCTAAGTCTATTTTGTGATAATAAGCAAGTAGGTAAAAAGTATTTTGTAAGTGTCAGGCACACCTAGTGTTCTGTTGTGATGAAATCTGTATCCTTGTTCGTTTTTTTTTTTTCTGTTTTATACAGGTTCAACACATCAAAATTTATCGTGTATTTTGTGTTAGTTCTGCAATACTATTAGGAAATACCCGTCGTGGCTCCGCGTAGCGTAGTCACTATCAACCTAATTTTTGTCGTGAGAGGTCCCGGATTCGGATCCGATGCGAGCACTCGGTAGAAAATGTGTAACAATTTCTTCACTAGCCAGCCTGAGTGAGGCCCTTCTTGGTTTTTCCTCGTTCATATTAGGCGAATACCGAGGTGGTATTTAACATGCAGGTCCATCGCCCATATCTTTCTTCCCCGTTTCCTTGGATAATCTGCTCACCGAAAGACATTACCTTTCATAATAGGTAAAAGTCCATAGATCCCGGAAATGCCCAGAAATATATATAAATAAATAAATAGAGAATGGCCCAAATGTAGGTGTACAGTCCCGGACTGATCTGTCATGACATTTCATATCATTTACTTATTGTTATTCATACAGGTATCCATATTGACTTAGTTTTTTCATTATTTGTTCTTACTTTAATTTCCCTTATACCTAGGGATGCGCACAAGACAAGATTTGCTGCTGTCTCGTCTCGAAAGTGTGCTGTAAACGTGATGTCTCGATTCGAAAAATGTATATTTCTCTATTAGAAGAGCCGTATCTCGACTCGAATTTTGTCAGGAAAATCCTGTCTCGACTCATCTCGTGCGCATCTCTACTTATACCTGAAAACTCGGAACAAATCGAAGCAAATGAAATCATTATCTCAATCCATTAAAATGTCATACTTAATAGATACAGGTCTGTATACCTACTTTTGGACCACTGCGTATAACAAATACTGAAAAATATCTAGCGATGAGTCATACAACATATAGTCATACCTTAGGTTGAAAAACTACAGGATTTACGCATGTAATCTACGCATGTTTTTACGTACGGCACAAATATTTTTTTCTCTGTATGACATAGCCATCCTATAAGAATTTTCAGAGTCATAACAATAGTTTGGGAGTCTGATAAACCTACAAACAAACAATCAGCGTAGTAACTTAGATTTTTTCTGGAAGGGCAAACATTAATATATGTTTTAAGGCCCACTAGAAAAGTTGTTTTCCTAATTCTTGAGCCCCCTTTTCCCACCTTTCTCTTACTCTTTATGGGCCCTCCAGAGCCTGTGGGCCCTTCTGCATTGCAAGGTCTGCGAGGCCGTTAGTTACGTGGCCCTCGGCCCTTTCCTAACATGACAAATTAATTAAGGGAACACTATTGACAAATCTCGAAGCCATACAGATAAATATTATTTCTAGGGCCCCTAATAGAAGACATTTTTTACTGAAATGGGCCCACCCGTTTATTTTTGTTTCATTTACATTTTGTGTGCTGTTTTGTTTATGTAATCTAGTGAACCTATTTGATGCTTCATTTATAATTTCATAGTAGTATCGTGTATGGAGTAAGAAAATTTTGTCTTAAAAGGGCCCCCTCTCGAACAATGGGGACCTTCTCTGGGGGGCAGTTGTTACCCCCCAAAAATTACGGCCCTGCAAACAATATAATTAAGTATTTTCTAAAACAAATTTTAGGAGGGAATTATTTTAAAGCACTTGTAACTTAAAATGTTACTGGCCCAAGTTAACTGCCTGTTACAAATTAGCGGTCTTATTTTGTATACATATATATATGCATGAGAGAGTACGGAAAGGTTTGGATTCTATCCTACTTCACATTAGAAACAAGGAAACCACAATTTGCGTAGAACTACAATATGTAAGAAACGTCTTTCCCATTCCCCCCCCCCAACCCTCTCGTGTTTCTCCGTCGTTGAAACTCTCCAGGAGGGCTGGAATTATGGTTTCCTCATCTCCTAAAT
The DNA here is from genome assembly GCF_964235325.1 of Thermobia domestica. Taxonomy (NCBI): domain Eukaryota; kingdom Metazoa; phylum Arthropoda; class Insecta; order Zygentoma; family Lepismatidae; genus Thermobia; species Thermobia domestica. Next base: position 199,190,898 of record NC_137467.1, read on the forward strand.
AAGAGGGGAAAGAGGAACATAAAGGAAGAATGAAAAAAGAAAATGGAAGATCGTTGAAACACGAGATGTAATGAGAGAAAATGCTACGGCGAAACGAGGAGAGAAGAACCAGAAAATGAAATGGGAAGAAGAGAAGAAAATAGTCAATGAGAAATTGAAATCTAACGGAGGGTAATTGTGTTAAAATTAAAGACTAATAGAAGAAAATAAGGAAAAAAGAAAGTAGATTGATAAACTAAAGAACATAACGTTTCCAGGAAATTTTCTTTAATAATACAGAGAAATTAATATAAAGAAACCCATAAAAAAAGAAGTAGGTTATTCCTTTCTTGGAACTTTAACCTGTCGAGAGAGGAAACAATGCCACAGTAATTGTAGAAACTTCCTTACAACAGAAAATTTTTGATCTTCTTTGAGAACCCATTTTCACAAGTAGTATACATGTCACAGGTAGACTATACGTGTTACTGATGGTAGAATGTGTGTCAGTGTTAGTGCTATGTGTGTGTCACTGTTAGGAAGAAACCGTACAATATATACAGTATGATCTGCACTAGGAAAAAATCCGTTATCCGGAAAGCGGTATTTTGTAGAAATATACGAAATCCATATGTTTACTACGGAAACCTGTACGAAGTATATCTTACCCATATGCTACATAGTTACGGCCTATTTCTTGCTAAGATGTTATATCCTGTCGCTGCAATATATCTCACATCTAACATTCTTCAGCATACTACATATGTATATATATAACGTCAGTTATATGCTATATACGTCAATCTGTATGTGAGATCCTTATCTCCTATGTACAGTATGTCTTTCTTATGGAAAGTTTAGATGGAACACATATACCGAAAATATTTATAAGTTTGCTGGAGGATGCCACATACGTTTGTTTCTCTGTGAGCTACGTAACAGTTTGTATTTGTTATATTCAGTACATAATAAATAACTTATTTCAGCTGATAACATAAGGAACGAATAACATAATTTTTGACCCCTATGAATATTTATTTGTGTTCATTTTCCCCTGAAAACTACGTTATACAAGGGCCGTTCGGAAAGTAACCTCCGATTGGTTAAAAAAGAAACACCAAAATAAATATGAAGAATTTATTACATACATCTGAAAAATACTCCTTAGCTCCATTTATCAACATAGTTTCCGTATACATTCATGTATTTATCATATGTCTGCACTAGCTTAAAAATTTCATCAGCATAAAAATCTCCCGCCTGTGTCTTCAGCAGGCTTGTGACCGCCTGTAATCTTTGTGCCACTACGACATTTAACACAGTCCTGGAATATTTTGGAAATTTATCGGAAATCTCCAAGATTCTGAAACGTGGATTTTCACGAATTTTTCCATCAATTTTCTGAACGAATTTATCAGCGAACACTGATGCCCTGCCACTCCTCTCTTCGTCATGAATGTTTATTCGTCCACTTTTAAATGAATGAACCCATTTACGAACAACTCTTTCACTCATCACACTTGGTCCACACATGGCACAAAGTTTCCGATCAATTGACGCTGCCGAATAATGTTTTGGCGTAACTAAACGTATAACAGTTCGCACCTCGCAATTGGCGGAGCACACATTTTGAGACGCTACAAAAGTGGAACTAGATACCAGTCAACCTGGTAGCATGGCTGGATGCAGACTGATCTGTCGCGCTCGTCTGTGCGAATATGGTAGCGCTGCCCCCACTACTTCACGCACAGTGACCAATCGGAAATTACTTTCGGTGCCTCTCGTAATTCACCACCTCCCGGGTTCGATCCCAGTCCCCGCCAAATGAACTTTGTGGTGGACAAACACCGTGTGCGTGGGATTCCTCGGGGTTCTCCCGTTTCCTCTCACTTCCTTCATTTCACCATTTCATTCATTACTCATCATCACCGTCTCCTTTAGCCTATCCGGAATACGCGTGGGACGTAAAACTCAAAGATTTCATTTCACATCCGACTTTCAAAATTTTCCTTGAAGAAATCCCTTTTCGCGATCCCTTTTCAAAAAAATAAAAGAGACGTTAGCATGGACTGTGGGTTAAATTAATGCATTATATTTGTACTTGCAGAAAGAGTAACAAACGAAGACGTTTTAAAACGGATAGGAGAGAAGGGGACGCTTCTGGCTACCATACTTCGTAGAAAGGCCAATAGGATTGGACACATCTTGCGAAGAAATTGTCTTCTTCATACCGCTATAGAAGGACAGATGGAAGGAAAGCGAGGGATAGGAAGAGGAACACAACTGATCCATGATTTGAAAAATAGAAGAAAATATTGGGAATTAAAAAGAATAAGCTGAAAAGCAAGAAACGTGGAAGAAACATTTCCAGGTCCAAACTAAAAATTAAGAAGAAAAGAAATAAGAAAAATGAAGAAAAAACCTCACTAGTCCCAGGACCTGCCAAAACGCAAAATATTTAATCATAATAATAATAATAATAATAATAATAATAATAATAATAATAATAATAATAATAATAATAATAATAATAATAATAATCTGTACTTGTAAGGACATCGTTGTTTGTCCAAATTCAGTTTACAAGTTCATTTGAATTTTTTTCTGGTGCATGACAACTTAGTATTTACGCAAGTAGTTTTAATAACATACAATTCCACTAGATGCCACATACAATTGGTTAATAATACAATACCTCATTCCAGGGTTATTGGAAGATCCTGAGAAGAGAGGTTTTGCTTCTCATTATGTTATTTGTGTACACCATATTTGAAATACTAACACATAAAAACAATCATATACATGATTTATTTGGAAAACAATCAAACTACTAACTTATAGCCATTTGTAACAAGTTGACTTTAACATTCAGTTTTAATTCCGGGATGGGGACACTCGGTAGAAAAAGTGTTACAGGTTTTCCAGGACAGGCTTGCTGAGTGAAAGTTTTCCTGGATTTTCCTCATCCACGTTTGGAAGCCATCACTGCATATTGTTTCGATTTATAGATTAATAGATTAATACAGAGGAGTTATGTGTTGATTCTCTAAATAACCATATTTTGAATGTCAACATTAATCTCTAGATTTGACATCAGTGGTAGTACAGAGTATAATGGTAATATCTTGTCATATTTATTCAAATCAAGGTTAATTTGTTAAAGAATTAAATTCAAATTGATATACATTTATTGGATCAATAAATCATTGTAGACAAAACGAAAGCTTACAATTACAGCAGACATATTCTAAACGAATATGAATTAAGTGCGCTCTTTTAGCCTGCTATTTCAAACATATTAAATTTTCTATTTGAAAATTATTTTATAGAAAAACAAATATTTGAGTGCAAGGGCGCCCATGTTGTGGTTTCCAAGGGGGGGGGCAAGTATAACCGACGTTTCAAAAATAGTTTCAAATTTTCCTGTAACTAATGTAAAAATTCTACTGGATTTTCGATATTCTGAAGTACAATTTTCTTTAAGGGGGACGAGAGCCCCACCTTCCCCCCTGATGGGCACCCTTGTTTGAGTGTACTGATTACAGGTAGGTCTGTCGAGAGACATCCTTGAGAAGTATGGAAAATACATTCTCTTACACAATACAAATTCAATTATAATAAAAGGTTAACTTACATGAAAATTTTAAGTCCGCGAAAATTCTCATTTCTTGAAGAATCATTAATCTCTCTCTTTGACGTTATTATCTTGTTTCTTTCTGTCCATTTTCTATCTCTACTGACATTTTTAGGAAGTATTAATACAAGTTCTAAACACTTTCACTAGTATACAATTTAAAAACAACTAGCACGTCATAATCCTATATAAAGTACGAGTATTTTGAGGTTATTTACTATTTATTAGTTCCTATTTCTTTTTTAAAAAATAAATGCTATTTACAGGTCTTGAAATTATTTTGAGTTTCAGTACAAGCATGTACAAAAGTTTTGTATGTGTCTAAACTGCAATAAAAGTTTTTAATATTTCAAAGAATTGTAAAACGATGTTAACCTTAGTTAACACAATGTGGTAGTAGTTCTCTCTACCTAGGAAGCTGATAACAAAAGAAGCGGACAATTAAATGGGGTAGTTACAGGAGATTTCTTTTGAAGTCTCTTGTAAATAGACATGGACATCCATATTGGTGCACTGGAAATTACGTCCCGTCCATAAGTGTAAGCCTTTCAAGAAGGTCACCTCTTGGACGGTAATATGAAGAGTGTGGTAAGATCCATGACCGTAGATCAGTTTGATCTATGTCCTGTTTTTTTGATTTCCAACGACTAGAGCATATGTCTTATGAAGTGTTGCCACAAAACATTCAGAATTGCCAAGAATAATGCCATTTGCCAGGCTTACCAGAAGTCACACATAAAACTATGTTGACCTATATTTCATAAATTGTTGCAGCGTAAGAAAATAGACCTTACAATCAACAGACTGTGGACGCTACTTTTACGTCCTAATTTAAATCAGTTAACTTCAATTTTTTAACAGGACTCTTAAATTTTGATGAAACTTCTCTACGGAGATTTTAATACAAATTTTCGTTGTTTCTTTCATATTGGTCGCAATACTGACTACATTATCTTGTATACGTGCAGAAGTGTGAGTACATATGGAATCAGCATTCAGCTCATGAGGTTTCATAGACTGTTCCAAACGAAGGGCAAAACCTCTGCTATACTTTTGTCTTTATTAGATGGAAAACTTCGTGACGATCGGTTCAGCTGCTTTGTAGTAGTTACGAATCGATAAAAAGGTTGATTTTTAGTTTGTGCTTGCATTAACACTGAGAAATATAATTAGATAAAATGGGTAAGAAATGCCGAGGCTTGTTCATTATTTGTAGTTTATGCCTTCGAGCTACATTTTGTCAAATACAACTTCTTTTATAACCACTGGAGCAATTAAAACTCCTGGTCGAAGAGTTCTAAGTTCTCTTCTTACTTCTCCAGTAGAAAAAAAAAAAAAAAAACTTTTTAACTTCGTGGTAGTTGGGTGTGTAGCAGCTTTATCCTCTTTTACCTTCAACCGCATTGAGAATCCCGGTGAACCTCGGGCTTCCAGCTTCCTCTTCCGACCATCTTACAACCATCTAGCGGTTGTCCTAGGGAACAGAAACATCCTGTCCTTGCGAAAGGGGGGAGAGGAGAAGAAGAAATAGTGAAGTTGAAATTAGTCAAGAAAGAGAGAAAGAGAGAACACTGTTGCAAACTTTGTAGGAATTTCAGCATATTTTGGAGAAAAGATTTATGTGAACAGTATTTTAATAAAACTAGTAATATTTTCTAGTTTTTGTCTAACAATAATTAAAATAAAGCGAAATAATAATATATATAAGAAAGAGAGAGGGCAAAGAAGTTATCTAAACTAGGAGGAACAACGAAAATCAATAATGTATATATTTTTCAGGGAATGTCACCCATAAATCAATCAGAAATACGAGGGGAATTTAAAATATCCTTAATTGATTTTTGAGCGTATAATTCAAACAATGAGACTGAAACCACAATGAGATTTTAAAAAAGTGTGTTGCGTACCTAAAAACGCTGGTTACATGCGTAAATTCTATAAATTTTGGACTTAAAGTATGACTATATATAATATCCTTGTTGCAAACGTATAACTGAAAACGTATGTTTTATAATACTGTCCATATAAGTTTTCCATCTATACGTACTTTCCATATACCTCTATATAGGCGGTAAAGATGTCATATACAGATGGATGTATATAGCATGTATCTAACGTATGTAACATACGTATACGTATGTAATATACGGAAAATGGTTAAATGTCAGACATCCTGTAACTGCATGATGTAACATCTAAGCTGGGAAAAGACAGTAGTATGTAGCATATAGATATTGTATGCCCAGTACAGATTACCGCAGCAAAAATATGGATTCCGTATATTTGTACAATTTACCGCTGTCCGGATGACGGATTTTTCTCATTGTGCTACGTCATTTTTTCAGCATATCCCCATCTACATATAAAGAAAATATGCCATTACAATATTAGTGGCTGAATTACACACGATAACATCTCTTGTGACTAGGATTCCCATCGTCCCGGTTTGGACAAAATGTCGATCTATCTAGACTTAAAAATGTCACAGCTTTTATATTTATTAATCAAACTGGTTATTATTATTATTATTATTATTATTATTATTATTATTATTATTATTATTATTATTATTATTATTATTATTATTATTATTATTATAGCATAGTTTTCACATTATTATATAAAGGTTTCACAATAAGAGGAAACCTCAAAACAGCGGCATGCAGCTACCGATTTGCTCTGGAACACAAAGTAAGCTTATACTTTGTAATGGGCGGAGACCGACTTCTCAAGGCGCCAATAAACTAATCGTAAAAATTATGTTTAAATGTGAACAGCAATATCAATAGACCTGGGAATGGCAGCAATTTAAGCAATAACATTAACAAACGGTACTATTGCTACAAGAGAAAATGTGTTAAGGTATTGGGATAGTTAACTTATTTTTTACTTATTTTAGGAACGAAACATATAAACCTATACATAGGCTATGTACTATTCAAAGTGATCATATATAATTATATAATGTACTTCATTGGGTCTATATGATTTAAATTGTCCCATTTTTTTAACAATCAGATATGTGCGATTTTGCCTGCATTATAGAAGGACTTATATTACATTATTACGGAAAAAGACATGCTAGTACCCTGTTCCTCATTGCTGTATAATTTGTTTCCACACTCTTTTCGAAGATTGCAAAAAGCGTCAAGCGTCCCGACAATTTTGCTTTGGGAAGGTGGCAACCCTAGCTGTGACTGGCTATGTAGCTATTCATGGACCACTGTGCTCGCTCTTTTGGCCTCACAATGAAAGTAGTAAATCAGTATTCCCAACCCGTGAATATATATAAGGAAGTCACCTCCTTTTCCTTCATTGCTATATAGATATGTAGCAGCGTCCATAGGCGCGGAAGACCGGGGTCCCATTACTAAAGATATACCACATTGACTTAACACCTAGCTTTCCGTTCCAAGCGCTGCTATCGGCTGAAGGAATGTCGCTCTCTTTCACTAAAGCTCTCTCGCTTAGCAACAACTGAACTCTTATTGGCTCAACGCGTAGGTGTCTCGAGGGTATGAGCTTTAGTTCGCATTTTTGCCACGGCTCAAGACATTTTGGCAGCACTATAGTGAGAGCTCATGTGGTTTGGATCCTATTTAAGCTGTAGGTTCATGTCTCACATAACCATGATGCTGAAAAGAACAGAAAATTCCAATATAATCAATACCTTAATTTCTTAATAATAAACAACAGTTCTGAAGCCCGTTCCATCAGGTGTTAGGTCAGCCAGACACTGACCAGACGACAGGACAGGAGAAACCAGGACTTACTATTAGACAAAGTCATTGCAGTAAGGCCTCTCTGTTCTGTCTTCTGCTCAATCGGCTTAGCTGTCCCTCCTCTGGTTAATATTCAGAAAGCCTTAAACTTTCGTTTCCACTGCTGCAAGAGTACAGAAATCTTCATTCTGACCTTCATACAGTCATAATTATGTGTTGGTTTCTCATCCTCACTACACAAAAAATCCTGATTTATGTTCTTTGCAGCTTTTAGATTATTATTATTAATAATAAATCTTCTGCCGTTTGGCAAATTCTTGGACTAATGATTTTTTTTTTTTTTTTTTAAATTTTATTTTAGGTTTGGGCCTAGAAATATTTCTTCCACTTTTCTTGGTCTTCAGCTTCCTCTTTTAACTCAAAATATTTTTTTTTCTATTTTTTCAAATCATGCATCAGTTGTGCTCTTTGATACTTGTCTGTAATTGATCGATCATCTTTCTGCTTCATGACGTCGATGACGTCACACTTCTCATCAAATTGCCTGTTTTTACACCTGCAACAAATAATAATAATATGTAGCTGTTAGTGCATAATTGGAACACAATTATCTACTGTACGATGATCTTTTAAAATTAACACATTAACGTTATTTGACTCTGACTCGTACGGTAACTTGTTAGCTTTTTAGGCATTCAATATGGTCCTTGGAAGACTTCTCTTTTTCCTTATTATTTGTTAATGATTCCACTACACACGACCGCTTTATGTGAGGATGTTTAAATAAACAGCAATTTTGAATATGAGAAAGGTAACAAATTTCCTTTGATATTTTACTTTCCCATTAAAGGAGATCAGTGAAGTTAAAGTTTCCTTTCCATTTACATTCACAAAAAAGAAATCTTTTTTTTTAAAAAAAAAAAAAAAACAATAACAAGGCGAAACAAGTGAAAAACAATAATAAATCATAATTAGAAAAGTAAGAACCAAGACATCACATTTTATGAAAAATAAGAAAACATCTTAATTGAAAATTTATTATTTGAGAGTGCTTGCTCTAACGATTTTTTTTTTTTTTTTTTGCGTATTCTGTACTATGTCATTATAGAAAGTAGGTCACTTCTTTTTTTTACTGTTACAAACACTCAACATAGAAATTAAAGTTAATGTTTGAATTATAATCATTCTGCTTGAAAACTACCTTTTTTAAATGTGGCTGCGGTGGCTCAGTGGTAGAGCGTTCACCTCTGGTGGTTGTGGTCCCCGTTTCGATCCCAGCTCGTGCCAAATGAACTTTGTGGTGGACAAGCACCGTGTGCGTGGGTTTCCTCGGAGTTCTCCCGTTTCCTCCCACTTTCTTCATTCCACCATTTTATTCATTTCTCATCATCACCGTCTCATTTAGCCTAACCAGCATAAGCGTGGGACGTAAAACTCAAAAATTTCATTTCATTTCATTTCAATTTTTTATTTACCTTTTTAAAAAGACAAAGACCGATATACAAACTACTAGGTAATACCGAATATTGAATCTTACTTATGTTAACGTACACAATCTGACCTGTATAAAGAACATAAAACCAAAAGGTTTCGTGTAAATACCGGTGTCCCTCAAGGATGAATCTTGGATCTCTTTTGTTTTAATTATTTATTAATTATCTGCCGCCTTATATTCATAACTCTCATTAATAACTTTCTGCAGATGAATTGAAAATTATTCGTAAATGTGAAATCTGTAAATGACTGTGTACTCTTGCAAGAACATCTGACCAGTATTAATAAGTGTGAAATCATGATATACAGTAGACGTGGGAACACGTATTAGTACGGGCCCTGGCCATAGGTCCCGTAGGAATGGCATGTCTGACAGCTGTTCTCTCCGTATCCTGTATCTACCATCAAAAACAAGTTACAAAAAAACTTGGGAAGACATTCTGAATTTCAGGCAGATTTTTCTATGACGTCATCAATATGGCCGCCAACGATTTTCGACTTACAAATTTAAAATTTTGTAACTTCCTTACTATTCAAAAAATCCTTCTTTCCTCTTTTATTTATCAAAGAATATATTGAGCTTTTATGGTAATTATAAAAGTTTGTTTTCTATTGCCGCCATTTTAAAATATGGTTGCTCAAACTAGAGAAATGTTAATTTTCACATTATTTTCTAAATTTTATGGCAAGTAACTTTGAAACGGCTTTGTTTAAGGAAAAGCATCCTGACACAAACGTTATGGAGAATTTTAATAGCTTTCAAAACGCGACAAGAATCATTGATGTATCTCAATTAATAACGGAGATATCCAATTTTATGTTAGGTTAAGTGTAAAATTTTCTTTAGTAAGTTCGAAGTATTAAAATTGTATCCATAGATGTCGGCACCGTCAACTTTCGGTGTCGGAACTAGAAATGCCGAGAAGTAAGGTTTGCAGTAATATTTAGAAATAGATTTACCTTGAAAACGAGAAGTAAGGTTGGATAGATTAGATTTGAAAACAGCTTTAAACGACTAAGCCGCAAAACTCGATAATCAAAATTAGGTTGGATTAGAGATGCTTAAAATACGAATCATTTCGAACCTCTTTAATTGCCTTTTCACCTTAGTTACCTTAGAATTTCGGCTGTAATTCCTTAAAAGAAAATACACTGGGCTCCAAAACATAGCCTAGCCATAACTTATTCAGAAGTCTGACGTAACTATCATTTTCTGTAAAATAACACGATATTTAGCATAAACTAATTACTTTACATTCTTTCAGGTCTACATTATAATATTAAAGCTACTGAAGTGGGGAATTACTTTTGTTATTTACAAAAGTACTATTTTCACTTTCAGGATGATGGCTAAAGGCACAATTTATGTTTAAATTATTTATTCAGTTAATAATGCTAATTATATTTTTCTTAGTTTCAGGCTTATGAGATATTGATTTTGTAACGATCATAAACATTCTGTACAATGTCATCAAAATTCTATTCATCTCAATCATTAGTTGGAATTAAATTGGTAGCAGAAAGAATGAAGGATCATGAGACTAGTATCCATATTGATATTAACAAATGTATTATCTGTCCACAAGCTACGAAAGAAAAAAAAAACACATACACCAGTCCTTGGAAGAAATATATTCTTCATGTTACTGAAACAAGGAAAGATGTAGGTTATCACAGAATTTCTGCAGAAATTCTGCAACCAGGAATAGGGTTTCATTTTCGTTGCACTAATACATGTTACAAACTTTACACTTTAAAGTACACTTTAAAGAAGACATTGCTGAAATTATTGAGCAGGAAAGGAAAACATTTCGATCAGATATCGCGTCTCAATAAAAAGCCATACCAAAACATAAATCCATTCCAAATGAATTGTGCAGTGGGTGATTATAAGAAACGTGGCGATATTTTAAAAAATCGTATTTGTGAAAGTTCCAGAGATTCAGTTTTTTCTTGAAGCAACTTACTGTGTAAAATATGATGTACATGCTTGGAAGATAAAACATCTGTTGAGCCTTGGAAGATGAAACATCTGTTTTTGGAGCTGGGCTGTTCTATCACAAGATATATCTTGAAACTTACTTTATAAAGTACAGAAGAAAGCAGAAAAAAATGAAAATTAATTAATTAAGAATTACTATCAAGATTTTTACTTCGTACATTTTTAAAATTCTTTTTATGGTTTAAATCCTTTTTCAAGTGTGCCTCTAGGCTGACTATAAAAACGATGCTCTTCGAAAGTACATCCAAGAGATAAGGTTTGTTTCTTGCGGTGACTATTAGCTTTTAACTTACATTATAAATATTTTGTCAAATTTGTAGCAAAATTGTAGAAAATGTCTGTAAATGTTTTGTAGAAATATGCAGCAAATTGTAGCAAAATGTAGCAAAATGTAGCAAATTGTAGCAAAATGTCTGTAAATGTTTTTTCAAGTTTGTAGCAAAATTGTAACAAAATGTCTGTAAATAGTTTGTAGCAAATTGTAGCAAAATGTCTGTAAATGTTTTGTCAAGTTTCTAGCAAAATTGTAGCAGAAGGTCTGTAAATGTTTTGTAGCAAATTGTAGCAAATTGTAGCAAAATGTCTGTAAATGTTTTGTCAAGTTTGTAGCAAATTTGTAGCAAAATGTCTGTAAATAGTTTGTAGCAAATTGTAGCAAAATGTCTGTAAATGTTTTGTCAAGTTTGTAGCAAAATTGTAGCAAAATGTCTGTAAATGGTTTGTAGCAAATTGTAGCAAAATGTTGTAAATGTTTTGTCAAGTTTGTAGCGAATTGTAGCAAAATGTCTGTAAATGTTATGTAGCAAAATGTAGCAAATTGTAGCAAAATGTCTGTAAATGTTTTGTCAAGTTTGTAGCAAAATTGTAGCAAAATGTCTGTAAATGTTTTGTAGCAAAGTGTAGCAAAATGTCTGTAAATGTTTTGTCAAGTTTGTAGCAAAATTTTACACACACACATGTTGTTTTCCACGGTCTTTGTCATTATATCATTAATCCGACGAACAGCTTGTGTACATGTTCACTTTAGCGGCTGTAGTTCGGCGACTAACAGTCATAGCTAAACGAGGTGAATGGCAGTTTGTTGTCTAAGCCTGCGAATAGTTGCGTTCAGTAGCCGCAGCGGCATCCCTCTACCCGTTTGCGCACTATTTCAAAAGTTCGGTTTCTTTTTGAACACACCTCGTAATATCAATTTTTTATGCCACACCTATCATTTCCCTATTAACGAAATATGGTTTTATTGAGAAATTGTTGAGTATGCATGTTGAGTAAGAAAGTTTTCGGGGATGTTCGGTCCCGTTGGACCTCTTGTGGATGCGCTCCTGTATCTCCCCTTTTTTAGTAACTCATAATGAACAAAACATAGATTTAGTAGTTCTGGAAACTGTCCAGAATTAAAGGAAATCTTTGAAATGATGAATTTACACCGCTTCCCAAGCCTAACATTACCTCCTGTCAATAGTTATAATCATACTCATTAGAAATGAAATCTTTAAGTTTTACGTCCCACGGTTATGCCGGTTAGGCTAAAGGAGACGGTAACGATGAAAGATGAGTGAAATGGTGGAATGAAGAAAGTGGGAGGAAACGAGAGAACCCAAAGAAAACCCACGCACACGGTCTTTGTTCACCATAAAGTCCACACGGCGCGAGCTGGGATTGAACCAAGGACCCCAAGCATCGGAGGTAAACGCTCTACCACTAAGCCACCGCGCCCCCACACCCACTAGATAACATACAAGGTAGTTCCAATGCGTTATTCTCACTTTCAGATGAAATTGTAAAATAATGTTAGACACGAAAAAATAGCAGAAATATTCCTGTTCCCCAAAATTTCCCCTGACTCTCTTCGCATCATAGTACCCCTTTTCGGCATTCCTGATACATAGCATACTTTGAAAGTATAAAAACGAAGAGCACTCTGAAGGATTTATGCTCGTGTTGGCCATCATAAAGATATCAAAAATTGGATCACGTAGAGGTAGTCCGAATGTCCGAATTTGAAATATCTTTGTTTCGATAAAATAAGCTTCACTACTCAGAGAAATCTTGAAAGTAAAAGTCGAACACGTTTTGACTACAGAAAAGAACCAATAATTTTGAAACAATAGCTGGCAACATTGCAGAAAATATTGGTAGGAGAAAGGTGAAAGAGAACATAAAAAAATAGTAGAGAAAGAGAGACAAGGGTGACATCTAGGTCAGAGAAAAGTAATGCTCTCGAAGAGGGTAGGTTGTAAGAGCCAGTAGCGCTTTGCATTCTTCGAAGCTAAGAATTCCCTCTTCGCAACGAGAATCTCAAATATAACTTGGTTTTCCTATTAATCCAAAACTCTTGTATTTTCTTTCTCTTTTTTTAGTGTTTCTCCTTAAAAGCAAGTGGAGAACTGAAGAAGAAACAAAGAAAGCGAACGGAAGAATAATTATCTCCTATTCAAACCATGAATCAGCTCTCGAGAATCCTGCAAATTAACCACCAGCATCGTAAAAAGGAGGTGTTCCTTCAAATAGATGGAGAAACATTTTCGGGGTTTCCTTTGCAATTTTCTTTGTAATTTGTTTGAAACAATTGTTGTAAAAGACCAAAAAATTTTCTGATAACAAGGATCCGACGATTACAGAGATAAAGAAAAAATGAACGCCTCAATTAAAAGGAATAGTGTTTCATTTCAAAGTGAGTTCTCTCATTATCCCTTGTTCCTTTGCTTTATGATCTGAAGTATTAAATTATATGGGATTAAAAATAATGTGAAATATCCAAGACATTTGCATCTTTGAAGTAGGAAGTAAAGCATTACTGCTTATGCCAATGGCAAAAAAAAAAGGTACCTAGGCTTGGAGTCACACTACGCTTCAATTCAAATTACGCTCTTTATATTAATTTTAGCACGTGGAATCCAATGTAACTAAGTTCAAACATATTTATCGAGGATCACGAGAAAAATAACGAAATTTCAGTGTGATTAAATATAATATAAATACTTCAAAGTTTAGGTGATTTTTCTTTCGTAACTTCGGTATCTATAGTTTGAAAATTGTTCCATTGGTTTCAGCGTCCTGAAATTAGTACAAAAAGTGCAATGATAAGTTTATCCAAGCGTGTTGTTCTATTGTATTCAACATCCCGAAAATAGTGCAAAAAGTGTAATAAACAGTTTACTCAAGCTTATTTTTCTATTAGAGTGAGAGTCCTGGAATTAGTACAAAAATGCTGCAAAAAGTTTATCCAAGCGTGTTATTTTATCGGATTCAACGTCCTAAAATTAGGGCAAAAAGTGTAATAGATAGTTTATCCAAGCGTGTTGTTCCATTGGATAAACTGTTTATTGCACTTTTTGTACTAATCTGAGGACGTTCCTCAGATTAGTAAAAAAAGTGCAATAAACATTTTATCCAAGAGTGTTGTTCCATTGGATTAAGCGTCCTCAGATTAGTACAAAAAGTGCAATAAACAGTTTATCCAAGCGTGTTGTTCCATTGGATTAAGCGCCGTCAGATTAGTACAAAAAGTGCAATAAACAGTTTATCCAAGCGTGTTGTTCTATTGTATTCAACATCCTCAGATTAGTACAAAAAGTGCAATAATCAGTTCATACAAGTGTGTTGTTCCATTGTATTCAACATCCTCAGATTAGTACAAAAAGTGCAAAAAACCGTTTATCCAAGAGTGTTGTTCTATTGGATTAAGCGTCGTCAGATTAGTATAAAAAGTGAAATAAACAGTTTAACCAAGATTGTTGTATCATTGAATTTAGCGTCCTCAGATTAGTACAAAAAGTGTTTTAAAAAAAGAGCCAAAATGTTCGAAATAACAAACCTATTTCTGGCATCTTGGAAATTTTGCAAATAAAACATATGAAAATGCTAAGGCTTATATCTCCTTAACTAAGCACATTTAGCTTATAATACTTTGGCCACACATAAATCTCACCCCAACAAGCTTAAATGTACAAAAATCCGGATTTCGCAAAAAGTCAACATATCTGCTTATGCCTTTTTTTGGTCAACATATCTGCTTATGCCTTTTTTTGCGCAGATATATTTCACTAGAGGGAGTAGGATGTTTATATAACGTAAATTCAAAGATCCTCAGTTTGTATATTTATATAACTAAAGCTACTGATGTATCAAAATCCATTTTACGCACTGCATCAAGATATTACCTTTTTTATTGTAGTACAAAACAAGTTAATCATTCACACTCTTTAAAAATTGTACATATAGATTTCACGAGATGGATCTTCAGTTATGCATTATTTATTTTTCGTTGCTATGACAACTAAAACTCACATCGTCGAATCATTATTATAACAAAATATCATCGCATAACAACAGAAAAGAAATTACTTCTATTTCTCTTTTCATATTCTTCTTCTTCTTGCTTTCTTGAATAGCTTGTGCATCATTTAAAAGTACATTTTGCCCACAAATACTAATAAATAGGTTAAAATACAAGTATCGTGTTTTTTTTTTTTTTTAAAAAAACGATGTTTATCCTCCTCTGGACCACCTCCTCGCCATTTACGAAAGAGCTACAAATTCACCTGACTACAACCCGGAGCGCAATATATATCAAATCCATGCACATCTCTATCGATAAAGATCCGACCACATAGGCCACGAATTTTAGCCTAATTTTACCACACCTTTCTCAGGCGCATCAAATTTGACATTTTTACCTTAGCTTCTCCAACATCTTATTGAAACTTAACGATCATCTCTACAGTATTCACCAATTATTAATCTAAACCACTGGCCAAAGAGAAGGCATAACGTTCTACGGCCTGCCCATCGACAGATGGGAATGAAAGTCAGTTAAAAAAAAAAGTATCGTTGTATACAAAACTACATCCATATTTTACAGCACTTATGATTGGGTACATGGATTAAAAATAAACATTTTTCCTATCTCTCACTGAATCTCACCCTCACTCAGCTCACTGACACTAACCCTCACTTACTCTTCATTCTTGTTGATGCTTCACCCTTACTCATTCACACAATTCCCTCACACTCATACTTACTCACACCGACCTCAAATAATATTGATGTTTCCACTCTCAATAAATTCCCTCACAGTCACGGTCACCTCCAAATAATATTGATGCACATCGTCCTCACTTGCTCACATTCGTTTGCCCTCACCCTCAAATATTATGGCTGTCCACCCAGTTATTCGTGGAGAGTCACACTCACATTAACATCCCCTCACTCAAAAATAATTTAATATGGATATCTTTGGCCTTATAAAACGAAATGAAAAGTTAGTAACAGTGACTTTTAACCTTATGAGGGGAAAATAAGTGAGAATGCCCTTCTTTATAGACATAAAGTACGTAGATATAGAAGAGGGTAGAAAATAATTACCATATTGTGGTGGGTTATTGTAAATTTTGTTAATAATCAAATTTCAGAGTTGAGTTTGTCATGTACCGACCTCCTATCGATGTGGTAAAAATATATATATGAAGTTCACGAGATAGCAAGCATTAAATTTTCCGCCAAGCATTTATATTTAACTTCCATATCTCCTTCCCCATTGACCAAACGATTTACCTACTTTCTTTGTGCATCGTTTTGGGTTCAATCTTAGTGAAGGTACGGTACTTGTATAGGGTATGAACAGGATCAGAAAAGTGAAATGAAGTATTTCATTTTAACGTCCCACGATTATGCCTTTTAGGCTAAGGAAGGCTATGATTAAGGCAGGTGAATGATGATGGAATAGGTAGTGGAATGAGAATGTGAGAGGAAACAGGGTACCCCGAGAAAACCTATGGATAAGATATTGTCCACCACAAACTTACTTGGCCGGGGATAGAACCAGGGACCTAACCCACTAAAAATAAGCGATATACCACTGAGCCAATCTGCCCACTAACAGGATTAGAAGTAGAGATCCCAACGTATGTAGTATAGGTCAAAATTCCGAAAATGGAGATCTAACTGAAATCGATCAATTATCGGAATGCGTATGTATTCAAACTTTAAAATTCAATTATATAAATAGACCTGGCGGGAGCTCATGTGGTTCGGACTCCACGTTAATCAGTAGGTCCACGTCTCATATAGCCTCGCTGCTGAACGGGACGTTAAACTCAAAATCAACTCAACTCATTCAATTATATAAATAGAGCTTGAAGATCAATCACTGTAGATAACCAAATTCATTGGTACATAATAGCAATTAATACGATTGCAACGTTAATTCGGAAAGCAAAATCGTTGATACTTTGAAAATTATAAGTAATGTGAATTTCAGTTCAAAATAACATTTGGAATGCTTCTGAACTGTAAATCTTTCTCCAATTTCACAGTTTTCCATATTTCTGTAGTTCTTTACTTGAACTACTTGTGGGGCCACGATGACTCACTAGTAGAATGCTTACCTCTAGTGCGTGGGTCCCTGGTTTGATTCTCTGCTAAGTAAGTTGTTGGTGGACAACATTGTCTCCTTTGTTTTCACGGGGTTCTCCCGTTTCCTCCCACTTTCTCAATCCACTAATTCTTCCATTATCATTCAGTTGCTTTACTCATCGTTTTCCTCACCCAAAAGAACATAAACGAGGAACGTTCCCCAAAAATTTCATTTCATTTTTGAACTAAGGTACTTGCGGCAAGTAAGGCCCACGTAAGAAAAATGGCTTCATTACGTAAATACTTATAATGTAATAGACATAAATTGATATGCATTTTATTTGTCAATGTTTTATTTATCATAAGATAAATATTTATCGTAAGATAAGTATATTTATTTTAACCTTAACATTGAGCTATCTGTATGAAAAACGTGTTGAAAGAGAAACATACAAAATGGCCTTATTACCCGCACGGTAGGTAAATAAGGCCCACTATTTGAAAAGTAAAGTTTTACGACCAGAGAGACCACTGGAACTCAATTAACACCTAATATTTTTACAGCACTTTAAATACTAACAATAAAAGGACATTTAGTTACAATATGGATACATTGCCATTTACCTGAACCCACAGCATAAGGTAATAAAGTTACTGTTTGAAATGGGTGCTGATCATCGACATACTAACATGACAACGTTGCATTTTCATTTAACATTGATCACATAAAGAATGTACACCCCAAACGGCTCGTCTGATTTAAAAAAAAAAATCCTTCACTTTAGATTGAAAACATCATATTCTGGAGACGGCTTCCCCTCTTATATTTTGATGTAGCTGTGATAATAACAGAGTTGCCCTATGTCAAGGTACTTTTGAGACACCCTGTATATAGTTAGAATTAGTAAAATTCCATATGTTTACTGTCATCCATACTGAATGATGTTATATCGCCAATCATTTGAAGTTAGGGATTCTGATAACACACTTTCCTCGTGGATGTACAAAAGACACGTTTGTGCCATTGAAAGAACTTTATATAAGGTGAGTGGTCGTACAACATATACATACGTACACATATAGTTTGATACATGCAGAGGAATTCGCATTTTGTGCTGCTTCATCTGTTGCTTACATAAAAGGAAAGAAAATATTTTGATGGAGAGGGGCCAGGGAGAGGGGGCTGCCGTTTGAAAGCACCGCCACTAAACGGACTCTTTCGGTGGTGGCTAGAGAAAAGAAAGAAAAAAAAAGACCTAGTCGTTTGGTTCCGACGAAAAGCAAGCCCCAGGCCTCACCAAACAGCCATGTCGAGCGATGGCTTTTGCAGTCAGAACTTGAAAGAGAAAAGCAGAGGAATATATGGGAGAAACCGGTTGACTTTATGTGCATACCTTTTACAGTCAGTCACCGAGCAACGCTCAACAAACCAAAAAAAAAAAAAAAAAGTTTCAGTACTGGACATGCACACACACACACACACACAACATACACACCGCATGTTTAAGAAGAGAACTTGAAAGGAGAGAGGTTTATGTTTCATGGTTTTTTCTCTTACCGCAGCCTCAATTGTGGTGCACCTCAGTTTGCACACGCCTTCAAGTCATTTTACTTTGTATGTCAGCAAAAGTATGTATGTACAGTATTTACCAAACTTACGTTCACCTATTAACTGCGGAAGGAACATGCTAATTCAATAAGAGTATATCGCTAGTGTTTTTTCGATTGAAACTTCATTGTGAAAGTTTTGATACAAGAAAATCAGGTTTACTGTAAGATATATATATACAGTCTCGGACTGACCAAGGCAGTAATACCGGCCGGGGTATCACCCTCAATTTCTTATATATATAAATGTTATATAATTTTAATGTAAGTATCTACAGCATAACGAAAAGAACCACGAAATTCGGGTCTACATCAGATGCACGTTAATGAGTATTCCCACAGACATCAGAAAGATAACTCTGGATCTAACTACGTCCAGAAGGACCCCAGTACCTTACGGGCTCCTTCTCAAAGGTTACTACGATGTACAACAGAAATAGCATTTAGAAAACATGGCATATCCGTCATTACTCGTTCAATTATGATGAGCCTTATAGAATGCATTTACAAGCAAACACAATGGGGCCCCGTTTTCTTCGTTAAAGTTAGAATAATTACACATTTTGCTTACGGGATGTATACGACTTCTACCGTGAGGACCCTAAACTCTTTTCAGCCGGGGCCCTCGAAGCCCCAATCCGACACTGGACATGTACTTCAAAAACTAGAACATTCTCCGATTTTACTAAAAGAGTTATACCTAGAAATTATTCAACAAATCTCTTAATAGTATAAAGAAAGAATGTAATTGACAAAACTAAACTCTTCAGTTTCCTTATGGTTATGCGGTTACTGTACGCGTCTTCGACGTGGGATGTCCGGTAGCAACTCATGTGGATCGAATTCCATATTAAGCTTCAGGTCTACATTTTATATAGCCACGTTGCTGAAAGGAACAACCTCCAAATGAACCAATAATTAGACTTTTACAATACCAATAACGGAAATATTTTTCTTTCCTTTGCGTATATAACTATATGTGTAGTATTTACTTGTAAATTGAACATTGTAAATTCATTGTAAATTGAACATTGAACATTGTAAATTGAACATTGTAAATTGAACATTGTAAATTTATTGATTATTCACAAGTATCTCCGTCATACAATAACTAAAACTAACTTTATAGCCGATGGAACGCGAAGGTTCAATGCCGCGTTCTCAAAAGCTCTGCATTGACTTCTATCTTTAGCCAACTATATCCAGTTTCTACTTTGTATTTTTAATTTTGTGAGACCCATCTTGATATTGTCCTCCCATCTGAGCCTACATCTTTCTAATAGTAGTGTTCCGATTGGATTTCCAGTTAAGACTTTGGGAGTGTTCCTATTTTCTTTCATTCTGGCTTCATGACCACCTGAACCTCTTCGATGTGATGACTCTAACAATGTTTGGTAAATTATGTAGCTCCTCGTTATAAAGTTTCCGCCATTCTCCGTTCCAGTTCCTCTTGGGTCCAAATATTCGTCTCAGGACCGTGTTCTCTAATATTTTCAGTCTACTTTCTTCCCTCAGAGTAAGCGATCATGTTTTGCAACCATATAGAACAGCAGGCAAATATTATATTATCATTGTCTGTCATATCGTTTTCTTTATTATATTTTATGGTTATCATTAATATATTTTATGCTTCAAATTCCTCCACAGAATTCTCGAAGACAAAACACCGATTATATTACGAATCTTTAAGTTGAAGCAATAGTGTGTAATTTCAAAAGGAGAACATTTTCCGGTTTTCCCAAAAACTGGCCAGGCCATTTTGAGAGTCCGGAAAAGAGGAATTGTCCGGTAACAGAAAACGTGTGTTAATCCTTAGATCTTACATGATAAGAGCTCCCTCATGGGCTATATGGTTATCGTACGTTCCATGGGCGTGCGAGATCCGAATTCGATTCCTGGAAGGAGCTCTTATAGTTAAGATTCCACATTAATATTTAGGTTCACGTCTCATATAACCTCGCTGCTGAAAGGAACGATAAATTCAAATGAAAAGATTAAATATTTCAGTTTAACGTCCCACATGTATGCCCTTTAGGCTAAGGAAGACAATTATTAAGCCACTGTAAATGAATAATGATGAAAAAATGGTGGATTGGGGAAACGGTAGGAAACGGAAGGAACTCTCAGACACGATGTTGTCCACCAAAATCTTACTTGGCCGGGACCTTTTTTTTAAAAAAAAAAATCACCGCAATCGGGGTATTGCTCATAAAGTGGCACCTCACGTTCCTTGGACGTATTTAAAATCCGACAGGAACACGAACACAGAAATAAGAGGACAGTTAAAATTCCGACTTTGCTCTTCAGAGGGATTTGAACCCTCAATTGGCTTCATCTCACAACCGTCAGCCTACACTCTAAAAACGGTATAGTTGTAAGAACCAGAATATGATTGAATGCAACAATATGGCTCCAGCAATACTTACAGCTTGGAAGACAACATTATATGGTTAAAAGTACAACTGGATCAAGAAAATGTATTGGTGTCACCAGTGGCGTATTTACGATTTTGTTTCGGGAGGGGCTTTGCTAACTTTCGGGGGGGCTTGACCTGGAAATGTGAAAATTCTGCAAGATATTTCATTTATTTTACTATACTAAGTAAGATTTCGGGGGGGGGCTTAAGCCCGGAAGCCACCCCCCTAAATACGCCACTGGGTGTCACAATTATGGTATTGGTGGTAACGGTGGTAAGAACTATGTCAACTATGGTACTTGTAATTACAAAACTACCATAATTGGAAATGCCAATACCATCACAATATTTTATAATTACAATTACCATAATTGGCATAGTTTTTTACCATCATAAGAATAATTGTAACATCAATACATTTTGTTCACCCAGTTGTACTTTTAACCATATAATGTTGTCTTCCCAGCAGTAAACATTGCTGGAGCCATATGTTTGTATTCAATCATACTTCTGGTTGATCCAACTATACCACTTTTAGAGTGTAAAGCCTCAGACTGATCAGCATTATCCACCGGCTACGGGGATCGAACCCAGCACCCCACGCATCAGAGATAAGGGCTCTACCACTGAGCCACCGTGCTCCTGTTAAAGTAGATTAAAAAACAGTATGATAGTATATGCATCCACTAAATACACCAGACTTGAGCTCATGTTATTGTCCAGTGTTTATGTTTATAGTAGAAAATGTTCTTTTTAACCTTTTATAAGAGTACAAAGAAAAAATTGAAACTCAAAAAGAACTATTTTCACGGAACCTCTATAGAGAAAACAAGGTCTGGATTGAAATCCTAATGTAACTTTATGGGCAAATAGCTACAACTGTATTCGTCTACATATTGAGATTTTCTAAATTATAAACTTATGTTTTTACTGCTATAGTCGCTCGGATGCATAAAGGCATTTAATACTATTTAACAATAATACTCTGTCTCTGATACTGAATAAAGCATTCCTAATAAAAAAGGAAAACCTTACAAACTATTCACTCATTTCACAGAGCACTACAAATGCAAAATGTTTGATACAAAACGAAAAAAGAGACCATACAGAAGTTCTCTGTTAACTTTGTAGCCGATGAGAAAATCAATCACAGCGCGGGCGTTCCTCGATCAAATACTCCGAAGTTATATTGAAATATCTCGCATTTTTTCTTACTTTACACTACATATCGAAAAATACGGTTACATTCTTGTTTGAAATGACTTGATTTCGTCAAATATTTTCATAGATGGATGCTTCAATTCTTCACTTATCATTGGAATCCGACTTTATCGTTATACTTCCTGGATTCCATATCGTATTCAAGGATGCAATTGTTCGCTCAAACACGAAAAGGAAAAGTAATATGTTTAGGTAGGAATGTCGAGAATAATCAGGCGTGCGTTGAGAAAAAAAAAAAAAAAAAAGCTTAAAGTATTTAAATTAAGGAAAGCATGCCCTACAAGGAACGGACAAGAACGTGTCATTCGGACATCCGAATCAAACCTAGTCTATTCGATAAACATAACAAAAATATGTTCATGTACAAAAAATTAGGTGTCATGGACAACGGAGTAAGTCCTTGAGGCCCATTAACTCTGTTAATATAAAGAAAATCGTAGACTCGCAGTGAAATAGCTATTGCATCAACACTGTTCATTGGAAAGTCATGGTTTATAGTTCATTCTCTTCAGCATGAAACAAGCTTTCCAGATGTGCTATGTATTGGGGCCCATAAAGTACTTGAACAGGAAAATTGGGAGAATGTCAGGAAAGTTGACTCTGGAAGTCCCTCCCATGAACTTTCGACCCTTCTGGAGTGGTGAAGACGGAATAGATATGAGGTAGAAGGTTGTATACCAGTATACGCTTTCCCCGCATAACTATTCTGTCTACCAATACAAAATTTGACACACACATTTATTATCTCCTACAGTATTTTTCGAGATACATTTGGATTATGTGTTTTTATTCGGAGCCATGCCAAAGGGGACCAAAGTTGATGGGAGGTACTTCTGGAGGGAATTTTTCCGACTTCTCCCAAATTTTGCTGTTCAAGTACGTTATGGGCCCAAATACATAGCACCTCTGGAAAGTTTGTTTCATGCTGAAGAGAAAGAACTATAAAACATGACTTTCCAATGAACAGTGTTGATGCAATAGCTATTTCAGTGCAAGTCTACGATTTTCTTTATACTAACAGAGTTGACGGACCCCAGGAATTTACTCCATTGTCCTTGGCACCTATTTTTTTGTGCATGAACATACCTTTGTTATGTTTATTTAATGGACTAGGTTTGATTCGGATGTCCGGATGACACGTTCATGTCCGTTCCTTATTAGTACGTGAAAAACAAGGACAAATGATACCATGAATGAGTAGCAGGTTATCTGTCATGTACTGAGCTGCAGTGTTACTGATAAAGTCAACAGTTACTTTAACTTCAGTGATACTGATAAAGTCAACAGCGTACAGATTGTCGATTCAAAGTAAAATTTTATTTTCATTCGTGTTCCAAACGTCAAAGATAATAGGAAAAATGTTAGAAATTGTCATTTAGTAGTTCTGAGATTTACAGAATTACTGCGTTCCCTAAACCTTTATGTAACTCTAATTTACACACAATACGTCTAAAATGCTTAAGTATAACTTTATAAGAAACTGCAATGAGATATTTTAAAATAAAATCGTGATACGGAGTTTTTCAAAAACTTAGAAAACTGTTCCTATGGCACTAGAAGATATGTTCTTCGTTGTTAATAATAATCTGCTGGAACAAAATGTCTATTTATTAAGTTTGATATACCGGATAAGTAAAATAATAGTATACAACATATTTTGTCCGTTGCCAGGAGGACAACCCATGACGGGGTTCGTGTCCCCTTTCCCTAACTTCGTAACACAAAAGACATTTGGCTCAGTGCTAGAGTGTTCACCTCTCGTGCATGGGTTCAATGGTTCGATCCACGTTTGTGCCAAGTGGACTTCGTTGTGGACAAACATCGTATGCGTGAATTTTCTCCCGGGGTTCTCCCGTTTTCTCCCACTTTCTTCATTCCACCATTTTATTCATTTCTCATCATCATCTTCTTCTTTTGCCTAGCCGGCATAAACGTGGGACGTAAAACTCAAAGATTCTATTTGCTAAAAGATATTTATTCACTTTCTTAATAAAATATACTTGCTTTAGAAAAGTAATAATTGATGTAGCCTATAAGCTCATACATTTGATCTTACTTTTATTTGTACTCTTTCTTTTCTCTCAAAAACAATTTAATTTTGTCATCTTTTTTCCGAAAATGTAGGTTATAGTGCTTAAAGACGAACTAGGTATTTAACGTTTCTTTTTCGAATAGCAACAGTTTTGGAGTGTCTTGCAGTATTGAACCCCACCCCCAGATAATCAGCCCCCGCAACAAAAATTTCTGTGTGCATACCTATTATCTTCTTCTAATGGTACTAACAGTGATAACGCATAGTTCTAATAGTACCATATTTGCGTTATCACTATTTAATAGTACCATATTAGTACAAAATGATAAATATCTAATAGTACCATATCACTATCTAATAGTACCATATTAGTACAAAATGATAAATGTATGTAAATCATGTAAGATAACACCTTGATGTAAGAGTCATGTTAAGACAAGACCTAAATCATTTTCACCTGGAGATGGCTTGGAAGCAAGACTGGAGCACTTAAGAGAAACCTGCAAAAGACGAAGCTTCTGAAGATGCCTTTGGTTCCTTTTCTCTTCTCTCTCTGTGTATTGATTTTCCGGACGAAGACTGGAAGAAGCCAGCACAAAACGAATAAGTTATACGGGAAACCAGAATGGGAAAGCCCAAATACCACAGTGCCATCTAACAATCAAATAATTAAATATAACATTTTTCTTACCTTAAACAAAGTACAGAGAGATAGTTTTACAATTTTACTGGAAGACCAGTAACAAAATATATGATTCATCCGTAATTCATACTGATAGAACTTTTTGACTGGTTTTCTCTCTTTGCATGCCAATGTGGGTTAGTAGTTAGAGTTCTTTCTTCAAAGTCGGGAGATGTTTGGTTCAACTCCGCTTGTAGGCCTCTCTGGATGAGTTTTTCCCAACGTTTACCCTTCATTTCAAGAGACAAATCTCGGCATAGTACCTTTAACTATTGCCCTGGCGTATTCCTTTCTTATTATTATTCATTTTAAATGATTTCTGTATAAATTGACCTCGCAACTCGTACCGAGAAGGTTTATCAAGTAGATCCCAGACCATAATTCCACTTACATAAACGCAACTATAACCCACTCTGCTTGTCTAGTGCAGTAGTTCTTAACCGATGTGTCACGTAGGCTCCTAAGGTGTGTCGGGAAATTTTAGAATTTAATAATCATGAAGAATTTAATAATAATTAGTTAAAATCGAGACAGACTGTTCCAGTCAATACATCCAGCTGTAATGCTCAGTGATATATAGTCATTATAAAAATTATTTGTTTTCCCTATTATAACAGATATTGTTATAATAATAATAATAATAATAATAATAATAATAATAATAATAATAATAATAATAATAATAATAATAATAATAATAATAATGATATCAAGAGGTGTCGCGATATCCGGGACTTTCAGTAAAGTGCGCTGTCAGTCATAAAAGGTTGAGAACCACTGATTAGTGGCTAGTGTGTGCTCCTCTAGTGCACGTAGTTGCGTATTTAATATCCCTTGGAAGAGCATTGAACTAATTGCAGTGCTGAGATCCCGCATTAAACTGTAGTTCCACGTCTCCTGTAGCCTCGGGTCTTAAAAGAGGTGCTGAGCTTTCCTCGACAAACAAATAATCAAACAATATACGCAGACAAATACTTTATAATTAATATTAATTGTTCTAATAGCATTACAGCAATAAACGTTATTATTTGGTAGAAAATTAGTCCGTTTACTACTAATCCATTTTGTTTCCCCCTCCCTTTGATTCCTCCATATTGAATTCACAAAAGTGAGTGAAATATTTTCCATTCTAGTTGTTTTGAAGCTACACGGTACATCGTGCTGTGTCTTTATATACCACGGCTCTAAAGAAACATGTCATTTCCTCTACCAACGTATGGCCTGGTTGAAATATCTAAAAATGTGTGCTAATGAATAAGGTATCCACAATATCCATTATAATCTATATAGTGAGAAGTTATTGTACAGGGTGGTCTGAAAGTAAGCGTACCTCCCCCTTTAGTTTCAACACTACAATGTTAGTTTTGGTAGAATGTCTGTACCCAGTTACCTTGAAGTCTTAAGAGTCATAAACATCGGTTATGATCACCATCCATGTCGTAGCTCAGCTGAATTCTGCGCCAAGTTCTCGCAGATGTTTTGCGGAAATACTCCTGAGTCACAAGGATGAAGGCGTGTTCCAAGCTGCTGGTAATTCCTGCATTGTATAATATCGAGTGTTTTTACTTGTTGCTTTATGAAACCCCAAAGAGCATTGTCTGATGTCGACAAATCGATATTTCCTGGAGGCCAGGCAAAGAGATTTGATGAAGATGCACAAGCTCTTCTAATCCAAAGGCCAGGAAAGGTCTGATTCTGGTAATTACGCACGTAAATCGCGAAACTTCATTGCAAATAACTATTACCAAGCAGAAAAACAATGTTGCTAGACAATAAAAAGCAATGTTTCCAAACAAATGTGGTGAAACCTAAAATCGTCAGAAAACACCAATTAGGGGCACGCCCACTTCCGGACCACCATGTATACAATGTCTTGTACGTATGTTTACGATTCAAAAGAGATCAATGGTGATACTTCCATTAGCAATGACTTGCAAACTCAACTACTATTGTATGCGGGCTGGGGAGTCAGTGGGTAGGGAGGGATACCGAGACATGTAAAAATAGCCCAAAATGGTCGATTTTAGTGTCAAATTCATAGATTTGCCGGTCGCTGAAATGAATGGTGATACTCTCATAGGGTTGCCTTCCAAATACAGCCCCCATGCGAAGAATGGGTATATTCAGGTAGTTTGAAAATGAAATAAAATAAAACTTCTAGTTTTACACTCTTTAAGCTAACGGAGACGGATGATTAACGAGAGTAATTGGTTAGAAGCAAATGGTGGAATAATAATGTGGGAAGAAAGGACAAAACCTCAGGGAAGCTCGCGAACACGATGTTGTCCACCACAAACTCATGTCCGCGGATCGAACCAGGAGTCCTTACTACCAGCTCTACTACTGAGCCACCTTGTTCCCTTAGTATAATTCTAAAACGAGGATTTCATGGCACTTCTTTATTTACTCCAAGTAACTTTCTAACAATGAAATTTCACAGTTTTGAACCAGAGTTGGCAACAATGATTCTTTGAATTATCCTTCAGCCCCCTACAGACAGTGAATGTGGAAGTCGTTGAGATGAGATGGCCTAAGGGTTCAAGAGTTCGTTTCAAGATTAACTCAAGAGAAGCGGAGACGGAAAGCATATTCCGCTGACCTAAATACTTTATAAGGACAAGATGGTCCTTGAGCAAAATGCTGACAGCGTTAAAACTACCGAAGTCTCTCCTCAGCCAATATAATTTCAATAGATTGCCTCTGAGAGGTATTTGCAAACATCCATCGATTAACCAAGCTACAAGTTTATCTTTCATCAACCCTGCTCAAAAGTGAATTGAAGATTCTTAACACAAAGAAAGAAACGTGTCTTTGGTTGTGTTTTTAAGAAAGAAGGATGAAAGACTCGGGAAGGATATAGTAAAACAAAGTTTCCCAACAGCTGCTACAGATGTTTACTTTTTTGCAATTCTCATGCTTAACGAAGTCATTTACATTCTCCGTTATTGTAGGAATAATTAGGACAACCATGTCTTATTCAAATCCTATTTCACTCTATTAGCTGCTGTGAGTTGTCTTAGTTCATTTATAGTGACGTCAATATCTAAGTGTTCTATCATTGGTAGGATGCAGATTGCAAATTCTGAAGCACTGAGGAACATAATTGTTCATAGTAATCTAAATAAGATTAAGTACCTGTGCATAGCATTTTTCATGTGTCTTCTGCTGTCTGTATACACATAGCCACATGCTTTTTGTTTTCTCGAGTAAAGATATAGTAACCGTGGAATATTCAACATTTTCCACGTTCCATGGACCTTATACGAAGAAAAACATATTTTTGGAATGTTTACCGTCTTTTAGTCCTAAGCAGGTCAGATCTAGAAGGTAAAATATGGGGAAGGAGGTAGCCAGAATCCAAACTGAAATAGTTACACCATGAGTTTACTATAAACTTTCAAAAATATGTAAATAATAGTTTAAATTATCTCTGACGCCCAAAAACTTTGGGGTCTAAGCTCCCTTGGCCCAGGGCTGGATCTGTCACTGGTCCTGCGGTTATGTATAAACGCCTAGAGTTGACAGAAGTCTAGGTACCATTCAATTGAAACACTAAATCTTAAACGTAATAGTATTTTATAGAATCCTCTAGGGCTATGTTTCGAATTTACTTCCTACCTCCAGGTCTGAAGTTAGTTTATAGGGTAGAAATTAAAAACTGTAATTTTCTCTCAACAATTTTAACAACGATAGGAATTATGTTTCTATTTCGTAAATCTATGTTTCATTAACAAACTTATAATATAGAATCAGTAGTTTTCTCTGAAAAAAAATGGAGGAGAAGTATTTCACTCTTAAGATGAGTTTCGTTTCCGGCTGGGTTTCTCTAAAATATCTTAGATGATTTGTGTTCATACGTATTTCATTAATGGTCCGACAATATGGTATGTCTTGGTTTTATTGAAAAAATGAGAGCGGCACAGTTTAGTACCTTTTATTTAGTATTTATGTGTTGCTTACAAAGTGTATATTTAAAAATGAAATGAAATGAAAATTTCATTTTAACATCCTGCGATTATGTCCGTTAAGCTAAGGAAAACTATGATTTAAGGCAGTGAGGTAGGGAAGGGGGGCCCAGAGGGGCCGCCCTCCAAAGAGGTTCGACAATGTACTTTGGTACTTTGATGTTTGTATTTTTTCATATATTTTTATATTTATATATTTTTTTGTTTGTAAATTTTCTATATGTACCTATAACACCACTTGCCCCCCCCCCAAAGACACATCCTGGCTACGCTACTGGATTAAGAAAAATTGTTGAGATAAGAGTGTAAGAGGAAACAAAAGTACCCCCGAGAAAACTTATGGGCACGGTGTTTTCCGCCACAAACTTACTTGGGCGGGAATTGAACAAGGGACATCAAGCATCAGACGTAAATGCTTTACTACTGAGCCACTGTGCCCCCCCAGGATATCTTCAAATATGATAAGCAAGAGAAGGAAATATATTCAGTATCACTTTTTTTGTAGTTTGTACAGTCCGCAGCAAAAAAACCCTGCAACATCACCAAGTAAGTTTATTGTGAAACGACGAAATCTTTTGCTCCAAAATAAGTGTGCAGAGGCGGATGCTGAGGTTTTTCCTGGCGTGATTCGTGCCACCTAGAAGTTATGTTGATTCCCTGCGCTGTTAGGCATAGTTTCACAATAAACTTACATGCTCATGTTGCAGGTTTTTTTGCTGCAGACTGTACAACGGAAGTCAATATTATTTGTTTTTAACTGGAGAAAATGCCCAAGGAAGATATATATATATATATATTTACATTAGAAAAAAAACACTCATCTGGCGTACGTAAAACCGTTGGTTATGTGCGAAAATATTGTAGTTTTTGAACTTAAAGTAGAACTCTATTTCACATCCTGCACTAAAGGTATAACTGAAAACGATGGTTTATACGTACTTTCCTTATAAATGTTCCGAATAAATGTACTTTCCAAAAGAACTTATATAAGTTGTCAAGATTTCACATACAGATGGGTGTATATAATAAAACTATAGCTGACGTCTGTAACATACACACACGTATGTAATATCGGAAGACTGTTAGATGTCAGATATTCTGCAGCGGCATGGTGTAACATTTAAGCAAGATAAAAAGGCAGTACGTATGTACCATATTTCCGTAGTAAACATATTGTTTCCGTATATTTGTAAAATATACCGCTGTCCGGATAACATATTTTTTCAGATAACGAATAACAGTGAAATGATGTACTTGAGTTCAAAACCTCTAGTGTAGTTTTGAGAAAGTGAGAACAAGAAAAGTTCTTTGTAAAACCAAAAATTGATACCGTACAAGAACCATGACACTAATTTAGGTAAACTGATATTGAAATATGAGAACTGTTGGAACAGTTTCCTAAACTATTACTTACAGTAGCGCCAGTGCTTACGCTATTATAAAATTCAGAAGATTAGACGATTCTGTATTTCAATTATCTTTCATTGTTTAAGCCAATTCATTTATATTTAACAGCAGTTTGAAGAAGAAGTTTTGTGTGAGAAATGGACATTTCTCGTGTACACTAATGGGTAATGATTTGAAATGTAGTTTAACAACAAAACAATGCATCGAGTGACTTTATTTGTGTTTTGGAGTAGAAGCACCATCCAATAAGACTATGTTTAATTGGTTTCGCAAAGGTTCCGGTAGCTCCAACGTGGTCACACATTTCTCGGTGATGAATTTCATAAAGATTGCCTATTCACATTGGTTGTTGCCAGAACTTTAATGCTGTGCTTGAAAGGATTGAAAGAGATCGGCATATGACATACCATGAGATTTTGTTATTCTTGAAAATTGGCATGAAACTGACACATACGATTTTTCAT
Source organism: Thermobia domestica (assembly GCF_964235325.1). Lineage (NCBI taxonomy): Eukaryota > Metazoa > Arthropoda > Insecta > Zygentoma > Lepismatidae > Thermobia > Thermobia domestica. Next base: position 199,221,881 of record NC_137467.1, read on the forward strand.
GGTCACCTGAACGTACGGAAGCTTTTAAGCGATTGGATCGCACACCACTTGACACCTCTAAACAGGCTTGTGTCAATTGTTTGTTTAAAAAAATGTTTAAAAAACCCAACCGAGGTAAGTAAAATATGAAATGAAAAATGAAATCTTTAAGTTTTACCTAGCACGGTCATGCCGGTTAGGCTAAAGGAGGCGGTGATAATGAGTGAAATGGTGGAATGAAGAAAGTGTGAGAAAACGGGAGAACACCAGAAAACCCACGAGCACGGTGTTTGTCCACCATAAAGTCCACACGGCGCGAGTTGGAATCAAACGAGGGACCCCAAGCACCAGAGGTGAACGCTCTACCGCACCCCCTAAGTAAAATTTGGTGTACGACATTATTTAAGGGGACAAATCTTGGATGTATTCAAAGTATTCATACGAACCCAAAACTAAACAGCAGTGCACTGTTTAGGTGTATCAAAGTGAGCGGAAACCAACAAAAATTGTAGGAATACTGCCAAGCAAATAACTGCCTATTTCTTCGGTTATATCGGACATGAGACAACAAGAACTTACAACATTTAAGGACTGTAAATGTTGAGAAGTACACAATAATTTGTTTTCTAGAGTCCATCAACGAGTTGCGTAAAATTAGTCACATCATTGTTCACTACGGTAACACAACTTCCAGAAATCAGCACACCAAATTGGTGATCTTTTTCTCCAGTAAAACTGTGTAATTAATATCTCATTGTCCGTACTCACCTGAATTATCACCTAACGATTCATTCTGTTCCTATATATAAAAAAATAAGATATGTGGTAAGCGATTTGGGTTGCATGAAGTAGCTGTTGACGAATTCTGGGAAATGGTTTCTGTTGCAGCAGCTTCAGAGTCGGAAAGGTGTTTTCAAAATTGGTTTGAGCGCACCCAAAAGTGTACGGATCTTAAAGATGACTAAATTTGAAAAACCATGAAGTAATTTCCATATTGTCACAAATCTTTTTTTTCTCTCATATTGATTTCATATTGAAACTTTTCCAGCATTCTTTTTACATCTTCATTAATCTATTCTTTGTGGGACTAGCAAAGACGACATAATATAATATGGTTCATGAGGTATAGATCAACATTATGATTCACTCTTAGAATTTAAGTTAATTCTGATATTGCTTCAGAATGAGATATCTGTCAATGGATGGAACTGAACGAAGTAGCATGCTTGAAGATAAGTACTCATGCTTAATTAGAAACGGATGTGCTAGAAAAAATAAGTTTTTACCTGGGAAATTGCCTGGGAGTTTTTTTTAACACCTCACCTTTAATAAAGAAATAACAGTGTGTTCCATATTTCTTTTCGCACTATAACACGAATATTCATTTAATTACTGCATTGTGAAAAAAATACGAATTTAATTAAGCATAATGGGTCACTCGATAGAAAAGAGAAAAGCCAAATTGATGGACGCGACACAATGGGATTTGTAGTTCGAACGAGTTGTTTCTAGAGTTATTACAATAATATTCTACGACAGAAGTAGTTTTGTTTTAAAAATGTAGTAATTAAGACTCGATAAACATTTTTGGTAGCTAAAGGCACTTTTTATAATGGGAATTATGTAGAAAAAGTGTATCTATATGTATACATAGTATTCACTGAACCCGTTAAAGTTGAAAAAATAGTTGAAAACACTACGCCGACGTTTTCTGTTCCAAGATATAAACAAAGAATACATTCTGTAAATAACGTACTACCATTAAACGAACATTATACGGAAAATTACCGTTAATAACTTTAATTTTGTAAAGTGAACTTATAGAGACTCTTATAAAATATTTGGCGTGAGAGACTCGGGTTCGATTCCCGGCGGGAGCTCATGTGGCCCGGATTCCACGTTTAAACAGTAGGTCCCGTCTCATATAGCCTAGCTTTTAAAAAGGGACGTTAAACTCAAAATCGACTCAACTCAACTCTTATAGAATATATCAAGCTGAGAATAGTGTATCCTAAACTGATAACAAGCAAAATTCTATACCAAAACAAATGTGGGTTTGCGTCTGTTTTTTTCGTTTATAATATTCTTTCTTGAGCCTCATTCTGTAACGTTTTGCGTCAACGTCTTGCTTTTCAATAATCGGCATAAGAGTTATAATTACTTGTTTTGCGACCAGCAAATTTTGCAAAAATTGATACTTTGATCTTTTCTACCAGTTTGAATTTAGGCAGTCAGTACATAACAAGGTGTATAACTTTCCGGAAATTTCTGTGGTTAGACAACCAACATGATTCTAATGGTATGTGGGTTACATAACTTATATTTGCTCCCTACCGTTGAAATGCCATTTTGAAAACAAAGATGGCTGGTAGCAAATTAAACATAGGGCTTATATAAGTAATGAATGCAGTAAAGGTACTATATTTAATTGTAGAATACGCTACAGAGAATCAAATAAGATCCTCGAGTAAGAAAAGTTTAGAAAAAACGAAAATTTTCGTTTTTCCTCAAAAGTCGACATTATTTTGGAAAAATCTCCATCCCATAAAGAGAACTTTTTCTCTTTTCTTTGTTTCTTTTTTTCTTTTTTTTCATCTTTATGTATAATTTCCGAGCAAATCGACGAAAACGCATTTTGTGGCACTAAAAGGTACGTCATTATTTGCCAAGAGTATTTGGCAGCTTTAATTCTGCTGGAATAGATCGTTTACATATCGTCAGCAATTTGATGAAAGGTCGTATCTCAAAATCTCACTTTTTCAGACATAAAGAAAGAAATATAATTCCATAAAGGAGAACAAAGTTAAATAATTGATCATGTATCCCACATAATTATTATCTGGAATAGGTGACGAGTTATTTACATATTCAATTTATTTCCTGTCTACTAACTAACTAACTAACTAACTCTGTGGCCTATGGAACCCTGAGGTTCAATGCCGCGTTCACAAAAGCTCTCCACTGACTTCTATCCTTAGCTAACTGCATCCAGTTTCTACTTTGTATTCCAATCTCTGCGAGATCCATCTTAATATTGTCCTCCCATCTGCGCCTAGGTCTTCCTAAGGGTCGTTTTCCGATTGGTCTTCCAGTCAAGACTTTCAAACCGTTTCTACTTTCTTCCATTCTAGCTACATGACCTGCCCATCTAAGCCTCCTAGACTTGACGACCCTAACAATGTTGGGTAAACCATATAAATTATGTAGTTTCTCGTTATGAAGTTTCCGCCATTCCCCATTCCCGTTCCTCTTGGGTCCGAATATTCGTCTCAGGATCTTGTTCTCAAATACTTTCAGTCTATGTTCTTCCCTTAGAGTAAGTGACCATGTTTCGCAACCATACAGAACAACAGGCATGATTATCGTTTTATATATTTTAAACTTCAAATTCCTCGATAGAATTCGAGATGACAAGAAATTTTGAACCGAATAGTAACACGAATTCCCTGCTTTTAGTCGACATTTAATTTTTTTTCGTGAATATGATTTTGGTCTGTTAATATTGATCCTAGATATTTGAAACTATCCACTTTATTAAAAGTATTATTTAATATTTTAACGCATCCATAATTTGCTGTATTACGGTCCCGACGCACTTCCATGTATTTAGTTTTCTCTGCATTTACTTCTAAACCCATATCCCTGCAAGCGTTTAATAAGATCTCTGCATTTCTTTCTTTTGTTCTCCTATCATCCCCTATTAAATTTACATCATCAGTATATGTCATAACCTGGTGAATACCCTTCAACTCCAGACCCTGGTTACTATCTTTGATTTTCCTTATAGCGTAATTCCCTGTCTACGGAATTTTTATTTCTTTCTCTATGGCTGAAAAAGTGAGATTTTGAGATACGACCATCGTAAATTGTTTATGTATATACTGTATATTAGCAAAATGTGTTGCTAATTATTAAATTATTTCTACAACTGCCTTTCCCATTCTATTCCTACAGTGATGCACATACTTCTAATAAGTAACCCTTAAACAGTTATATGAAGGTTGATTAGATATTTTAGAAGTGGCTAACTGTAGATTAACTATTATTATATTACCATTGTTACATTGTTACAAATAGATATAAATATATCATGATATTCTTTACCTGTACATTCTGATCTATTATAAGTAGCAAACCGAAAGAAACCTGAGGATAAAGATAACCGAAGTGAGGTGATTACCGTTACTTCATGTACAGTCTTGTTCAAAAAACACATGGCCTTCCACTTCTATTCGAAAAGTCATGCACTCTTATTTGCAACTGGGTCCACTAAAGCCAAGGGACGCCGACATTTGATTGATTTGACAGAGTCTTTTTTAGCAGTGAAGCTATATGAGATGTGGACCTACAGCTTAACGTCGGACCCGAATCACGTGAGTTCCCGCCGGGAATCGAACTCTGGTCTCTCACACCAAAAGCGTGTGCGCTAAGCACTTAGCCAAGTAGGAGCTCTGATCCCGAAGTTTCTAAGAATTGCTCTCCCCTACAGGTGGCCTTGCCTACAGTATAACGTGTAACCCGAATGACATGACTTACACTGAGAAAAATCCGTTCTCCGGACAGCGGTATATTGTACAAATATAAGGAATCCTGTTGCTTACTACAGAAATCAGTACGGAACACACGTTATCCATATGCAACACACACACTGCCCTTACATGTTACATCATGCCGTTGCAGGATGTCTGACATCTAACAGTTTTCTGTATGTCACATGCATATACTTATGTTACATTTCTCAGCTATGCGTTATTTACGTCATTTTGTGTGTGAGATCCTGACCACCTATATTGTTTCAAGAGGAAAGTACGTACAGATGGAACACTTATACAGAAGGTATCATAAAATATGCATTTTCAGTTATACATTTGCTGTACGTTAAGTCCAAAAACTACAGGAATCACGTATGTAACCTGCCTTTTTAAGTACGCTCCTACATTTTTTTTTCTCAGTGTAGGATACCTAACTACCTTAGTCTGGTTTTGAGTGGGTAACGGTCTTTTATGGCCACATTCTTGGTCCCTTTTTGTTCCACTAAAATAGACAACGTTCCTGAAGCTTTACTTTTCAGCTTAGTTTTGTTTTCCTTATCGTTATTTTTATTGATATCTCCTCTTAGCGTTTATGCTTGTTTAGGCTTGTAATGGTTATGTTATAATTTTATATTTGACAGTTTTTACTTTGGGGTTTCTTCTGTTACACATTTAATGGAGTTTTTTTTAGAAGTTTATTTTCCTCTTATTTGGAAACCACATTTTAAGTTTGATTTTGTATTGGTACTTTTCAAAATCTCTCTTATAGCTATATTTACTAGTGGTGGGCACAAAAACCGGTTTTTCGGTTTTCGGTTTTTAGAAAATCCGAAACCGGTTTTTGAAAATTTTAAAAAACCGGTTTCGGTTTTTCACCTGATCCGGTTTTGGTTTTCTTCAAGACCAATTCCGTTTTTTTTTTCAAAATTTGTTCTATTTCTGACCAGAATGGTGTTTCGTTGTTCTCCGGAAACCGAATCCATTTCCTCAGAAATAGTTTTATGTGTTTTCGAAAAGTTTTCACAGAACCGGTTTTGGAGAAAACCGAAACCGTTTTCGGCGAAAAACCGACCCGGTTTTTTAGAAAACCGAAACCGGTTCCGGTGAAAAACCGACCCGGTTTTGGAGAAAACCGAAATCTCGGTTTTTCGGGTTTCGGTTTTTATAGAAACCGGTTTTCGGTTTTAATAAAAACCGGTTTTCGGTTTTAATAAAAACCGGTTTTGCCCATCCCTAATATTTACCCTGTCTGTTCATGTGTCCATCCCTGCACGAGGCGAAAATCTCAAATGTTATTTGATGGGTCATTATTAATTTTGGCTAAGATTTAGAAGGCTACAACTTAGGAATCGAGTTTGTTTCTGGTGTTGATGTTGGAACTAGAAGTGGTAGAAGTAATTACAAAACAAAATTTAAAATATACAGCGAGGAGCTGTTTTCTGCAATCGATTGTGTCCCATCAATACATTTTGTCTTCATCCTTAAGTATCTATTACTATAATCGAAAGTGAAAGAAATCCATTACAAATTACGTTTCAATATTAATCTACATAAAACTGAGAACGGGTTTTTTGAAATCGAAAAGAAAAAAATGAAATGAAATCTTTGAGTTTTACAGTTAGGCTAAAGGAGACGGTAATGATGAATAATGAATGAAATGGTGGAATGAAGAAAGTGGGAGGAAGCAGGAGAACCCCGAGAAAACCCACGCACACGGTGTTTGTCCACCACAAAGTTCATTTGGCGGGGGCTGGGATCGAACCCGGGACCCCAAGCAACAGAGGTGAACTCTCTATCACTGAGCCACCGCGGGTCCCTTTTTGAAATCGGGTTTGCCGTCCGAAGAATAGGTAAAATTTTCTTTATTAAGTCTCCATTCAAACTGAAAATCACCTACTTCTTGTTTTAACGTTGAGCGCCGTACAGTAGAAATTGCAATAGGTAGCTTGAAGCAAATTTCTTCAATCAATTAAGCATCCCAAGATATAGTCAATCTTTACTATAATAACTCCACTGATAGAAATCTACTTCTAGTTTGAATATTAATTGAGAAAATGTTACACCAACTGCCTCACGCAATGCACTGATCCCACCTTTTTTTGGGTAAAAACGTGAGTTCAAAATGCCGCAATATGTATCGAACGCAAGTCCAGATCAAACCACTGGTGTTGCAGAAGTGAGATGTGGTATTTACGTTTATGGTCAATAGCAGATATCCTCAAACTATCAAAAAGTATCATCTGTAGTCCAATATGGCTGCCATCGTGAAAAATGAGTTTCAATGTAAATATGCTATTTCTTGGAATATTGTGACAAACCAAAAAAGTTTGCGCAGCTAGATGCACTGCAATGATTTACATGTGGTTTGGTACTGCTCGTCAATCATGTAAATGAACTTTTTTTTTTTTTTTTGTATATTTGGTATTGATTGAAATTTTGCTTTCAAACCAACGAATAGCATACAAATGTAACCATCACGAATACCTTAAAATAGAGCCCCCAACCTGACTGGTGCAGCAAGTCCTTTATGTATGAACTACTTATGACAAAATTAGAAAAATACCCGAAGGTATTCAGCTTCTGTTTATCAGTATGAATACGAAGTCAGAGTTGTGTATTCATCGCATATCTATGTTATAAAATTGAAAGTGACTATGTTTGTGACTCTTAATCTCTTGAACCGCCCGACAGATCTCGATCAAATTTTTCACGTAGATGCGGTTCTGAGCTAGAAGTGTTTCTAGCTATTTACTTTGACGGTAGAACTTAGGGAAGGGGGAGGAGTGGGACATAGAAAAAATAAATAAAACTTAATAATTCTTGAACCACCCGACCGATCTTGATCAAATTTTCAATGTAAGTGAGGTTTGGGACTGAAATGATTTTTATCATTTGACTTTGATAGAGCAATGCCGGGGAGGGGGTGGAGGGGAAAATATACAAAAATCAATAAATATAAAAATAAAAGTGACTATGTTTGTGAATTAATAACTCTTGAACCACCCGATCGATCTCAATCATATTTTCAACATATATGAAGTTCAAACCTGGGAAGTTTTTTATCATTTCATTTTGACAGAAGATCTTAGCGGAGGGAGAGGGGAGGGGGTAAATATGTCAAAATGAATAAAACTTAACAAATCTTGAACCACCCAACCGATCTCGATCAAAGTTTCAACATAGACAGGGTTCGGGGCTGGGATGTTTTCGTCATTTCACTTTTACGGTGCAACCTAGGGGAGGGGGAGGGAGAATATATATATATATATATATATATATATATATATATATATATATATATATATATATATATATATATATATATATAAATCAATTTATATAAGACTGAAAGTCTACTATTTTTGTAACTTAATAACTCTTGAACTATCCGACCGTCTCAATCAAATTTCCAAGATACATGAGGTTGGTCGGATCTGAAAACATATTTGCAATTTCACTTTAAGGGTAGATCCTAGGGGAGGGGGACTAGAGGGAGACGTATAAATAAAAACTAATAAAACCTAATAACTTTTGAACCACCCAACCAATCTCGACCAAATTTTCAACATATATGAGGGTCGGGCCTTGGGAATTTTTTTATCGTTTCACTTTGACCAGCCAACGTAGCGGAAGGGAAAGGGGAGATATATGTAAAAAATAAAAATGACTGCCTTTGTGACTTCATTACTCTTCAACCATCCGACCGATCTCAATCAAAATTTTAACATATATGAGTTTAGGAGCAGGGATTACTTTAGGCTATTCCCTTTGAGGATGCAAGTTAGGGGAGGGGGACGGGGGAGAGAAATTTCAAAATGATTAAAAATGACCGATATTAGTGTTTAATCCATAGTTTTCGAGGTCGATGAGAGAAACAGTGACACTTCTGATGCTGTTTTGAATCCAAGTTCAGCCCTGAAAGTTGGGGAGGGGGAGAGTACAACGTAGGGGAGGGGGTAAACATTTAAAAATGATCGAAAATGACTAATATTAGTGTGGAATCCACAGTTTTAGGAGTAGCTCAGATTGACAGTGATAATTGTGTTGCCGTGTGTCGCAGCAAGGAGGAGAGGGAAGGGGAGCTATATATAAAATAATGATCGAAAATGACCAATATTAGTGTCTAATCCATAGTTTTCGGGATCATTCAGATGAACTGTGACATTTCCTATCCGGTTTAAATCTAAAATCAGCCCCGACACTTGGGGGAGAGGAAGTAAGAGATATATAAAAATGATCGAAAATGGCCACTATCAGTGTCGAATTTATAGTTTTCTGGATCCCTTAGATGAACAGTGGTACTTTCGATCCCGTCTAAATCCAAATTCAAACCCACACCTTGGGGAGGGAGAGGATGAGATATTTAAATATCATCGAAAATAACCGATATTACTGCTGAATCCACATTTTTTGAGGTCGCTGAGATGAACGGTGACACTTCCGATGCCATGGCCCGCAACATGGGGTGGGGATATATATATCTGCTCAAAAATGACAGATACCACTGTTGAATCTATAGTTCTTGAGGTCGCCGAAATGAACAGTGACACTGCTGATGCTCTTTAAGTCCATTTTCAGCCCTGACACTGGGGGGATGAGGAGGGATGACATACATTAAAATGATCCAAAATGAGCAATATCAGTGTGCATTTAAATTATTTATATCAACCCAGCGAAGCGGGTAATACATGCTAGTTCGTTATATTCACGCAAGAGATATCTAGAGAACCATGACGAACGTACATTAGGAACAAAACATATGTGTTGTTACGGTGTGGCGCGCACGAAATACCGGGGTCCCAATTTTTACCCCCTCATAAATCATAGTTGTAAAATGTCGAAACATACTGTGTTAAAACAGCAGATGGCTTTTTCAAACGAAGGCTTTTGAGGTACAAGTTTTGTAGTCATACATGGTTGCCAGTGCACGGACTGCAGAGAGGAGTTTGTCCAACGATAGAATATTTCTGTACCCCCAATAAAATAAGGAAAAGGCACGGAGCAATAAAACTACCACACGTCTTGACCACAAATTTAGGAGAGGAAAAATTGGCACGCGACACATTGAGTGACAGGTAATAAACCAACCGCTCAATGCGGAGAATCGGTCTCTTGAAAAATCTTCTATATTAATCAATACATTTTACTTTTTGTAAAATATTAATGCTTTCACAAGATAAATAAAACTGTCACTGTTCATTGGATCAGTCATAAACATATATATATATATATATATATATAGTGGCGGATCCAGGATATAATCAAGGGAGGGGCTAAACCATAGTTTGCACTTTTATCCAGTGTAAAGCAGGATTGAAGCCCATTTTATCCAGTGTACACTTGAGCGTCCACTATATATATATTTTAAATCAATTAATCAGTGTTGACAAATTATGTTCCAGACTGCAAATATTATCTTTGTATATATTAAAATTAAGTTACTTGAAATGAAATTTATTAGTTTAATCAGGAATGTCATTTATTTATTTATGTCCCCTAAGTCTGAGGTGTATAATGAAATACTAATGGAAAACGTTCATTAGTAGATAACATTACTCCAGAAATGTTACTCCAGAATGTGTTTCAATTAAATTCAATTTCTTTAGTCATTACGCAACACCAAGGTTATGAAGGACGGAACGTGGGCCTTGAACAGCCACCGGCGGGTGTACAAACAATCATATAAGATCAACTTTCTCAGAATAAGTATTTTCCACCACACTGTCTCACTTTTTAGAGAGTTGGATTAGAGGATCACGCAACTGTCCTGACATGACCAACTCAAATAATCTAAATTAAAAATATATCGAGTACTTAAGTCTTCCAAACATAAATAAATGAATAACCTACCCATTCTTTCTCAGTTTTATAAGTTTCTGTCGAAGGGGCATATCTGATATCTCGCTTATTGTTTAAGAACAGCGAGACAAAACTTTTTTTTATATAAATTTTCTTTTTGTCATTATCTTTTCAATGATATATCAAATTACATACTTTATCATGTAAGATTTTCGGATAGCCACAGCAATAGGTTACACGGTGACACAAGCAGAGCACTCCATGAAAATATTGTTTTCAAAAAAATTGGAGACATCATCAAAAGGTTCTGTTGTTTTTCCTGCTCGCAATAATTTTTTCTTGAAAATGGTTTGTCCTGGAACAGAGTTGTAGAAATATGTGGTGATGCAGCTCCAGCGATGTTAGCTTCGCAGTCTGGATTTATAAAGCTGGCAAAGAACAAAAATTCTACAGTTATGGGTTTGCACTACTTAATTCACACACAAGCCTTAGTAAAAAAAAAAAAAAAAAAAAAAAAAAAAAAAAAAAAAAAAAAAAAAACAGAAAACCTGAAGCAGGCATTATCACTGGCTATTAAAGTTGTTAATTTTGCCAAGTCAAGTGCTCTCTCTGAATGCTCGCCTTTTTGAGATTTTGTGATGTATCCATATTGAAGTTCGTTGATTAAGGAGTTTAAATACCACTTTTCATATCCCTCATATGTCTCAAATTTTCCGGTATTTCGAGATAGGGCCATCTTATTATAACAGTTGCAAACCAATCCCTTTTTCCTCCCACCTTTCTCTTCCCCTTCTAAGGAAATCCAGAAAATGCAGAAACAATTCTTTAACTATTTTAAATGAAGTCTAAATAAAATAAATTATGTCTCTAAGCTTTAGGAATTTCGAGATATGGCTATCTTATTTTAACAATTGCAGCATCCACCAATTTTCTTACCGCCTTTTTCACTTTCTGGTTTTCTCTTCCCTTCTAAGGGAAATATCTAAAAACGCTGAAACACGTCTTTAATAACTTTAAACGAAAAGTCTAAATACCAAATTTCATGTCTCTAACCTTAAAGGATTTTGAGATATTTTCATTTTGTTATAATAATTGTTACCCCATTCCTTCCTCTTCTTCCATTCTAGGGAAAATACCAAAAACCGACGAAACACGTGTATAATTATTTTAAATGGCAAGTCTATATACCAAATTTTATGTCTCTCTCTGCCTGCAGAGATTCGGAGATATGGAAATTTTAGTATAATTATTGCCAGCACCCTTTCCTTCCTTCCATATCGATTTTCTAAAAATCTCTCCTTAATGGTATCCCACATTACAAATCCCATGCACTGTAAAAATTGCTTCCAGGTTAAGAAATTTGACCTTTGAGTTGTTCAGTCATGTAGGCCTTACTGTGTCCAGTGGTGGGTCGATGTGTCCGAGGTTCGATCTCAGCTCTTGGCAAGTGAGTTTAGTGACTGACAAGTTGTGTGCGCGAGTTTTCTCGGTATTCTGTTACCTTCGGCTTTCTTTATTCAATCATTATCATCAATAGAGCCCGGATTTCCATACATAAACAAACCCCAAAATATTCACTATAAACATGCATTTCGCATATAAATCCGGCTGTAATCATCAACGTCTTCCTTAACCTCAGTGCATAATCATGGGACGCTAAACTAATAATAATAATAATAATAATAATAATAATAATAATAATAATAATAATAATAATAATAATAATAATAATAATAATAATAATAATAATAAGGATCACATTATAGTTTTATAACCAACATTACACACCTGATTCATGACAATAAATTTACTCTTCTAGTCAACTCTTGGACTTGGTACCGTACTTCAGTGATTATGCATGTATCATTCAATTTTAAAATAGTTTTGAGTGTACCGTTTGTTCCGCTAGTCCGTGGAATATTTAATAACAATATTTAAATACTGATTCTCACATAGGGTACTTTATTATTATTATTATTATTATTATTATTATTATTATTATTATTATTATTATTATTATTATTATTATTATTATTATTATTATTATTATTACCTACATGAATTACTTTTCTCTGTCTATCTATACTAATACAATAAAATATCGTTTATGTGTGTCTTTTGTCTCTCATCGGCTTTCCGCAGAGAAGGACGTGACCTAGAGCTATCAAATTTGGTAGGTTACTAGATCTAATTCTATATGAAGCACTTTCTTTTTTTATTTCGCCACTGAAGACATTATAGAGGACTCGAAATTTATGCATAAAGGGAGATTAATAATTCCCGGGAAGCCGGATATTAGTGTCTAATTCATAGTTTTCGGTGTCACTTAGACGAATAATAACACTCCCGAAGCCGTTCAAGTTATATTCTCTACCCATTATCATCGAGGGGGACGGAGAGAAAAGCAGTACATCCAAAATCACCGATATTAGTATCGAATTTGCAAGCTGATTGGTGTTAGTCATGATGACATTGAAGCCCAAGTTTAGGCAGAAAGGGGCATGTCAGTTGGCCCGGGAATAGACAGGTACAACCAGGCGCGGACCAAGGCAAAATTTTCACCCGGGCAAAGTGACTTTCTGTCACTTTCTCCAAGTTCTAACATATATTTTACATTTTATTCGAGTGATTTTAATATTTTAAACCCATTGTTCAAAGAGAAAAATTAATATTCAAATACATGACATATGTAGATATATTTAGTACTTAAAAAATGAATATGATATCAGATATATTGTGTTTATATTATTATTATTATTATTATTATTATTATTATTATTATTATTATTATTATTATTATTATTATTATTATTATTATTAATGTATCGATATCTAACAACAAAAACAATATCGAACACCATTTATTGAATACTACTAATGCTGACATGATTAGTGCTATATAATCAATTGTTTTGTTATCAATAACATCAGTAGTAGTATTCAATACCACCCACTACCATAAATCCCACTATGTAACAATCCATTCTAATAACGTGAAATACCAATAAAGACACTTCACATATGTTGAATGTCTTTTACGCACAGCAATATAAACCACCCTTTTTAAGTAGGTCCTACTAGTTGAAGTCCATAGCATTCATAAAACATATCTCATGAATTTGTACAAAAGCTGAACACTCTTACAAGACTAAAGCTTAATAACAGGTTTTATTAAGTATTAGAAATCCTCTGACTTTGATAAGTAAGTAGATCATATCAATATCAATTTATGGAACTTTATGAGAAAGAACGTCCATGTCTTTTTCTTCCATAAAAACAGTACCTTAAAATCTTGAATAATTTACTCAAATTAGTTTCCTAATTTTGCAACATTTAGCCTCAGGCGTGATAATTAATAGTGTAATAAAATTTAGAAACTAAATAAAAAGTTAAACTTTACTATTACTGAAAATTAACAACAAATTAAACAACTTTAAATATATTTGTTTTCAGCACTCACAACAATTAAAATATAATTTTCCAAGTCTTTTTTGTCTGCAAAATACCTAACAATGACACCTGTGTCAATGTCTTGAAGAATGTCGAACTCAATCGGCATCATGGCAATCCCCACGAGGCGCTCCTGGCACATGGTAGATCTCAAATAATTTTTAATTAATTTTAATTTTGAGAATCTCCTTTCGCCTGAAGCCACGCTGACAAAAGAGGGGGCGGCCCCCAAACCCCCCTGGATACCGGTTTGCTGGTTACTCCTTAAGTATTTTAATACTTCAAAGCAAGGCTGACATTTTCTTTGTAACTTTGGGAGGGTGGGGGGCATTAAGATGTGTTTGGTTGCAAATAAGGGTCTAAGAATTTTAAGACAAATTAAATTCAAATTATGCAAAATATTGTATATTCATAAAAAATATAACCATAAAAAATATTCAAAAAATACATGGGGGGCCACATAAGCATTGGAAGGCCCGGGCCCCCACGTTCTCCAGGATCGGCGACCTTGCTTCAAGTTTTTTTTTTTTTTTTTTTTTTTTCCATCTGGTAGTAGGAGGAGTAAAACCAATAGTTCCTGTTGAAGTTGGAAACCCTCAATATCACAATGCTCTAGGTCAGCAAATTTCTTCATCAGGGTATCCTAGTCTTCCTTTTTGATCCTGTATAAAAACCCAAATAGGTCATGTTGTTGGGTCGAAATGAATGATTTTGCAAGAACTGTGCATAGCGATACAATAACATTTCCTAGACACTACTTTCAACAAAGGCCGACAGTTAGATGTGGCGGCATCGTATCTAAGAACACAAAAATAAGTGGTGCCTGTTAACCCTCCACTACAACTTTAAATGAGTAGCACATATAAACTCCAAAACATTCATTGCCTGGGAAAAGTTTACAAAGAAAATGGGCCGCTATAAACAATATTAAATCCCCCTCCACTCTCTCTTGTACATGCCATGTCTCCATTTGTCGATACAGTCCCCTACTAATATGAAACTCTCTTCTTCCATGGTGGAATGGAAAAAGATTATCTAATTGACGCTAGTTTACAATATAAAAAAAAAATCAGTAGAGAACACGTTATAAAATTTGCTTTTTGAGACTCGTTTTGGCACCCCCTGACTGTGGCGCCTCGGGTAGTTGCCCGGGTTGCCTGGCCCTTGGTACGCTCCTGGGTACAACGTCAAGAGAACTACTCTTCCTTATTTATTCACTTAACATATTTCTTTACTTTCAAATCTATCTTTCTATATTGTATAAATAAAAATGAAAATGACTATGTTGTGACTTATTAACTCTTCAACAATAAGACTGATCTCGATCAAATTTTCAACATAAATGAGGTCTGGGATGATTTTCATAATTTCATTTTGATGGTGAAATTTGGGGAGGGGGAAATGTGTAAAAATGAGTGAAAATGAGCGATATTAGTGCCGAATCCATAGTTTTCGGGGTCGGTGAGATCAACAGTGACACTTCGATGCCGTTTCAGTCCCTATTAGTACTTCTAAGAGAAGATGGTACCATATAAAAATAATTGAAAATGACCGATATTAGTGTTAAATTCATATTTTTTGCGGTCCCTAAGTTGATTGGGGACAGTTTTGACGCTTTTTATGTCCAACATGAAACGCATTCTCTCCGTGCGAAAACGCATTCTCCCCGTGCGAATATGTATAAATTCAATGGCTCATTCACTGAGTCATTCATAAACAAATCTCACTGTTATTAGACGAACTTTGAAATTATATATGAATGTTCTCCTTCTAGTCTATATTGAAGATAAGACAGTTTTTTTTTTTTTTTTTTTTTTTTTTTAATGTAACTCCTAAAGCTAAGAACAAGGGGAGAGCTTCAATGATTTTTGCCCTCGACAAATCTCCGAAACTACTCACCGTACAACCTTAAAATCTTTTTTTTTTTTTTTTTTTTTTTATCGCACCCTGGGCTGTAGACTATACGGGTATTTTCGAAATGCAACTTCCTATGTAATGGAGGGAAGATTGTTTTCTTGTCGTTCAGTACAATTTTGAGAGTAGAACTATTACATTTTGAGTAAATATTTTTCTTTCCCTACTGCAGATTTTTTTTTTTTTTAATTGTGACTTCCTAAAAAGATGGGAAAAAGGGCTTTTTTCTTTCCGTTCTCCGGATCTTTAACCCTATTAAGTATAAAACCTTGAACAATTTGCTTAAGCATTTTCAATTCACACCAAGTGATTTTGCGAAATTTGAGCTTCAAGGGGAGACTGAGGCTTAAACTTATTGCCTTTCTGTTGGTCTTTGAACTTTTTCATAAATATTCTTGATTCACTCAGGCTCTAGATGACACGGGATTTTTGAAATGGTACCACTAAGAAAAACAAATAAGAAAAAAAACATGATGTAATTTTTTTCATTCTGGATATCCTAAAACATTAGGTGATTGATCTTGAAAACTTTTCATTTCTACCTTCTGAATTAGACACGGTTTTACGAAATGAGATCCTCGGTCTGAGGAAACGGTCTGTATCTCTTCCTTCTCGTTCCCCAGATCTCCGAAATAGGTGTACATAATCATAATTTTGTATAGATATTAGGGTATAAATTTATGGTTAAAACTTTTTAAAAAAATGAATCATGTAAGGAGGTGGAAATGGGGTTAGAGGTTTTCTCGCACTAGAAAGTTGAAATTTTGTGAATATATAATAAACTGTATACTTTAAGACAGAATTTGAAAATGAAATCTTTAAGTTTTACGTCCCACGGTTATGCCGGTTAGGCTAAAGGAGACGGTGATGATGAGAGATGAGTGAAATAGTGGAATGAAGAAAGTGGGAGGAAACGGGAGAACCCCGAGAAAACCCACGAGCACGGAAGACAGAATTTGAGTGATAACTCCAAGGACACGAGTTAGAATCAAAAGATTTCGCATTATTAGTAATTTGCTAATTTCTTTTGAATGAAATAAAGTGAAACTTTTCAGTTTAACGTCCCACGATTCCTCTCTTTAGGCTAAGGGAGACGACGATTAAGGCAAGTGAATGATGATGGAAGAATTGGTGGAATGAGAATTGAGAGAAGTGGGAGTATCCTGATAAAAATCACGGACACAATGTTGTCCACCATAAATTTATGTGGCCGGGGATCGAACCAGGGACTCCACATACCAGAGGTAAGCGTATCTATACCACTGAGCCACCTTCCTCTCCCTAACTTCTTTTGAAACTAGCTATATTTTGGCATGCAGAATATTAGTATATTGTGCGAGAGATCGACTTGGTCAAGTTTGGAAACTGAGAAAAGACATTTAAAGGTGCTTTACGGAAAATTAATTTCGATGAATATGAGATTTAGTAACAATTTCCGTTGACACTGTGAAAATCTTGTGATTTCCGGTGCAAGAAATTGATTCACCTCAGTCTCAACTTTGATAAAATACATTTAAAACAATAGATTTTGGGATTATGCGTATCGCCTAAAAATTTTGCCTAATGATTTACGTAGATTTTGGTGAATCCGCCATTTTTTGCTGCTAAAAACGGTCTGATCCAGCCTTAACGTTGCGAAAAGTTATTTAGGAGCTGTTGCGTGAAGTTTTACGAATTCCAGGGAAATCAAAATTCTATTAAGAAGTGTTTTAAATGAAGAAAATTTGCACATATATCAAATATTTTTTCATAAACCTATTTTTTTCCGTGCGAAGAACGGACATTCTCCTAGTAATTTATTAAATTACTTGCTTGATTTGTCGAAAGAAGATGTTTACTTTAAGATTAAAATTGAGTAAGACATCATGAAAAAATAAATATTTCCTGTGTTGAGATATGTGCCTGAAATTATATGAACTTGAAAGCATAAGTCGCCACTGCCATTATTTTTCTGTGACAATGAACTTTCTGCCCTCTTAAGACACAAGGTTATTTACTTTGATTCATGTTGTATGTTATTTGAAGCTTATATCTTGTACTATACTTGATTTTGAATGGAAATGCTGTGTGTTTTTGATAGGAAGTCTGATAACATTTTATATTAAAACAGAGAACTTGTTTTTATGCCAGTTTCAGTATGTCCAGACGTGATTGACATTATAGTTTGTTGTCTTGAAAATAAAGAAAAGCGCCTTTATTTCTCCGAGACGAACATACTGCTTATTTCACAGATGTTCATACAACAGATGAGTACCTGGTTGATCATTTTTACACTACACAGCATGTGACTTGGTCCCATGAGGATCTTCGGCCTTCTTGTTCCTAATCCGCTAGAACAAGACCTCGTGAGAAACGCAAGTAGACAACTCACCTAGTACTATACATCCTTTGTATCTAACAAGCATAAGCTACGTATATTCCTAAAGTAATATATCTTGTCCACCGCCTCCTACCTCCGATCCGCTTCCACTAGGTGGATCGAGGAGGCAGTGATTTTGATATTACCACTTTGCCTTGCGCCTTACTCCGCATGGGACACTTTCTCATTGAGAAACAATGTTTCAAAGAACAAGTGCTTCGTGAAATAAAGCTGACTCATAATGATAAGAGAGGAACTGGAAGAAAAGAAAGGTTGCCTTTCCTACAAGACGCAGCTTGAAGAATACGAATCTATAAATACCACATCCACAAAATATCGTGTTCATCTGAAAGAAACCATAATACTCTTTCCCACGGTACCAGATCCATAGCCGGCTACTATTTGAAGTAGTGTGGAGAGAGAGTGAGAGAAATATAGGAAAATGGGCCATTAGGCTATTTTAAGTGCGGTGCATACCAATCTACAACTATGTGCGGTCAATATACCATGAAACAATATAAGCATTCGTTCTTAGAATGTTAGGCGAAAACACAAAATAAGCATAACATATGATGAAAATCTATTAAGCAGAAAAGTGGTCAAACGAAGTATTCAGACTCTTATACAGTATTTTACACTATATACAATAATGATATACAGTACAGTACAATGATAATAGCCACGATCGGAAGAGAAATGATTATGATCGATCATATAATTGAGGAATAGGGCCTAATCCTCGAAACAATGTTGTAATTAATCAGAAGAAAATATTCCCCAAAATGAATATATTTTTATTCTTTTCTGAATAGAGAAATAGTGATAAACGTTCACACTTGCAATGGTACCTAAGGCATGCCCAATCGGACAAATTTTACATGTTGACTAAGTTTATCCGTGGGATATTTATAATATTCCTCAAATTCATAATTTGAAATTGAAATGCTAAATCGTATTCCTCTGTGTGTCTTTTTCAAACAATTCCTCGTCTTCATCCCATACAAAGTTTATATGCATTCCTTGCACCGCATTGATACCCTCATAAAACACCTGGTCATCCTTGAGACTATTCGACTGTTGCCTTTTATTTCCATTAAGCAATATTGTACTGGAATGTACGATTTTAGTGTATTGCTCTTATGCCAATTTGTTTCATTTTCGTGCATTTGCACGTTATATTTCTTATTCTTTTCCTTGCTTTGCTCTGCTCTGAATTTCTGGATTTCCTGTACTCTCCTTCAATAACGTGTATTCTGTCTCTCCTGTTCCTCTGTTGTCGAAGCCTTTTCGGCATATTCTCTTCTTTACCTACACACTCGTTAATGAAGACACTCAAATATACTGTACAAGAACTGAATAATAGAAGTGATGCTGGATTTGGTTCCCAGTCAAGGGCGCCGATCCTGGGAGGGTGGGGGGAACCCAAAGCTCATGTGACCCCTGTATTTTTATGAATATCTATGTATTTTATATGTATTTTCTCTTGTTATATGTATTGTTATATGCACTTTTTATGAATGGGCCCCCCAAAGTTACAGAGAAATCGGCACCCTTGTTCCCAGTAGGGCTTGCCTGAGATACAGACCAAAAGCAATTTGGATTCCATTTTAAATAGTATGTCGCGTAACGTATAGCCTCTGTGTTGAAAAGAATATTAAGCTCCAATCAATACATCTTTTTTTTTTAATTGCATATATTAATTATTATAGATTTTTATGTAATGATTATTTATGGTGTTTGCTTGTCTCTCTTCCTATCGCTGTTTGAAATTCATTCAAGATGTAGTATTATTTTTCAGCTTCTCAAAATCCCATGGCCAATATAAATTTGAATTTTTCGATTATCACGTCAAATGTAACTGACATTTCATTAGTACTATGTTATCATTTCAATTAACTTTGAAGAATCTTTGATTACTCTTACTTCAATCATACAATTTCTTCCAAGACAGCATTTCCCAAACTATGTTTGACGGCTACCTCTTCGTGAATCCTATATACTTCACGTCTCTCCTCTTTCCTGCCGCTCATTGATCTGACCCTTTTTGCGATTTTAGATACTGCATTGAATTATTGAATCTTCCACAATAATAATAATAATAATAATAATAATAATAATAATAATAATAATAATAATAATAATAATAATAATAATAATAATAAGAAGAAGAAGAAGAAGAAGAAGAAGAAGAAGAATCTATAAATTACATTTATTTCCAGCAAGACTTCTACAAACGCTTCTATGTTACAACATTCGTAATGTTTGTAACCAGGTGAAATGCCTTTAGGCTTAAAAAGACGGTGATGATGAGAATGAATAAAATGATTCAATGAAGAAAGTGGGAGCAAACGGGAGAACTCCGAGAACATCCATTCACATGGTGTTTATTTATCATAAAACTCAATTGATACCAGCTGGGATCGAACCAGAGACCCGGTGCAGAAGAGGTGAACGATCTACCGATAATCAACCACGGTTCCAAACCCATCTATAAAAGTGTAGTGATAATTACGAACTTTATTTTTTACATATGTTTAAAACCACCATCTTCCTTAGGATGTATCCTTTAATAAAAGCTAGATGATAAAAAGGACCTTAAAGTAGGTGGGCAGAATCTGAATCACATGTGATCCAATCGGGAATTGAACCCTTTTATCTTATGCCGAAGTCACATTTGCAGATCATATCCACGAGGTATCATCAATTGACGTGAAGTTCCGCAATTCTATTCGGGAACGGAAGTTACTGAGCTTCCATTAGAGTTCCAAGCCTTGAACATACCCTATATGAATTGACAATTGACTATTCTCTTTTGTTGGTATTATTTAATTATTTATTTCAATTAAAACGTTTAATACGTTTGTCTGTGGCTTCGTATGTTTGTTTTTACAGTATCATTTTAGAGGTAAACAAATTTAAAATGTAGTTCAAAAATATTAATTCGTTTTCTGCATGCTTACAAAAAGTAAACAAAATTAAACCTAAACATACATCAAAACGTAACTTTCCGAAATTATAAAATTAATAAAAGAATTATTTTATTTTTTCTCTTCAAAATAATGTATATATGAGCGTTGTAAAGAAAACATTATTGCTTCGAAAATCTGCGGAGTATTTTCGCCCTTGAAACAAAGTTAGTTATTCCTTTTTTGGAAGGAGCACAAACCACTCCTTTTCACGCGTAATGTAATACGTGTTAGCACAGAGTTGAGGGGCTGGACGCAATTTCCTCTTCTCTCGCCCGCAAGACGTATGTAACCAGGGTGCGAATTACCGGGGGGGATGAGGGGGATTTTCCCCCTCAATCACATTTTCTTCCCCCCCAAAGAAGTCAGCTGAAGTATCCCCAACGGGGATGCTCGCTTTCCCCCCTCAAAGTATGCTTAGTAAACTCCAAATTTCACTGATTTTTGTTATTTCTTGTAAATTTAATCTTCTAGCTGTATTTCGAAATGATCGATGTAAACTGTTCAGTTTTGGTCATTTCTACTTACCACCTAATTACCCACTATTTTCAACGTTGTTTAGTAGAACTATATTATTATGACTACGGTTGTTACTTGCAACTGTACCTTCGTACCCTTCAGTTCGTCATAGTTTGTGAATTTGAATGTACTAATTGCGTATAACAAAGCCACATATAGATTTATAAATGTTCTTAGCGGTTGGCCAAGAAGAAGTAAACAAATAGCTTCTTCTACCATACTTGGCGAAGTTCGGATATGTCATATTCATCCTCTATATTTGTATCAATTATCATCTTATTTTAATTTTTCTTATAACATGTTATTTCATTTTCCAGTGTACTCTTTGTTAGCACAGGTCTTCATTCCCTAGTAGGTTGTGTGTATGCAACTCAAGAGTTGCATTTAATTTGTGATAATTAGCATAGTAATCACTGCTTTTACAGTTTACGGAAATGAACTTTTGAAACTGTACTCAAAATCTGAGATATAGGTATTCTCTCGTAAGTATATGTTAACGTACACGCTGGGGATACGCTCCTAGTGAGCAGACAGGTTAATGAAGGTGATTTTTAGGTGAATAAGCGAATAATTCAAGATTTGTTTCAGCATTTGTTAATACGACTGATTCTCCGTGTCATTGTCCGTGTCTGTATAAGCATTTCAACTGGAGCGGATTTTTTTTAAAGTTAATCCTTCATTTTTCCATATTTTCGCTGTACAGTTTGCTGTCCACGCAATTAATGTTGTCTGAAAAACTTCAGTGTAATGTTTTACTTTATTTGAATAACGTAACCCATAGTGAATCAACTCATCTTCAACCTAACAGTAAAGTAATTTTTAAGTGTTGACTTTCCGTGCCCATCACGGAGTCGATATTTGGAGAAAAAAGTCGTGATGAGCACAGCTTTAGCGGGAAGTAGAAGCACAAGCTCGAAATTTGAATTGAGAGATTTTAAATATTTGGCCTTCGATTTGACCTTGATGTGAGAAATCGGGTCCAGCAACAATCCATTTCTTATTTGATACGCTAATATCTAGATTTTCTTTTAAAAAAAATGTCCGGTTTAACTGATAATTTTAGTGGTTTTCACAAGACTGAAGTAGGTTTCTTTTCGCAACCTGTATGTATTAATGCGAAGTGGAAGCTTTCAATATGAGTGGAAAAATTAACATATGCTTGTGATCATGGCTATCGCTCGAGCCAAATTATTAACTAAATAAACCTTAGAGAGCTACGGGGACAAGAGTGAGTACAACATTAAAACACGTTCAGAAAGGTTTAGTGGGGTGTGTGTATGTGCAGACAATATATATGTGCATAGTTATTGTCGGTAGATTTATTAAATTAATAAATCTCTTATTTATTACAGATGTCACACACACACACACACACACACATATATATATATATATATATATATATATATATATATATATATATATATATATATATATATATATAAGGTATTATGGGGGTAAGGCATTTATTGTCTCATTTTGAAATTTGAACCTTCAGACTATGTCCTTTGGCCTAATTTTATCCCCCCCAATATAGATTATCTATTTCGCACACTGTATGTAACTATAGAAAGCAAGTTTTTTTTTTTTTTTTAATTACATTAAAAGTGTCATTACATTGTTCACAAGGGCAAGCATTTGAAGGGCTGTTCTGTGAGGGAGGCGAACGCTTGACAGATACAAGCCAGAATACTTGACAAGCGTCCTGACTTCCCTACGGTGCTAAATCTCTCTCGAACATTAATGAAGGTAGTAGACTCCATATTAAAATAACTAACATTTTTTGTTCCGTCGTTCCTATAAAGGAAGAATGTCAATAATATTTTTCCTTAAATGTTTTTTTTTTTTTTTCGTATTAATTCACTTGTTGTCTATATTATAGAGTGCAGACAACAAATGGAAATTAGCACAAAAATATTAAAAAGACATTTTCAACAACAAAACTCCCGAAGATGAAGTTATTCTATTCTATTATTCTATTCTATTGCATGACAGCTTGTAACTTATCCCGATGAGGCCTTCTCTATTTATGGTCCTTTAACAAAACTACTAGGTATTTCATTGTTCGTATTTGAAAATTTGGCGTGCCAAAAATTTACAGATACAGTATTATGGATAAAACTGTGCATACTAATCAATAGTTAATTAAAGAAACAAGAGCAATGACCTACAAATTGTTTGTACGATACAAGCGTTAGGCGATTCCAACATTTTAAAACAAGATTTACACAAAGAATCTGATAACATTCTAGTATGATTTGGATTCCACATGCTTGCTATACATGGACTTGCGCAATACCCTTTTTACTTATGATGTTCAACAAGAATTTTAAAAAAATAGTGTTCATACAAGTCGCCTTTAGTTCGAGATCCAAATCATGTTAATTTGTGATGAAAGAGAGCATATTTCCTTCCCTCTGAATTCTCTCCTACTGTTTTCTTTCGGTTAATTATTTAATTATCATATACTTTCACTTCAAGTCAAGCTCCTTAGTATACAAGGACAACTGCAAAACATGCAAGTTTTCATTTTATCTTAGACCAGACGCAGTTGTTACTTTTCGAACTTTCTTAACTTTCCAACTCCCGTATCGTTGAAGCATTAAAGACACTAGTGAAAAAACGTGTAACAGTACATGAGTGGTCGAGTTGCAAAACTCATTAACTGCACCAGAAACAGAACAAGGAGAAATAATGAAAACATCATGTCAAACCCATAATTTTAAACTTCTTCTGGAAGGACAAGCATTAATATTTGGGCTTCTAGAAAAAAATATGAAGCAATAACCCCTATTAAAATTTGAAATATGAAATTTGGGCCCCTCCTAGAATTTAAAACCGTAATTTACATTTTTATTACTTCTAGGGCCTCAGTTAGCGTTTTACTGAAGCAGGGGCTAGATTACAGTTATGCTTCATCTTAGGACATTTGAATCTGATATTTATTTAACTTACTGCCAAAGTTGTGTATTAATAGAATTGTACTTTGTCTAATGCAATGCTTCCCAAGTTTGTTACTTGGCGTCCCATTCATAAATCTCGCATACTTCAATCACCCCCATTCCTCACCCTTTTTGCTCGTTGACCATAAGTAGTTTTTGGCTCACCCCTTCTGCGACTTCTCAAATCTTCGATAATAATAATAATAATAATAATAATATAACTGGAGATAGCCGGGTACGGTAAAATATGGACACCCATTTTCTGTAGAAATTCTAAACTTTTCGCTGCTATATATGGCCGTCCATTGTCGTGTTAATAAAGAAAGCGAGACTGTGAAGACTTTCTGTGAGTAGATCTCCAAGCTTCAAAGACACTCGGAAGGTAATAAGTAACGTACCACTCTGTTGTCACTGTAGGTCGATCATGTAACTGTATAGTTTCTACATGGACAGTCTTAGATAAAAGAAATGCCCATAACTTTACCCACGGTGCGTCATTGTTTCAATTTCGAAGGCGGAGTTACATTTCTTTTTACAATAAAAGATTGGAAATTCGACTTTTCCTTGGTTCCGTATTATCAAGAGTTAATTTTCAATTGGAAAGTTTTATTTTACGTATGTCGTTTTCTGAGTTCTATTATAATTGTTGAGATAATTTTCTTTAATCTTCACTCCGAAAGACGGCTAATAGTTTTATACACTCAACAGATTTTACTAACGCGCGCACGTTATATAATATATGTAGGTTTACGAGAAGTATTCGAATATCCTTCCGCTTAGAATATTTATTTCAATGAAAGTTTAATAAAAATATACAGAAAATACTCTACTTTTGACATAAATATTGAAAAACCCTAACCTCACAAAATACTCCTTTAATCAAATTGATATGACTAAAACACCCTGCTTGTGAATACTACCTACCTTTCAAAAGGCATTAAAAACGGATCAGACGTTTTCCTGACCTCGAAAATTACGAATTAGACAAAAATTAAGTATTTTTTAATATTTTATTTTTCACCCCCTCCTTCTGTAATTCTCTGCAGATGGGATGAACTTGGGCTTAAACGTCCTTGGGAGCGTCACTATTCATTTCAGCGACCCAGAAAACTATGGATAGCATACTAATATCAGTCTTTGTGCATTATTTTTACATGCCATTCCACCAAATTCCCATCCATTGAAGTATCTTACTTCCTTCCACAGTTTTATCTTTTTTAATTATTTCTTTTAATATTGAAATTCATATGAAAGTTTCGTTAAAATAGCTCCAGAAGTTCGCTGGAATATAAATTCATACACGTACATCAAAATATTTATAGTTGTGCGACCAACGCCTTCAGTGCTGCCCTTGTAAATTCTCAATGCAGCTGACATGCCGTTTATGCCTAAACTTCTGTTTAAATGCCATTGCTATTGTAATCTAATAGCTTGACGATTACAAACTATAGATTCGACACTAATCTCAATCATTTCAGACATTTCATTTTTCAATCTTGTCAACCTCATACCTGTGGGGGCTGAGTTTGGAGTTTAACGCTATCAGGGCACGAAGGCTCAGTGGTAGATTGTTCACCTCTGGTGCGAGAGGTCCCTGGTTCGATCCCAGCTCTCACTAAATGGGCTTTGGGGTGGAAAACACCATGTTCGTGGGATTTCTTGGGGTTATTCCGTTTTCTCCCACTTTATTCATTCCATCATTGTATTAATTTCTTATCATCACCGTCTCCTTTAGCCTACCCGGCATAACCGTAGGACGTAAAACTGAAAGATTTCATTCATTTTTTAACAGTATTAGGATTGTAATTGTTAATCTCTGCGACATCGATAACTATGGATTCTACACTAATATTGATCGTTTTTGATTGATTTCACATGTCAATTCCTTCCCACCACCCCAGAGGTACTAATGGGCAGAGATGCCGTCGGTCAATGAAATCTTGACCCACGACCCACTGACCCACCACCCATCGTGACCCACGACCCACCATGACTCACTCTGACCCATCACCCACTATGACACACTCCGACGCACCACCAATCATAAACCACTCACTCACTGTGACCCACTCTGACCCACCAAAACCCATCGTTATCAAGTCTGACACATGATCCATGGCCTCTAAAGTGTTTACACTTGTAATAAAACCAGGCTGTGAAATTCTGACTAATCGGAGTTTGTATTTCTATGATCAATCGCTCAAGCACCACTCTGTTAGAATATCGGTGGATTTGACCTTTTTGATATAAAATGGTAGTGTTTGTCATGGTCTAAATTAAATTTCAATTAAATTATCATTGTATTAAATTAACATTTCCTTGTTGAATTATTGATACTTTTCAATGGAAAAAGGATGAAATTTGAGTCTGAAATCAAGGTAAGTACACTAACGTAAAGGGGAAAAAAGTGTAAAATTTTCCATATAGTTATGCGTACAGTCCAAACTTAAAATTTCCGTGTAATCAAGCTTACAGTACAAATTTTGTGTCTATTTTTCTCATAACTTTATGGGTTGATTGCCCCCTGTGGTCTAAGCGCTCCATATAATAAACATAAGATTCAACAATAATAAGAAGCAATGGATATATGAAGCGAAGCACTATTTTTTGTTTCTCAATTAATTAGTAATTGTTTCTGAATTTGTTCTCAACTAATATCGATCGTTTTCGATTATTTTTACAAACCAACCCACTATCCTTTTTCCATATACAGAAAGACCCCCTTCCCATAAAGGAGAATTTTTAAAAATGCTAGGACACGTTCTGTTCATTTTCAATAAAGAGTTAACACACTGAATTTCAGCTCTGTAAGTTTAAGAACTTGCGAGATACTTAAGGATGGGCACGAGTCGAGCTATAACTCAA
The DNA here is from genome assembly GCF_964235325.1 of Thermobia domestica. NCBI lineage: Eukaryota > Metazoa > Arthropoda > Insecta > Zygentoma > Lepismatidae > Thermobia > Thermobia domestica. The sequence goes on from NC_137467.1 coordinate 199,249,206, forward strand.
CTCGACTTGAATTTCGAGTCGAGTCAAATTCAATTTTCTTGAGTCGAGTCACTGTTTTGAGGTCGAGTTTCGAGTCGAGTCGAGTTTGATAAATGGCTTGCTCGTTCAGCTCGTTTTAACTCGTTTTGAAATCATCGCCAGATCAACCTGGAAAACGAAAGCCATGAGGAATGTAAACAGTAATGCGGAATACTTTTAATGTTGTTCACGACAGGGAATCACCTCGTCTCGTACTTTTAGTGCATCTTGTGGGGAACTTTTAGTGCGTCTCGTCTCATCTTGATAACGAGGCAATAGATTTTAATAACGAGACTGCCTCAAATGTCATGACCACCAATATAAGTATGTAGTTCTTACCATCAAGGCTGAGACCTGCACGGTCTAATGTTTGAGCCCAAACAGAAGCTCAATCCGGGTAGTGATGTCAACCGACTCGGCTCAGTTCAACTGAGCGAGCTGATCGCTCCGGCTCGATTGTGATTAGCCATCGGCTCGGTAGGGACAAGCCATCGACTGAGCCGATGGTTCGAGCCAGCTAGGTTGGGATGAGCCACCGACTCGGCTCTAGCTAGCTCCGTTGAAACGAGTCCATCGGCTTGGTTCGACTCAGGTCAAATGAGTCGATGGCTCGAACTGGCTCGGTTGGGTGATCAATCAGCTCGGTTTGGTTCGGCTTGGGTGAGCCATCGGTTCGAGCCTGCTCATTTAGGTGAGCTGTTGGCTCAGGTCACTTCTCGGTTCGGCTCGATATGAATGAGCTGTGAGCCGAGCCGTTCGAGATGTTGACAACCATAAACCCAGGCCGAGCAGTATTGAACATCTTTGGCCGGCGCCGTATAACTTTTAACAACTTTTCGCTCGAGTCCGAATACTTATTCCTCCGGAACTCAAACCCAGAACCTCGTGACCGATGTTTTTGCCTCCTGAAGACTTTTCGAAGACCGAGATCTACAGTCAACTAGTTTTCATTATTCAGATACAAACCGCCTACCTTTCATGGTTATACACGGTATTGTTCTGATAATAATAATAATAATAATAATAATAATAATAATAATAATAATAATAATAATAATAATAATAGTAATAGTAATAGTAATAATAATAATAATAATAATAATAATAATAATAATAATAATAATAATAATAATATAAGAAGTAGTAGTAGGAGTAGCATAATTGATAATTATTTTGTCTCTGTAGGATACTTGAAAAGAGTACTTGGAACTACACACAGGGTTTAGCTCGAATTGGCTCATTTTGACTCGACTCGACTCGAAACGGCCCAAATTCGAATCGAGTTGCACGATATTTTCGAGTCGAGCTGAAAAATGTCTGTTTCGAGTCGAGCTGAAAAATGTCTGTTTCGAGTCGAGTCGAGTTTCAAAGAAAACTCCCGTGCCCATCCGTAGCAGATACTCATTTTTTTTTTGCGCAAAAAATCGGATCCCCACTACCCCCTTAGGATATGTTTTATAATAAAAGCTATGTGATACCATCCCAGTTTGGATTAAGACCTAAACCAAAAGTCATTTCATTTGACTTTTCAATTTGGCCGTGATGGTTAAGCACACATAATTACATTCAAATTTTTATTATAATAATTTATATATTACAGTAATTCAAAAATTATTATTTCCAGTATTTAGCTCCTCTAAAAGTTCACACGCTGTTTCTCAAAAGCCAAGTAGTACTATAAGTCCTATTGCTTGTATTACGATTACAAATATCAATATCCAAAAATGCCTGAAGTTCTTTTTTCACTTAAATATACTCATCTCAAGTAAGTAAACAGAAACAAATGAAAAAGGAAAGGAAATGAAAGCCATGCAAGTAAAACGTAGACAAATTCACCAGTATTCAGAAGATGCTGTCTATAATGCAGAGAGTCGAGCCATGGTGAGTGGTGGGTTGCAGTGGGTCATGATGGGTGGTGGGTCTCAGTAGGTCACATGCTGTTGACCCACGACCCAATGACCCCTCCATCTCTAGTATGAAACACTGTGACCTTGAACAATTACTATTACCAATATTAGGATTAATTGCATTTTATTTTCACTCACAAAGTTTTTATTTAAATCCCTATCTTCCGCACCAATTTCTAAAATTCCGTCCATATGTTCCTACGGTTACCAGAAATGTCTAAATATGTTAATGGTTGTCAACAGTGAAGTTAAAGAAAGATACATATCCCTACAGTAGACAACACTTATATTCACTGTAGTTAGTTACCATACAGTGAGCCAGCTAAACTAACTTTTGGCAACCAATTAGTGATCAGCGCGCTATTGTCAAACCTGCGATGAGTGTTTCAGAGGATGAGTGTTTTGTAATGATGAGGCATTCACTAAGATTATTTAATACGTTATTACAATACATAAATACGTGACATTAATTATAAAATTATCTTAGCATGCGTGTTATTGATAATCGTATTAATTGTTATCACGGGTAAAAGCGGATCTGAAAAGGTAGGGGTATGGTAGGTAGCGGCATGAGGTCGCGCCGTCCCCTTGCCTATCTTTGCCCATTATAATTTTTAGGAACTGGAGGGACGCCGTACATATTTTTTCAAGGTCGGAGGACGGTATCTCCCCGCGTTCCCCCTCACTTTTACCCTTAATTATTATAAATAAATATTAATAATGTAAGTATATTCTATTTGGTTCGGATGTTCATGTATTCACCATCTAGTTCATAATCTTTCAGAGTTTAATAACATTGTTTTACTATTACAAGAAGTTCCTTATATATATATATATATATATATATATATATACCCACCTCAAGTTTTCTCTTTGGACTCACAAAAATTTGCTCACCACTGTGCTAGGATATAGGATATATATTTTCACTGAAATTTGTTAGTAATTATGAAAACACGAAATAAATTCTTCAATATCCTGCTATTTTGAAAACTCAAATATATATATAATGAAAACTTGACCCACCACCCACCGTGACACACGACCCACTGACCCACCACCCACCATGACCCACTGTGACCCACGACCCACCATGACCCACGACCCACCGTGACCCACTGTGACCCACCATCCACCATGACCCACTGTGACCCGCCATGACCCACCACCCACGGTGACCCACTCTGACCCACCACCCACGGTGACCCACTCTGACCCACCGTAACCCACCACCCACCATGAACCACTCTCATCCACTTTGACCTACTCTGACTCACCAAAATCCATCGTCATCAACTCTGAACACGATCCACGGCTTCTTCGAAACTGACTAAAGAGTTTACACTTGTAATAAAACAAGACTGTGAAATTGTCACTAATCGGAGTTTGAATTTCTAGTCAATCGCTCAAGCACAACTCTGTTACAATAACGGTGGATCTGACCTTTACGATATAAAACGGTAAAGTGTTTGTCAGTGAGGAAATTGAAACAGTTCGAGGTGGGGGGAAATTAGTGTGTGCCTAAAATATACTTGTACTAAGAGAGTATTCTTGCAAGTGTTAATTTCTGAACGCATTCCACAAGAAACTTCTATTCGCAGGAAAATATCCCTGTACAATATGGAAAAGGTTATGCTTTCGCAGTTCACAGTATTTTTCTCACAAACGACTTGAAAAATCAGTTGTTCATAGGGTATATTATAGGTGCTCGGGTACCCTATGTGAGAGCATTTCCATAAAGCATTCTCATAATTGTAATTTGTGTAATCACTAAAACACCACGTTAAATTTAAGTTACAAATATGCATAATTGCAATTATTATGAATATTTATTCAAAGTAGTTTACCTAAAGCAAAGAAGAGACTTACTAAAAATTAGGTACAAAGTTGAATAACATAAATAAGCCATTAGTAATACAAGTATACATTTTCCGTAACTCGTAATTTTCCACCTTAAAACAAATCTGAAATCGGATTTATTTTCTGTTTGTAACATTTTCGTGGTAAATCGTCCGCAGCGGAATGATGTCCATCCTTCAGCCAAGAAATAACTAGCTCGTCTATTTCGAGCTAGTCTAGCGGTGGGCCATTAACATTGATGAGCAACAAGTTAGACAATGTTTGAGCACTTAGTCTATTTCTAATATCAGTCATCTGTAAATTCATAAGGGGAAATCCCTGTTCGCACTCTGTCGTGGAAATTGATAATACTTCTACCCGATTTCTACAACTTCTCATCGACAATCTACTTGTTAGACTTAAGTCTGATAACGATTTTTCTTGGTCAGATTTGAAATACTCAGCAAGAAGTATCATCTCTGTATCACCATACAACATCTTTTCCATATCGACCATGTCAGTTGGCAATGTCGACCCATGTAGAACAGAAACTTCATCTACCACGCCTTTAATAGGGAATCTTGTGAATAAATTATCAATTAAAGCCTGATAAACTGATGATTTCTTATTTGTTTATAAATTTAATTTTTGTAATTACACATGAAGGTTTGATACCATTACCAAGTTTCCTCCCCCGTCTAGAAAGCGAAAGGGAACGAGGTTCCTGGAAAGTGTTCAGAGGTGAATGGGAATTTCCTTCCTTCTTCCCCTTCAATTACCACACTGCTGTTTGCCATGTGCCAAATTACGATGAATTTCAATTAAATTATTATAATATAATTATTTCCTTGTTGAATTATCAATACTTTTCAGTGGAAAAAAGGATGAAATTTGAAAGTCCCAAATCAAAGTAAGTAGACCAACGTAAAGGGAAAAAAAGTGTAAAATTTTCCATACAATTATGCGTACAATCCAAACTTAAAATTTCCGTGTAATTAAGCTTACAGTACAAATTTTATGCCTATTTTTCTCACAACTTTATGGGTTGATTCCCTGTGCTGTAAGCGCTCCATATAATAAACATAAGCTTCAGCAATTATTACAACAGAAAGCAATGGATATATGAAGCCAAGCACTGTATTTTTTGTTTCTGATTTTTTTCTTAAATAACATTGATCGTTTTCGATCATTTTTACTAGGGATGGGCACTAGTCGAGCTGAAACTCGACTCGACTCTAAGCTCGACTCGAATTCAAGTCGAGTTTCGAGCCGTGTAAAAGGTAGTTTTCTCGAGTCGAGTTTCGAGCCGAGTTACTGTTTTTGAGATTGAGTTCCGAGTCGAGTCGAGTTTGATACATGGCTCGCTCGTTTAGCTCGTTTTAGCTCGATTTGAAATCATGGCCTGATTAAACTGGAAAGCGAAAGCCATGAGAAATGTAAGCCGTACTGTGGAATACTTTAAGTGTTGCTCACGAGAGGGGACACTGCTTGCATCTCATCTCGTCTCGATAACGAGACCGCAATAGATTTTTTTTTAAATAAAAGGACAGCCTCAAATAATGTGAGCACCAATATATGTATATACTGTAGTTTTTACCATCAAGGATGAGACCTGCACGGTCGTATTTCTGAACCTAAGCAGAAGCCTAACCCAGGTAGTGATGTCAACGGGCTCGGCTCGGTTCAACTGAGCAAACAGCTCGAGCCGGCTCGGTTGGGATGAGCCATCGGCTCGGCTCAATTGAGCCGATGGCCTGAGCCGACTCGTTCGGGATGAGCCACCGAATCGGTTCGGTTCGGCTTAGGTGAGCCATCGGTTTTTGCCGTCTCGGTTAGGTGAGGTGTTGACTCGACTCATTTCTCGGTTCGGATCGATAGTAGATGAGCTGTGAGCCGAGCCACTCGATCCGTGACAACCCTAAACCCGGGCGGAGCACCGCGGTGATTCAGATAACTGCTAACTCCCGAATAGAAAAATAACAGGGTTGCCGGGGTATTCTAAGATTGATATAGGCCTATACATGATGTGTCTCATGTAACCCCTCTTTAATCAAATTGATGTGGGTATTAATTTATCTCCTGGTATACACCTTTATGCTATAGCCGTGTTGAAGCAGCTCTCACGTTATGAATACTCGTAATTAATTAATTAATACGTAAAATTTACCATATTTTCCAATATTTTATCATATATATATATATATATATATATATATATATATATATATATATATATATATATATATATATATATATATATCGAATAACCCCTGCAACCATAATTATCAACATTAAATCTCCTTGTCTTTATACTGTATATGTGACTGTGTATAGCTGTGTTGAAATGGCCCCCATTATGAATGATTAATAAAAGGGATAATTCAAAATTGATCACTTTTCTTAATATCTTATCATAGGCTATATGGAGAAATTACTAATTTTTCAGTATTAACATATTGCTTTATTAGTCTGTTTTTCTGTTAGTATCATCATTATTAAGAATTCTAGTGAGAAAAGAAATCATACTTAACTTTAAATTATCTTCATAATACTCTTTCGTAATATTCCTATATTGTCTTTAGCTTTATAATTTTCCTATGGTATTTTAAAATTCCTCATATTTAGAATTTCTTGCGAGAAGAATAATCGTCATCTAGTTTCTACATATTATTATTATTATTATTATTATTATTATTATTATTATTATTATTATTATTACCAATATTATAAAAAGCATATTCCTGATAACAATGTTGTTATTTGTATAATATGGGCAGCTCGTGGAAACATAATTGTATGCCACATTTTCTGACTTTCGAGTAAGTATGAAAAGAAAGTTCATCATTCCTATGCAATTTGATACAATGACACATACCAAGCAAGTTTCCCTTGTGGTTTAATACCAATCCAGTCCACCTAATAACTTAATTTTACCAGAAGTGACAATTATCATGATGTTCGCTAAATCCTCTCATATCATGATAAAAACGAAATGAAATCTTTATGTTTTATGTCCCACGGTTTTGCCGGTTACGCTAAAGGAAACGGTGATGATGAGAGATGAGTGAAATGGTGGATTGAAGAAAGTGGGAGGAAACGGGAGAATCCCGAGAAAACCCACGAACACGGTGTTTGTCCACCACAAAGTCCACACGGCGCGAGCTGGGATCGAACCAGGGACCCCAAGCACCGGAGGTGAACGCTCTACTACTGAGCTACCGCGCCCCCCACATATCATGGTAAATAAAGTGCTGACTTCGCTTCTTCATATTTTGTATGGCCGGAAATTCTCTTTTATCTTATTCATTGGAGGCAAACGTTCTTACAGATTTAGACTGGACTGCAACTGAACACGTGTGGTTTATTGTTCAATAGCCCTGCAACTCTGCAAGTGAACAAGTTACCACCAAACGGAATCTGTAATCAGAGGTCCCTCCCTACAGAGGTTCAGACTTTTCTTTACTGAATAGTTTTAAGCTCTTTCCTTTTTTATAGTAGGAAATAAAAATAGGAGAAGAACAATATTACTTTTCTGCGGCAGTGTGTCATTTACTTGAGCAAAGCTATGGTAGTCAAAATTTGCAGACACTCCTCAAATAACAGGAAGAATCCCACAGCTATTTACAAAGGCAATCGGAAAAACAAGTTCATTTCTCTGCTTTCACGAAATATTTACGTGTGACACTTTGCATGCTGAAATTAATAATAATAATAATAATAATAATAATAATAATAATAATAATAATAGTGAATATCTACAATATATTATCATTATTCATACTTTATCTTATTTCTGATAGCAGTGTTACATACATAATTTTGTCTTCTTCAATCACAAGCCACTGTTATGCTTATTCGATTCAAATCTCTCCTCCGTATCGTTCTGCTTATTTACTCAGTAAAGTACTACTAGACTAATATTCATTCAAAACAATTCTTTGATCCAATACTTGATCCAACTTTTTGTTGTATATACCCACATTCATGTCCAGTTCCATCTAAAGAAACTAGTGTAAAAAAATATTTGTTCCCGAGCGTTATAGTAGTGTATGAATGAATTCCGGATATATGAAGGCCCATAAATATGCAAGTTACATATGGGCCGTTAAAATTAGTGCAATATGTATTGGGCCGCGGAGAACTTCGCATTTGAATCAATTTTAAAAGAATACCGAGAGAACACTTCGCGAGCATAGATTGTGTCTTAAAGTTACTCATATACAGACCATGACAATAGTCTAGGAGACAAAGTTTGTGTCTGTCTCATATCGAAAAAGTATCGTCTCTTAGGAACTGTATAGGCCTATGTACCTGGAAACGTATGACTTCATGCCCACCATCAGCCATCTTTTGCAGAATTAAGTGAACGAGAGATATATTCATTTATTTATTACTAAGCTACCAGATACAATCTCAGAGGCCATTTTACACTGGAGCCCTCAATTCAACAATAATAACAACATTGGGAAAGGAAGTGGAAGGATGGCGACCAGGGTCTGTATTTTAAGATACCATCTCAACATTGATCTGGTGTAACTGAGGAAAACCCTGGAAAACCTTAGTCAGGATACTGAAGTCTGGATTCGAGCATTGGACCTTCCGATTGCGAAGCAAAAACGCTGTAATAATAATAAATCTTTGAGTTTTACGTCCCACTCTTATGTCGGCTAGGCTAAAGGAGATGGGAATGATGAGAAATGAATGAAATGTCGGAATGAAGAAAGTGGGAGGAAATGGGCGGGCCCCGAGGAAACCCATGCACACGGTGTTCAAGGGTCATTGATAATAATTGTATTGTGTATGTATGATACTTGAAGAGAGTACTTGAACTACACACACGATTAGGCTCGTTTTGGCTAGACTCGACTCGAAACTCGAACCAAATTCGAGTCGAGTTTCGAGTCGAGTTGGAGGAAATTTTTCGAGCCGAGTTCTAGAGTCGGGTTCAAACATGTCTGTTTCGAGTCGAATCAAGTTTCAAAGAAAACTCGCTCGAACTCGCTCGTGCCCATCCCTAATTTTTACAAACCAACTCACTACCAATTTTCCATATAGAAATATAGAAAGTGCCCCTCCCCCACATAAAGGAGAATTTAAAAAAATGCTAGGACACATTCTGTTTATTTTCAATAAAGAGTTAATACACTGAACTTCAGCTCCGTAAGTTTAACGGCTTGCAAGATACTCATTTTTTTTTCGCAAAAATTTGAATCCTCACTACCTCCTTAGGATATTATGCATTATAATAAAAGCAATATAACATCCCAATTTGGATTAAGGCCGAACTATATACCGAAAGTAATTACATTTGACTTTGCAATTTGACCGTGATGATCAGGCACACATAGTTACATTCAATTTTTTATATATTACAGTGATTCAAAAATGTATTTTTTCCAGTAGTTAGCTCTAAAAACTCACAGGTCTCGAAAGCCAAGATGTAGTGTAAGTCCTATTGCTATTATTACTATTAAAAATATGAATATCCAAAAGTGCTTGAAGTTCTTTTTTCACTTGGTTAGATATACTTACCTCAGGTAAGTAGACAGAAACAAGTGGAAAAGGAAGGGAAATGAAGGTCTTGAAAGTAAAACGGAGACAAATTTACCAGTCTTCAGAAGATACTGTCTACAATGCAGTGAGCAGAGACGGTCGGTAGATCATACTGAGTCGGTGGGTCGCAGTGGGTCACGGTGGGTGGTAGGTCATGGTGGGTGGTGGGTCGCAGTGGGTCACGGTGGGTGGTAGGTCACAGTGGGTCACATGCTGTTGGCCCACGATCCACTGACCCACTCCATCTCTGATATATATATATATATATATATATATATATATATATATATATATATAAAGCAGTTCGTACATTGTCAGAGCCGTAGCTAAAGAGGGGGACAAGAAGAACGGTCGCACCGGGCGCTGATAGTAAGGGGCGACGAACAAGCAAGAAAGAAAAAGCGCTGGAAATGAGTAAATGACGAGTCATTCCAAAAACTTATTGGTGTCCTATTAAATCAATATGTTTATCAGTTTGCAAAAAAAAAAAAAATAGATTTAAAAAAATTTTTACTCGCTCCGCTTGCAATTCGAACGTTTCAATAAGAGTGATTGCAAGTTTTAACTTATTAGTTAAAAAATGTATTGTATATGATTTTTTAATAACGATGTGATATACAAGGTAGGGTGTAATAATATCTTATAGTGTACGGAGGAGCGTTTTCAAAATCGGAAACGGCGTTTCCAAGTTTGAAATACGTGTTCGGCATTGCGATGGTGATGAATTTGCTTAGTTAATCATAATTTTTTACTCAATCAGATTAACCACGATGGTGAGAATGAAGATATGAAAATGAGAGTAGCGAAGAGACATGCAAGTTGCTGTTTGCGCAGGAACATTAACCAGTTGAGAATGCTCGAAGAGTATTGCCAGAACTAACTTAGAACGAATTATTTTTTTCCGAAATTTATATGAAATTTAATAATTAATTTATTTGTTTAAATTCGATAGATAATACACTTACATATTTGGAACCTGCGTATTAGGGGATCTATTGAATTAGCTATATAGAGCTGTCACATTTTTATCACCGTATATATACTGAAAATGCAGATATAACCAGTGGCCATCGGTTATTATTTGGTACCAAAATGTTCACCATTCTCTTAGGTATTGATCAACACCAATATGATCTCACTATCACTTAAGGTTCCCGAGATATGGCTCCTTAAATCTACCGAAATCGGAACTTCTTCCAATATCTTGTAAACGGTAAGAGTGACGCAAAAAATGTCATCACTTCTTTCAGGTAGTTTTTGATGCTCTATGGAATGGACGACTCAAAATTGAAAAAAAAATGCAGATATCAGACACACAGACATAGAGAATTCAGTAACCAACTATTTAAATTCGTTGAAAATGAAGGTAAACAAGGGGAATAATAACATTTTTGAAGTTGAAGCAGTTGTAGAATAGGAGCTTAAGGGTCATAACTAAACCCAGCGAATTTCGTCTTTTTCAAAGACGGATCACTATCAGTGATTTTTTTCACTCCATTGACATATGAAATGCTTCCAATTTGAAGGAATTTGTTATGATTTCTCCATCAACTACTTGTATCGCCAGGATATTTCTTCTCTGCATACCTATCTATCTAGTTGTGTATTGTTTTAATTATGTGGATACATAACACACTCTCTCTATATAATATGTATGTGCGTTAGTGTATACCAGACTAGAAATAACTCCCTCGTGTGTATAGCATACGCGCCTTTGGGGTGGGATGCCCAGGTTCGATTCTCAGCGGGAATTCATGTGGTCTGGATTCCACGTTAAGCTGTAGATCCACGTCTCATACAGCCTTGCTGCTGAACGGGACACTAAACTCAGATATCTAATCCAAACCAATAAAACGAGAATCAGATCTATTATACTTATTTCAAAGTGAAATAGTGTTATGATTTCCATTGATTATTCCTTGCAATTTGCAGTCACTTCGAATAAGCATACAGGTAATTTTATGAACTACAACTTGGGAAAATATGTGTATCTATTTTAACTAATTGGTTCATTATCCAATCATTTGTCTCTTTTTCTTATAAGCATTACTAAAACATTTATTTAAAACATAATGCAGGCAGAAAAATAAAGAAAATTTAATAAGCAGTACAATAAATAAAGTAATAAATAATAACTATTCTTGTATAATAACTGACTTTTTAAAGTCGGATTTTTTTACAAAAAAGTAACTCTCGGTAAAAGAAATGTTTTAAAAAATAACACGCCTTGAAAATGAAATAAAACAAAGAAAACCACAAAACAAATATATATTTACAATAATATTATGGAAAATTTCCTACTTTAAAATCAGACAAAATTAACATGAAACGCAAGAAGGAATAGACATAATAGCTTCAATGAATCTGTAAGTATTGCAGCAGGTAAGAAATATGACAATTATTTGAGCTGACTTTCATAATTCTCTTCGTTGGCTTTTGCTCCTCGAAACTTACGTTACTCATTACAAACGGATACACAAAAGTTTCTCAAAGAAGTGTTACTCCACGTGGAGTTGATGAGAGTTTGACATTAGACACTGGAATCGTATTGGCTAAAAAGGTCGAAGAATTTAGGGGTGTGGCTGTAAATCGAATAAAGAGCTTTGTTTATGTCTTTTGACGCCAACTAGAGACCCGATGACCGCGTGAGCAGGTAGGGAGAACTAAACTTCCTTATCCTTTCCTCCTGCTTTATTGTCAATCTTCGGTTTTCTTTAAAACTGGTATTCATAGACGGCACCTGTTGGTGAAAGTCATCTCCTTTTAGAAGAAAGAGCTACTACATGTGTTTGTCAAAATAATTTATTAGGGGGTAATCTTTGTGTATAAGCACTACTTGAACTCGCTGAATGATCACCCTGTCCCTTACTCGTACCTTTATATTACTGGCAACCCTGAAACCAACTTAAAAGACGGTATCCTTTTGGTAATATATCTGGTTCCACAAGAAGGAAAGAATAAAAGCGGATGTCAATATGATTTATTGGGGGGTAGTTTTTGGCTGCTCATCTTGTACCCCCCGGTAATGCATGGGCAGCTTCAACTGTGGGCAGCACAACGGAATGAAATAATAGTTGAAGTGAGTCAAAATTTAATTATTCTTTTGTCTTTCTAGTGTTTCTAAGTACATAATAGAGAAAAATAGAGATTTAGATTTGTACTGGTATGAATGACATAGGTTTTAAACGGCCATCTTGGATTCAAGGTGGCCATAGATTTTCAATTAAGTTTTTGCTTATATTTTGACCCGTCGCCATTTTGCACAGGGTTGACGTAGAAAGTCGAGACTTCCTCCATCTTCTCTCATTTAACAACAGCTTTCAACCGATGTGCTACGTAACCCCCTTGTCATTTGAAAATTTTGAGTTGGACCCCGTCTGGGACCCTGCGGGGCACCCTAGGGCAAACTTTTTCTTATCCCAAAAAGTGTGTCCTTGAAAATGATGGGATATGTGTTCTCGGAGCTTTCCATGTATCCAACCATTTCCGAACAAATGACCCGGTTCAAGCTATTCTGCCAGCTTAGTAGCTCTTACATTACAAAATATTTTGTAACTCACTACATTCCGCCTGGTGGCACGTATAACTTTGGGATTCGTCTAGTTATACTATATCAAATGCAAACACAATTGTCTGGTTCTGATCTCAGCGGAGCCACTGAGTGACCCTCCCTTGTTAGTCAATGTCCCAAACAGTTTCCCTTTCTCTTATTAATAATATCTAAAATTGTTCTTTTTCTCTTTCACCATTTCTAACACCCTCTCATTCATTTTCCGTTGGACCCAGCTATTTTTCTCCATACTTCTCCATACCCATATTTGAACGCTTCCAGTCTTTTTTTATATATAATTTTCCCGTAATGTCTATGTTTCTGACCCATGAGTACAAGCATTTTATGAATCTTTTCTTCAACTCTTTATTCAAGGCTTCACAAAATAGTATTTTCTTCCATCTAAAGGCTTCTTTCGCCATTCCTATCCGTGCTTTTAATTCACGATCACATTTCCTATCATTACGAATAATACTATCCCAGTTATCGAAAATTACTCACATGTTCTATTTTCTCCTCTCCTACATTTGACACCGACTTCTATGTGTAAAAGACTAATCTTATTTACGAGCTTATAGACACTTTTAGGAGTTAAATGTTCTTGAGAGTTGAAATTCAAACGCAGTCAACATAACAACAAAAATTTCTAAATTTTGAAGTTTTTACTTCTATTTTCTTTGGTATAAATTTACTTTTTATTGAGATTTATTTTGTCTTTTCTGAGTTAGCTACAGCGCTCCAAATTTCTATACGATTTCCACTATTATTTCTACCATTACATACTGGATAAATGTAACAAAGCAAAACACATATTTTAGATCAAAGAGAAACTTTGGTAAAAATTGATAATAAAATACTGTATGACAACAATAATGATAAAAAAAAGAATGAAAGAAAAAAACGAATATTGTTTTGTTATTGGAATTCCCTTCTTTCATTCAGGCATTTGCACATATAACAGCGATTATCAATCAACTTCTATCCGTTGATCATTTTTATTTATTATGACTAAAAAAAAAAAGAACCCCTGTTTCGTTCAATAACTGCTGATTACTACCCAAAATGGCTCTTCAAACGTATTCAACAGTGATTTTCCAAAAGCGATATGAAAAAGGAACAATTGAAAAATATATCTTTCATATATATATATATATATATATATATATATATATATATATATATATATATATATATATATATATATATATATATATATATATTCAAACTTTATGCTTGTCCTTATTTAGCATATATGATTGTGAATGTAGTGGTGGCACGCTACTCGAATCAGTGAAAGGGTTTGAGAGGACCAAAATAAAAGAAAGAAGAAACAGAACATTGAAAAGCCTTCTGATTTCATTACCTCGGGCGCCACTATTTTACATTCAGCAATGCCAGACTACATGCAAGCAGAGAGAGTGCGGATATATTCCATATTGTGACGAACGCACATTGCCTTTAATTCCCAGTGTTCGATGGAGTAGATATATATCAAATCAATCTGGGAAACGAATACAATACAATAAAGCTTGTACACCTAATTCTCACACAGCTTTGGATTTTATACGACACCCTCCGTTTTTCATTTTTTTTTCCCCGCCGGAAGACTAAAGATCAAAATGGTTATTCAAACGTGAAGTGTTTCATACATTGCAGTACGGATATGAAATATTCAATATTTGCTGATTACTTAAAATGTCTTTTTTTTAATATATATATATATATATATATATATATATATATATATATATATATATATATATATATATATATATATATATATATATATATATATATATATATATATATATATATATCAGTCCGTTTACTGTTTGAGTTCCCTTCTTTAAAACGTAATAGCAGAAGAATTGAAGTATTCAGCGTTTTTGTCATTATCTTTCTACAAACGTTTTTCGTTCTTTGTTTAGTGCGTCTCTTTCTATTTTTTCTTTCCCTTTTCCCCTTTCTAGTGGTAAAAATGAATGCAAGAACCAATTCTGGTATTTCCATACAAGAATAATTAATATTAAAGTGTTCATTTTACATGGTTTCCTGAACAAAAGAAATTTAACTACAAGGCTCCTTCGATAAATACCGGGAAATGTTGTAATAAAAACTCTTAACGGATTGTTCTATGATTTATGTAACGCTAACAACCCAGATCCATATATTGATAGCTCAGACTAGCACGCATGTGTTGCACACGGGAATTTACAAAATAGTGGCACTACTACAGGATTGTTCCAAGTGTAGGCAGCAATGTTTCGTTGCATTTCTGTCGAGTGAAGGAGTCACACTGACAGAAATGCATTGTCTCATGGCAGTTCAGTATGGTATGAGCCGAACATAAGTGTAGGAGTTGTCTGAGGACTTGAAACACTGCATAACCACTATTGACTCTTCTGTGCGTTCAGATAAATCTTTCACTCAGGTCAAGGAAAGCAGCATTCTTAAAGTGGAGATTTCCACACGGCAAAATAGTCGTATTACTATGTGAAATTGCTTCACAGATTAAAATAATTGCACAGACAGTGCACAATATCATTTATGACGTCCTGAGGTTTAGCAAAGTCAGTATGAGCTGGGTATCGAAACGTTTGAATCGGAAATGTTGAAGTGCACAGAAAGCTTTTCAGCCAGATGAATCTAATGGTGAGGCATTTTTTTGTTGTATTGCTACTAGAGAAGAAAGTTACATTAAAATTTCCACACCCTTGGCCAGTGCAAAGATGCATTAACTTAACGAAGGTACAGCTCACAGATGACGAGAAGAACCCTAGCAGAAGTATTGTGACGTAGGTATGGGCTCGCCCACTTTTCGCACGGTTGTTTCAAATGGCACCACGGAATAGCACACAGATAACTATCCGAAGTAGCAGACGACATCTAAGTATAGACCACACCTCAAAAACCGAAAATGGACTTGACCATGTCGTTGACCTTTCCCTGCTAACCCTGTTTTAGGGTTCTCGTCATCTGTGAGTTGGGGCCAGGGTGACAAGGAAGTGCAACCGGAGATAGATGAGTAGTTACACACGCATTCGGAAGATTTTCTCCCTGTGGTATAAATGGCCTTCTCAAGCGCTGATATAGATGCATTGAACTAAAGTGGATTATGTTCAACAGCAATAAAATAGCTATTTTGATATTTCTGATTAATATTCCGCAGAACCATATTTTGGGCTAATTATGAAAAGAAGCTTATATGGATCAGATCGTCAAACCATTAATCGTAGAAGATTGTTTGCAATTATTGTCAAGTTACATTTAGATATAATTAGAAATATTAACGCTAATGCAACCAATAGATAAGAAGTGACAGACAAACGTGTGGTATAAAACCGGCAACGAAATTATAGCAGCTAAACCAACATGCTTATATTTAAGAAGCTCGTGAATATGTGGTAGACCTAAATGTTAGAAGATATAATATTGAAATTTGAGATGGTATAATGATAGAGCGATAACGTCGAAATTGGAAAATGTTCTAGCGAATTGAATGCATATCAAAACAGTTTTTTTTTCTGTATCTCAATATCTTTTTGACAATGGGAATAAAAAAGAAACAGGAAACCGTAATAGATTTTTACCATTTTCGGTCTTAATAGGGAGTGTTGAAATTCAAACTATAATCAGGGTCCTGAATCGATATTAAGATAATGTTTCTTACTACGTATTGCCATTTACATATTATGAGTATCAATATTGAAATCATCAGCTCTAGCAAATTTCTACTGATGTCAATTTGAGTAGAGAGAAATGAACAGAAATGAAACTAATTCTTGGAACACTGATCCCACATGAAAAAATCATTTCTCGCAACCTCTTCCTGTTTCAGCTTCGATACCTTTTAACACGACCAGACATAACAGTTCTGTAAGACTTTAGCACAGTTTGAAAATCTCAAGAACACGCTAAGAGCGCAATTTCTTACCACTTCTGCATTCTGATATGTTTACTTTCCGCACACACTAAGATAAATATTGCAAGCTTTGTTATATTTAAAAGCATAAACGTATATACAAAACGATTTACTTCCTACAATGAACTCTTCTGAAACAATCTTATATGGTCAGAAAGAAAATCCGTGTTTCTTAACCTCTACGGTCCCCTAGTGCTCATTTGAGTACATTCATTTTAATATTACGTTAATATATGTTGTTTTATTTCAATCGCATCCTCACACGTTTTGATACTCAAGTACTTATTCGAGGACACATTTAGTGCACTATGGGTCTATTGGATGGCATCATTGAGCATACAGTGTGAGATTCAGAAGAATGGCTGCAGCAGGAGAGGAAAGGATTGAAGGTCCTGACAAAAAACGTGAGTATATTCTCTTATTGACCTTCCGCATGGTTTAAAAAAATATTTTCTTGTAATTTAATATCAACTTCTTGATATAAAGGTATTATTTGTAGTAGGGACGTTCTGTGCATTTCAGAACTGAGTAAAAACTACCATGTACTCAAATGAGTACTTTGGTACTTACGTATACATATTGTTCCCCTGCACTCATTTGAGTACATTTCATATTACTAGATATTTTCAATCTCTAAAACGCTAATTTAAGTTTTGTTTTGTTCCAGTTGCATTTAGAAATAAATATGCATTAAATCCTGGATTAAGAAGATGTGTTAAAAGCAATTGAGATATAAATCATGTAATAAAATAGGCTTGTATTGTAATATTCTCTTTGTAACAGTTTTACATCTATTTATGCTACGAGAATAAGCCGTAATTGCCGTTACCGACCATAGCATCGATTTTAACCTTTCTCTGTTTATGCTTTTAACTTGTTTTCCGATTAAGTAGTGTTAATGAAAGTTTTAACTGCTGGAATATCATGAGAGGTGATCGTTACTATAATTTCTAAATATTTCTATATTAAATTGCGCTCTTTCTTTGTTTTAATTTTACCAGTTTTTCTTTGCTTGCGACTACATTTAAGTAACTTTCTTTTATGGAGTAATGTTCAGCAGTAGCTACTTAAATTCTAAGGAATTGTTCTTAATTTATTTCAGCATCTTATAGAAGAAAAGTACTGCATAATCCTGATCACATTCTACAAATTTAGGTAATGTCCTAGTGACATTTCAATATCAGACGACAATGAGGCAAGCAATAGTGACTTCACATTGAATGAAACCAGCACCAGTACTGTATCAGAGTATAATGCTCAGCAGACTAAGATGGAATCAGATTCCATTTCTTGTTTTCCAAATGAAGCACCAAAGAGATACATGATATGGGAACACAGCATGTATGAATTAGATTACAATAAGAGTGTTCTCGTTAAAGTTATTCTCGTGATGT
This sequence comes from Thermobia domestica, assembly GCF_964235325.1. Classification (NCBI taxonomy): domain Eukaryota; kingdom Metazoa; phylum Arthropoda; class Insecta; order Zygentoma; family Lepismatidae; genus Thermobia; species Thermobia domestica. Next base: position 199,267,389 of record NC_137467.1, read on the forward strand.
AAAATATATGATTGTTCTAATAAAACATTGACGGTACATGATTATAATAGCAGTTTATCTTATAAGGTACTAAAGGTGAATATGCAATTAATACATTTTTTTTTTGTTTATTATTTTGTTAGGATACATCACAACAATATAGTCTACTTTGTTCCAACTTTGTTGTAAATACTGCAACAATATTTTTGCCATTAACATTCGATTTTTCATTTAACATTTGTAAAATGTCGTTTACAGTATGGAGTGAATTCAACCAAATTCTCGGGAGTAATTATACTCATACTAAATGGATCTAAAATTATGTTAAAGGAAGAATTCTACTTGAAAACGAAAGCAAATAAATTTTTATTGAAAACTAGCTGATAATATTTGCCTCTTCCTAGCAAAAGCAATCTTTCTTTATTTTTATATTTAGAATAAATACATGTAGTACGCCCCAAAAGTACTTAAATGAGCACATGCCCTCCCTGTGCCCCTGTGGCACTTTTTAATAAGAAATATCGTTTAATACACGGAAATACATATATTTAACTGGAAAATATTCAGAAATAATTTTTTGGTGCAGTAAAAAAAATCAGGTCTGTAGAGGTTAATACATAATCGTTAACATCATAGGTATTGTGATATTATTGGTAAGTTACTTGCTGCAACTGAAATGCTTTCATACTCCACGGTCTTCTTCTGACCTCTTCGTGTTCAAGTACGATTTTTCTGTTTTGATATCATCCACCAATTGCAGCTTCCCTCACCCTCTCCCTGTCTTTCCTGACACTAAACCCTCTAGCGAGTCCCACATGATACTAGCCAATGTCAAAACCAGTTTCTCTTACTCTTCTTAATAATATTTAAAACTATTCTTTTCTCCCCCACTATTTCTAACACTATCTCATTCATTTTCCACACGACCCAACCAAGGGCGTCCATGTTGTGGTTTCCAAGGGAGGGCAAGTATAAGTGACATTTCAAATGTAGTATCAAATTTTGCGGTAACTATTCTAAAATATATATTGGGTTTTCGATCTTCCGAAACTCAATTTCCTCTAAAGGGGGGCCAGGGCCCCACCTTGACCCCCCTGATTGGCGCCCTTGGACCCAACTAATTCTCAGCATACTAATGCACACCCACATTTCGATAGCTTCCAATCGTTTTTCATAATTTTGCGTAATGTCCATGTTTCTGCTCCATACAGTATAATATTCCATACGAAGCATTTTATGAGTATTTTTCCAACTTATTATTGAAGGTCCCACAAAATAGTATTTTCTTCCTCCTAAAGGCTTCTTTCACCATTCCTATCCTAGCTTTTATTTCAGGTTCGCACTTTATATCAGCACTAATAATTGTACCCAGGTATCCAAAACTATTCACTTGTTCTATTTTCGTCTCTCCTATTTCTATATTTGACACCGACCACTTCTTTCGATCACCAGGCCCCCCCCCCAAGGGCGCCCATCAGGGGGGGGGGCAAGGTGGGGCGCTCACTCCCCCTAGAGGAAATTGTACTTCAGAATATCGAAAATCCATTAGAATTTTTACATAAGTTACAGCAAAATTTGAAACTATTTTTGAAACGTCGCTTATACGTGCCCCCTTGGAAACCACAACATGGGCGCCCTTGTCCCCTACCCCATTATATGTGATATCATACGCGTTTTCGCTTTTACGCGATTTAAGTAAACAAAAGTTATAATATTCTTCAATAACTTCCCTTCGGAGAACAAGGTTTAGCATTTAAAACAAGACATCGTTAACAAGAAAAATCAATTGGATTTGAGGATGTAGACCAAACCAATGTGCATTCTTGCTGAATTCTATTCATTAGAGCTGACCAATGAAAAGTCTTCTGGAAACGGAAAACGACAGCAAAAATTATAAATAGGAGAGGTTATTTAATGTTGATCCCATCAAACAACTTTCTAAGAAACAGCTGACTTCATTTATTCAGCACATTGAGATGGCAATTAAAATAATTTAGGAAAACGAGCCAAACACGGAAAGAAGTACCGATATTTCCAGGAAGATTCAAACTTCTTTAGCCTGTTATAGGAAATTACGCACAGAGAGAGGAAGAAGTATAGGGTGACCGAAAAGTAGGTATACACCTCTGCATTCATCAAATATAAGATTCTAGTTTATGGGTTTATTTGCTTCGGCTCTTCCGAGCTTAAGATGTAAGTAAAAACACATTAAGAACAAATAATAAACAAACTAAGTCTACCTGATGGATAACAATAAGAAATTATATAAAATGCAGTACGGTACAGTATATCCACTTTTGGGTCACCCTTTATAAATGATAAAAGTGGGGAAATCACTACCGTTTCATTCCTGGGCCTTCAAGAGACAGAAAAAATGATCATGATTCACAGGAAGCACTTCCTATTTGTAACTTAAGACTACTAGCTTTTAGGGACGGATCCAGAACGGACTTCTGGGGCGGGGCGTTGGGTTGTAATACTACTACTTACAGCTACTTTTAAGAGCTCCAAAATCAGGAATGGGTTTTATTTATATATAAAATAAGAAAGTTTCCTTTTTTGGGGGGGGGCGATTGTCCCGATCACCCCACCCCGGTTCCGCCCCTGCTAGGTTTTACCGTACAATTTCATACGCTTTTGTACATTTTTGTATATTTTCTTAGTTAATTATTTCATTGTAAACATTCAAGTACATATATCATTCTAAGGCTAAGAAAACAAGATAGAAGTTTTATTTGAAACGTTTCGTTGTAGCGTTATCAGATTTTTAATAGTAATAAGAAAAATAAAAAAGAAATAAGAACATCACGTTGAAAAAATCTACCTTTCCAGCAATTTATTTCAACAGCGTCATATATACTTACCTTAGCTAAAAACACGTAAGAACATGACTTAAAGACCGTAATGTGAGGAAACTAACTTTAAAAAAGTCGTATTGAAACGTGTTGATTTCATCGAGTTATTCACTTCAACTTAAATACGCAAATTTACATATTTTGGGCTTTGGAAGGGGGACCAAGAGGGGGAGGATCGGAAAATTTTGGGAAAATGCTTCTCTTATAATGTAATAACGGCCAATTTTGAGCTTTTTACTAATTAACCCCAGCAAAATCCTATTTTTTTTCCTTTATTGACTGGACTACTATAATTGCATGTCACTCTCTGCGGCCGTCCGTCTGTCTGTCGGCAAGTATCAGTGGAAAAACTGTAATAGATAGCGAGAAACAGTCTTTTCGGAATCGATTGAGGATCCCAAGAATTCCATCTCTTCCGTTAAGGTTGGTTTAAAGGGACATGTTTTGTCGATAGATGACACTACAGTCTTCAAATATCTCCCATGTATTTTTTACCTTTCACGAAAATTCACGATTTCTCTTACAAATTTCAACCTACAGACTTCAAATTTTTAGAAAAGGAACTTCATAATCTATCGAAGCCAATAATCCGTGCCGATTTTTTATTGAAAATTTTCTTCATTGCTGAAAGGGCTTGATTATTGAAATGGATATCCAAACCTTTAACAATGGAACTGTTTCAACAATGAAGAAAATTCTAAATAAAAAATCGACACGGATTGTTCCCTTTAATAGGTTATGAAGTTCCTTCTCTAAAAATTTGAAGTCTCTAGGTTGAATTTTGTAAGAGAAATTGTAAATTTTCGTGAAAGATAAAAAAATACATAGGGGAGATTCAAAGACTGTAGTGACATCTATCGGCAAAACTTGTCCCTTTACACTAACCTTAACAGTCTATTCAAATTAAAAGTGAGGGAAATTGACTTTTTCAGATTTCAATACTGATCGAAATAGAAGAGAAAATGGGAGCAAATAGCAACAAGCTATTCTTTGGAGTCGATTCAGCATCCCAGGTAAAGATACCATCATTACCTTCATCTCCCTACTAAAACCGGAAGAGGAAGTAATATACTAGTATTTCCGGTTTCAATATTGAATTTTCATAACTTGAATTGTATTGTCGTTTCACAGTGTATAACAAAACTCAACTGTTCCGATTGGAAATATTGCTAAATTATCTTTAGTTAGGATGGACATCTTCAGACGTATAATTCTAGATTTTTAAAATACATAAAAGAAAGCGGAAAATCTATGGCGTAGGCGTATTTTTTCAGAAATTTTTAAAAGATCTGTTCTGAAATTAAATTTGTTTAAGAGGCCTAATCATTGCAAAATTAAAATATCGTTAATTTTACAGTAATTATGTGATATCTTCAAATAGATAAAATATAATTGAAATGTGGAACAAGAGCGCGTTAGACAATATTATTTTGTATGAGGCACCGTTATCACGAATCACCTAGTTGTTTTCCGTTCGCAGAAATTTAAAAACGCGAAAATAAACGCCGATTTTCTAAATGGCTGAAAATAGAAAGCAGATAAGCGAGCCGTGATAACGGTATCTCACGTAAAATAATATTGTCTAGCGAGCTCTTGTTCCACTTTTTAATTATATTATATTTGTTTAAAGATATCGCATAATTACTGTAAAATTAGCGGTATTTTAATTTCACCGTAATGGGGAGTCTTAATAATTTACAATAATAGCCGTTAATAGTTTAATGATTCCTTGTAGAATTTACGCTGTAATAATAAAGCAGATTTTGTACTAAAATCGATCACGTTCCTCTGTAATGTCTGCATGGAAAACGTTAGCCCTTAATGTTTGGTAATTAAAACTTTGTAGATAGACAATGAGCAAGTAGATAAATAAAGAAACTTGAGCCTTGGAATATAGAAGTTGGTAGATAGATAGAATGAGAATTGTCTCTGCAGATATCAAACTTAAAAATTCTCCCAAAAAGAATTTTTTTAAAAGGAGAGACCATGATGAGATGAAAGTAATTACAGCTTTAATCTTTCATGTGTCTGTGTGTATGTGTGTGTTGGATGATAACATCGCTTACACAGCAAAAGGGCCTTTTTCTCTATTTCTTCATCTTTGAACCAATGTTGCCAAATCATGGGAAGATTTCCTAGCTTCAGATTTGGTAGAGAGTTCAACTCCGGTTTTGCTACCGACAACAGTCGTAAACTTTTTCAACTAGGATCTAGGTTACTCGGTCAAACAAAGACATGAAAGCCATTTAGTAGGATCATATATGACATTTGACCCGTTGACTTTGATATATAAAGATATCTTCTTCTTGTTCACCTCAACCATAGGTTGGTAGGCAACATGGAGATTTTAAAACTTTTCTCTCGCTTGGGAGAGCTCTTTTATAGTTTGATAAGGTTTCTTCTTCGTAACTGAATCTAGATATTCTATCCTTGGTCTTTCTTGTCCTGGTTTTCCTTCTGTCTTTCCTTCTATCAACACGGTCATCCAATCGCATTGCCGAAGCATGCTGTTTCTTCTTTTTTCCTACTATCTTCATGACCTGTCATCCTTCATTAGCTTCCTTTAGTACGTCTTAATTCCTTTTACTTTCGGTCTAAGATACGGACATGCTTGTGCACCAACACCACATTTCAAATGCTTCCAGCTTGGATATTTTAGCTTTTCTCAGTGCTCACGTCTCTGATCCGTTAAGCGCCACGCTCCATACCAGAGTCTTAATAAATCATTTTCTAATGTCCAACAACACATTTCTCTTGTTAGCGTCCTTTCTAACGATGTTAGCAGTCCTCTTTTCCTATTGAAGGCTTGTTTAGCCTGCGCTATTCTGGAACTTACGTCTTTTTTACTTCTTATATGAAGGTATAGGGATTGAAAAATCCCAGCCATCATGTCTTATGAGCCTGGAACGTAGGTCAGAAAAAATATATATTACTCAATAATAGAATAATATACTTATGTAAAACATGAAACAACTTATGTCAATGAATAGTCTTCCCCTCGTCCCTCAAGTAAGTTCTAAAATGACGCTACTGTATGGTTATTCCCCTTTATGTGTTCTGGTATCTGATTTCCTCTATTTTCGTACTTCGACCTTTACTATCAATTCAATATGTCTTCTTTGTTCTGAGTTTAGCGTCTCGGGATTATGCTCTGAGGCTAAAGAAGACGATGATTATGATAATAAATTAATGAATTGGTAGAATGAAAAAGTGGGAGAAAATATAAGAACGCAAACGAAGCCCATGCATATGTCTTTTTCCACGACAAGGCCTTCTTTCCTTAGCTGGGATCGAACCAAGAAGTCAACATATCAGAGGTGTGCACTCCATCACAGAGTCACAGCAGCTCCTGCTATTAATTCAAGTAAGTTCTAGCCAATATTATTCATTTTCACCAAACAGTCTAAACTTAAAAAAGAACTGAAGCGTCCCTGGTGTGGTGATGAATATAGTTGTTCTCGGACAATCAGCCAGGTGAATTGTAGATCGTCCAACGTTTCGAGAACCGACAACATTGCTCTCGTCTTCAGGAAGAAAGAAGTATTCACCTCTGTTGTGTGAAGTCCTTGGTTCGATCCCAGTTCTTGGCAAGTGGACTTTGTGTGCAAAAGTACCGTACGCATGAGTTTCTATTGAGTTCTCTGCTTTCTTTTCAGTCTAGTATACTTTGCCCTGAAGACGAGAACAATGTTGTCGGTTCTCGAAACGTTGGACGACGCACGCAGAGAAGAAAAAACGTATCTGGTGGACGTAGAAAAGTAAGTTACATACGCAAATCCTGTATTTTTTAGACTTAAACTACTACTATATATAACAGCTAGTAGGAAACGTATAACTGAAAACATATGTTTTATAATACTGTCCGTGTAACATATGGCAGTATGTATGTAGCATATGAATAATGTGCTCCGCATAGATTTCCGTAGTAAACATATAGATTCCGTAAAATTCGTACAATTTACCGCTGTCCGGATAAAGGATTTTTCTTAGTGTAGAATTTATCTGGCTGATTGCGAGGGAACAATTATATTCAGTCTAAACTTAGTTGTAGATGCCATTGGCAAGAGGAATGGAATTGTGTTAGGATGAAAATAGGACACTACATTATTTCAAATAAATTAGAATTTTGAAGGTATAATATTTTACGTATACCCTGAGAGAGTAAGAAATACGTATAATCATAAAAATGTCAGCATCTTGAAAAAAATTATATATATATATATATATATATATATATATATATATATATATATATATATATATATATATATATATATATATACACAGTGGCGGATCCAGGATATGATCAAGGGAGGGGCTAAACCATAATTTGCCGTTTTATCCAGTGTAAAGCAGAATTGAATCCCATTTTATCCAGTGTAAACCTGAGCGTCAACGGGGGGTAGAGCCCCTTAGCCCCCCTTGGATCCGCCCTTGATTATATATATATATATATATATATATATTCTCACATGAGAGCAAACATGGTATCAAAACCTAAAACTATCCTTATTCGAATCTGACAGTTAACTATAAAATGCTTTTATTGCAACTCGTAGCGGAAACATTCTATTAAAGAACAAAATTACTAGCCTCGTATTTCTAAATGAAATAACATTATCCTTCAGCCATCTAAAATAAAAATAATAAATCATGCTTCTCTACTTTAAGAAAGACAAAATCAATTCCTTACAATTCGCCTAATGTACGTACAGGATTTATGTTTTGTTCAGTAACGTTGTAATATTTTATTTTAATGTCTAAGTTTATTATTTGGCACAGCAAAGAGATTCAATAAGAACCTTAGTAGTTATGTAAATGTATATATTGACGTCGGATATTGTATTTGAGTTTAATGTCTATGATCTAACTTCTAATACTTGTAAATAGAATAGCGGTATCGTTATATTTTGACAAAGTACGATCAATATTCCCTGGATTCAAAGCTAGGGATAGAAACCTATTTTCTGTTTCTTATTGTTTCCATATATTTTTGGCATCTTATACCCTACAAAAGTACACTTTGAGTCCATGCAAGCGAAAAGTTTGAAGAAAAGGAAAAACTTCTTGGTTTTCTAGAAACGTGATGCGTCTTTTCTTTGAGGCTAAATAAAATGAAATTATATCTTTAAGTTTTACGTGTTGTGGGACGTAAATTACGTCCCACGATTATGTCGGCTAGATTAAAGGAGGCGGTAATGATGAGAAATGAATGGAATGGTGGAATAAATAAAGTGGGAGAAAACGGGAGAATCCTGAGAAACACACACACACGGTATTTGTCCGCCACTCCACTTGGTGCGAGCTTATATCGAACCAGAGACTCCACGCACCAGACAGAGGTGAACGCTCTACCACTAAGCTACTGTAGTCCGCTTTGAGGCTTAAGATTACCAATATTGCTTGGAAATGAATTCGGTAAAGGGTAAAAAGAAGGAGTTGGCTCCAAAGACGAAAAATAATCGTTTGATTTACAAGCAAATGAATGAATGCAGTTGTACAGTCCGCAACGAAAAACCTGCAACATGAGCATGTAAGTTTATTGTGAAACGACGAAGTCTTTTGCTCCAAAATAAGCGTGCAGGGGAGGACGCCGAGATTTCTTCTGGCCTGATTCATGCTACTTAGTCGTTATGTTGATTCCCTACGCTGTTAGGCGTAGTTGCACAATAGACTTACACGCTCATGTTGGAGGTTTTTTTTTTGCTGTGTACTGTACATGACCGCATTAATTAATTACGCATGAGGTTCTGTTTTCAGGTGTATTATTTAATATTTACGTTATAATAATTAACAAATTAACAAAAACACTAGAGTTTAAGAATTAATGATGTGTTACTCATGTGCTCTGTCGTATTGCTAGATGTTTAGATATTTCAGTTTAACGTCCCAGAATTATGCCTTCTAGGCTAAGGAAGACGATGATTAAGGCAAGTGAATGATGATGGAAGAATTGGTGGCATGAGAAATTGGGAGTACCCTGAGAAAACCCACGGACACGATGTTGTCCACCACAAACTTACTTGACCCAAGTTCGAACTATGGACCCCACGTACAAGAGGTGAGCGTTCTACCATTGAGCAATCGTGCCTCTACGTCCCATTGCTAGAGTTATAAAGGAATGCTTAATGGTGGTGTGTTTTAGTATCAGTATTACTTTAATTGGTGGTGTGATTCTTGCATAGCATGTTAATAAAACTTTAATGTTAATAAAAGGAAATTCGTTTTTCATACATTTGATCGGAAACTATATATAAAGATTTATACTTCAGTCCAGTTCAATGAGGTCTATTAATTTATGTGTTTGGTCTTTGGACAAAATGATTTCCACCAGTGACGTGTGCAGATTTTTTTGCAAGGAGTGAAAAGACTGATTCCATGGAGGAAAAGACCAACAGACAAGCACAGTCGCGATAAACACACCCTGATACACGTACAAATAATGCATAATATAAAACAAGAAATATTTACACACATTTCAACTTAGAATAAACGAACTATACTACTATAATATTTAATATAATATATTAAGTACTATAATATATTGTATAAAATATATATTAATAATATTCAATAAAATTATTACATATAAAGGTAACCAAGAAAGTTCTGTCGCTTTTTGTGGAGGTCTGTGTTCAATCGACCCACACATCGTGAGTTGAATGCGAATGGAGATAAGGTGAAAGTCAGTTGTTGTTGTGGGTATATCCAACATACTATTTGGTTGTGGCAGTTCAGTTACATCGTAAACTTGCTTACGCTGTACGAGTTCAAGCTGGGGTCAAGCGCCGCTGTAGCGGGGCGGAAGATATACCAGACCCTTGGTGAGGGTGTCGTGACTACGCGGACAACGCACGCGGCCATGTTTAATAATATTAAGGACGCTGATGAAATACTCGAAGACGCACCATTGCCGGAAGACCAACACATGTACAAAATCAAGATATTCAGGCAGCAATTGAGTTTGAAGGAGCCATTTCTGGACAGGGTGTTGACATTTGATAAGAAATGGGTCCTATACAAAGCTCCATGGCGAAGTCATCATTGGTTAGCATCCCATGGACCGGTTCCAAAATAGCCGAAACCAGCACTGCACCAGAAGAAGGTACTCCTGTGTGTTTGGTGGACTGCTCGCAGTATCATGCATTGGGAACTGCTACCAGCTGGTAGGAGCATCAATGCAACTGTCAGCAGTTGAGCCGTGTTCAAGAAAAACTCAAAACTCTGGAGCCAGCACTTTTGAATCGCAAAGGGGTCCTCCTGTTACAGGACAACGCTAAGCCCTCCGTGGCTAGGATGACCCGGGACACTATTCTACGCCTTGGATGGGAAACGCTATTGCATACGCCATACTCCGCGGACATTGCACCGACCGATTATCACATTTCCATTCCTTGGAGAATAACTTTAGAGGACACCAGTTCAAACCCCTAGTAGAAGTACAAAAAGCACTTGATATCTTCTTCGCTTCAGGACCACTAAATTCTATCGCTATGGAGTCCATGGCCTTCCAGAATGTTGGCAGAAGGTCGTCAATGCTGATGGAGACTATTTTTAATATTTCATGCACATCTTAGATGACACATCGAAGTTCGAATGTAGAGGGTGAGAAAAGAGCTAGAACTTTCTTGGTTACCTTTATATTAAGTATGTGAGAGGAATTAGTATGTTTTGACATGTATTTCGAAGAACTGAACACACTACGAAAATCCATGGGGCAACTGCCGCTCTTGCTCTCTGTTGCGGATGGCCATGTTTCCATTATACACAGATAATATTTTTTCTATTAGACATAGCACGGCAGCATTGTATTTACATTGTTCCAGGACTTAGGACAAAATTCAGAAATAAATCCTGAAGAAATCCCTTATTGGATCAAAAGATCTAATATATTTCTTCAAAAATTTTATTGTACTCCATATGTATCTGGAGAACTTCTTATAGTGTAGCGAACACAAAGTGCCAGTTAACTAAGTATGATGTGCTTATTCCGTAGAAAATACGAAAACTCGATTTAGGAACCGTTCAAACCTTTTGTATCCCATGATTCCTAATTATTGGTCCAGATCGCAATCTTTTGATGCATTTTTTGTTTCTAAAATTCTTGCTTTTGTATTGTTAACTACTCAGAGTGAAGGTAACGTAATTTTATAATCGATTATTTCTAGAGCAAAATACAGAACTTGTCCGACATTTGGTTCTGTTTCGTAGAAATTGAACACAAGTGTCAAAAATTGATGCGTTAAGCAACAGGCTGAGACGAGTTTAAGTTTACATGAATTTTAACGTTCAAAATCGAACTTAGGTCTCCTGTAAAAAAAAATTACGAGCTCTAACCCTTAGAAATTCCTCGTTTTAAAAGGTAAATTTTAGGCTTTCAGTCAACCAGGTACTATTTCATAGCTATTTATTGTAGAATCATGGTTCATACCTCGTTCGTTTCACAATAGAGCAGTCTTTCCAACGGTACCACTAGCTTGTCCGTATCATACACCAAAAATTAAAAATTAGGGAAAATTCGGGAAATTTTCTGAAAAAAGCCCTTCTTGAAACCTTTGGGTCCCTCGGTCTCGTGCCCGGATTGACGAAGAGACTTCAAAAAATTGTTCATCAGAGATGTACACAGTAATTAAGGTGTACACAATACGTATGAAAAATAGTTAAGAGGTGTACACAACAGTTAGAGGTGCACCTCGTAAATAGTTAGAGGTGTACACAATGAATATGAAAAATTCCAATATATCTTGACAGACAATTTTTGAAAATTGCCTCAAGAAAAAAAATATGATGTCACGCCTGCCGCCCCATTTGGGGCCATCAAGTTGACCATCGGGTCCCAAAAAGCATTTCGGGTGTTCTTTGGTCCATATCTGACTTGACCAATAAAAGAAACTGTCTGACTTGACCACCATAAATACCTGTTATAGAACCTAAATAAGCTGTTAAAGACAATACTGCATTATGGTACGAAAACGTACCATGTACCTTATAAGGGCTAATCGTAAGGCCAGCAAAAGTGCGAGAAACTTTTCGTGGGAAATTTGGAATGGAATTACTTTGCAACACTGCGTTGAGCGCCTTTTCCAATAGTACTGGTCTCACCGCGTGGAGGACGCTTGGCTAGAAACCGAATCCATTGCCGCTGCAGCAGAACTCGAAGCACAAAGCGCTAAGATTTGGAAGTTATCCAACCTCTATAGATCACTTCTAGAGACTCCGTGAGAGCAAAAGAAGAGGAGAGAAGGCTAAGACGAGGCTGGGGAGGGGGCTGCTAGAAACAGAAAAAAAGAAGAAGCAAATAGCGGCAGCAGATCTCTATAAAGCGCTTATATAGATGTTCTCTAAACAAAGACACAATATATAGGAATCTCATGCTGCTTGTTCTGGAAACGCTGAAACAGATGAGAAATCTTTAAAAGCCAATGTGGTATTATAAGTAAAACAAACACTACTGTAACAATAATAAAATCTTTAATATACGATTTTATTGGCTGCAGTAACCAGGATAATTTTAATTTTAAATTTGATGTAAAATTTATTAATATCAATGTTTCATACTTAACATCACATAAATAAAGCACTGATCACATATATATAAAACAGTATAATTTATGTTTACTAGAGGTGTTCTTAAACATTATTTGTACGTTCAAGTAATTTTGAAAGTAGTAGAACTTTTTTTTGCGGAAAATCTTTATTACAAGTATACACTGCATTTCCAACATTGCTAATCAAACGTCAATATAATTTACTTTCAATCAACATCATTTACTTTCAATTAACATCATTTGCTTTCAATCAACATCATTTACTTTCAATCAACATCAATTATTTTCAATCAATATAATTCACTATCAATCACCATTATTTACTTTCCATCAACATTATTTACTTTCAATCAACATCATTTACTTTGAATTAACGATTTGCTTTCAATCAACACAGTTTACTTTTAATTAACATTATTTACTTTCAATTAAAATAATTTACTTTCAATTAACGTCATTTGCTTTCAACTAACATCATTTACATTCAATCAACATCATTTATTTTCAATCAAAATAATTAACTTTCAATTATCATTATATACGTTCAATCAACATCATTTACTTTCAATCAACATAAGTTACTTTCAAATCAATGTCATTTACTTTCAATTAACATCAATTACTTTCAATTAACATCATTTACTTTCAATTAACGTCATTTGCTTTCAACTAACATCATTTACATTCAATCAATATCATTTACTTTTAATCAACATCATTTACTTTCAATCAATGTCATTTACTTTCAATCAACATCAGTTACTTTCAAATCAACGTCATTTACTTTCAATTAACATCAATTACTTTCAACCAACATCATTTACTATCAATCAATATCGTTTACTTTTAATCAACATTGTTTCTTTTCAGTCAACATCATTAATTTTCAATCAACATCATTTTCTTTCAATCAATATCCTTTACTTTGAATCAATGTTATTTGTTTACAATCAAAATAATTAACTTTCAATTAACATTATTTACTTTCAATCAACGTAATTTACTTTCAAAAACATCATTCACTATCAATCAGCACTATTTACTTTCAATGATCATTATTTACTTTCAATCAACATCATATATTTTCAATCAATGTTATTTATTTTCAATCAATATAATTTACTTCCAATCAATATAGTTTATTTTCAATCAACATCATGTACTTTCAATCAATATCATTTACTTTTAATCAATATCATTTACTTTCAATCAGCATCATTTACTATCAATCAGTGTTATTTATTCTCAATGAACATTGTTTACTTTCAATCAACAACATTTACCTTGAATAAATGATATTTGCTTTCAATCAACATAGTTTAATTTTAACGAACATCGTTTATTTTCAATCACATCATATACTTTCAATCAATGTCATTTACTTTCAATCAACTCATTTAATATCAAACAACATTATTTAATTTCAATCAATATGATTTACTTTCAATCAACATAATTTATTTTCAATCAATATCATTTACTTTCAGTCAGCATCGTTTCCTTTGTTATATTTAAATTAAATTTTATTAATTTGGTTGTTTTAGGTAATTTTGTTCTAAGTAGCAATTAAGACATTTTTCCCGCCAAAATTTGACTAAGCCCGAGCTTTAACTTTCCCGGGACATACGTTCCACGGAAACCAAACAGCTGTACATCATGGCGTTTCAAATAGGTATTGAGCTTGTCATGATCTAGTAAATGTGCCAAATTTGGTCAAACTTGGATAGGTTTTATGAATCGCGTTATATTTTTAATTATTGATTTTTATAAAGACAAATCAAATAAAGTAGGAAAATTAGAACTTAAATTTCAATGAATTTAAACTGAAATGTTGAAATCCATTTCCGTTTTTCTTCATGTTAAAAACCAGTTTCTTTGACAACCAACTAAGTTTAAGGTCTGACTTAAATTAGCAAACTCATTCCATAAAATGTGCTACATACCTTATTTCTACAAACAGCTCTAATCCCATTCAAAGTACTCCCTTTGCAAAGTTATATACTGATACCAGCGCCTACTTACTTTTCGAAGCATTTTCTGGAACTCAATTTATGGAATGACCTACAGAACTGTCGTCGTATCAGCCTCAATGCCATCAAATGCCAGAAGTTAGCGTAAGCACGTTTGGCTGAGAGATCAGAATTCTGTCCCCAGTGGGAGTTCATGTGCTTCTTATTACACGTTAATTAATAGGTCCACATCTCGTACAGCCTCGATGCTGAAGGGGGCGCTAAAATCAAACCAAATCAATCAATCAACCAATGCTATGAATCGCACAGTCAGTCCTCTATTTGCGCGGACAATTTGACAAATTTTGGCATTGTTTTCGTCTGTTGGACTCGTTACAGGTCGCCTCACACTCTTGTCATTTCCCATGTTTTCCCTTTCCCTCTGACAATCGTTTGCCCATTCGTACACGATTTACCAAAATAATAGCGATAATGAACATGACAAAATGATGAATAAAATCGTTGGTTCACAACACCGCAATTAAATATAGTATACCAATTATATGTACCGCAAGTCGATAATTAAAATTTTTCACGATAAACTTATTAACGGCTTACATAATGAAACACACCTCCCACTCCACGCTATGCCGTTTAGGATAAAGGAGCTGAATGATTATTTAAACTGAATGAACATGAAATAATTGTTATATAAGAATATGAAAGATTTTCGAAAAGTCCCGGGACGAGGACCAGGACCGCACTTACGTGATCCATCGGCTTCGACTCCCTGCAAATTTTCCTATCTCAATATATATTCGTACACTTTCTCAATAAGACTCTACTTGTTTAACGCTCAGTGGGAGAGCGTTCACCTCTGGTACGTTAGATCCTTGATTCGATTCTAGGTCGCTCCAAGTGGGTTTTATGGTGGACAAACACTGTGTGCGTGGGTTTCCTCGGGCTCCTCCCGCTTCATCCCACTTTCTTCACTTCACCATTTCATTCATTTCTCATCATCACTATCTCTTTTAGATTACCCTGCATAACCGTCGGAAGTAAAATTTAAAGATTTAATTTCATTTTTTCTACTTGTTTAACAGGGAAATCATTGATGTAGCATGAGAATTTTATCTTATACTTCATCTGTACTCTTTCTCTTATAAAAACTATCTAGTTCTATCATTTTTGTTGAAAATATAAGTGGAAATATTTTACAATTACTTTTCGTCTTTTCGAGTGGAGAATAATACTGTCTATGTAGTATTGGAATCCCCCAAAGCTTGGACTTCTCCCAACAAAGAATTCTGGGAGTGCATCTGCCAAGGACACAATATTGTCCATCACAAACTTGTATGTCCAAGGATCTAAAGAGAAACGTTAGCACCAGAGATGAGCTCTGTATTATTCAATAACCGTGCCTGCACTCTTCCTACAAGAAAGCCTTTTAGGCACAAAGTAACTTCGTTCGTGGCCGTAGAGGATATGAGGTTGTCCGAGTGATCTATCCTCTACCTCCAGTGTCGAAGTTTTCTGGAAGAAGAATGTGGATAACAGAACACAGAGTTCGGGAAATACAGAGCAAATGCTTGATGTAAAATTGTAACCAATATACTGTATTTCTTTAGTATTTTCAGAGTTATATTTCAGCAAACAGTTCGAATAAATATAATCCAGTCTACTACCCTTTTCTCAAATTCAGTTGAACACGCCATTTTGATATTTCCTTTTTATTATAATAAACATGTATATCTTTTAAATCTTATACATGTTGGTTCTACAAGATGGATCTTCTGGTATATATTATGTTTCTCGTTTCTATGACGATCAATAGCACATATCGTCAGATTACCATGTTAACAAAATATCAATAATAATATCAGAAAACAATTAATTTTTACTTCTTTTCATATGTTCTTCTTCTTCTTCTAACTAGCTTGTGCATATTTCAATAGCAAATGTTGCCCGTAAATACAGGAAATGATGTTTAAGATTACATGAAAAATACACAATATCGTTATAAAAGGGTGCAAAATCGTGGGTATCACAAAGGAAAGCAAGCATCACAAAGCAGGAGTATAAATCTTATTTAACGTTCTTTAAGAAGTAATCTCTATCACTATAATTAAGCAACCTTATTAATTGTGCTGTTAAGTTGGTTGCATAGTATGTCAGGCGTAAAGTAAAAAGTTTTAAAACTACGGCGGTGCACACATAAAAATGCGTTCTAGTCGATAAGTAATCTTAGAGAATGTATGATTAATAAATGAATGTATACAAATTTGACTGATCTTGCTGGAAGTTCATTGGATAACGGCCAATTTTCAGCACCGAGATACATAAAAGACAAAATCTACTACGTAAAGTGGTATGCGAGACTAACAATCTCAATGGTGCCCACGAAAAACAGTCAAGTTAGGCATTTGGCTGCAGTAGAGTAGGAGGTTTTCCATTCTTTTACTCAGCTTACTAGGTGATGAATACTGGGAGTGTTTTCTGTAATATGATTTCTCGGCAACTTCGGTTACCATTGTTATCCATATGGTTATTACCGATTTTTAACGATGCCAGTTCAAATTGAACATACAAGCTATACTTGAGAATCCATTGCAGAAACCTCAATAGAATGAAGACAGAAAAGCTCAAGTCAGAAGTACCCTGGTCAAATGGCCTCACATCAGAAGGGCCCTAGGTACAACTGTCCTGCGTCAAAACGGTCCCGCGATAGAAGAACCCAGGACAATGGAGCCTCTCGTCAGAATGGACTACAGTCAAGAGGGTTAAAATACTCGGTCGAGAAAGTTAAACGGTTAAAAGCGCTTTAAATCGACAACCTGAAATTAAAGTATCAAAATTCATATGACGAGTTGAGTGCACAAGGGAATCAAGTCCCTTTTAGCCATAATTCATCAAAGTTCATTCTGAAGTTTCAGAACGTAAAGGATCCATATCTAATATTTCCATATGTAAAAGAAATCCGGAATGACTCACTAACTGATCAACATCCAATCCCAACCGCTTAAGCTAGAAATTTCAAATTTGGAAAGTACATGGGACTTGTAATGTAAAGTACCAACTACGGAAGAATTTTGGGAAATTTGACGAGGATGGAAGGAAAATATTAAGGATAAATATTATATTATGGGTATGTCTCAGAATCTTTAAAATATATGGGTATTACATTTGTGATATAAATCTCTTATTTATAATTATTAGACATTTATTTCACTCTTAATATTTGACCTAGAAGAGAAGAAAACGAAATTAGAAGGAAAACGTGCGCGGAATACATTTCTAAAATAAAATGTCCATATCTCAGAGTCTTAAGGTTACAGACATGAAATTCAGTATTTGGATTTCTATTTAAAATAAGTAAAAAAAAAAAAAAAAAAAAAATGAGAGAAGACATTTTAGGAATTGTCATGTTTTAGAGTTTCCTTTCACATTTTTTCTCGAAACGAAGAAAAGCAGGTGGAAAGAGAAAGAGAAAATAATAACATTATAATACCTCGGAATCTTTTGAGGTTCAAGATATTATACTTGGTATTTGAAATTTTATAGCGACACGTGTTTCATGTTTCTTCTTGTATTTGACCGGAAAGGAAACAAAATGAAGTGGGCTAAAAGAAAGTGGTGGAATTGAAGTTATTATTTTAACACACTCATATTGTGAATCTGGGTTCCTTTTGGTCAAAAATATTACAGACTGAAGCTATTAGAGACTCGTGGGTAACCCAGATTGCAGCTGTTAGTATTAGAAACCAACAGTACATTTTTAACTTACCTATGATGTGCGAGCGAGAGATGTCGATAATTCGGGGATGTTCCACCACTGTTTGTTTATCGTCCAAACAGAACCGTGATAAAATGAAAAACAAGTCATTGAATTATTATGAATTATTCAGTACATTCACAATAAACTGAATTGAAAGTGATGTGTCGTTGTATTATTTGTGTAGCAGTTCTATGAGATATTATCTTAGATGTGAGTAGTGGCGGCGATTGCTCGTTAAAAGTGGGGGGGGGGGGCAAGACATGATCTGAATATTTGAATATCAATCTTAGTTTCCCTAGTTGTTTCTAACACTTCGTTTGACAAAAGGTTGTATAACGAATAGGATACTACCTTTTTCGGTTAAGATCCGGTATATTGTAATTCATATTTTATTAAGTAAATTGGCAACACCAAAGGAAGTAGGTACTAGCCCTTTGTACTCCTAAACAAAGAAGATGTAAGAAGAAAATTGATTCTTTGCTCATAAACATCTTAAAATTCTGTCTGGAAAATTGTGTGATCAGATTATTTAATACCAAATTTACAAAACAAATACATAGAAAGGATAATATTAATCATAATAATGAACAATAAGGTTTGTTTTGTAAAAGTTATATTGAAACTGGGGATTAATGAACAACTTAATTTTTAATTTCTCACGTGCTATTAAATGTATGTTACTCTTAGAAAATGAAAGACAGTAAATACTACAAGCATATGCTATGACATTTAAAGAAATATTTCCTTTTCCAGCTTTCTGAAACATGTTCGTTGACATTAAGTGCAGGTTTCACTTTCTTGGAACACATCAAAACATAATACTTTGAATTACTCCACACTCCAGTTATACACAATAATTCTAAAACCTAGAATTATGCTTGAATTCACTAAATTTGATTGTATATACACTCGTACACCCCTAAACACACCACTTCACTCGTGTATTACACTGCAAAAGAATGGAAAAGGTAGAAGTTGTTTCTTATTACTCTCTTTTTAGTAAATATTCCTTACTATTAAAAAGAAGAGAAGACATTTTAGGAATTTTCAATTTTGTGCAATTAAAGAATAACTTGTAAAAGATTTTTTTTCTTTGCGAAATGTTTTCTCAATTATTTTTAAAGCTACTGAGTAACATACCGCCCTTGTAAGAAAAGTGAAAGTATGCTGGTATTGTTGTGCTCCAAAGGTTAATTTTTGGGTTATTTTCCGCAGCAATTAAAACGCAGTTCCTGTAGCTTTCTTAACTCCACGGGAAGACATCCAATACGTACTCACGCAACGGCAAATATGATATGGCACCATTTTCTCTATGAACCAGTAATACATACAAAAACTTTACATTTCCAAATGAAACTATATACTTTAATGGGTTACTTCAAAAAAAGTGGGGGCAACTGCCCCCTTTGTCCCCCACCTAATCGCCTCCCATGGATGTGAGTGTCAGTCTTTAAACGGTTGGAGGTAAGTTTCTGGTTGAAAGGTACGTACCTTCGCATCGTATAGATCTCCTGAGAATGGAAACAACGCATTTGGTTCAGCTTCCTTCCATAGTAATAAACTCAGTTGTGTTACAACGAAAAGTACTGAGAATGTACGAATTTTTAAAACGACGTAAATTTCTATTTATATATCACTGGCTAGATCTCCATCACTCTCTCGGTATATGTCTGTGATCTGTGATCTCTGAAGTTTCAGGGGGTTACGTGAGGATTATATACTACTGGGAAGTGATGAATTACAGTAGGAGTAAAAGTGAGGGTTAACGCGGTGGGCACCATCCTCCACCTCCAAAAATTTATATATGGCGTTCCGCAGTTGCTATAAAATTACAATGAGCAAATATAGGCAGGAGACGACGTGGTGTCATGCCTATCTACTGCCCCCTACCTTTTCAGTTCCACTTAATTGCAGTCATACTGTTTCCATAATCTGGTTGAAATCTTACTCGTGATCTCAAGATTCTTTGTTGAAATTTTAATTCACCAAAAGCCTTCCTGATATCATTCGTTTTGACATCAGACTAATATAAAATATTTTTCAACATGCTGTCCGGTGGTTGTGATGTTGTCTACAAGCAGATTATACAATGTTTTACAATAACATAACAAAATAGTTCACCCCAATGACATACAATACCAGACTTTGCTTATGATACACAAATACATAATAATAGAAATGAAATTAGTGAGATTTTAAAATAGCTAAAACTTGTTTTCCAAAATTATGATTTTAAATAATTAAACTTGAAGACTATGGCTTCATAATGTTATAAAAATATGGTCACATCTCGGATTTCCTTAACGATGGAAACATGAAAATTGGTATTTGCCCTTTACATTTAAAACAATTAAACATCTATTACAGCGTTGTTTATATTTATCCTAGAAGGTAAGAAACGACGTGGGAAGAAAGAGGGTAAGAGGCTCCAATTGTTAGGATAAGATATCCACATCTGTAAATCCCTTAAGGTTAGAGGCATGAAATTTGCTGTTTTGAACTTTTATTCTAAAATAATTAAACATATGCTTCAATGTAACTTGACGAGATACTTCTTGTAGACGGGTCCTTCGCCTTCAACTGGGTCACTTGTAGGAGTGGCCACCAAAGATAAAGACCAATCTCCTACCTAATTCCAACAAAGATTCTTTCTTTTTCTTGTCGTGTTCTTCACAAAGTTCAGACCTAACAGGAACCAAGCGCTTATAAGTGACAATATAAGGGTAGAATACAGATAAAGCGAATCTACCGTTAGTGGAGTCAAGTACAACCTATGGAGGAAAGCTGTATCAGACACTGAAGCACATATGATCCCTAGTAGATATCTCACTGAATTCCCAACCTAGAAGATAAGCAAAGCAGGAGTACAAACTATTTAAATAGTAAGAAGTTCTATGTCGTTAGTAGGAAGATAATTGAATCAGCAGGCAGCAATTACAATCTAGAAAGCCAGAAGTAATAGTGATAACAGTGACTAATGGTGAAATAGTTACTAATAATTATCACTAGTGGTGAAATAGTCACTTGTGAGGAAGAGTCATGAATGATTGTTACCAATGGTTTCATAGTAACTAATAGTCATCAATCATATAGCAATAATAACTATATTGCTTATTGCTAATGGTGATAAGTCATTAATGTTAAATCTAATGGTTAAAGTATTAGTATAGTCTCTAATGGTTAAAGTAGTGGTGAATTCGTTCACTAATGGTTTACCATCACTAACTAACTAACTCTATAACCTATAGAACCCGGAGGTTCAATACTACATTCACAAAAGCTCTCCACTGACTTCTATCCTTAGCCAACTGGATCTATTATATTCCTATTTCGGCGAGATCCATCTTAATATTGTCCTTCCATCTGCGCCTAGGTCTTCCGGATGGTCATTTTCCGATTGGTCTTCCAGTTAAGACTTCAAAACAGTTCTTACTATATACCATTCTGACTATAACACTTGCCCACCTGATCCTCTGAGATTTGATGACTCTAACAATGTTTGGTAAACGGTATAAATTAGGTAGTATCGCATTATGAAGTTTCCGCCATTCCTCATTTTTGTTTCTCTTGGGTCCGAACACTCGTCTCAAAATCTTGTTCGCAAATACTTTCAGTTTACATTCTTCCCTCACGTAAGGAACAATGTTTTGCAACCATACAGAACAACAGGCATGACTATAGTTTTAGAGAATTCGCTACGGCAAGACTTTTTGAACTGAATAATAACATGAATTTCCTTCTTTTAGTCGACATTTAATTGCTTCGTGAATATGGTTTTCGTCTGTTAATATTGATCCTAAATATTTGAAAGTATCCACTCTATCAAAAGTATTATTTAATATTTTAACGAATCCATAATTTGCTGAATTAAGATCCCGACGAACTAATCATCGCTAGTGATGAAAAGACACTAGTTGTAAATAAAATAGTCACTCTAGGTTTTCACCAATGGTAAAATAATAAGTGTTCTCGCTACACATCATGCCATTAGAAAACATTTTGGGTACCGATAAAATTGTATGTGCTATAGCTCTAAGGGGGGGGGGATGAAAAAATATGATTTAAAGTAAATAAAAAGCTTGGGTGACATAGTGAGGAAATTTCCCAGTTCTAAAAATAATAAAAAAGAAGTAATTTTCTTGTCTTTTTCAATGTTCATTTTAGTAAAGGATTGACTTAAAATGGGAAGTTATTTCCTGGAGAAACAAAATGAAGGATAGAATTAGTCATTGGACAAACTCAGAGTGAATGGATTTTCCTCTGACCCGAATAGGTCACTTTGAGTTATCTGTAATGCTACACAAAAGTCTAATCCTGCAATCTAAGCGACGGACAAGGCTTCGGGTGGGGCAGGGCGGCGCGGGGAAAGAAGACGTCCTCCTACCAACTTGAATCGTAGTTTTAAGCACACAAAACTTTGTTGGCACATTTTGTCCTTTACACTTCTTTGTCTATTGTCTACGAATTTATCTTTTCTTTATCTAAATCCTCTTGGAGGCTCATTTGATTGATTGAGTCAAAACGAGTGGTGTTTCGGAAATTTAATTATTTGTGTAATAGAAAATTGAAGTTGGACGTTAAATAGATTATAGCCTGATGATTTCTGTCTATTGTTTTCTGGAATATCTTTACGATTTTCAACTTCTATCTTGTTTGAAGGTTTTATAGCCTTGAGTCGTGGGATTTGATTCTGGAGATATGATTATGTAAGGGAAAAATAACCATTCATCTTGGTCCACCTTCCTTGTTTATCTTCTAACATTTTGTTTCATTTTAGAGACATTATATTATGTAAAAATGAAAAGAAATATTTGTTTTGCGTCCCAGGATAATGCTCTGTAGGCTAAAGGAAACGGGTGATTAATTAATCATCATCATCATCATAGGTATTCTGCCTTTATTGGTAGGTCACTTGCCGCAGCTGAGAAGCTTCCATGCTCCACGGTCCTCCGCTAACCTCTTCGTCTTCGCGTATGATCTTTCTGTTTTAATATAATAATCCATTAATTGTAGTCTCCTTCGCCCCCTCCCTCTCTTTCCCGCCACCATACGCTCTAGGGCGTCCCTCATGATACAATCTTTTCTTAGGCAATGTCCCAACCAGTTTCTCTTCCTCTTCCTAATAATATCTAAAAGTGTTCTTTTCTCACCCACCATTTCTAACACTCTCTCATTCGTTTTCCGCTCGACCCAACTAATTCTTTCCATTCTTCTCCACACCCACATTTCGAAGGCTTCCAGTCGATTTTCGTCACCTTTACGTAATGTCTACGTTTCCGCCCCATACAGTACAACACTCCACACGAAGCAGTTTATGAGTCTTTTTCTCAACACTTTATTCAAGGTCCCACAAACATTAATTAAAGTGAATTATTAACAACTGAGTTAGTAGAATGAGAACGTAGGAGGAAGCTGAAAATCCCGGAGAAAACCCACAGATTTAATGATCTCCAGCACAAACTCATACTTTGAAAATTGAATCAGAAGTCTCTTGTAGCAAACATGAGCACTCTACCACTTGTGGCGACATGGATCGTCACAGAAATGGCCAAAGGAGCATTGTGTACATATATTTTAAGGTAAATGTAATAATGTGGATTTAGTTGAAAGTAGATGGCGCCATCTTCTATCTCTATCCTGACTTACGAGTTTGAACATTTCCGTTTTGTCCTTTCCTCCTTAACTTTCCGGCTTTAAATCCGAGATATGTTATATATTGGGAAATTATATTGAACGATCTGGTACAAACTGGTTGTGTAATATCGTCCCTTTGTTTGCAAAGTGTCGTATCTCAATTTTTCTCATTTTTTAGGAGAGCGATTTGAAATTTTGCACCTATTTGCTCCCATTGTCTACATTGAAGCCTAGAGCAGCCCGTAGGCGAGAAGAAAACTTCGTCTGTCTGACTAACACTTTTAGTGTTGTGATGTGATAGCACACCTCGCCTCATTCTTCATGCTCATCATTCACAATCTATATAAGTATGATATGCCTTATCACTAGGTACCCATTATTACTTTCATATTTCTGCTGTTCCAGTTCTGTACAATATGAAATTAACTGCCATTTCCTCGTTAATTTCCTACCAAATGTTAAGGATCGGAAAGATCTTAGCAATTATTATAATAAAGAACTTCTATGAGACCGTCACCAAATCCCTTAAATCTTCCATTTACGTAATACTCTTCCCTAAGAGAGGGTGTAACCCTCTAAAAGGCTGCTAGTCATTATGACTAGCTATGAACGAACGAACGAACGAATGCACCTATTTCACTTTTCTGTTACTCTCGTGTTTACCAACAAATATTTACCAATTGAGGGGGTGAGCGCAACAATAGTCTAACCGACATTTTTTAAAAATGGAGAAAAATCAAGTTAAAGTAAAATACATGTGCTTTTTGTACAATATACCGAAAGCAACCACAAGTAGTTGAATGTGTCATACATTGTACATATATATATTGCACAAAAAAATGTATGTGTTTAAGTTTAACTTGATTTTTCTCCATTTTTTAAAATGTGGGTTAAACCACTGTTGCACTCACCCCCTCAATTTTTGATACAATGTAGCCAAAAATACTATTCGTTAATTTCACATGTTTAAATTATATAATATTGTAATATTAAGCCATAAAAAATATGTTATTTGAGATATGTCACTTTTCAGAAAAAAAATTAAGAATGAGTTACATCACTATACCTAGTTCTTGGGATATAAGAATAATGCCAAACTAAATTTAGAAAACTGTAAATTTGGCCACTTGCAAACATTTAAGATGCTGTATTCAGTTTGGATATTAGCTAGTTATTAAAAAAAATAGTAAACAAACGATAGAACCAAAAGTCTTACTTCTTTCAATAATTCATTAAGCAGGTTTATAAAATTAATAATAAAAGAAGAAACTAATAAGGCTTACTATCTTTCACCAAAAAAAGGGAACAATGTGGTGTGAAATTAATACTACAAATTAACACTATTAACTGAATATGAATCTTTATAAAAGAAACATATAATTCAAGATAGCATCTAAATAATAAAATTTTAAAAATGTTATCGTAACTAAACTAGAGTATAATAGTATTCTTTTAAGTAAATATGAGTATGAGCATAATTAATACCACTTTCATACAATACTTAAAATTACTGAACTATGTTCATAAAGTAATTAGCAAAAACAGTCCTGAACTTAACAAAACTACAAATAGAAAAAACTCGTTTTTGTTTGAAAACGTCCTAATGGTCGAGGTTGGTAAAATTGTTGGTACTAAGACATTCGTTTGACAGGAGCAGGTCCCTTGCACAGAAATATTAAGTCTGCGTATTTGTTTTGGGTGACTTTTAGCTTTTAATCTTTTAGCAGTTTAATCTTTTCGACCTTATAATCTTTTACGTTCTTCTTGAAGCGTTGAAGTTGGACTTCGTTGTAGTCTAATTGTAAGTGGCTGGTTTTGTAGAAAATAGTTGTCGACAGTGACGTAACTAGGGAGAACTGGGCTTGTGCCACGGGCGCCGGATTGTGGGGCGCAAAACTAGGCAAATACTTATTTTCACTATAAGGCAAGGGAAGGAGTTTTAGCAAACTAAAAATCATTAAAAACAAAAAATCTCAGAAACTTAACAGGACTACAACGACTCACCAACCTTAGGATCATATCCATAGAACACAAGTTAGCTTCAAAGCTATATTTTGAGGACATTGTAAAAACCGTTACAAACAAAAGAGCCAGCAAAGTTAAATTTTAGTTCCAGCTTTTTGTTTTCATTTAATTTACATTGATTTAAGAGATTTGCAAAATCAGCAAGTATAACACTCGAGACAACAGCTTGACTGTTTGTCATAATTAAATATTCTATTCCAAAGCAACAGACTGTTGATTCATTCGACACTCATGCACACCCCGATATAATTCCAAAAACATTGTGATTTGCAGTTATTATGATAAGACTATAAGAATATCTCAAGCATGTTACTCTTCGATTATTTGGCAATCTACTACTAATTAGTTTAGTGTTTTATCTTGTACTAAAAATTAAATTTTGTACTGCAATTTTGAAATCAAGCTTTACCACTTCAAGAAAAGATGGAATAGGAGACTTACTGTGTGATGCCAATACATATCAGGTGTAGTTGAGGAGAGTTTTGGTTTGATTGGTCAGGGGTCGCTAAGCCGTGTTTTTGTTAGTCGCTGGTTGTTGGTGACCTCTTCGAAACTTATTTCCATCATGCTCCCTACGTCTTTTGCATTACTTCCCTCTGATTCTATAATTTATAGAATTCTAAGTTCTTTGAAGAGTTTCTTGAAGTTGAGGAATTCTCTATGTTGTAGCTCCAGCACCTCAAAAGGATTTTTTTTACGAGCCATCTTGATCAGAGGGACCAGTTGTGAAAGCACATAAATATTTCCTGTCTCTTTAAATAACATATTAAAACAAATTACACATTAAGGTGAAGACACACACACACACACAAATAGAAAGTTACCTGAGATACTACTCTGCGTGAACAATAGAAACTTATCTTAATTTTTCTTGCAAACTGTCGTATCTTGAGTTACGGCAGTTTGAGAGAAATTTAATTCTCTACAATTGAGATACGACAAACATGAAACTGCTTATTCAAAAGTTATATTTAGGAATTTAGGTACGGCTATTAAAGATAATAGTAGAGCTTCTAAAGGGGAATTCCTGGCTGGTATTAATTAAAAAATCGATTTTTTGAGATACGACACTTTGCAAACAAAGGGACGATATGATAAAGGCCTCGTGATTTGCATGTTCGACTATGATTGGTTGGTTTTGAACCTGTCAAGGAAAACAGGGCTCAACTGACGTCGGTTGGACTGAAATTGGGGTATGTAGCTTACGTATATTACATTTTGGTAAGTTTATTTATTTATTTATTTTATTTTTATTTTTTATTTATTTATTTATTTATTTATTTTTGCTTTTGTTTAAAATGATGTAAAATTGTCTTCTAGATAAGCGAGAGAATATTCAAACTATGCAATTAAAAACCTTCCATGATTCAGATTTGGCTAATGAGAAAGTGAAGATTCTTCTTTTTACAAAAACGTATCTTTTCAGAAATTTAAAGGAGAAACTATAATTTTGCTGTAGACCATATTGAAATGGCCGGTTGAGACATGTTTTTCAGGTTGTTTCAGGCTTGCCAACTTTCCTTAAGAAAAAAATTGGAACAGGACAATCGGTGTTGGAGCCTCCCCCCCCCCCCCCCGGAGACGACTACAAGTACGGCGAGTCCTTGAAAACAATAATAATAATCAGCTGAATAACACGAACTCGAATGAATTCGGCGTTATTTTGTATTTTCCTGCGTGGAATATACTATCATCATAATCGGCTGGATTAGCAACTCGAATCAGTTAAGGAATAACTATAAAGTAAAGACGAGGTGTTAACTGTTTTTACATTAGCCAAATTAATTTTATACATAAAACTGTGAGTGTAAAGATAATAAGTTATTCCATTGTAAAAAGGCCCAGTAAAATATTAATTAACTTTGAAAATCGATAAATCGGGACAATATGCGTCCCGACGAGTATCCGGCTGAGACGCGGCATAAGTAAATCAGAAATCGGTAGAATCCCGACAGAATAGGGACGGTTGGCAGCCTGAGTTGATCCTTTTCGGAACTGTAGTTCACAATTATTGTGTATCCTATTCTTATTTTTTCTGTATTGTTAGTTTTTTATAATGAATATTTTTTATTGTTATTATCAATGCTACGAATTTTCCAAACTTCAGAGAGAAACATTATCACTTTCCGAATCTTAGCGGTCTTTTCGTACAATACTGGCGAAATCTATCACTAAATTTTTGGATTATTTCCCAGGAAGTTGGGTCGGTGGTTGAAAGGTAGACTTGTACTTTATTTGTACTTTTTCTTTCAAGTACGGCTTTTGCTCAAGGGCTCGTCATCCTGAAAATGGGTGATTAAGAGAGTTTCGTTACACATTGAACTACCGTTCCTTGTTTATACTATGTTGTTATCATATGCTATGGTCCTTCGATGTAAGAAATCTAGATACGATTTCCAGATGGATTTTAATGTAGTTTAAACCCAAATTAAGGTATAAGTACACTTATTATACAGGGTGTTTCAAAACAACACCGACAAAGTTTGGGAGGTGATTCCTGACACCAAGATAAGACAAAAAGTATAGACCAATCTGGGTGCAATAATTAAAGCTATTATTTATATATCTTTGGAAGTTTATAGTAAACTCGTGATATCCCTGGGGTTGTAGTTGGCCCCTTAGTTTTCACCTTCGAGATCCGCCTTTGCCCACGATTGTCAGGAAAACGCCCCAAACCGCTCGATTACAATACGCCGACTGTACTTGGGCATAAAAGGGCGCAAAATATATTGTAGTTATACCAGATACCGAACTCGTGAAAACATTAATGAAAATGATCAAATTAACCACTTTCTCGCTCCAAATCCTTTACTGAGATCCTTGTAGCTGTATGGTTAATGTATCCTTTTTCCGTGCAAGAAGTCTGGGTTCGATTTAGGTAGGAGCTCATGTGGTTCAGACTCCCTTTAAAACTGTATGCTCACGTCTCTTATAATTTTGAAGAAGGAAGGGGTGCTATATTCCAATTCCACCAGCCAACCAAAAATTATTTCGTAAAACATTTATTCCCTTAGACCCAGCATCCATATGCACCTAAAGAAATACTTCATTCTTATGCCGTATCTGCAGCGAGGCTGAAGAAGTCAAAAAAAGCATGAAGACCTGATTCATTATAAGTCCTGTTGTCTTGATTCGCGTTTCGTTTAAAATGCACTCTTCATCGTCAGAAGAAGAAGCTAAGCGAGTCGTCTTCATTTAGGCGCTGCTACTTCGCTTCTTCCAGCACAATTAACCCGGAATTGTCTGCTGCTGAGTCGAGTACAAGCTGTAGTCTTCAAGGGCGGATAAGAGGAGGAGGACTGAGGAAGGAAGGAAATGGCGAAAGAAGAGACATAGACGGTCTCAATGTAAAAGGAAATCCCTTACATCGCATCGCATCGTCTTGATTTTCGAGATCTTTTTCTTCATCTTCTTCTGACTGGCATTCCATGAGTTGTCTTCTGCAAGGAATGTGCAGTACGCACAATTTCATGCTGTTTAAATTAATTATCTGGATGCCGCATAATTTGTATAAGAGATAGCGCTCAAGTTCTTCTCTTTTAGTGGATGGTGATATCTTTCACCGGAAGCCTCTTTTGTACTCAAAAAATTGTGAAGTTCTATTCCCTTATTTTTAAAAGAAAAATAAGGCTGTATTAACTGAAGGGTTGGAAATACATAGAAAGAAAGTAAGAAACACACATGGAAGTTTTCATCTATTTTTACATAATATAAGGTACAAAATAGTTTTGTTAGTCGCCTCTAGGCAGAAGATAACGGTATTAGTTGATTTAATCGTTTCTTCGTGTTGTGACGTGCTTGCCGGTTCATTATTCATATTCATCGCATCTACTTATAATTACCGTACTATACCGTCTTTGTTATGTTTATAATTTCATAATCTGCCGATCCGCTTGTACCTTCTTTATGATTTCTTCCTCTTATGTGTTCATATTATTGCCTGTGCATCCACCAGTCAGTATGTTTATGATCGTAAAGATCATAATGTCCCTACGTAATCATGACTATATTTTGTATTGTAAATAAATGATGGAATAAAGTAAATAAAGATTGAAAACTGTAACCTATACATCCCTTATCCGTATCCTCGCCCAATATCCTTATACAAACTTTTCCTTCACATTCCTTTTCTAAAAGAGGGCGCACCCCTCTAAGAGGTTGCTAGCTCACGAGCTAGCATAAAAAAAAACAGTTTTGTTACTCAATGCTTGGAGCAGCCCCAATCAAGAAAATTAACTTACATCTGTCCTCTAACAGTCACCCTCGTGTTGTGTTGTCAAGTGCACATCATCTCATAGTCATCTCATTCCTCTTTCCTCCCTAATAAAGAAATATTGTCCAATCCTACAGTGTAGTGTAATCAATTTATCAAGCAATGCCGACACTCCTCTACCTTACGATTGCTATCGCAAAGATAGCAATATCCAACTTCTGTATACTAGATATTATGAAATAAAGTGATAATAAAATAATGAAAAATCCCCTAGACCATCTCCCAGCCCTTTCCTCTCAATTCCCAAACTTCTCTTTCCTCATGGAGGGCGTAACCCTCCGGCAGGGAGCAAACACCTCCGTAACCCTCTTCTAGCAAAAAAAGAAAAACATTTGTTACTGTAAATTAACCATACTCTGGTCGCCTTTTCCTGCATGCTTAACCCTGATAAATATATTAATAAATAACTAAATCCTGATCCCATCTCCCAATGATACTACCGATAATTAAATGTTCATTGTCCCAGACAAGGGCGCCCATCAGGGAGGGCAAGGTGGGGCGCTCACCCCCTATAGGAAATTGAACTTCGGAATATCGAACACCCAATAGAATTTTTACATTAGTTACACCAAAAATTTGAAACTATTTTTGAAACGTCGCTTATACTTGCCCCCTTGGAAACCACAACATGGGCGCCCTTGGTCCCAGAGAAGGCGCCACTTTCTACAGCCCTAACATCTTCGAATTTAATCAGTGATCCCAACTCATGAGAAAAATACTATATTATGCGATTTTTTGACAATGATTTCTCAAAATGGGATAAAGGGATTATTTTGTAAAATTTGGCAGGATTTATGAGATTTTTCCATATACCTATTCCATGGGCGAGAAGACAAGTGAATCTTCAATCAACATGAAATGAATGCTAAATGTTAAATTTTGTTACTAGGAAATGCATATTGGTATTAAAGTGATTTACATACTGACTTGTGAATCTCCAAAAACAATCACTAAAGAACGTTAATTGTAATTACTCTGGTATTTAGAAAAAAAGGAAACATGGGAAACGATTGACAGAATTAACAGAATCACAATTAACAGAAAAAAAATAAAACGGAAAACGTCCAACTTCCAAAATGTTCCATACAAAATGACTGAACAATGACGTTTACCTCCTATTACGTTCAGTGGAAGATCAATTCACAAAAGCTATTTCAATTAAGATAAATGCTTGCTCATAAGCAGCTTGATAAACGTAGACAATCGGAATTTTTGGATCATTCACTCATATATCGAAGAACATGGCTGATAAGCAATAATTTCACTATTCATGTTTTCAAACTCTAGATAAATTTTATCATTAGTATAGCGTGGGGAATTCAAGAGCAAAATGGGAATTTCTGGTTCTTACGATATTTTTATAATGTTTGAGGTTGGCTTCACTGATTGGAATGAAATTGCACATTAGAAACTTGTATAATTTGTAAATATCAAGAGTTTGAAAGAATTTTTGGGTTTTTGGATGTATAATCGCTACTGTCACAAGTATCAGTATTACATGAGCAACACGGAAAGGACTTTTCTTTCCCTCTAGGATGCGGGATTCCATTTCCGCTTTAAGAAATGAAATCTTTAACTTTTACGTCCCAAGGTTATGCCGTCGAGGGTAAAGGAGACGGTGATGATTGGAAATGAAGAAAATGGTGGAATGAAGAAAGTGAGAGGAAAGTGGAGAACCTCGAGAAAACCCACGTACACAGTGTTTGTCCACCACAAAGCTCACATGGCGCAAGCCTGAATCGAACCAAGGACCCCATGTACCACAGATGAACGCTCTACCATTGAGCCACCGCGGCCCCACTTCCGGTTTTAGTTGAGATATTAGAGTGGATAGGAATATATTATTGGACCCGATTTTAATATAAATATTATAATTTTTATTTACTAGCCGAACCTGCGCTCTCTACACAGCACATCATTTACATTATGAGCATGAATTTCGTTGTTATTCCTCACATCGTTTATACATGTCTTTTTACACAAACAAATGAAGGACATCTTGATAAAAATCGGCAAGGGGTACTATAATGGGGAGATTTTTTTCGATTATTTTTATCAATATCTTGCATCGTTTGCAAGATTTGAGCCTACTTCCAGTTGGATTTTCTAATTCATGTATGATCAGTGTTTTCTTTCTTCTTGCATGCAGTAGGCTCTGTAATAAGCAAATGCATTAGACACACGATTAATTATGATGTCAGTAATATATGGCATTCATTGGGCAAAACACTTCAAACAATAAAGATTTATCTTATACTGGAGAACCTGTTATCCTTCGTTTTTCATTATCATTTGGCCATGAAACAAACGTCTGAGAGATATATACTATCCCGTATACAAATATGTGGTGTTGGAATGTATAACTCGTAGGATTAAAAAATCAATACTTCCAGTGTACCCCTTATAATATAATAAAGAAATAAGGACCATTTGTGTTAAATAATCAATTAGAACTAAACAATCTACATAAAATTTGCAATCGATCAGTGAAAACGGCATCTTTCTAGAGCTTGTGGTTTCCGAGATAACGTTGTCAAAAGAATTGACCACAAACATATAAACGTCCACAAACATATAAAATTTTCTTGACCACAAACATATAAACATTTTAATATATAGATAATGAACAACTTTTAAATGGGAAGTCGATCATTTGTGCACTTAAGATTTAAATATGATTTTAAAAAACGATAGTACCTATTCTGAGATTGCTAAATCGATTTAAAAAAAGTTTTCACGCTATCTTCTATCGTTTTCACTACATATAGATCAATACAGAAACCAGAATTGAGTTTAGTTGAGTTGATTTTCAGTTTAACGTCCCGTTCAGCAGCGAGGCTATATGAGATGTGGACCTACTGATTAACTTAGAATCCGAACCACATGAGCTCCCGCCGGAAAGGAACCCAGAATTTCAGTAGATTTTTATCAGTTCTTGTTTTAGCGCAGAGTTTAAGGATGAGGATAATTATGTATTCTTTGGACGCATATTCGATTTCAGTAAAGCCAGTTTTCATTATTTATTACCGTCTTTGTTCTATACTGACCAACATGAACAATCCCTGAAGTAGTTGATTTATCATTTGCGGTTTGAACATCGCCTCTTCAAAGAACTCGATTCTAGCTTTTGATCCTCTCAGCCAGTGATTCCCAATCTTTTTTAAATTAACGGCACACTTTACTGAACGTTCAGGGCATCACGACCCACCTGTTTGATATGTTTATTATAAATAATAATAATAATAATAATAATAATAATAATAATAATAATAATAATAATAATAATAATAATAATAATAATAATAATAATAATAATAATAATAAAACCAATTAGTTTTTATAATGACTCTATATATCACTGACCATTACGGCTACCGCTGGAGGTGTTGATTGGTACAGTCTCTCTCTCGATTTTAACTAATTATTATTAAATTCTTCATGATTTTTAAATTCTAAAATTTTGTGACATACCTTAGGGGTCTGCGTGACACACCAGTGTGTCGCGACACATCGGATGAGAACCACTGCTCTAGACCTTGACCAATCTTTTGGTAACTTTTATTATTTTTATACCTGTTATTTTTTTCCAACCTTCATTTCAATAGTTTTCTTTGTGTTTTATCACTAGATTTTTGTTCTCGTCATTTATTTGACATTTCTCTTCGACTTTCCTTTGATTGATTTTCTTCTACTGTATTTTAAAGTTTTCCGGTTTGTCCTTCATCTATTTTCAATTCTCTTCGTCCTTCTTTTGATGTTCCTTCTTCTCAAGAGTTGAATGATACTCACCAGGTTATAACTAGTGGTGGGCACAAAAACAAGTTTTTCGGTTTTCTCCAAAACCGGTTCCGATTTTTTTCCAAAAACTTTTCTATTTCTGACCAGAATAGTGTTTCGTTGTTCTCCGGAAACCGAATCCGTTTCCACAGAAATAGTTTTGTGTGTTTTCCAAAAGTTTTCACTGAAACCAGTTTCGGTGAAAACTGAACCGGTTTCGAAGAAAGCCGAAACCGTTTTGGTGGAGAAAACCGAACCTGGTTTTGGAGAAAACCGAAATGTTGGATTTTCTGGTTTCGGTTTTTCTAGAAACCGGTTTTTATAAAAACCTGTTTTGCCCATCCCTAGTTATGACGTCTCCTGATGTAATTCTTATAGGAGATGATATGAGGACAATAGAAAGAAATATAGATGTTTCGTTAAACGCCTGAAGGGACAGGTATTTTGAGGTGGACAAAGGACAAGGAATACTGGAAGAGTCCCTGTGTTAGTTGAGAAAGTAGTATTTTCTTTCAGCAGACTGTTCGAACGGAACGTAAAGGAATACGGTACTGAATATAGAGCTGCCAATTTTTGAAAATGGAAATACCGGACTGTCTTCTGGAGTACGTAGACTCTTTAAGGTCAGTTTAAAGGGTAACCTTTGTCGATAGATGGCAGTACAATCTTCGTATCTCTTCCATGTACTTTTTACCTTTCACGAAAATTCACGACTTCTATTAATAATTTCAACCTACAGACTTCAATTTTTTTAGAAAACTTCATAATCTATCAAAGGGAATAATCCGTGCCGATTTTTTATTTAGAATTTTCTTCATTGTTGAAATGGCTTGATTGTTAAAATGGATATCCAAATCTTTAACAATGGAACTGTTTCAACAATGAAGAAAATTCTAAATAAAAAAGGCATGGATTGTTCCCTTTAATAGGTTATGAAGTTCCTTCTCTAAAAATTTGAAGTCTCTACGTTGAAATTTGTAAAAGAAATTGTAAATTTTTGTGAAAGGCAAAAAATACATGGAAAAGATACGAAGACTGTAGTGACATCTATCGGCTACACTTGTCCCTTTACACTAACCTTAAGATTGTGACATCATCGCTAGTCAAAAATGTGAACAACCTGTAAATGGTTACTACACATACAATTGTGCGATTCTTAGTTCGAATTTCACAACTTTAGTTAGTTTTGAAGTATTTTTTTAAACTTACTTATTCCAGTTTTGGTTGAGTCAGCACGTGTAATTTCTGTCCTCTACCATCAATAATACATTATAGTTAAAACACAAAAACAAAATTTAATTGGCAATATAATTATGGTATGCACAACATATTCTTGAAAAATAAGTCTTACTAGCTTCGCTCGGGGTAGTAATGTTTCATCATGTCTACATACTTTTACTGAATCAAGATGCATTATTTAATTAATACGGTATAGGTGAAGATGAAGAAGTGCTAGCTGCGCTCTTAAAACTGTACGCTGAGAAAAATCCATTATCTGGACAGCAGTATATTGTACAAACGTACGGAATCCTTATGGTACTGTAGAAATCAGTACGTAACATACTTATCCATATGCTATATAAGCACTGCCCGTAGATATTACATCATGCCGTTGCAGGATGCCTTACATCTAACGGTAAACTGTATATTAAATACGTATGCGTATGTTACGTACGTCAGCTATATGCTATATACGTCCATCTATATATGAGAATCTGACCACCAATATAGTTCCTTCGTTCTTACGGAAAGTGTTTATTTGGAACACTTACAAAGAAAGTACGTACAATATGTGCTTTTTCAGTTATATGTTTGCTATACGTTAAGTCCAAAAACTTCAGGGTTTACACATGTATCCTACGTTTCTATGGACGCCACTTTTTTCAGAGTACTTTTGTTCACCTTTATCAGTTTTGATAAGTACAGTAAATTATCATGCCTTCAGCTCTACAGCAAACTCCGTCATGTCGATATCAAAGTGAATTATAAGCTCAAGTTTTAACCATGTTCATCGACAAACGATTACTTTCGTCACTTCAAAATAATCTGAATGGAACACAGAATAGGACTAGTAAGAGGAAAAATTACCAGATATTTAAAATCTGGTTTGGAGGTCGTACCGAACAATGGACAAAGAGGACAATAAATCAACTGTCAGGTAAAATACTGGACGGTTATCAACCCCATGCTGAAGCGACGCAGGAAACATGCACATTGTTATGTGATTGATCCTAGAACACCTCGCGTCCGCTGCGCAAGAATACTGTGTCACTAGTATGGTGAGTGTCCAAGGAAACGCCTCCTAAACCGCCAACGTAGCCTTTTCATTTAACATAGGGCAGTTTACTAGTATTGAGCTCAAGCGGCTGGTGCAATTGGAAAGAAAATACAATTTTAGACTGAACACCATCTATTTCTAACATGTAATTTTTCGCATATTTACAAATAACAGAGTTGTGTTATGTCCCCGGATTTTAATAAATCTAGTATACCCTATAACTTGATTCTGGACAAATTCTGGACAAAAACTATTTTCTCCATGTAATTGTAACTTGAAGGATATTAATATTGTAATATCCTCTATGTTTGTGTTTACAAACACCCAACATGTGCTTGGGTTTACAAGCACCCAACAAGTGCTTCTATTTATAAACATTCACATGTGCTTCTTACTATGGATTACTATGACTGCAGACAACAGATCCAACAGATCTCTCACTGGTCAGATGATAACAGGAGAACAGCAGCGATACCGCCTCACTTGGAGTACCCATATAAACGTCAGGATTTCAAGGATCAGTCTGTGATTATTCATCCCTCCTTTAGCTTGCTCTGGAGCTCTAGGAGATATCTATCTCAAAACCTCTAGCTTGCTTCGGAGCTCTGTGACTCTTAACTCCCTCACTACTTGCACGGAGCATTGGGGATCCTAAAAATCCATTCCACCTATCTTGCTTCGGAGCTTTGTGGATATGCTACTCTAGACTGCTCGCGCTTTGGGTTACCTTTCTTAAACCCAGTATCAGATAATTCACCTTATAGTGATATTTGTAATATTCTATTTACAGTGAATTTTGTTAAAAAAAAAAAAAAAAAGCCGGTAGTGGGAAAACGATTCCGGACTGTAATTTGCTCTACCTATGCTCTAACAACACTTACACAAGCAGAACTTTATAATATCAAGTGACAACAGCAACGACAGAAATTTCAAATTTAGTAAGTTTAAATATAGTGTATTTGAAATCGCACATCATTATTTTTGGGGGAAGAAGGAATGGTTCCGGAAGTATTGCATATGGCGCCTGCTAGTTGATATTGTACCTGAAATATCACACAAGAATATAAGGTGTATTTCTTGTACTTTGAATTGACTTTCAGAAGTCTCAATGTTAAATACTAAATACTGAGACTGCAAGAATAAATTTCATTTAAAAATCTGATAACAAGGGAAAACGAGAAATATACTAGGAAATCTTGTAATAATAAGTTATTTTTCACTTCTGCTCTACGTAAGGATAAACAACTAAGCTTTTTAGTCCCAACATATAAACGCAAAGCTTAGCTTCTTAACATTACTTAGAAGTTTGTGCACCAGAGCGTAGTACCTTAAAGCTTGTGGTTGGTTCTGATTTTCCTTTGACTTCTTTAGACCAAATAATAATTCTTTTATAATAAAGCTTTACTGCCAAGTAAAGACAAAGTAATCCTACTGCTTTCCCCTTGGGATGCTTTTAATTTGTAGGAAAATCAGATGATTATAGAATTTCTAAAGGGTAAAAAAAGGTATCTTTTGTCTTTTTATGCTTGAAGTTACAGAATTTCCTTCTAATTAATTTGTAACATAACGTTTCAGTGATTCTAAAGAAAACAGTTTCTTTGTAAATCGCTATTAGTTTCAACTAACTTGATTTGTTCTGAATGTTTGAACATTAATTTCTATTATAGACTGTCAGACGTATTATGCTCATATAAGTGCGCATCGTGCTCAGAAGTTGACACATAAAAAGACATGAACCCGGACCTGCACGCTTCTATTTCTTAATTGAAACGAAATCATACTGCAGTTACTAATGAAACATTTTGTTTTCCAAATACGAGCAAAAATTGTGTATACAGAAAATTTTGGCGGGAACTCATCCCCAAAAGTAAACTATGGTTTGAGGATCTTTTCATGGCAAACGACTAATACCATGCTGTACACTTCTTAATAAAATATTTATTTATAAAATACTGGCTCAATTATCCGCTTCGTTGGGTTAAAATAAGAAAAAAAAAGTAACATGTTTCTTTAGTCAGTTACTTTCTACTGGGGGGACGCGGTGGCTCAGTGGTAGAGCGTTCACCTCTGGTGCTTGGGGTCCCGGGTTTGCTCCCAGCCCCCGCCAAGTGAACTTTGTGGTGGACAAACACCGTGCTCGTGGGTTTTCTCGGGGTTCTCCCGTTTCCTCCCACTTTCTTCATTCCACCATTTCACTCATCTCTCATTATCACCGTCTCCTTTAGCCTAACCGGCATAACCGTGGGACGTAAAACTTAAAGATTTCATTTCATTTCATTTTACTTTCTACTGGTACTGAAATGTTCTATGATATTGATCATACTCGATCATTTTTCATATATCTCCTTCTTCACCTCCTCCAAGTTGCAGGGCTGAATTTAGATTTAAACAGCATCGAAGTGTCATTGTTCATCTCATCAACATCGAAAACTTCGACGCTAATATCGGTCATTTTCGATCATTATTAAATATCTAATGCCCCTTCTGTCAAAGTGAAATGATAAAAAGCATTGCACAGCCGAACCTCATCCGTGTGTAAAGTTTGATCAAAGTCAGTCGTGTGGTTCAATAGTTATTAAGACACAAACATAGTCACTTTCCCTTTTATATGTTTCCTCTCTCCTCCAACCCTAAGTTTTACAGTCGATGTGAAATGATAAAAACTATCCCAGATCCGTACTTCATCTATGTTGAAAATTTGATCGAGACCGGTCGGGTGGTTCAAGAGATACAAAGGGCACAAACATAGTCACTTTCATTGTTATATGTACTAGCTGAATCTGTGCTCTCTACACAACACATTATTCACATATGAGCATTGATCTCCTTGTCATTCCTCACAACATCTGTACATGTCCCTTTACAGACACAAGTGAAAGACATCTTGATAAAAATCCACAAGGGGTACCACAAAGTGGAGATTTCTTCGATTTTTTTAAATTTCTCGCATTGTTTGTAAGATGGGGCCTACTTCCAGTTGGGGTTTCTAATTCATATATGACCAGTATTTCCCTTCTTCTTGCAAACAGTATGTAATAAGCAAATACATTACATACACAATTAGTTATAATGTCAATGATACCTCTATATAGTGTTCATTGGGCAAAACACTCCAAACAATAACTATTCATCTTAGCTTGGAGAAATGGTTATCCTTCGTTTTCTATTATCAGTTTGCCATGAAGCAAATGCCTGAGAGATATAAACCACCTATACAATTATGTGGTGCTGGAATGTATAACTCATAGCATATGATTTTTTTTAAATTTCGACACTTCCAGCGTGCCCCTAAAAAGTAAGAAAGGAATCACGGCTACGTTTTTTTAAGTATTCAATCAGAACTGGACAATCTACACAAAATTTGGAACAAAATCAGCAAAAACGGCACGTTTCTAACACTTGTGTTTTAGAGATCTCATTGTCGAAAAGATTGAAGACAAACATATAAACCTATCATTTTAATATTTAGACTAACTGAACCTGCGCTCTCTACACAGCACATTATTGTCATATGACAATGAATCTCCTTGTTATTCCTTACATTTGTTTATGTTCCTTTACAGAGACAAGTGAAATACGTCTTGATAAAGAATTGGCAAGAGACACCGTAAAGTTAAGATTTTTTAAAGATTACTTTTCCAGTATCTCGCATCGTTTGTAAGATTTGAGCCTACTTCCGGATGGAGTTTTTAATTCATCTATGATGAGTGTTTTCTTTCTTCTTGCATGTAGTATGTAATAAGCAAATACATTACACACACAATTAATTATAATGTCAGTGATATATGGTGTTCATTGGAAAAAACATTCCAAACAATAAAGATTCAACTTAGACTGGTTATCCTTCGTTTTTCATTAAAGTTTGGCCATGAAACAAACGCCTGAAACATATGCAACCCCTACATTCAATTATGTGGTGTTGGAATGTATAATATGCAGGACATGATGCTTTAGTCCTCTTTTTTTTTTTTTTTTTAATTTCAACACTTCCAGTGTACCCGTAAAAATATAATAAAGAAATAATAGCCACGTTTTTTAAATATTCAATTAAAGCTGGACAATCTACACAAAATTTACGATCGATCAGTGAAAACGTCATCTTTCTAGAGTCTGTAGTTTTCGAGATCTCATTGCCGAAAGGATTGGCCACAAACATGTAAACATCCACAAATATATAATTTTAAAAAAACTCCAAAGATACAGGACCATTTCCTTGCGTTGATTTTCGAGAAGGCTTATTAAAATGTAAAGGCTTTGAACAATAATTTAAAAATTAAACTTTATGAAAAAGATATATTTAAATAATTTATTAAAGTACACAACGTTTAAAATATTTATCTTTGCTTAACGTGAATCACAAATAACTGTAAATAAAAGGTTTGAAATCAAAGGTTAGAGACTGGAGCTCAGACGTTTCTTATCGATTATTGAACCAAGGAGCCTAACCTCTCTTGTGTCTGTTAATGTGCTAGCGAAGACCAAGTGTTGCAATACGCATTTGTGAGCTAAAGCACATATACAGCACTTAGATGGTTGACAGAAGTTTACACTTTCGGAGGGCAAACTTGTTTCCTGAATCTCATTCATCATCTTTTCATTCATTTTCACATTCATTTGGGCTTCGGCCCTACGATACTTCATTGCGATGGCGAACTCTGGCAATGCTAACGGACAATCGGTTCTCGGTTCCATACAGGACTACCAGCTTTTCTTTCTACAAATTCAAATACTTCGCGTGTTAAAACTACATCCACTGGAACTACCAACCGTACTCGACACTTTTCCTGGGGAAGTCAACCAGTAGCAAGCACACCTAAAGAGAGACATCCAGTCAGTCCAGTCAGTCAGTCCAGTCTGTCACTGACATCCACTGAGGCAGTCCAGTCTGCAAAGAGATTTCGCAGTGGATCACAATCCTCAAACGTCCAACCAATAGACAGTGCCATGCGTCCAACTGGATCGCCACTTTTAGAATCATTATCCGAACCTCTCAACATAACTCCAGATCCCATTTACAATTTTCTACTAACTGACTTTGACCCGAAGTACACACATCTAAAGATGATCTTTCTTCAGATCATTAAATACGATCCACGTGTAAGTGTATAACAAATAGTCCACACTAGAAATGGATATTTTATAAAATCAAAACATCCAAATTTTGAAACCTATTTACGTAATAAGGCATCTTATGAAATCTTAGGGAAAAAACGCAAAATTAACAAAAAAAAGTCTTATTCTAGGCCTAAACAACCACCACCACCAAAGAAACTGCCAATGTTATCTGTTGTTATTAGTGGTATTCTTCCAGAGTTTACGGACGACGAAGTGCGCGAAGAGCTTATTCAAGAGGACATTAACATTGACAAATCAATACGAATTAAAACAATAATGGACCAACATATATGATTCGTGCTTTGTCCCAAAACCAGCAGGCTATCGATCATCTTCTGGCGCACGTTGCACCTATTTATAAGAAACTTAATACGGTAGAGCCTTCTAAAACTCCTGGGCCAGTGCCTCTTCGGTGCGAGAGATGTCAGACCTACAACTCTCATTTCACAAACAGCTGTCCAAATCAACCGCGATGCGGATATTGTGAGAACCAACATGAAACCAGGTTTTGCCAAAATCAACAAGCTCCAAAATGTTTCACATGTGGTGAGATGCAAGTTACCGCTGCAAGGCAAAGCTGCCGGCAGAACCCACTCGTCCGGAGTTTAGTGCACCCATTCGAAGTTCTGAAAAAACTACATTTCCAGCTCAATCTATTCTGCATCCACTCATTTTCGAAGATTTTCTTCGTTACTTCACTATAGTGCTCCATAACGTGCAGCTATTTCAACGCGATCATGTACTTCTCACCATAACTGCGACAGCAAAATCTTTCTTTAACATCAATATGCATGGTACATATTCAAGACAGTATGCTTACTTTCAAATCGCGCCCCTTGAAACTGTCGTTTAAAGCCATGTCCTTTCTGATCCTAATTATGAATTTATTCTTTATTAATATTCGATCTTTCCAGCAACATAAACTTCTCTTAGAACATCTCTTACTGGAAGAACAAATTGGTATTTTGCTCTCAATGAAACTGCACTCAAACCTAATGTCACAGCTTGCATCCAGGGTTATCTCCATCACCGACGTGATTATAGAGAACGAGCCGCCAGAGCTCAAGGTAGAGTTGCAGTAGGTTTTGCACCAAAATTACCATTCCGACAATATCATCCACAGGCTTTTGACAATCATCTAGAGCATTGTCTGTTGTTCGTTTATTATCCCTCCATTGTTCTCAACATTGCTACAATCTATATCCGGCCGAGACACACAATACCATTTGATTTTTTTCAATTACGTTGCCCAAAATTTTCGGAATATCATCATTATAGCTCATATCAATATTCACAGTCTCAACGACCGAGAAAAACAACAATTTATCAACTACGTAACTCAACAGCTACATATCCATGCCTTACATTTACATATCCATGCCTTACCTAGTCATACCAGACCAAGTAGTCAACAACACCAGATATTGTAATTACGTCACTTAATCTGGTCGGCGATTGTAATGCCCAGATACTTGACACAATAGGCAGCGACCACTGCCCAGTAAAACTAACGCTAAATAAGGACCGTTACTGCAACAATACTGCGGTGTTCCGTACCGTCAAACGTTACGATAAAGCAGATTGGAATACGTTTAGGACAAAGATTGCAAAAGATATTACTGATCTTACAGCACCGACTACTGAATCTGAATTGTATAACACTATCTCACGACTTACAGATACCTCTAATGCTGAAGCATCTATTCCTGTGGACAAGATTGGTATATATTCAAATTTATCCCTATAAACCAAAGCTACCGCCTAACTATCTGGCCATTGTAAAACATACACGGCAGCACATTCGAGAACACCATCGTACTGGAAACTAGGCACATCTTCATTGCTATAGACAATGGCAATGAGCAGTGAAAAACTACCTTATTGCATATAAACGGAGACTGGATTAGTGCTTGCAATAAGTTGCGAGAAGAAGCACATCCTACCCGCTACTGGAAAAAATTTCATCAATTAACGGAAAAGAATACTGTTACAATATATCCGCTCCATCTCAATAGTATTCCACTACTTTCAGACACAAAAAAGCAAATGCTTTTGCAGATCAACTACAAGCGGTATTCACTCCAACTGAGTCTCCATGCAAGAGCGAACGTGTTGATATTTCCAGTGTACCATCTCTACAACCCTTTGTAACACATCAAATCTACTCAAATCATTCTCTTACCAGACCAATTACTGCTCCCGAATTACATTCCGCTATCCGACGGAAACGCAACACAGCTCCAGGAATAGATGGCATCTCTTATAGGATGAAAGAATCTTTGCTTCTCTTTATTTCTTTATTAATATCTATTTATAATTTCATTCTCGGCACTGGATATCATCCGTTATATTGGAAAGTCTCAAAGGTATGCATGTTTCATAAACCGAACAAGCCCATTCATGATGTTAATTTTACAGGCCCATTCAGTTAACTTCTGTCTTCAGTAAGCTATTTGAAAAAATTCTCTTCAACAGACTACATATTCATCTTAAAGAACACGATTTGTAACCAATACATCAAGCAGGTTTTAGGCCTGCCTTTTCTATTAGCAACCAACTGCTACGTCTCACCACTGTTCTCACTAATCAATACAATAAAGCCTTTTCATAATGTCTAGTCCTAATGGACTTAGAAAAAGCTTTTGATAAAGTACGGCACTATTGCTTGCTGCGGAAACTACAGTCACTCCGATGACCCACTTACTACATTCGTCTCATTTACTCTTTTTAAAGTAATCGAATAGTGTATGTTTCAATAGGAAATGTCCTATCTAGACCTATTTTTCCACA
The DNA here is from genome assembly GCF_964235325.1 of Thermobia domestica. NCBI lineage: Eukaryota > Metazoa > Arthropoda > Insecta > Zygentoma > Lepismatidae > Thermobia > Thermobia domestica. The sequence goes on from NC_137467.1 coordinate 199,311,387, forward strand.
CACAGGCCTACCTCAGGGATCTGCACTTAGTCCATTATTATATGCCTCAGATATGCCTCGACCACCGATTAATGTCTACATTTTCCAATATGCTGACGACACAGCATTTTTATCGCTCGGGAAAACTATATTTCAGATCATCAGAAGCCTACAACTGACACTCGACAATTTTCTCATCTGGTGCAGGAAGTGAAAATAAACTGTAAATTCAGAGAAAACGCAATCTCTTGTATTTCTTCCACCGAAACGTAGAACTAAGGTAGGCTGAAATCCTGCTAATCTTACTATATCAGTTGACGGGCATTTTCTTCGACCAAGCGCCTCTGCTACGTATCTAGGTGTGGTATTCGATACCAAACTCACCTGGAAGCCTTCTTTCATAAACTGGCGAAAAAGCATCCACTAGATTAACTCTTCTACGCCGTCTTACGGGCACAACTTGGGGACTATGTGCGGATGTCTTACTAAAGACATACGAAGTTTTTCTCCGACCTCTTCTCACTTTTGGTGTCATTGCCTGGTGTCATGCTTCACCTAAACTCTACGAGAAGTTAGCAGTTATGGACCGCCATGTTATTCGCCTGACATATCGGATTCGCTTGCCATATCCAAATTACATGACCTACGAACATATCTACTTTCCAGCCATTTTCAATCATCTTGCTACACACCGGACAAGATACACTCAATCACGCATTACAAATGCTCATAAACGCTATCTGGACACTTTAAGACTTGATTCTCTTACGGATGCTCAATCTCGATACCAGCATTCACCGCTCAACATACTCAACACACTCTATGCTAAGACAACAAATTTGGACGCCACAGAGAGAGCAATATTTGATATTTACGTCATCAGATATCATATACCTCTTTTTTTTATTTTAGCACATGTTTCTCACTCATCACTAACATTGGGCTATCATCACGTCTTACATCAGTCTCGAGTCGCCCCGAGACAGAAGATCTAACGCTCATGTGTCTCAACTAATGTTCCCAATGTGTTTGTGACGTCAATGCACTTCATATCATTATCATACCTGCTTATATATACCTAGTTACGTTTATCCTTTAATTATATTATATTTGTATATTTGCATCATTAGTATGATAGCTTGCACTACATTATATATTGTTTTGTTTATCAAGACTAATTTTACGTAGTTTTTTTCTTTTCTCAATTTGTGTGAAGTGTAGTACTGTATGGGGCGGAAACGTGGACATTACGTAAAGATGACAAAAATCGACTGGAAGCCTTCGAAATGCGGGTGTGAAGAAGAATGGAAAGAATTAGTTGGGTCGAGCGGAAAACGAATGAGAGAGTGTTAGAAATGGTGGGTGAGAAAAGAACACTTTTAGATATTATTAGGAAGAGGAAGAGAAACTGGTTGGGACATTGCCTAAGAAGAGATTGTATCATGAGGGACGTCCTAGAGGGTATGGTGGCGGGAAAGAGAGGGAGAGGGCGAAGGAGACTACAATTAATGGATGATATTAAAACAGAAAGATCATACGCGAAGACGAAGAAGTTAGCGGAGGACCGTGGAGCATGGAAGCTTCTCAGCTGCTGCAAGTGACCTGCCAATAAAGGCAGAACACCTATGATGATGACAATTTGTTGTTGTTTGGTATTGCACTTAGACCATCTATTGTGTATGTATTTGCACCACCAACATGTATTGAAACCTTTGCCGACGAGAGGCCGTAACCCTCTAATGGCTGGGGTTAGTTTAGTTTGTTTGATATGAAACCAAGTATCATGAAACCAACAAAATAGATGATTAAAGAAATTTCCTAAACCTAATCCTTTAAACTTAAAAAAAAAAACGTTTCTATTGCTATTGTAGCATTTTAATAGATAGAGAGATAAACAAAATCGTTAGAATTTATTTTTTAAATGCAAATATTGATTTCCATCGTTCAGTAAGTTACCCTTATGTTTTGGGAGAGAAGCGAAGTTCGAAAGGACAAAAACGCAGAATCTTATATATATATATATATATATATATATATATATATATATATAAAAGAAACTTACATGTAAACTTTGGTTTGGTGACAGTAAATAGTATGAATTTTAAGCGAATGCACATATATTTGGACAGACAAAATAACAGAGAGGCATCAGAAAGTCCCTTGGTGGCATGTTTGGGGTATGAAACTTCGTAAATCCATTAACACGTTGAATTCTCATTTTTTCACGATCATCATGCTTTCTTCTCTCCTATCACCAGTAGAAAGTAAGAACATCACAATACAAAGAAGCCAGATTATTAATTCATAAATCGTCATCATCAGTAACTCAGTCTTTAGACTGGTTCGTTCCTATGTCGAGTGTCCTCCATCTCTTCAGGACGCAGGCTTTTTGTTTCATCCTTGTTATCTTGTGCATCCTGATCATGAGTCAATTACTGCCCATCCATGTATTTCGGGATATATATTATTCTATTTTTCCCTTTGATGCGGTTTTGCATTGAATCATCTAATAGTTAAACCACTATGGCAGGGCGTTAATCAATCCACTCGTTCTTATAGCTTTGGATAACACATCTTTCTTTACCTACTAACTGTAATACTTTTTCCTTGCTTATCTTTCTTATTGGTCTACAACACCAATTTTTCTAGCTTGTTACTAATGCAGGTTTTGGACCTACATAAAAACACTGCCCAGTTATAAGGTTTTTGTCAGTCATTTGCTCAGTGTCTCAGAGATGCTTCAATTTGTAAGAAGGGTTCTGCTTCGATCAACACTATACATATTACGGTCTATTGACAACAAGTACCATCTTCGGCATTTATTCTGAGGTTGGACAACTGCCTGGTTTTCGACAAAAAGCTTAATAGCATCTACAAAAATTTAAAAAACATAAATTTGTAAGGCCACTTTAAGAGGGTATAATAGAGTAGGGTTGCATAGAGTACAGTAAGGGAGGGGTAAGTAGAGTAGATTAAAGTCGAGTTAGCTTAGGGTCAGAAAAGTTTGGACCCATTTTGTTGAATAATAAATGTTTAATTGCTTGTCTCTGTGTAAGGATACCAAATAGAGCGTCCCTGTATACCTTCAGCCATGTTCAAAGTACAAATGTTTGTTATTTTCCCCACAATTCAACCATGCGATAACCTTTCTCCGCTTGCCAAATAGTTCCATGTTTATAACCTCTTATAACAAAACAAAAAAACACAACCTACGATCTCCTTATATATTATGAAGCACATAAGCGAGCAAATTACCCATTTTTTCCTGTAAATTTTCAAACGTTTTGCTAGAAATGGATTACCTACTTTGGAATTTAACCACCATCTTCGGTGATCGTGCTTTTTAAATGTTTCGACGATGAAACATCTCTAATATTACAGAAGAATATAAAAAAAATGAAAATGTCATTTTATGAATCTGAACTTAAATTTAAACCCTCCTGAGACTGCAACTTTCTGTTTTATATAAAACTCTAACCTATGCCAACAACAGAATCGATCGAAGTAATGAAATATAATCTTATTACAGGTGTTAGTTAAATAAGACAATGATATCATCAACTATATTTCGGACACACAAATAAAGAGATTTACGTTTACCTAGAAACTAAAGACGTACAGGTAGTGTTGTTGAAATGAATAACAGGTTAGTTTCCCATTTGTGCGTCCTGGAATATAGACAAGTGGATAACCCTTCGCCAAAACAATCAATAACCAGGGAGTAAATTCACTTTCCCTCTCCGATTACAAAACATAACTAATTAACTCTATGGTCTATGGAATCCAGAGGTTCAATGCTGCGTTCACAAAAGCCCTCCATTGACTTTCCTTCTGAGTAAACTGGATCCAGTTTCTACTTTCTATTCCTATTTCTTCGAAATCCATCTTAATATTGTCTCCCACCTGATCCTAGGTCTTCCTAGTTGTCTTTATCAATTGAATTTCCAGTTAAAATTGGGAAGCATTCCTACTTCTTTTCATCCAAGCTACACGACTGCCCACCTAAGCACCTACATTTAGTGATCCTAGGAAAGTTAGGTATACGGTATAAATTATATAGTTTCTCGTTAGGAAGCTTCTACTTTTCGCCATTTCCGTCACTCTTGGGTCAGAATTTACCCCCAGATTTTATTTTTAAATATTTTCAGTCTATAGTTTTTCTGTCGATGTAACTAACCATGTATCACAACTATTTTAAAAAAATGTTTCTCAAGAATTTTGTAAATATATTTCAGATTTCAGATTATTCCGCCCAACCTTCGTCTCGCTGTACACTATAAGTTAAAATTATGGTTAATTAAAACTTATGATTGTCTATATTTCACTTTTATGTTGTTGTTTATATCAACTAAAATTTCCTACTACTCGTATATGTATGCAGCTGTTCAAAAACTGCATTATACAGACAAGCAGATAGAGAAAAAACAAAAAACTCTAAAATTTAACTACCGCTAATTTTAGAGTTTTTCTGTAATATCTTCAAAACAGATAAAAAATATTCGAAAATTAGAAATGTAGTGAACTAGACAATAAGATTTTGCATGATACCGCTATCATAACTTATGTATCTGCTTTTGATTTGCAACTGTAGATACATTTAGCATTTTTTGCGGGTTCTGTAAATAGCAGCATACCAAAGACAGATAGATGAATTGTGACAAAGATATCACATGCAAAATCGTATTGTTTAGTTCACTACGTTTCTGCTTTTCGAATATTTTTATTAGTTTTGAAGATATTACAGAAAAAAACTTTAAAATTAGCAGTAATTAAATTTCGCTGTAGTGAAGATCCTTAACGTCGAACGACTATACCTGTTAGGCTAAGGGAGACGATGATTAATGCTAGTGAATGATAATGGAAGAATTGGTGGAAATAGAATGTGGGAGGAAACGGGAGTACCCCGAGAAAACTCACGGTCAGGATGTTGTCCACCACAAACTTACTTGGCCAAGGAACGAACTAGGGACCTTACGCACCAGAGGTAAGCGCTCTACCACTGATCTACCGTACCCCCATATAGACAAGCGACACCTATTAGCGTAAATGTTTACTATTAGGACTACCATTATGCACAGACGGACGTTTGCTCTGCCGTGTCGTGACAAAACGCTGTAACTTTGGCGAAGAAGTTTTGCGAAAATGAGCCGTAAAGTTTTCATTCGAAAATGTGATCTGTATCGTGTAGAACCAGTGTATCTTGACTTTGGAAACACGTGGTTACATGTAATGTTACGTAAATGCATGTTGTGTGATTACATTTGGTGAAAATTGATTCGTCGACCATTATTGCCTAGCTACACTGGTTCTACACGATAATGATCACATTTTCGAATGAAAACTTTACGGCTCATTTTCGCAAAACTTCTCCGCCAAAGTTACAGCGTTTTGTCACGACACAGCAGTGCTGTTTACTGTTAAAATCGATGGGGCCGTAGCGGCTCAGTGGTAGAGCGTTTTCCTCTGGATTATGTGGTCCTTGATTCTGTCCCAGTTCGCGCCAAGTGAGCTTTGTGCTGGACAAACACCGAGTGCATTTGTTTTCTAGTGGTTCTCCCGTTTCCTCCCAATTTTCTTCGTTCGACCATTTCATTCATTTGTCATCATCACGTCTCTTTTTGCCTGGCCAGCATGATAGTCACGCGTAAAAATTTGGTTCCATTATTTTTTTTACGATAGTCAAATTTTAAATGGTAAATGATAAAAATCTGCATTCAAAGAAATAAAGTAAGCTTTCGCTCGGTCATACATTGCACAGTATATTTGTGATAAGTATATATGTTATTTTTTAGAGCAATCTGCTCGATTATTACTATATTTTTTACCTTATTGCATTAATATTGACACATCAATGTTAATGCAATTAAGACGGAATCAACTACAGTAATATAGTAACACAACTGGATCAGATATTCCAATATTTTCAGAGCTGATCTAAATAAGAATAATTGAACTAAAGTTGTCATCAATGCTAGCGTTTAATTATATCTAAAAAAAAATGTATTTGGGTATTTTCCCCAGCAACTCTCTCTCAGTATGGGTAATGTAGGGCAAACGCTTATTAGAACTGTCTCTGCTATTTAACGTGTGAACAACTGACACTAATTAACCCTCATAAAATTGTAATTAAGTGGAATTTCCTGCATGAAACCTTTTGATCAATCAATTGGAAATATTTGAATGACAAATGGTTCTTGTTTTCTATATCCTTTAATAATAACAGTCAAGTTTGGTTTTCACAGCCTAACGCATAACAGCTATTGGTCCAATAATTCTGATGAGCCGTGTCGAACTTTATTACACTGAAAGCACAGTACAACTCTTTCAGGAATTGGAATCTGTTGAAGAGTTTATTTAAACAATATTCATCACTGTTCTGTGCTATTACGTTAGAAATTAGGAATTAGATTTCTGGGTTTACCGTATCTATGGTCCCGTTAGCCCGTCACGTATGAGGGATGATTTTCCTTGGCGATCATACTATCCAAGGAGAGGGAAGGAAGAAAGCTACGTGGGACCTGTATGTCAGGTACTATCCAGGGATTTGCCTGGTGGGATTGAGGAAAATCCAAGGAAACCTCACTCAGGATGGCTGTTCTGAAGAAGCTTTTACATTTTTCGGCCAAATCACAACACCGGGAATTGAACTTGGGACCACTCACATCAAAGATGGGAGCGTTAGCAACTACGCAACCCAGAACTATTTATGTTATTACGTTTTCGTGCACTCAATAAACTAGCACTAGGAACTAACTAGTCCGGATATTCAGCGCCGCATAAACAGAAGTACGATATTACAGTGTGTCCGGAATGGGACTGGCAGTTTTTAAAAGTGTATAGTTTTAATATAGTCAGAGATACAGAAAAAAACATTCATATTGAAATAAAATTCAAAAAGTTTTGTTCTGCAAATTTTCGTACTTGAACAACTACCGGTGATGACGCTAGTATCGTCGATAAACAGAAATGGCGTCGGCAGTCGAAAAGGCGGAATGCATGTGGTGGTTTGCACAGACAAAATGTGTGCCCCTGGACTTCTTCCTGTGGGGGTATATGAATGACCTTGTGTATTCTGGTAAAAAGGTGCACAACCTTGATGAACTGAAGAACCGTATTACGAATGCAATTGCTTCAGTAACACCTCAGATGTTACAGAATGCGTAGAGAGAAATTGAGTTCAGGCTAGATATTGTAAGAGTTACAAATGGACCTCACGTGGAGTTGCACTGAGTTAAAATGACTTGTAAGACCAAATAAACGTTTTGAGTTCTACTTTAAAATGGATGTTTTTTTTTTTCTTCTCTATATCTGGCGATATTAAAACAATACACTTTTAAAAGCTGTCAGTCCCATTCCAGACGCCCTGTATATCCTATTCTGTGCTACTAAATACATAATGAAAATAACTTAAGTTTCTATTTTACGTACCACGAATATGCTTTTTTAAGACAAAAATGGATGAATAATTACTAATGATGAATGAAGATATGGGAGAAGCACAACAAAGCCCATGCACACTGTATTTATCCGCCACAAAACTCACCTTGCAAGAGCTGAGATCGAACCTGGGACTCTATGGACTGGAGCTGAGAGCTCTACTATTGAGCCATTCCGGCTTATACTCGCAACACGTTTGCTTAAGTTTGTGAATAGCTTACACAGGGGTAAAGGTGGATCTGAAAAGGTAGGGGGATGCTTGACGTCACCCATGCCTATCTTTGCCCATTGTATTTTTTTTATAAAGTGGGGAGATGTCACAGATATTTTCGTGAGGTGGGGAGACGGCGTCCTCCAGCGTTCCCTTCACTTTTACTCCCTGACTTACATTGATTGAAACTTAATATCTCTTTTCAGAACTGAGGTTAATTGAAACAGGACCAGTTAGTTAATCCGTTTGCAACAATATAAGGTAAAGAAAAAAGTTATTTGAAAGGTGATTACATTTACTTAAGTATCTAGTAAGTGTGGCTTATGCAACCCTTCTTACACAACCCTTACGTCCTGGCTATCATATACATATTAAAGTACAAAGCGCATTCAGAAAGCAAGTTTCGTAAGTGTCCCAAGATGATAAGAGTAATCAGCTTTGGACGTGCTTCCGCATACGTGTAGAAGAAACACATAGCCAGCAACTGCGGGGTGCAAGTGCAGATGCATGGAGTGAGTAGTGAGAGAACTGTGGCACAGTACACAGGCTACATGCATACAGTCTTCCTCTGAGTGCAAAGTAATTCAATCAACGATTACAGTTTTCCAAGTTGTTTACGTGATGGGTTTCAAAACAATTGACAGCGATGCAAAAACAGAACCGTCTAATATCCGCTATGATCTTAATCCGTTACCACCAGGAAGGTGATTATTTTCTCAATCGTATCGTCATCAGGGACGAAACATGGATATCCTACGTGACGCCAGAAACCAAGCAACCACCCACATGTTGTCGACATAGAGTTTCTGAAGCAATTTCTAGCCCTACAACAGTTTGACAGCATAGCTAACTTGCAGACAGTTAGGAGAAATTTGGTTCCTGTGGTTGTCGACAAAAGTCTTTGACAAAGGTATTCAAAAACTAGTGCCGCATTACGACAAATGCCTCTACAAAGATGGTGCATAGGCCCATGTTGAGAAGCTGGTTATATAACACTAACTCCACAATAATGCAATCATTGTCATCTGATATTGTCTTTCATTTTACAGTCGATCGGAACTTACTTTCTAAAGGCTTCTCTATAATCTCTCTCCCTTTATGGCTCTGCATATTTCCTCTCTGAAGAAGTCATATTTATTTTTGTTTCTCTTATCACTATTTTGATAAAAAAAATTATCTATATACTTACTAATCGTGTGTCGCTAAAACCTAGTACAGTTATAGCGAAACATTTTGGAATTTATTTTTATGCAGGTAGCTGATCAAAGAGGCCCGATCGTGCGTAAGTTTTATTTTAAAAATTTGCAGAAAAAATATCTTGAATCTTCACTCAAATTTTTGAATCGTTACACATTTGTGATTTCATTCGGGAGGTAGAACTGCCATTTTTCGAGAGTAAAATGTAAGGATATTTCATGTTGCTAATGGAACAACGGGAAAATGTACGAGTGATATTTCCCCCCGTAGTTATATATGTCTAGTGAAAAGTGAATCATATTTACATATTGTATTTAATTTATAAAATAAAAGTGAGACAAATGATGTAACACTATATTATATACTATATCGTCGCTTCGCCTCGAAGAACAGCTATGTGTTAAAACCAGAACTTTTCAGGAGAAGCAAAAAACATTCCGAACTCTTAACATTTTGCCAAATATACATGGAAATTCTTGAAAAATATAATAAAATTGATTCTGCCTATATTATGCACTGGACATTGTTGTTGCTTGCTTCAACAATATTATATTACTACTTTTGTGTTTACGTAGCACCTTTTGCGCCTTTATAAGCACATAGAGGATTTGCATACATTAATCAATACGTACGGGATAAGAACCTGAACCCTTTAATTTCAGTCTATAATTTTTTTCGTTGTTGTAGCAAAACAATTGAATATTAACTTATCACATTATAAGGGACGCTGCCTAGCAGCTTTCAGGTTTATTTGCACGACATAACTCATTTTCGACATAAATGTTACATAGCGGTTCTTCGAGGCGCAGCGACGATATATTAAACTTTACTATTATTATTATTATTATTATTATTATTATTATTATTATTATTATTATTATTATTATTATTATTATTATTATTATTATTATTATTATTATTATTAAGTATTCTACCTTTTGGCAGGTTCTGGCACTAATAAGGAGGATTTTTTTCAGTTCAGGTTTGGGTCTAGTAATTTTTCTACCATGTTTCTCGATTCTCTGCTTCCTCTTTTAACTCCTAATATTTTCTCCTGTTTTTCAAATCATCGAACGTGTTGTGTTCTTCTTCTTCCTATCCCTCGCTTTCCTTCCCTATTTCCTTATTAGCAATAACAATAACAATAACAATATAGCCAATTTAAACAGTATGTAGCCTAAGTATACACTTACACTGTAAAAAATGAGATGTTGAAACAACACAAAACGACTACCACTTTAGCGTGTTACTTGTGTGTTAATTTAGCACCAAGCACCTTTCTTTTCTTTTCGTTCGTTCATAGCTAGTCATAATGACTAGCACCGTTTAGAGGGTTACGCCCTCTCTTAGAGAAGAGTATTACGTAAATGGAAGATTAAGCAACAAGCACATCGCCTTCCGAGCATATCAGAAATAACTACTTACTACCTGAGAGAATTTGCATTGGTATTTATCGATTAATATAAGCAAAGCTTTGCGAAATATATTTGGTACTTATACCAAGTAACGAATAATGTTCTATGTTTTCTGTAATCGGTCACAATAATATTGTGTAAACCTGTGAATCGTCTGACAACAGTTACATAAGAAACAGTGCTGCCATCTTATGTTCACACGTGCTAAGACACAAGAATAATAAATAAAGAAAATAGATGAAAGCACTGCTACCTGTGTAACTGTTGTCAGATGACTCACAGGTTTACAACTATATTATTGTGACCGATTACAGAAAACATAGAATATTATTAGTTACTTGCTATAAATGCGAAATATATTTTGCAAAGCTTTGCTCATACCAAACAATAAAAACCTATGCAAATACTCACAGCCAGTAAGAAGGTATTTCTGATATGCTCTGAAGGCGATGTGTTTGGTGTTGAATTGACACACAAACAACACGCTAAAGTGGTAGTCATTTTGTGTTATTTCAACAACTCATTTTTCGCTGCGTACGCTTAAATGTTACATGCCTACCTACCTGACGCCCGAGGTTTCCTCTTATTTGAAGGGGCCGCGGTGGCTCAGTGGTAGAGCGTTCACCTCGGGTGCTTGGGGTCCCGGGTTCGATCCCAGCCCCCGCCAAGTAAACTTTGTGGTTGACAAACACCGTGTGCGTGGGTTTTCTCGGGGTTCTCCCGTTTCCTCCCACTTTCTTAATTCCACCGATTCATTCATTTCTCATAATCACCGTCTTTTTTAGCCTAACCGGCATAAGCGTGGGACGTAAAACTCAAAGATTTCATTTCATTCATTTCATTCTTTTTATTTGAAGGTTATGTATAATAACGCAAGAACTAAATTCTAATGAGAATGATAACAAAATCACCAACTTCATCAATAAACATGAAAATCATGACATATTAAAAGTCCTGATAGAGTTACGCCGGGACGCAAGTCTGTTTCTGCAACATCGAGACTTTCTACAAAACTCGGTCAAGTAATTACCCTATTCGGAAGACTGCATTATCTAGAGACAATGGCATACAATTCATGAACATATGATAATTTAGGTTATGAGCACGGGCTTCTTAAAGTTTCTCGTACATTTTTAAAAAAATATTTTAAAATGTCCCAACATATTTTGAGAAATGTTTCTCTCCTCGTACCTACAAATCGTACGTCAGTGGAACCTGGCAAAAATATGAATATAATCTAGAACAAGATACGTTTTTCAGTATATTTGGTACATTTAACACTTGCTGTTACTCCAACAAGTGAACTCAGATCTCAGAAACATTTTCCCTTGACACTTACCGAATTTTCGCGAATTTCCACGAATTCATAATTCGTGAGGCATGCATATACATATATACACACACACACACACACATATATATATATATATATATATATATATATATATATATATATATATATATATATATATATATATACAGTGGCGGATCCTGGATATGATCAAGGGAGGGGCTAAACCATAATTTACCGTTTTATCCAGTGTAAAGCAGAATTCAAGTCCATTTTATCCAGTGTAAACCTGAGCGTCAAGGGGGGGCTGTAGCCCCTTAGCCCCCTTGGATCCGCCCTTGTATATATATATATATATATATATATATATATATATATATATATATATATATTACCGTTCGAGACCATGATTCGTTCTAAAGATTGACAAACGAAGCATGAAATAAAATAGTTGGAATACGATTGGGTGCCTCCTAAAATATATATATATATATATATATATATATATATATATATATATATATATATATATATATATATATGTTCTTTTCTTTTCTTTTGTTCAATTCCGGCTTGGGAGCACGGTGACCCAGTGGTAGAGGGTTTACCTCTGGTGCTTGGGGAATTCTTGGTTCGATTCCGGCAAGTAAGTTTCCGATGGACAATATCGTATCCGTGGGTTTTCTTACGATATTCCCGTTTTCTTCCGCAATCTATTTCCACCAATTTTTTCCTCACATTCACTTGCCTTAATCAACCGTATGTGTATGTGTGTGTGGTTGTGTCCTCAACTAGGATGCAACATTTCCTTAGTGTGCACGTAAGTATGGATGCATTCGTTTATCCAGATTTTCGGATCCTTTTTGTCCGATCATCTTAAAAAGATCATCCACTGGTTGAGGATAGGTATGACGATTTTCATCTGTCATGTCGCAACCACTAGTAATGGAGCATGATAATCATAGTATGATCATAAGTTAGCAATTGCCAGTCTTTCAATTCACACGGTGTCCCGAAAAGCTCTTTTCGCATCAATGAGTATTTCTAAGCGACAATGGCCCTTTACCAAGGACGCTGATTTCTCTGTAAATTTGGGGGGACCCATTCAGATACAGAAGGTATATATATATATATATATATATATATATATATATATATATATATATATTGCGTTCAAATTATACAAAATATTGTATATTCATAAATACAATAGGGGGTCCCACATGAGCTTTAGGGGGCGTCGGTCCCCCGGCCTCCCTGGGATCGGCGCTCTTGCCCTTAGCTCTAGCCACTCGTAAAGTATTCGTAAAATCGTCTCAATAACAACGCGCGAAACAAAATAGTGGCCACGTTTATCAATTAAGAATACAAAATAAAAGCACTGTCCCATTAGAAAATGTTTTCACGTCCACATTGAGCAAATGCTGCAGTGTGAACGAGAAAAAAAACGCTTTATTCGTTTTATCAAGAAACTGTGTTCAGTCCAGTTCGACACTCTCTTCCACTTTCGGTCTTATAATCAAGTCACATTGTACGTCACCTAAAAATATGACTCACCTACACCTCGAACAGAACAAAAGAAATAATTGCAAAGAAAATAAATTTTAAAAAATCGGTATGGAATCTAAACAAAACTTACAACTTTAGAGTATTGATTTGCGATGATCGGAACAAATCAACTACTCTTGGAAGCACATTACGCTTAAATAATACTTAATCAGGGCTTTCCTAGGCATTTACAACATATACATACACTAAAAATGAAAGAAGTATCTTTTGTTTAAAAAAGTCTGCATTCTAGGAAAACTTCAAGGCATTTTTGACAGATCAAGGAGTTGTTCTAACTAACTAACTAACTCTATGGCCTATGGAACCCGGAGGTTCAATACCGCGTTCACAAAGGCTCTCCACTGACTTCTGTCCTTAGCTAACTGCATCCAGTTTCTACTTTGTATGATTATTATTATTATTATTATTATTATTATTATTATTATTATTATTATTATTATTATTATTGTAAACTTAGTTCCAACAATATATAAAACGATAATCAATCCTGTTGTTTCGTATGGTTGCAAAACATGATCGCTTACTCTGATGGAAGAACGTAGACTCAAAGTATTTGACAACAAGATCCTGACATAAATAATCGGACCTAAGAGGATCGGGAATGGAGAGTGGCGGAAACTTCATAACGAGAAACTACATAATTTATACGGATTACCAATCTAGGAGGCTCAGATGGGCAGGTCATGTAGCCAAGATGGAAGAAAGTAAGTACACCTTTGAAGTTTTAACTGGGAATCCGATTGGAAAATGACCTTTAGGGAGATCTATGTGCAGATGAGAGAATAATATTAAGATGGATCTCGCACAGATAGGAACACAAAGTAGAAACCGGATCCAGTAGGCTAAGGACAGAAGTCAGTGGATATCTTTGGTGAACGCTGCATTGAACCTCAGGGTTCCATAGCCTCTTCCGCAGTACCCATAATCGAAAATTGAATTTAAAAAGTTTTCTTCGCCCCAGCCTAATATTTATATTCATTCTTCGTCACCAATATTATTTTGAGCTCCTTCGTGGCTAAGCGGTTAGCGTACGCGCCTTTGGCGTGGGAGACCCGGGTTCGATTCCCGGCTGGAGCTCATGTGGTTAGGATTCCACGTTAATCAGTAGGTCCACGTCTCATACAGCCTCGCTGCTGAATGGGACGTTAAACTCAAGTCAAGTCAAGTCAACTCAAGTCAAGTCAAGTCAAGTCAACTCAAGTCAAGTCAAGTCAACTCAAGTCAAGTCAAGTCAAGTCAACTCAACTCAACTCAAGTCAAGTCAACTCAAGTCAAGTCAACTCAAGTCAACTCAACTCAAGTCAAGTCAAGTCAAGTCAACTCAAGTCAAGTCAACTCAAGTCAAGTCAACTCAAGTCAACTCAAGTCAAGTCAACTCAAGTCAACTCAACTCAAGTCAACTCAAGTCAAGTCAACTCAAGTCAACTCAAGTCAACTCAAGTCAACTCAACTGAACTCAACTCAACTCAACTCAACTCAACTCAACTCAACTCAACTCAACTCAACTCAACTCAACTCAACTCAACTCAACCAATATTATTTTATTTATCTTAGTAAGACCAATGTATTAGTATGTAACTCATTTTTAGTCATTTTGTTTACGTTAAACACCAGTAATATTGTATTGTTTTAGAATTTACTCTAAAATGAAGTTGAGCAAAAGACAGTATAAAAAAAATTTGTTTTTGCCAGTTTGTTTATGTTAATTGCCGTTGGTGTTTCTAAGCTTTAACTGTGTGAAGCAAGTCATTTTGATCCTTCAACACAAATATTTGTTTGTGGGATTAATTAGTGAAGTATATAGGAGGCAAAACAAGTACAAGAAATTGCCAAGTTCTGTTACAAATTAATTGGTTGTTAAAGTAAACACAGCTTGTCTTCGAAACTTGAACTCATCGTAATTACGTAGAATAAAGGTTTATTAACTAGAGTTGTAGCAACTTTGCTGTTGTTGTATTAATAGTACATGGAAATAACCTATAATGAGGCATCAAAAGTAATAGAGACTCATAATGGAACACCGTGAATTAAATAATATCTACCTCACTGAAAATTATCTTGAGGTAACACTCTAATGAACTGAGAACAAGTATTTAAAGGGGAGCAGAAATACACCGTGTTTCAAAAAGAATGGCCCGATTTTGGACGGTAATAATTACGGAACGTGAGACGTGCCGGCAAGGAAATGAGTGTTGTTTGTACGGGCGTAGCCTGGAATTTCAGAAAATCGCCAGTCACTCATATTTAAGATGGCGTCCGCTCAACAGAAGGCGTTTTGTGTGCTGCAGTTTGCCAAGACTGAGTCAGTGATTTTAATCCAGACATGAACCCATGCGATTTTTTCCTGTGGGGATATGTGAAGGACAATGTGTTCATACCCACTTTACCTCATGACATACAAGAAGTGAAGAACAGAATAACAGCTGATGTAACTGGTAACTGGTGTAAACGCAGATACATTGTGTAAAGTTCATGACGAATTTAGCTATCGTCTAGATGTTGTTAGTGTTGCTGCTGGTGGACACATAGAGCTTTTGTACTAACAAAGATAAAACTTGAAGGTTTTGTGAGTATTTTGCATTTACCCCATTTTTGTAGTATGCTTTTATCAATACATATGGACTTTTAAATTCAGGTCACTCTTTTTAAAGTACCCTGTGCATACAGTGCTGTTCTAGTTTAGAAGCACATACAGGGTAGCCTAAAAGTAGGTATACAGCACCGTACTGATCTGCATATGCCATTTTGCATAGTTTCTTATTGTTATCCAGACAGATATTTCATACTGTTATCCATTATTTTATTGTTTGTTCGTAACTTTCACTTACATCTTAATCTCGGAACAGACCAAAGAAAATAAAATTAATATTTTAACAAATTAAAATGTCATTCTTGATCAATGCAGAGTTGTATACTACTTTCGGCCCACCCTGTACATTTAGAAAATTTATGGAGAGAATGTGCTACTTTATTTCACATGAGTAATGTATAATTATTTAAAATATATGAGGATCTTATCTGTGACATACATAATAATGTTAATGCACGTAATTCAAACTGTATGCATGTCACCACGTAACAATTTATAAGGGAACAATTTATACTCTGATTTACACTGAGAAAAAATGTAGGTGACGTACTTAAAAAGGTAATTTACATGCGTAATTCCTGTAGTTTTTGGACTTAACGTACAGCAGACGTATAACTGAAAACGCATGTTTTATAATACTTTCTGTATAAGTGTTCCATATATACGTACTTTTCGTATGAAACAATGTAGGCGGTCAGGATCTCACATACAAATGGACGTACGTAACATATAGCTGAGGAATGTAACATAACTATATGCATGTGATATACGGAAAACTGTTAGATGTCAGATATCCTGCAACGGCATGATGTAACATCTAAGGGCAGTGCTTGTGTAGCATACGGATAACGTATGATCCGTACTGATTTCCGTAGTAAGCAAGAGGATAGCATATATTTGTACAGTACAATATACCGCTGTCCGGAGAACGGATTTTTCTCAGTGTACTATACGAGTTTTATTCTGTTCATTTATCTCCAACCGTTTTCATATTATTGGTACTGGACGTTTTATCTGATAGAAGCACCATGTCTTAGCGGCCATTTTGAATATGGTGACTCATATGAACAATCTTTTACCACAACGCTGTTTAGTGTATGAAAATCTATCGAAGGAGGTATCACTTGACCCATAATTTCGTTTAAAATTTCTAAGTTGGGCCTGGGCCCCCATGAAAGGCGGCCCTGGGGACAACGCGACATCATCGTTCAATTTGCCCCGTGGCATTTTCTATTTAAGATTTTTTAAAGTTAATTTATATTCAACCGTTTTCATATTAGTGGTACTGGACGTTTATCTGATACAGGTAACATATCTTGGCGGCCATTTTGAATACGGTGACCGATAGGGAAATCTTTTGGCATTGCGCTTTTTAGTTTTTAAAGATCTATCGAGCGAGGTGTCACTCGCTCCATGTTTCTATTTAAAATTTTAAAGTTGGGCCCCAGGCCTCTATGAAGAGCGGCCCTGGGGAGCACCGCGACATCACCATTCGGATTGCGACATGGTATTTCCTATTTGAGTTTTTGTTCAGTTCATTTATGTTCAACCGTTTTTGAGACATTTCCGTGGAAAGATTAAAATAGGCCACCCAGTATATATATAAAAGAAAAAGTCCTGACTTATTGAATCATTTTCAGTGCTCAGGTCAAATAATTTACGTAAGCTTGAAACTTTAAATTTGGACAGAGCATAATGTTTTTATGTAAGCCCAGTCCTAGCCCATATTTTATATTTAATTACAGTAATTTTTAATATTTTAAACCCATTTTTCAAAAAGAAAAATTAATACTCAAATATTAATATAGGTATATTTAATAAATATACTCTATAGTTCTGGATAATCACAATAACATTTTAAAACATTTTTTTGACCAGAACAAAATGAATTATTTAATAACTATACGATTTTTGTTACAGTTTCAAGGACCTAACGTCCTCTTCATCAGACATTGAGAAAAGACAGATGACAGCAAATCTTATATCTTCCTCAGCCGTTAGTTAGCATTTTCATTTATATAATTTTAATTGTTGTTTTTATTTATTTTTTATTTTTTTTTTGGTGCATTTTGATAATTTAATGAATATTTTTTTAACTATAAATTGGAACATATTTGACATTTTTTTACAGACTGATAAACAGCAAATTTTGAACAGTTATTTTTGTTGTTTTTATATATATAAAATTTTAAATTTGTAATATGTAACAATATCATAATTAAACAAAATATTTAATTTTATATAACAACGGAAGCATCTACATGCATAATCAGTACAACAAAAATATTGAAATCCAAATGAAATCCTCTGAAAGATGAGAAAAAATACAATAAAAGAACACTTGCATCCGTAGAAGAACGAAACTAATAGAAAGGTAGAAATCAAATGACATATTCGTTCATGCTTCACTCAGACTATATTCCCTTTAACATTCATATAATTACATTGTTAATACATATTAATTGTCAATGCATTTTTACAATTCTATTGATCTTTATATAAAATAAAATAAAATAACAGAAATTTGAAAATATTCAAATCGCACTAATAGTCTTATGCATTTTTCTTTTCTATCACTTCTAATAATTTCTCCCATTGCTCGTGTATATTCATCCCACTTGTTCAGTTCATTAAGTTCTCCTCTTGTTCTTTCTTTATTCTTCTTGCTTCCTTCCACTTCCTAATAATCTTTCTTTTTTCTCTTTCTAAACCTTTAGCCCCTTCCCAATCTATCATATGTCCCGTTTCTTTCACATGTTTGTAAATAGCATTATTTTCTCTTTTCATTCGAATATCATCTTTATGTTGTTTCAATCTGTCCATGAGCCTTTTTCCCATCTCCCCTATGTATTTCATGTCACACTCACTACATTTATTTAGTACTTAAAAATATACATATGGTATTAATTACATTGTGTTCTTTATTGCTATTATTATTTATTTGCCGATATGTATAAACAAAAACAATATCGAACAGCATTTATTGAATACTACTAATACTGATATGATTACTGCTATGATGTAAATTGTTTTGTTATATCAATAACATCAGGAGTGATTCTACCATGTATCCGACTATGCAAAAATCTATTCTAATAATGTGAAATACCAATAAATACATTTCACATATGTTGAACGTTTTTTACTCACAGCAATATTAACAACCTTTATCATGTAGGCCCTAGTAGTTGAATCCCATTGCCAGTGGCGTATTTACGATTTTGTTTCAGAAGGGGCTTTGCTAACTTTCGGGGGGGGGGGCTTTGCCTGGAAATGTGAAAATTCTGCAAGATATTTCATTTACTTTACTATACTAAGTAAGATTTCGGGGGGGCTTAAGCCCGGAAGCCACCCCCTAAATACGCCACTGCCCATTGCACTCATGAAACCTATCTCATGAATTTGTACAAAAGCTGAGTACTTGCAACACTAAAGTTTAATAATAGGTTTTATTAAGCATTAGAAATCCTATAAGTTTCGTAAGTTTGATAAGTAAAAAATATCACACTTACCAACCAACCAAAGTCAATTTAGGGAATTATATCAGAAAGTGTCCATATCCTTTTTTTTCCTTGCTTAAAAACAGTTACCTTAAAATCTAGAATAATTTACACAAATTGTTTTCCTAATTTTGCAACCTTTGGCCTCAGGCGTGATAATTAATGGCAAAACAAAACTTAAGAGAAACTAAGTAAAATGTTAAATTCCACTATTACTGAAAATTATCAACAAATGAAACAATTTTAAATACATTTGTATTGAGCATCTCACAACAATTATAATATAACCTTCCGAGCTGTTTTGTCTGTAAAATCTCCGACAATGAAATTTATGTTAATGTCTTGAAGAATGTCGAACTCAATGGACATCATGTAGTGTCCTACGAGGCGCACTTGGCACATGATAGATCTCTAATTTTTAATTAATTTTGATTTTGAGAAGCTCCTTACGCCTGAAGCCACACTGATAGGAACAGTGAGGGCAATTTTGAATGCAATAGATACATTAGGAAAATTCAGTCACTTGGCTACTCGTCAAGTATTTTAATACTTCAAGAGAGCTTTTAGCATTTTCATCTGGTAGTAGGGAGAGTAAAACTAATAGTTCCTGTTAAAGTTAGAAACTCTCAATATCACAATACTCTTCATCTGTTAAAGCCATCTAAAGGTCAGTACATTTCTTCATCAGGGAATCCTTGTCTTCAGTTTTGATTCTGACTAAAAACCAAAATAGATCATGATGGTAGTTTAGTTGAGAAGACTGTTCTTCTAGTGAGCTTAGGGTTTGATCCAAAACACAAAAGAAAATGTTAATTTTGAAAAAAAAATTGAGATCCGCAATGCGCTCACCAGGGCTCTCGTATTCAAACTGGTGTTTGGTTTTCCGTGGTCGTAATTGTAACTAACTTGGAAAAAGGGGATCGATTTCCAGTCTCTGCAATTTCTTTTGCATCCACTAGTAGCTCTTCATACCCTCTAACGGTTCGCATTGCTTCGAAATGACTTTACATTTTCGCAATCACTTCAATTGCTTTTGAAATGTTCATTTCTTCTTTATGAAGCATTTTTCTTACAAGATTGATTCGTAATAGAACTGTATGTCACAGTACGAGACAGCAAGTGAAAGTCTTAATCGTGTGGGCTCGTATTAGCTTTGCTTTTCTGAAACGCATCACTTCTGAGATCAATATCAGTCACTGTATCAATATTACTTTCCCAACGAGTTCACCGTTTTTTTTTTTTTTTTTTTTTTGTGCCGCTTCTATCTCCCTCCTATGTTATTGAAGAGTGGTTTATTCGATTTCACAAATACTGTCGAAACGAATAGTTTGGGAAGAACTGTATACTTCTACATAGTGAAATAATAACATCTTCTAGACACTACTTTCAACAAAGGCTGACAGTTTGGCGCAGTGGTGTCGTTTCTAAGAAATCAAAAGTAAGTGCTGTATACACTGTCCTCCTTCTACTATCACTTTAAAAGAGGAGCATATATACATAAAGTCCAATAACATCCATTGCCTGTGAAAAGTTCACAAAGTACATGGTCCGCTATAAACAATACCAACTCCCCTTCCACTCTTTCTTCGACATGCCATGTCTCAATTTGCCGATACATGCCCTCTAATACTGTGAAACTCTTCTTCCATGGTGGAATGGAAAAATATGATGTAATTGACAGCTACTTTACAAGAATATAAACCAAAAAAGTAGAAAATACGTTAGAAAATTTCTTTTGAGGCTCGTTTTGGAGCCCTTTGACTGTGGCACCCCGGCGTTGCCTGGATTGCCCAGCCCTTGGTCCGCCCCTTCCCGTAGTTACTCACAACTCTCGCAATGTTGTTCTACGAATCTTTAACACTTGTTACACTTCGTTTCAGCTTATCTGCCCACTCGTACACTTGTGTTCTACTCAAACCACTTCCACCGAATTGCACTACCATCCGCCAGTGAATTTCCATCTTGTTTCGCAACATGCTGCCATCTTGTTTCACTAACTCCCACCATCTCGTTCACGAGGCAGGCACATCTAATAATAGTTCTAGTACACCATCAAGAAATAACAAAGGAAGCACACAAACTTAGTCAAAATTTCTATTAAAATTTAATTAACAGCATCTTCATATCTCCACCTCAGTATGACGGGTCTACGCCTGTGGGGCACACCAGGTCACGGATCTCAACGAATTATACACCACACTCCTATTCACGGGTATGTCTGGGTCAGACCGAGTTACGAGTCACTGGGCCTAGTGAGTGATACGTTCCATTATTGTATAGGAAAACTTATGCTGTGGAAAATGGTGTTATGCCAGGCATTCCTATTTTCTCCTTTGATTTGTTTGTTTGTTCGTTCGTTTTTCGGGGGGTTGTAAAATCGATTGAAGGATGTCCCAAAAGAAAATTAAACTTAATTCTAGATATAATATCATACATTATATCTTCATAAACAAATAAGGAGTGTAGATTATGGTCACTTATTGCTTTTTATATATTTATTCTCTTCCATATTGGATGTCTCAACATAACAAGGATATAATTTTGTTTTGTCGTCTTGGCAATAAAGAGTGCATAAGAGTATTTGTTACACAATTTTAAAAACAAAGAAAAGTCGCCTTCTCTTCTTTGTTCTTGTTTTTAACCCATTTTGCTAATGGTTTTCATGTAAACATTGACATCAACGTTCTGGTAAAGTGCCCATTTTCGAAAGTAAACACTGCTGTCAACAAACTGACAAACTTCCGTTTCCCTAGTTCTTAATAGCCGAAGTTTCCCCTTATTACGCTTCAACACAACACAAATAAAAGAAAGAATATTGCTAATTTTACGAATGAGATACAAAGAACTTAACTTAATTGAGCAATTTAAAAGATACATTTATTTCCTTTCTTAACTTTAAAAACTTCTTTCTGACTCTCAACAAAGTAACCAACCAAGAGTATTTGGAGCTGTTTAGAGAATGGACTCTTTTAACTTCGTCTAAATAGTTATAATAGTATTAGTAATGCTTGCTCATACGGGGTGATTCGGTAAGGTATGGCCAAACTTCCGCTACTTATTGCTTTAAGGAAATCAACAAAAATCTTTATATCAATATATTGCAAACGTTCTGCGGGCAAAGCCTAAATAATGTATACGGAATTTCAACACTTTACCTTTTATTATAAAAATAATGTATTATGAAAAAAATTACGAAGTTTTTGTAAGACTTTTCTCTAAGTCTTTAAATGTTTGCAGTGTACAATAAGTGCAAAGTTCCTCGGTACACGATATGGCTACGGAATACAGGATATTTGAGTCGACTATAGCATCAAAAGCCACCAAATCATTTTTTTTTTTTTTTTACCGAAATTGAGTTATATATCTCCTGTTATATGTTTAATCTAAAGGAATTCCATGGAAACAGTATTTTGTTTAAAAGCTAAATATTTCATACTTAAAAACAAGTTCAAATATGGGACTTTGTACGCGTGTATATGGAGCTTCTCTGCACGTTTTGCGAGATTACTCGAAATTTTAGCGAAATGAATGTGGCGGATTTTGATACCTCATTTATCTTAACCAACAGCGGCCTCAGACGGTGATAGGTTATACTCAGCAGCTCACAACAGTCGTGGGAATATGTATTGAAGGATATCTCTGCCACTAATAGGAGTCTCAGGAGATGCTTTTATAGGAATATACTCCGTAGCTCATAGCAGACCCAGGAATAGATATTAAAGGAAATCTCCGTAGCCCATGGCGGACTCGGATGAAGGTTTTGGTAGGTGAGCGATCAGTACTGGTCTGATATTTTCTTGGTTCTGTGGTCCTCTTTTATAGACATATTCTTGGAAGGAGAACCTATGTAGGGGTTGTCGGCTATCTTCGTAGTTCACCGTCCCCATCTTCGTTTCTTCTCGGAGGTGTATATATTCACCTTCTTGTTGTCTTCTACTGTTTGTTTATAACTGTAAAAGCATGGTAATGAAAACATGTGGCTTGCAGTTCGTGGGGGTATATGAATCCTTGCAAAATACTTGATATTGGATCATATTGGAGACATACAGAATGAACCACAAGACACGAAACGTTATAACATGTGGTACTAGAGGTGGACATACTATCGGTGAGCCTTAGAGACACACTAATAGCCTTCAAACAGTCACCTCAGTAGCGTAGGGATAGTTATTACGGGCAGGTGGAATGATGACAAATATTAGAAGCATCATTCAATTGTTACTACTTTGAGAATAACACGTTCCTCTCCGAGGGTTGTAGAGACATGATCCCGTAGTGAACTTAACGTGACTGGTGTTCAAAATGACTACAATAAGAACTATGACTGCCATGTTACCTGTATGAAAGGCATCCTGTCAACTAGTGAACATATTCTTTAACACTCTGTATGTCTCCAAAGCGCCGCGGTATCATACAGAGAAATCACCTTCTGAAGTTTTGGTATATCTTAGCGAACCACCCTGTATGATTATAAGTTTGATAACACCGTCAAATTTGGGAAAATATTTCTCTAACGAAAAACAAAATAAAAGTAGAAAGCATCATATTAAACTTTATCGCACCGATTTCTTAAATTAAATCAAGTCATCCTGCAGTTATTACTGAAACATTTGTTTATGAAATGTGAACAAAATTATAACAGGCGTTATTGAAGAATTTCACTTTCGAAAGTAAACTACATGGAAAATAATTCATACCATATTATAAAGTTGTTATTAAAGAGTTTCTTTATGGAATAAGTAAAAATCGACTCAGCGATTTTACGTAAGATATTCTGGGAAAAAAAACTCACTGTTAGTAGACTGTCTTAATAAATTGATTCATTTAAAAAAGTGACTATTAACTAATTATTATAATCTTTATCCATATTCCATCCGTCTCTAATATGATATTGAGTATAAGTGTAAGGGTAGTCCAAAAAATACTCGACCTGACCTATAGATGTCAGTTGTTGTTTGAAAAACACTATTATGGTCAAAAGTACGAATACTTTTAAATTTTTATGTTTGAACACGCTACGTTGTTTCGTATTTGTTTGGTAGCCAAAAGTAATGAACACTGTCAGTGGATTTGTAAACATTGAAAAAATAGATCATCGCTATGTATACAATACTTCCATTTGAAAGGCCTCAACCCAACAAATATAAATGCTGAACTAGATTCTACTTTGAGGAAGTCTACTCCCTGGTTTGGTAAAATGGTTATTTACTAGTTATAACATTCCCTTAATTACTTGGTAAATAACCTAAATCAACAGGCCTCCGTTTTTAGCTATTTGTTTACAATCCATAATACATAATTGCTTAGTAACAAACTTTCTTTGAAAGATCTTCGCCATTTGCATCTCTTTTTTCAACTCTTTCTCTTCTTTTTTAGATGAGTGCATGTGCACAAAGCTATAACTCTTTCTGCCCAAAACATCCTCCTCCCCTTCAAAAAGACAACTATTGTCCGCATCCCCATCTATCAGGCGGTCTTCTTATTCTTTGTGATTTTCTCCCATATCTTTGACCAATTGCCTCTCATTGTAGCCCTGTATCTTCATTGTTTGTTTGACTTTCATGAACAAACACAGGCTCTTCTCTCTGCTTCATTCTGATATTTTGTCTCCAACCTTCGGTCTACTCCTCTACGAACTTTATTCTTGTACTCGTTACTTACTGATTCCACCCACACTTATTGCCTGAGTATTTTATTACTTAATTTTCTGCACTTGATTTCCCATCTGCAATCCTTATCTGATGTCTGCGAACCCTTCTGATAGAATCATCTACTTGAACCTCCAAAACATTATTTCCCCCTTTATCGTACAAAATAAGCCTTAATAAATTTTGGTAAGACAGCCCTGTAATTTCTCACTCATATAGGTCTTCCTTTTTTCAAGCCTAGTTCTCTTCAGTTTTGCTCTTTAGCATATTGACAATTACTGCTGGAGAAACATTGTACCAAGTACGAGGCTTAAAAGAATACAAAAGAGAAGCTGGCGAACAATTGATGACTTTAGTAGGAGTGTGTAGAAAAGCATAATTAATATCAGATAACTAGTTAACCACACTTTGGTTGGAGACTCTACAACCATTTTCTAAATATATTTTCTTTAATAGTTTTTTTAAAAGTTTGCACCGCTCTCTTCGCACTGCCATTACCTTCTGGAGAGTATGGTAGAGTAAAAACTAACTTAATGCTTCTATTCTTACAATATTCTTGAAATTCATTACTCCTAAATGGTGACCCATTGTCCGATACCAAAGTATTAGGAAACTCCACCAAAGCAAACAGCTCTTCTAGACAAGTTAAAGTGGTAGAAGCGTTCGTAGAATCTACCATAATAAGGAAGATGAAACAGAATATTTGACAGTGGTCTACATGAATTCTATCAAAAGGTTTTTCCGAACTAGGCTCGAACTATTGTTACTTTCGGGCGTGCAGTTAGCCATTGCCAAACAAACTTCACAACTCTTAAGGTAACTACGTAATTCATTATTCATGTCGGGCCACCATACTCATGTCATTATTCGCCAAATCCAGTGTGGCAAAAACTCCCAGGTGGTCCTTATGTAATTTCTCCTTATAGGAAGCTCTTAATTTTCTAGAGAGTACGATTTTTCCTTTTCAAAATAAGCAATCATTATTTAATTCTAGTTGATATATTCTCTTATACATCTCCTGATATTCCTTAATGTACGGCTAACCGGTAGCCTCTTAGGCCAGCCGTGTAACATCCACTCTTTAACTTTTGTAATCGTGAGATCCTTCTTAGATTCGTCTTCTACCTCTGATTTATCCAAAATACTCGACGAAATCTCAATTATATAATTAGGAGCTAGTAAATGTTTCTCAGTAGATAACTCTATGAGAAATCTGGACAAAAAATCAGCCACCTTTACAGATTTGTTATAAACAATATCAAAGTTATAATTGGCTGAAAGAAGAAACCATCTTTGAAGTCGAGGAGAAGCTCCACTCCTGTTTTCAACTCTTTCTCTTCTTTTTTTTTTAGATGAGTGCATGTGCACAAAACCATAACTCTTTCTGCCCCCAACAGGTTTACATCAGTAGAACATTGTGTGGCAGAGTTTCAATGGAGCCGTACGAGCTGCAGAGGCAAACATCGTAATAGTGAACCAAATGAGGTTACCGCGCCAAATATGGTGAAGAAAATCTACAAAGTGGTATTGGATGACCAACGACTGATAGTGTGCGAGCTAGCAGACATGGCAGGAATTTTAAAAAGGGCTTAATTCGCACATTAATTGAAAATTTGGACATCAGAAAGCTGTGCGAGAGCTGGCTCCCGCGTTTCCTCACTATAGAAGAAAAACAGCGTCGTGGGGATGTTTAAATTGAGTGTTTGCTGATGTTTCACAGCAATAAAGCTGAGGTTTTGCTTCGATTCATAACAATGGATGAAACAGGTCCATCACTTCATACTGAGGCGAAGAAACAGTCAAAACAATGGATTAAAATGGGAGGGTCAGTTTCAAAGAAGGCAAAGACAGATCTTTCTGCTGTCAAGGTCATGGCGTCAGTTTTTTTGGGATGCGCTTGGAATAAATTTTATTCATTACCTTCAGAAAGGAAAATCGATCAACGCCAGGTATTATGCAAACTAATTTCCAGCATTTAAGTGATGAAATCAGAAAAAAACACATTTGGCGAAAAAGAAAGTGTTTTCTTTTTATGAAAACAATATACTACCATACACATCCCTTATCGTGATGGCCAAAATCAATGAGCTAAAGTTTGAATTGCTTGTTCAAACACTCTATTCGAAAGATTTAGCCGTTTAGAATAATTTTCTCTTTCCAAACTTGAAAAAAATTGCTCGATGGTAAAAGATTTGCGAATAATGAAGAACTGGAGTCTGTGGTTAATGGATGTTTTGAAGAGCTCGACGGTTCACAATATAAACAGGGTTTCGAAGCTATTGAACGTTGCTGGGAAAAGTGTATTCAGTTAAAAGGAGGCTATGTTGAGAAATAAAGATAATTTTTTTCTCATTTTTTTATGTTTTCTTTATTAAGTCGGGTATTTTGAGACTACCCTCGTACATGCCCTATTGTAACCACTAAGTGTAATGTATGTGACACTAACTCTTCCAGGATCTTATTTGTTGCATCATATAAATATACAATTCTCAATCTATTACAATTTTAACTTAGTAACTACTATAACTTCACCAACGTATGGCTCATGTCACATAATCCTATCAGCCACTCTAGCCCAAATCCGAAGGTTAACAAGGGTTTTCCTTTTTACAACCAATACTACGTACAATAAACAGCATAGTACAGGGCGCAAAATTTCCGAATGGAAATTTATATATGAAATGAAATCTTTGAGTTTTACGTAAAACGCTTATGCCGGCTAAGCTAAAGGAGACGGTGAAGATGAGAAATGAATGAAATGAAGAAAGTGGGATGAAACGGGAGAACCCCGAGAAAACCCACGCACACGGTGTTTGTCCACCACAAAGTTCACTTGGCGGGAGCAGGATTTGAACCCGAGACCCCATGCACCAGAGGTGAACGCTCTACCACTGAGCCACCGCGGCCCCCGACTGGAAATTTAGACCTGGCGACCATTGTTTACTAGGAATGGTTTCTGTCTAAACTCACAGGGCATCGCAGTTTGTTCCGCACGAAAATAATTGTCACTGAGGGGGAGAAAACGCAGAATGTGAAGTCTTGACAACGTTGTAATTCGCTCCTCCTTTCCCACCCTCAATCGAAATGGTTTGTCTTCGTGGGTGGGTGGGGGGCCTCTCGTAATTTGTACGTGAGAAATACTAGCGATCATCATTTTTGGATTAGCGATTGCCACTGACTTTGAAATTTTGCGCCCTGCCATAGTAACACCATTCATTTTCCATTCAATCTCTGAACCCTTTGCCCGATTATTCTTAATTAATACTTTGTCCGAAACCTTACAAATTTTAACATTCTTCCGGGATGTTACCAAAAAAGTCATACTTCAACATTTTTTTACTGCTTCTACCTAGACTTCTTTCTTCTTTTTTTCTCTCCGGTCTTCTTTTCTCCTCTAAGCATCTGTACTGATGTCCCATTTTTCATAATCTTGTCACTCATCTCTTGAATCTATTTATCCTAATCAAGAACTCTAGAAACAAACATTGTAATATCTCTTGCTTTTGGTTAAATATCTGCTCATTTTCTTTCTTTCTCTATATCGCCTAATCCTTCTAGTTGCTTTGTTTTCGCTTTGCGTTTGATCATTAAGAACTTCATTTTATTTTTCTTCACCTGTGAACCGTTTTCTTTTATTGCCAGATTTTTTTTATTTTCTTGAGTTCACTATGTAACCATGCTGAATGTACTTCAGAATTGGTTTCCTTGTTCAATTGGCTCTGACTGATTACTACACTATGATCTTCGGCTGCCGTCCTCCCATTTGGTATATCGCCTTCCTCCCATTTGGTATATCGTCTCCTTACTGTTTGACTGTTGATCTGAAGGTCATCCTCAGATTAGCAATTTAATTTGTCCATAGTAAAGATAGGCTCCGCCACTGTTTCAACTTCTTAGATAACTGGTAATACACCAAAATTCTTGACACTATTTTTTTCTGGTACCGTTTTAACTTTCTTCAAAGTTTTCCTCTTTAATTGCTTTACCTCTGAGGATGTTCGTTGATTATAAAACACACGGTGCTGCTAAATGATGTAGCCCAGTGCATCGTGAACAACGGACAAAGTTCTAGCACGCTGGTCCTCATCCCCATTAAGTCGTAATAAAAGAAGTAATCAACCTGACTACTAATCCACCTTCAGTTGCTATCTCTCAGTCAGAGTTACTATGTGAATTTTGAATATTGAGCTTTGATAAAAGAACCAATCTACCATTAACCAATCTTCACCTATATATTAGCAGCATTCTAGAACCTTCCAAAAACATTTACTAAAGGACACTTTGGACCTTACGCAGAGTCATTCTGACGCTTGATTAGTGCCATATTAAGGAGTTCGACTAACATGTTTCTTGTAGTAGTCAGATCATTAGTATGATGCTTATCATACATCAAAACGACTCTGTATAAGGCCCTTTGTCTTTAAATGCGATTTCTGACACTTATTACATCTAATATGGTGGTCTTTTATCTGACTTATAAAATCACAAGACGACAATTACCGAAATCGTTGATCCATTCCTTTTGGTGTATTTAGACTCTCGAGATGTAAGCAATATAATTCTGTGCTGTCTTCAGCTGCTTAAATTTTCTCCTGTAACAGATTAATTACAATTGCATATTTCCGTAATTCCTCGGCAAGTTAGGGAGACAAAACTTGTTACATGAACTCCTTCTTAAAAGTAAGGCTGCCTTCACACTAGGATCTTGTGAGCCGCTCATGTCAACCTGTAGTATGAAGGCATTGAATATTTGTAAGCCACTCAAAAGATCATTATAACAAAATGGCAGCTATGCTAGAGCCAAAAGAAGCTGCAGCTTTAGTCTTGGAGATACATTGCAAGGAAATAAAGAAAAAGAAGATATAGAACAATATGGATTCATTATATTAATCGATCAAGACTGGAAGAATGTTCATTTTAGAGTTTGTTTCCTAAACTAAGAGAAGATGAAATAACATTTTTCAATTTCTTCAGGATGTCTACTTTTTCGTTTGACCAACTGTATAATAGTATAAAATGTGCATTTTATCACAGTAACACTAAAATGAGAAAATTTTCAACATAAAAAATATGTACACTTTTCTCCATTGCAACAGAGTTCACGCTCACGTGAAGGGCTATCTTGAGAATGCGTGTTATTTTCTTACCCGCCAACAACCCGCTCGAGCCACCAGCTACTGGCGGGTTGATAATAGGAGCTTAGAGCGACGCTCACTTGCACCGAAGCGTATGTATAGAGACATACATTTAACACAATGTTAAGCTAGCAGTTGCAGCTCACACGAGCGGCTCATTGGATCCTAGTGTGAAGGCTACATAAGACGACCCCTTCCCAGTGGTTCAAAAACTTTTCGAATTAAAGGCGGTACGAGGCATTTTCTATAAACGTGAAATATAAGGATGCTTGACTGCCAACTCTTTCAAGACCACTGCGCCAAATTTATTTTATTTTTTCAAAATATTTTTGGTGTGCTAATGGATCACTAGTGGTATACTATTTTTTGGTATGCTAGTAGTATAAAAACTTACTATTTTTATAATATGAAGATTTTATAACATTTTTTTGCATAGGGGTAAGAATTGGGTTATATGTAAATGTAAACGAAAACGATGGATATTAGTGTACAAACTATAGTTTTTTGAACCGTTGATATAAAAGTAAATAGTCAGGTTTTCAGCACAATTAGAACGAAAAAGACTTGCAGGAAGCACTTTCAAATTTGAACGATCAACTGAAAAGAACGTGCAAATTGAAGATAAATAAGAATAAAACCTAAGTGATAAAGTACAAAAGAGCAGGACAGGAAGGAGCAAACGTATGGCTAGATGGAGAGAAAATCGAAGACGTTAAGACGTTTCCCTATTTAGGAAGAAGTGAAAAAGACGTCAGTTCCAGAATAGCAAAGACTAAACAAGAATTCAATAGGAGAAAAGAACTACATCAAAAAATGTGTCATTGGACTTTCCTAAACGATTTATTAAGACTCTGGTATGGAGCATGGCGCTTTATGCATCGGAGACGTGGACATTGAGAAAAGCTGAAATATCCAAACTAGAAGAATTTGAAATGTGGTGTTGATGCAGGATGTTTCACATATCATGTACCGAAAGGAAAAGGAATGAAGATGTATTAAAGGAAGGTAATGAGGAACGACAGATCATGAAGATAGTAGGAAAAAGATGAAACAGGATGCTTGATCATCTTATTCGTCACTCCGATTGGATCACTGTGATGATATAAGGAAAGACAGAAGGAAAACCAGAAAAAGGAAGACCAAGGATAGAATATCTAGATTCAGTTATCAAACTATAAAACAGCTCTCCCAAGGGAGAGAAAATATTTAAAATTTCCATGTTGCGCACCAACCTATGATTGAGGTGAACAAGAAGATATGAATAGTGACTCCGAATGACGTTCAAGTCCAAGATCAACTCCAATCAGTATAGGGGTGAGAAAGGGTGATGGATGGAGATAGGAAGGGTTGACGTTCCGGATTTTTATTATTACTTTTCATTGAAACGTATATTCTAGTAGGGGGGGGGAAAAGATAACTAAACTTCCCATATGTCAATTTTGCCCTGCGGAGAACGGGTAATTTTTGTCAGTACATTAAATAAGCATGTAAATTCGTTTATTTTCATTATTCAGTTTTTCGAGTATACAATAATAAGGACAAAGTTTGACTCTGTTTAATGACGTTAGTTTACCTACATCGTTATTATTAAAGGAATAAAGTGAAAAACATTTCGTTAAATGTCAGAGCAAACAAATTAGAAAAAGTGTTTCTTAAAAAAAAAAATCGTGCCGCGCAGAAATAATTGTACTGGAAGAATTAAGTAAAAAAAATTCCAGAAACTAAATTTTTCTGTTGGAACTTCTTTCCTCGTCGGGTGATCCAAAAAGAATTTCAAAGAAAGACGAACTTTATAACAACAATAAAGCATACGACAAAGGTTCGTGAAAGAATGCGCTTTCTTTGGCAGATTTTTGTTGTGAGGACTTCGGGAGATTTTATTTTTTTCTTAAAGGAACAAACAAAATTCTACGGTTATCCTTGTCACTGTGAAGAAGGAATGTCGCATTCTGAAAAGAAGTAAGAGAAGAAAAGATCTCACTAAATACCAACACAATTTGTGAAAGCAGAAAAGACTCAGAAAACGAAGGAAAAATAATGACTCTTGTAAATTCTTAAGAAGCAGGAAAGAATGAGAGAAAAAGCAGAGACTTTTGTACCTAGAGGAAAATCGCCTCTAGCAATGAATTATGTGGTTTAGCAAGATTCGAAGGCTTTTTCTCTTAAAAAATAATGTTAATATTTTGCTTTTATCAATATTTAAACCAGTGATGTGCCGTAAACTATAATTTTACGTCTACGCGATTGTCTACTGTAATCTATACGTAATCTACATTACA
Source organism: Thermobia domestica (assembly GCF_964235325.1). NCBI lineage: Eukaryota > Metazoa > Arthropoda > Insecta > Zygentoma > Lepismatidae > Thermobia > Thermobia domestica. Next base: position 199,343,638 of record NC_137467.1, read on the forward strand.
CCTCTTCCCGTGTAGACTATGTAGACAACCACTATCAAATGTAAGGAACAATTTCGTTGCTTGTTTGTTCATATTTCCTCATTCAGTTGTTTTGCTTCCGTGCAGCGAAAGATTAGGGAAACGACTAACATATAAAAAGTAGAGGGAATTATCTAATCTGTATGTTTACTCTGTTCTGCACATACCACTTCCTAAGATTTTCCACTTCGAGCAATGCTTTTATAATGAAATTTACAAAATTAATACTCACCTGTGAGCTTTCAGTCTTGAATATGCTGTATTTGCCAATTTTTTCTTGCATATTTTACAAAATGCATAATATTTTTCATTTTCCTTCATCAAGACGAAACTAAGTATTCGAAAGTTACTATTCGCTGGTCTAGGCATTTTATTTTGTACGCAATTTCGCAAGGTAACGACAAAATAAAGCTCCTTTATTGTCCACGAAGCCATATTAAATTACGTGTTGTTGGCATATTCTACATAGTCTACGTTGTTTACATTGTCTACGCATAGTTGACACGTAAACGTAAACTATCGTTTTTTACGCGTAGACGCACATCTCTGATTTAAACACACCATAAAGGTATTGGCGACACTTGGAATAGAACGAAGGTATTAAACATGAAAATTGTGCTCGATAACACAGCCAACGGCGCCCATCAGGGGGGCAAGGTGGGGCGCCCGCCCCCCTAGAGGAAATTGTACTTCAGAATATCGAAAATCCAATAATATTTTTACATTAGTTACAGCAAAATTTGAAACTAATTTTGAAACGTCGCTTATATTTCCCCCCCTGGAAACCACAACATGGGCGCCCTTGAACACAGCTACATACAAAAGGATAAAAGGTCTGTGCACGAGAACCTACGGCTTGGATTCGATGTATTTTAGTACACAGAATCCAAATTTAGAAACCTCAGCACGATTCATTGTGTCATTTTTTTTATGGACGAAAACCTGTAGCGAATTTAAATAGGGAGGATACACGTAACATAAAAATACGAAAAAAAAGTTCTGTGCAGCTTACCCCCAAGGAATAGTTCGATGTATTTTAGTACACAGAATCCAATTTTAGAAACCGCAGGACGATTGATCGTGCCAATTTTATTTTATGGGCGAAAATCGTATGTGCTGTCTTACATACCAAAATTCGCTAGTTTTGCCAATGAAAGAAACCGACACGGTCGATCGTCTTGAGATATCAAAATCTGGATTCTGTATACCAAAATATATCGAATCCACACCCTGGAATCCACTGCACAGAACTTTTTTTTGTATGACTATCTTACGTGTATTCTCCCTATGCAAAATCCCAGAAATTTTACGCCCATAAAAAAATTGACACAATCGATCGTCGTGGGGTTTAGAAATTTGGATTCTGTGTAACAAAATATATCGAATCCATAACTGACCGAAGGTATTAAAACATGAAAATTGTGCTCGATAACAAACATTATTGTAAAACCTATTATAATCAGAGTCGGATTTAGGATTGATGAAATCCTGAGCTATTGAAGGTAATCGGGGTGCTTTATATGTTCAGTAGGGTGGAACGAAAAAAAACTCAAATTTTAAAATTTTATTTCTAATAGTGTAGAAAAGTTGCCTTTTGATGTAAACAAAATAAATAAATAAATAAAACAGAAAAATAAGATTTCATGGTAATCGAAGTATGAATTGAGGTGCCTCAAGAACGATAAAGTTTCATAAATTGATATTTCTTATTCCATTTCAACCTTTTTCACTCTTCTTTTACTTGCACTATAAAAACGTTGATTGAACTTGTTATTTCTTATTACTGAAAAAAAACAAACATTTTGGAAAGAGAAGGAGGAATAAGCAGAAATAATTCTACCTTCGAATGCAGTAATCTGTCTTCTAAAAGAATATATTTTTTGTCCATTTTTGCCTTATCATTTTTTTTAACTTAATCATAAATTTAAATTTCTTCACCTTCCCCAACCCAGAAGTTTGTTTCATCAATACATAGGTATAACAAGAACAATAAAGGTAAATTCTGAAATAGTACACGAAGTAAACATGTTCCGATCACCCTAAAATTTTATTTTTGTCTTGTTTCGCATCGAAAAGTAACCTTTCCACACTATTGGAAATAAAATTTTTAAAAGATCATTTTTTTTTCGTTCCACGCTAATGTTCAGCTCTTCTTTTCCATGACAAATTTGGCTGAACAGCAGTCTTCATTTGTATGCTCCATGTTGCCATGCAACCAATCCATGTAGAACGTAGGCACCTTATATACAGAGATGAGCAAACTAGTAATGTATTTTAGGAAGAAGGCTAGCAAGAGGGGCGCCAATTACTTACATCACAGGAGCTTACAGAACACAAAACACTGTTGTTGTAAGGATAGGTAGAATTCATTGTAATTGCTTTTATCTTATGTTTTTGAAAGGTGCATCCAGTTTTCTTTGCTTTAAATTATTTTTGAGGCTCTCTCTCTCTCTTGAGAGAGAGAGAGAGGAGGGGGGCTCTAAGCTAAGTTTTCAAAGGTCAGTGATGCTAAAAGAAAGGAAGATAGGACCGCAAATTAGAGAATTAATGAATTATGAGAATTTTGTTGACTCGTTTAGTGATGTTGAGAAAATGGCATGGCTGTCCTTTGTAAATGTGTGCAAGAAGGTTTTAGGTAACTATAAGTCAAAGAATTATGACGATACTGTATATGAACTAGTGAGATCATATCACCGAATGGGAGGTAACATGTCACTTAAACTGCATTTCCTGAACTGCCAATTGGACTTCTTCCCGGGTAACCTTGGTGCCATTAATGACGAACATTGTGAACGCTTTCACCAGAATATTTCTCAAATGGAAAAACGTTATCAATTGAAATGGAATGCAGCAATGTTGTCTGACTATTGGTGGATCATACGACAGGACTTAAAGTTTCTTAATTTTTACTTACTTCTATGCTGCTCACTCTTTTTATTCCTTCGTGTGCTAATACCGATTTTTAAAAACTTATGTAAAAAACTATTGGTGCAAGACCATGTCGTTATATAAATACATATACTAATACGTAAGCTACCATAGGCATGCACAAAAGTATTTTCACATGAAAACTGAGACCGATGGAGAAATTCTGCAATTTAATCTGGATTCAAGGCCAAATTATCTTACAAAAACAATATTTTTTTGTTCTTGTGACAGAAACTTTATTTGTTTAATTATTTATTTTGTATACCACTGTTATTATATCAAATATCCTTAAACTGTTGTTCTATAGTCTTTTTTATATATTCTTTATTGCTGAAACGTGACAGAAAACGTCAAGAAATCAACCAACCAAGTAAAATTCGTGTACTCTGATTAGAAAACAAGTAGGGTCACCGTCCATTAAGTCTGATTAGCTATGTGAAATTAACTGAAATTGAATTTAGCTTAACGTCCAACGTTTACGTCCTGCTATCAAATAAAAACTGCAAATGAATGATTGTATAGAATTCTGTGAACCTGGAATAATTTGAGAATAGAAAAAATGTGTACACGATGCTGCCTCTCTCCTTTACATCATTATTTCACTATAACAAGTCTTTACTTATCATAGAATTTTACAACAGCATCCATCCAAATGCATCACTATGGTTTCAAATAGACTATACGTTGCCCTTTTTTCTCCCTGAAAGTGCCCTTCGCTTTGTATCCAGAGGAGAAAGGGGTGTATCTCTTTGAGCGGATCAGCTTCGTAGACAAATACGCTGACAGATAGCGGAAAGGTCTGGTGACATCGGGGGAATTAACACACAAGTTGCCTACAAAATGCGGGCCAAAGGGTTCAACACAAAATACAGAGAGCGAGGGCGGATAATTACAATGATGATGACGATGATGATAGAGTGGAAGTAGAAAGAGAGCAAAGGGTGCCCTTTCAAAAACCCTGACTTTTTTCATTGTTCTGGCTATAAAAAAATCTCGTTGTGTTTTCTCAGTTCCCTTGCGCGTCCTAAACCATTTCTGCCCGGCGTAGCCAATTAAATTTTCTACACGGTTACTTTCTTCGGTTCTCTCCCCCAATAGTATTTCTCTCTTTCCACCCTTTACCCTTTTGCGTCTGTGCACCTATTCGAGGTAATTGGTAGGATTTAGCAAAACGACTCTCGGGGTCTCAAAAACACAGTAGAAAGCATCATTGCGTAGTTGTTTTCTGGAATCCCTTTCTTCTCTCTCTACAATCTCTCTCTCTCTCTCTCTCTCTCTCTCTCTCTCTCATACACGTATAAAGAGAGAAAGAAACAAAGCATGTTATATCAGGGATGGAAATTGTGCGCCATTTACTGTATTCATACAGTAACATCCTTGTTGATACGGAATAAACGCTTACCTGTAACCTTTGTTTAGCGCGGGCTCCTTTTATACTAAAGGTTTCATGTCCTATTCTTAATGTAGCACAGATTTCAATCATCGTGATGCAATTGGGAAGCTCGTTGGCGTACGTGCTTTAGTCTCGAAAGACTCTGGTTTGATTGCAAATTTGAGCTGTTAAACCATAGGTTCCATTTATTTTTGAGGGATGAATTTTCTTTCAGGATATTTTGTTCTTATTTTATATATATTTCGGCATAATTTTGGATTTGAAGGTCAGAATTGTTTGATTAAAATTCGAATTTTCTCGGTATATTTTCTGTATTTTTTGATGGTACTGGTGAGGTGATTTTAAGTTAGATTAAGTTAGACTAGAATTTACGTTGATCCTCCCATACTTGAAATCACAATGCCAAATAATTTCAGTTTTGTATTCTTACACTATGACGTACTCTTCCGCTAGATGGAAGTAGTCCCTACAACAATTGTCCTTTGCATAGTAATTACCCTTCACTAACATCAACTCGATTTTCTTGTTTTTTTTTTTTTTTTTTTTTTTACCTAATTTTAGCCCCCCAAATCGAAAACTATGCCAATATTTCAGTAACATTCCTTACAATATGATGTAAGTGGTTTCTTACGAGAATATCTATATAGATAGTTTATCCCTAATGTAGTTGCTAGCATACACGTTCATTTTATGCACAGTATCTCGGTTTGACTGCATATTAGCCGCGACTACTTTGCTCAGTGAAACAGTTAAAAATAAAGTAGGTGGGGTTGATTGTAGAAAGTCTTCTGAGCTGCGAGTCGGTGATGTGGATCTGACAATCTGTTTACTCAATGACGTAGATACTACTCTATTCGATGAGCAAAGCTGATCTTATTGTGGTCGAGATATAGCAAAAAAAAAAAAAAAAAACTTATTGTGTACATTAACCCCTTGAATCCCAGTCCTATAGATAGAGTGCAGAATCTTACAACCATGCTAAGCGGAGATCATTAGGAAACGAATAGCGTAAACAAATCATCAACCACATTGGTTGCTAATTCACTTTCCTCTTCCACCGAAACATAATCTGACGAACTAGGAACCCTCCTGTTCCTCCATGTTCTACTGCTCTTGTGATACGAGCTCCTTCGTGGCTAAGTGGTTAGCGTACGCGCCTTTGGCGTGGGAGATCCGGGTTCGATTCCCGGCGGGAGCTCATGTGGTTCGGATTCCACGTTAATCAGTAGGTCCACGTCTCATATAGCCTCGCTGCTGAACAAGACGTTAAACTCAAAATCAACTCAACTCAACTGCTCTTGTGATACAAAGTACACAAGAACAAAAACACACTTCTCATAAATCGCAGCAACAGATGGCGTAACGATCGTACTTTGCTCATTGCTTGCAAAGCTCACGTGCTCTGATGTCATAGCAACACGTAGACTTCGGTCCTTCCAGAATGGAATCATTCGTATATTTTCGTGGCCATTACCATAAAAGAATATTTTCCCTTCAGCCGTTGGAACCAGCTCTGTACTGCCGTACGTATACTTGCCGCGACCTTATCCTGATAGCCGAGATACGCAGCTTGAATTCAGGCGACTCCGCGCACATTACATAGTTCCTCGCGTTACACAAGTAAAACATTACTTAGGAGATCAATTCAAAGAGCTAATTGAGTTTAAGTATATAAAAATGTCAAAACAGAAACTATATTTAAAATAAATGATACTACATTTATTAGTAAAGGGTTATGAAAATGACGTCACGACTCAGAATCGGAAAGAGAGAAGGAAAGAAAGGAGTGAAAAGCCGGCAGCTAAGATGCGAGTCTCTTGCAAGTGTTGCAAGACTATAAACTTGAAAAATCTTATAACAAAAGCAGAGGACTAGTAAAATTACTTAATTGGTCAATGTTAGAAACCGTCCACGATGGATAGGAAATGGCTTAATATTTTTATATGATATATAAATTAAATAGAGTAACTACCCCGTAAGAAACTTCATTGCCTGCTGATAAATGAAACAAAAGAAATAACGGAACTCACATGTAACTTCTGCAATTTTTGTGCAGAGAGTAACACTGCTCTGCCAAATATCGTCTTCGCGCGTGCGTTAGAGTGGGTACGTGGGTGTACTGAAATTGAAACCATGAAGAGTGTTAAGCGCGAAGTTGAAAATATGAATGAATCCGAATTATCATCTTCTCAGTATTATCGCAAACACGAGGAAGGGAAACCTCTTTAAAGTCAAGCAAAGTAAATTGCCAACAATTTGTACGCTCGATTAAGAGAAGAGTATGCAGACACAACTATTGAAGAAATTGTTAATATGATTGTTGCCGGTTCGCTGTGGTTTACTCAGTGTCAATGTAGAGTTGCTGTGCTTTTAGAAAAAAAAATCGTATTTTTAATTTATTGTGTGGAAGGGTAGCTGCTCGTATGTTTCTGTTTATGATTGACCTTTTCCAGGTAGATATATGAGAATAACTTCATTTCTTATCCTTTCTTACCTTAATCAATTGAAATGAATAAGCAAAATAGTTTTCATGCTCTCGGGTTTTAATTGTGAGGATTGAAAATATATGACGTGCGAATTTCCAATACATTTATTACTATTGTCGTGTCTTCATGAATTATTAAAACAAATAAACCAAGAAACATATTTTTCGTAAGCGGCAGGAAAATGACGAGAAATCATCGCTCCGCGCGTATCAGCTGAAACTCAGAACAGCGCCAGTTGAAACCCTGGCGATTGAGAGCCAAACCAAAACACACACACACACATACAAAGGCTTCCCTGTGAAAAGGTTCGCGCGCCGACATGTATTAATGCGCTTGTGATGCGGCTCTCAAGTTAACATTGCGTTTAGTATAGTGGTAGCCAAACGGTTAAGCTGTCCAGATACGTAATTCTCTCCACGTGGATACAAGCAGTTTCATGTTAAATTATAGCTCCATGTAGCAAATTTCCTCGCTGGTGATGAGTACTCTAAACTCCAATACAACCAATCAACCAATTAATGAGGTACTCTCTTATACCTATTTTGAATTCCAAATTAAAATTGTACATTTTTTCCTATTTCCGTTTGCGGCAAACGTGGGAAAGCAGTGTGGCCAACATTTAACGTTGCATTCCATACAGTTGTATTCCATTCATCAAAATTACTATGACTAGGCTCAAGTCTAACATCTGTATAATTTGACTACTCAGAGAACTTCTGTTTCTCTCAAAACATTCATTGTTTGGCTATCCCATTCAAGGTCTTTCTGTATTAAATTAATGGCAACAAATCTAAAAATATCACCCCAGCACTGAATCTCTCCCCTCAGCAAGTAAGTATCTTCCTAAATGAGATATTTGTCGGAAGATGTTTACAAATAATAATTCAATTGTTTATTCGCAGTTCTAATACCAAAGATCATACAAGTATAACATCATGTCATGTCAAGAATTATCAAGAATTATATACAGAAAGGAAATAAAATAAAATCTTTCAGTTTTACGTCCCACGATTATGTCGTGTAGGCTAAAGGAGACAGTGAAGATGAGAAATGAATGAAAAGGGTGGGAAGAAACGGGAGAATTCCGAGAAAATCCACACACACGGAGTTTGTCCACTACGAAGTTCACTTGGCATAAGTGGGGGGTCGAACCATGGATTCCACGCACCAGAGGTGAACACTGTACCACTGAGTCACTGCGGCCTAAATTATATAGAGGTATGAAAACATTGAAAATGCAGTTAAGAAAATGTTTGTATCCTTTCTTAAAATTTTAGACCAGGCAAATATTCAGAATTCGAATTTTGTTCCTACAATACATACAACAATAGTATGTTATTGAAGTGTTCAGGGCCGGATATAGCATTTTGGCGCCCCTAGGCCCAATAATTTTTTCCGCCCCCTAGTCTCGTTAAAGTTACTTTTCCAAAAATCTTTATTAAAAATATATATCAGGACTATATGTTAATTGGTTAAACACCACTCCACGATGCAATTTTATCATTGCAAGTTTTTTGAGGAATTTGCTTAGTTCTGGCCTTAAAAAAATACCGTTAATGTATTAACAAAAGATTGGTGAATAACTTTGGTTTTGTTCAATTTAGCCATTTGGGCAAATAAATAAAAAAAAGACTCTGTAATACATTATAAAATAGTTTTAATCTCAGAAACACAGCTTACATGAAGTATTTTGATAACGTGACACAAAAACTGTGTTTTAAAGTAAAACTAGATATTTTGTATGTACAAATAGTAAATTGTACTAGTATAAAAAAATGACATTTTTCCGTTTGATTACGAGATTTCCACTCAACGATGCGTACCGCTCAACGACATCCCTACAGCCAGTTCTCCCGTGTTTGAGATCAATGTTGTAACGAAGTTGATGCCTAATGTTGAAAAATAGTTTAACTTTACCAATAATTATTTGTCCCAATGAACTTCAAAATCAGAATGCTTTATTAGCATGACTTTTTTTAATCAATTCAAAAATTATGTTAAGTTATGGCTATTTACTTTTATTTCTAGGTATTATTAAATTTTTTTCTCTCGGCCGTGCGCCCCCTGGCAGCTTGCGCCCATAGGCCCGGGCCTACTGGGCCTATTGGGAAATTCGGCCCTGGAAGTGTTTGAAGACGTAATTATTGAGCTTAATTCATGTTACCGCTTTCAACTTCGAGCTACCAAACAAGACAACAAAGTAATGCTTTCGTGAAAAACTCAAACTCATGATTTCATCGGATTTACGAGAATGTACTGTGATTAAAGACCAAATACAGTTGCTTTAATAGCACGTACTCTACAACCATTGATATTAAATAAGTTTCCAACCCTGATGTTCGTAGTCAGTTTATCATCAGAAGAGCAACCCACAAGTCATATTCGGTCCATTACCAGCACGCAAATCATTTTCAGTGCGAGAAAGGGGGAGGGGAGAAGAGTGAGTCTGGAAACACATTGTTTGATTTCACCGTTACGACCCGTGTTACTTCTGACATCAAACGTATAATTGGGTTTGAAATTTTACGCCTAGTTATGGCTAACCTCGCATTTTCATGTTCGAATATTTATTTTCCCCTCTTTACCATCCCCTCGGAAGCTGAAATGGACTACAGTATCCGCTTTTTTAAAAAAAACTCCATCTAACACTTTTTCCTTTGTTTCTCGAGTTCAGAAACTCAGAACCATACATCTTCACCACAACCGAAATAAGCATTAGGAAACACACAAAGCAGAGAGTTAAAAAGAAAGAATTATTTATTCCAGTAGTGTTACCCATAGAACCACCCTTGCTATTTTTGCATTGCACATGACTTTTAACCCCATTTAAAGTAAATTATTGTTACAGTTATAATTAGCTTAGTAAGAGTAGACGTTCTTCATTATTATTATGTATGTAACTCTGCACTGAGAAAAAAATTCGCATGTGACTTACGTAAAAACGTAAGATACATGTGTAAATCCTGTAGCTTTTGGACTTAACGTACAGCAAACGTATAACTGAAAAAGTATATTTTATACGTATTTTCTGTACAAGCGCTACGAATTAACGTACTTTGCGTACGAACGAAAGAACTGTATATAGGCGGTCAGGATCTCACATACAAATGGACGTATGTAACATATGTATACATATGTATACATATGTAATATACGGAGCACTGTTAGATATCAGACGTCAGGCAACGGCATGGTGTAACATCTAAGCGGGGAAAATGGCAGTACGTGTATAGCATGTGGACGTTATGCTCCGTACTGATTTATGTAGTAAATATGAGGGTTCCGTAGATTTGTACAATGTGACGGATTTTTCTCAATGGCTAAATGATTAATGATCTTTACTTTTACGCATAAGACCCAGGTTCAGTTTCGTAACTTTAAATTCCTGGAGGGGCAAGCATTAATATTTGCCCCTCCACCTCAGAAAAATATGAAATTGACCTTCTATTAATGAAATATGAAAAATGAAAGTAGGACCTCCTAGAATTTAAAACCTTAAAAGTCTTCACCACAGCAAAATTAAACTACCTCATATTTTAGAGTTTATTTGTAATATCTTCAAAACAAATAAAAATAATCGAGAAGCAAACACATTGTGAACTAGACAAAATGATTTTGCATGTGATACTTTTATCACAACTGACCTATCTGCTTTTGGTGTGCCGCTATTTACAGAACCCGCAAAAAATGCTAAATCTTTCGACAGTTCAAATCGAAAGCAGATAGATGAGTTGCAATAACAGTATCACATGCAAAATAATATTGTCTAGTGCACTATGTCTTTGCTTTTCGAATATTTTTATTTGTTTTGAACATATTACAGAAAAACTCTTCAATTAGCGGTAGTTTAATTTCGCTATGGTGAAAACCCTTAATAATTATTTTTATTATTTTTATGGTCCCCAGTTGGTGTTTTCTTGCAGTAGAGGCCGTTGACATATATGCTTCATCTTACTGTTAGAGGAATATGTTTTGTTCATATAATAATTATTTAAGTTGTTTTTATTTTAAATTATTTTAAGTTCTTTTGGAAATGGCTTGGTCGAGTTGTTCCATCCTTCAGAACTTAAATTGAGGAGACAACATTTGACCTTATAATATAATATTGTACTTTAATAAATATATATCATTTCTGGAGGCCCTAATAGTTTTACTGAAATGGGTCCAGACCACATAATGGTTGCGTTCAAGAGATTGTGTGTGTTGTTTCTGAGATGTGATGAACCTGTTTCATACTTCATTTATACTTCATGTTAATATTGTATCATATGGAGTTTTATCTTGAAGTGGGCGAGCCTCTGACGGCGGGGAGCTTAAGTAGGGGGAACACTTCCCCTCCTGCTCCCACAAGTTACGGCCATGCCCAGGTTCGAACTCCACATAAATGTATAGGTGCTATAGTATTGTAATCCAGCTATTGTAGGAGAGATACTTTAGTGTGAAATGGCTTATACAGTGAGGTTTCAATTTGCATGATAGTATACTTGCCAACTGCACTGGATGAAAACATCTGTTATTGTAGTTCAGAACTAATGTCACAAGAAGGGTGCTGCTGTTGGCAGTCATTCTCCCCCATAAATCCATGGTGAAGGAAGTGGCATTAGGGTATAATATATTGCCCCACCCCATATTCACTGGACCTAACACCAACGTCCACTCAAAGGACGTTATTTCTACAGTAGAGTTGACGTCATTTCTGAAGTTGAACTGTGGTTTCAAAGCCAAACTGCAGACTTTTACAAAACTGACTTACAGAAAATTGAAGAACCAATGGTAAAAATGTGTGGCTAAGCACAGTGATTATGTAGAAAAGGGCATAATGGTGACAGAGTTCTCCAGAGTGCATTTCTTCTAGGTGATTGTACGAACTTTTTGATATTCCTCGTACTTCATGCCCTCGGTGTTGTATAAGGACGTAAAGTACAAAAGCTCAAAAGTCAACTTACACCAGGGATGCAAATAAGCAACAAACTTTTACTCGACCAAGAAAAAAGCTACTAGCTCACACCCCACAGTAGAAATCATTTACTTTCCTTCGATATGATATTAAACACTCGCCCGCACGGATGAACCATTCGCCCCGGGCGAGTGGGCGAATGGTTACACTGTTCAACAACGAAAATGTAAATTGAACAAAATCAGCTAATTCTTATTGATTTTGTGGTGCTGATCACAAATTTGAAAGTTATTTTCGAATATTAGCTCTACTTTTCGTTTTACAGGCATGTCTAATAATAACGCTTTCAAAATAAATATATTCGCTTCGTTTGGGGTAAAATGTTACACTGATCCGGCAACACTGGAGAAACTATATGAACGCTTGGTTTCATTGTGTTCCTTATCTCAGTAGTGTTCTGCTATTGTTAGAAAAGACAGGTTTAGTGCAGTTATCAGCGTTTTGGGTGTGACGTTTGTGTAGTGCAGGACATAAAAATACAACTACAAGTACGCAAAAATACTGGTATTTCAGATGTATATTTTTAAATAGTTGTCGGAACTATTTCAAGTGACATTTTGAGGATTTCAATAAACAAAAATGCTGCGAAATTGTGTAAACAGTGCGGATAGCTTCTGCTACGTGTGTGGGGAAGTGACATTTTCCTCACAAAAGCAGACTATAACACCACTAATAAGAAAAGCCTATCAATATTACTTTGGTTGTAAAATTGGAGACCAAGATAAATCTTGGGCACCCCACATTGTGTGTAACACTTGTACCAGCAATCTAAGAAATTGGATTAATGGGAAGGGGCGCTCAATGCCTTTTGCAGTGCCCATGATTTGGAGGGAGCCAAGCGACCACATCCGACACTGTTATTTTTGTATGGTTCCTTCCGTCAAGAAGGAAATTTCCACGAAGAAGAAGCGGGCCTTGATCTATCCTAACATTCCTTCTGCAATGCGCCCTGTTCCACATGGAGAAGGACTACCTGTTCCTGACCCACCTAAAGAATACGATCTTTTTTCTGATGATGATCAAGAAGTTGAAGCTCCTGAATCAAGTACTTCGAAGAACCCTACGTTTGTTGTAGAAGAACCTCCATGTGAACCACATAGACTTACTCAAGGAACTAAGGAACTAAGTGATCTAATCAGAGACTTGGACCTCTCGAAAAGCAAAGCCGAAATTTTAGCGTCACGCTTAAAGCAATGGAATTTATTGCAGGAAAAAGTAAATATTTCAGTGTATCGGAATAGGAAGAAGATGTTCACTTCATTTTTTACTATGGAAGACACACTTGTGGCATGTACAGATGTAAATGATCTCATGAGGGCACTTAAAATTAATTACGAACCTACGGAGTGGAGGCTCTTTATAGATTCGTCCAAGGTGAGTTTAAAGGCAGTGCTTTTACATATTGGAAATGAACTTCCTTCAATTCCTATAGGTTACGCAGTTCATATGAAGGAATCTTATGAAAACTTGAAACGTTTACTTCAAGCCATTAAATATTACGATTTTCAGTGGCTCATTTGTGGTGACCTTAAAGTAATAACACTGTTGCTAGGTATGCAGTTAGGGTATACAAAGTATTGTTGCTTTATATGTGAATGGGACAGTAGAGATCGTGGATCTCATTACCGCAAAAGTGATTGGAGTACCAGAGAAACTCTTCAGCCGGGAGTGAAAAATGTGCAGCATGAACCACTGGTAGATCGTAACCGAATTTTGCTTCCCCCTCTACATATTAAATTAGGTCTTATGAAAAGTTTTGTTAAGAGCATGAACCAAGAGGATGAGGCCTATAAGTACCTAAGAGGACAATTCCCTCGATTAAGTGATGCCAAAGTGAAAGAGGGTGTTTTCATAGGGCCACAGATTAGGCAACTATTCAAAGATCACAAGTTCGACGAAATTCTCCAATGTGAGGAGAAAGCTGCGTGGGAAAGCTTGAAGAGTGTTTGCTCACAGTTCTTGGGAAGACACCGAGCAACAAATTACAAACAACTGGTAGCAAAGTTGTTATTGTGCTACGAAAATCTTGGTTGCAATATGTCTCTGAAACTCCACTTTCTTCATTCACATCTAGACTTCTTTCCCGAAGATTGTGGAGCAGTAAGTGACGAACATGGTGAGCGTTTCCATCAAGATATTGCAGCCATGGAGAAGAGATATGAGGGAAAGTGGAGTTCTAACATATTGGCCGACTACTGTTGGACTATTGCAAGGGATGCTCCAGATGTAACCTACAAAAGGCAAGCCAAGCGAAGACGCACAAAATAAAATAAATATAATCTTGTACAAGGGATCACTTGAAACTTTTGTCTACATTGCAGTGTAGTTCTTGCACAAAAAGGTATTTGTACATATTTTTCATGTTTTGATGTTAATACTGATTTTTATTACGGAATTGTTAATGTTTAACTTGACCACGGTTACTTTATTTTCTGTATAGCTGTGAAACTGGTATTTGCACAATTTTGAAAAAGAAAGTACAAGGGTATAGAAAGCTATAGGTTAGGGTACTTCTTAACTCCACAGCTTATCACATCACAGTGAAATAGATAAAAAAAGTGAAATGTAGGTTTTTACAAGGATTTTGCTTAAATGCTCTATAAATATTAATACATTTGTATATATACAGCTACTGTTGTACAAGGGCATTTTTTTTCTTACAATCTGAGCTAAGAAAATTTTTCTATTATCATTTCCTTTCATATTATGCTTAAATGAATGTAAAAATCGCAATTTCAAAGAATTTACATATTTTCGATCAAAATGTGTTGAACAGTGTTATTTGAATCCCTGACTTACACAGTGGCTCAGTGCAGATTCTATCCTAAACCAAGTGAGGTTGTAGTGAACAACATTGTGTCAGTGGGTTTTCTCAGGGCTCTCTTATCTCCACTTTTCCATTCCACCAATTCTTTCATTATCACCCACATTTATTAACCACCCGTCTTTTTTAGCCTAACAAGCATAACCATGTAAATGTTTTACCTAGCTTGAAACAAAATTTAATATTTACTCTTTACTCCATACTGTTTTTGTGACAAGGTGACACCAAATACACTCACTTTTGTTGCTATACCTTGGCACTTCGTTAATCGGTTCTTATGATTGTGGTCTCGTTTCAGTTGAGCAGATATCCGGCTTTCCGATGATATGTTGCTTCAATAGATGGAGTTAATGATTCTCTGTAAAGAAAAGGAAATCCGTTAAATTTTCAACATACTGTGTGTACTATACATGCTAATTACAAATGAATTACTATAATTATCATATCCAAGCTTCTAACGATATTTTCACTTCATTCATTCTAGTAGATTTTTACTGAGGGAATCTTATTTCAATAATATTATTTGTGGTAATTGCACCCATCATCATCAGGATTTTTGGATGTTGACGTATACCTCCCTTAAGTTAATCCCAAGTTTGACTATAGTGAGTTCCTTATAAGCACATGTCTCACGGCCATCCATCGGAATAAAGTTGATAATCAAGATACGCCTTATACGCTGAGGATTCTAAAATCTTTCCACCAGTCAATCATAAATGGAAACGATCTACAATAAGCCCTTCCTCAGAAGCTCAAGAGAAGATCTCCAATTTCCCTTAAGTTTGAACAACCGGATACAGTTGCATTTGGTAATTATTAGTTCTGACAATGAAAAAAGTGAATAGATGGCCGGGTTACTATGATTAAGACATATTTTAAGATACTGGCTTTATAATTGAAATTTGTGTTTGTTTGAAATGTTCGTATACCGGGACATGTTTGAAGAAGTGTCTACCACACTTGTTCTACGTGGTGAATGAGTAATCCTCCTTAAGGTGGGTCCCTGGTATAGCAGAGTCCCGAAAAATCGGCCTAATATGGACGGAAGAGTGGCCGAGTTTGTGAAAATGCCGAGTTATCGGGAATGAGGTTAAAAAAGAATAAATATGAGTGTTTCCTCAGAAACTACAGTACTGTACTTGTATGTATTTTTTGCTTGAGAATAGAACAGAGAATAAACTGCCCAAATGCCCTTAAACAAAGGAAAAGTGCGTACTTTATGAAGGCATAGAGCCTTTATTATACATTAAAACAAAGTTAATGAATACACTCTGTAGTAATTTTCCTGATAAGATAAACCTCAGAAAATACCCACCAATGACCTTGAACGAGTCCGCGCGCATTTTTTCGCCCTGCCAAAGTGTGGCTCAGTTATCCGGACTACCGAGTTATCGAGTGGCGAGTTTCAAGGAGGACTGTATTGTACTTTTCGACCAACCTGTAGGTCCACAGGTAGGCTGTGGTTGCTCCTGCAAACAGTATCAGATTCGCACACAAAATGCGATAAACCGAGGTGTATGTTCCTGTAACATCTACTCACAGAGGAAACTCCCTTGAGATAGTTATCTTCCTACATATCCAGAGCGTTAAGGCTAGCTCAACTTCTTTTCTTGATGCCGAAACACCTCAAGGTATCGAACCATGCGATGTAACGAGAGCTTGACACTGTCCAGCCCATTTCTGGAAACCCATGAAAACCAAGGGGACTAAATTTCAGTTCTACCTATCTCAGCAACACTCCCTTTTCTAGCTAAGGTCACAATCATACTACCGGGTGTAATGGCACATTTTAGTCACCCCATTTGGAAAGTGATATATACTTCACCTGCACCAGTAGGGTCGACAGAGCCCAAGACATTTCTTAGAAAGTCCTGCCAACCTCAGCTTTATGTGATAATGCAAGAAGTCAATCTTACATAACAATTCCAAATTGGGGTCCTGGGTTCGATCCCAGCCCCCGCCGTGAACTTTGTGGTGGACAAACACCGTGTGTGTAGGTTTCCTCGGGGTTCTCCCACTTCCTCCATTCCACCATTTCATTCATTACTCATCATCACCGTCTCCTTTAGCCTAACCGGCATAATAGTGAGACGTAAAACTCAAAGATTTCATTTCATTTACAACAACTCCACAGTTGTGCGTACACCATCTCTGGTTATGCACTCATAGACGAAATACAAGACACTAGTCATTTTAGTGTCCTGTATAGTTTATGAAACGCATATAAATATATATAATACAAGAGGAAACAAAAATAGTTTAGGAGTCTTTTACTGCTTTTATGGTTTCTCTTCCGTTAAGAATGTTGGAACTCATTTATTAGGGGATTTCAACGGAAGGAATACGGTATATTCCATCATCATCCAGTATTAGAAAACTCACTCAGGGAGGGCAACCATATATAACATAGCTGTCTTCAAAACGGCTTTCCAGTAGCCGCAAGGAAATTTAATATAATCTCGAAAATTAACTAGGACTGTCTCTTTCTATTTTCTTCTCCTAAAGTTTCTCTCATAAACAAATTGAAACGTAGGGAAGGGCACAGACTACAGGAGAAACAGAGAGCCCTTAAGGGCTAATTTGCATTCGGAACTAAGTATTGAAATGTAGAAGCCCGAAACCGAAGAGACAGTGAGACAAGCCGAGAATCTCTTTTAGTAAAACGATAGAAAAAGAAGATGGAGAAAGTGGGACACATACAAAGAGAAAACAAGAGAGGAAAAGTTAATGTTTAGCAACAGAAAACGAAAAGATCTTGTAGTCCAAGTGCACACTATATTTATCTTCAAATATACGAGAGATATAGATATATGTGGAAAAGTACTGGGTGTCTTATAATAGCTTAAATGTAACATTTAAATCCTACATACAAGTGCAGTTGGCGGCGGAATGACGATTGCGTGGAAATAATTGTATTTAATAATTAGAGCAACCCAAAAGCATAAAAAGCATAAAAAGCATAATAGCAATTTAGACATATGGTTGGTACCTTGAACATGGTTGTGGTTGTCTAAGGGTCCGAAAGAAACCGATTTGAAAAGCATAATAAAGCATAATTTTAGAAAATAAAGCATAATTTAAAATATATAGCATAGTTCTTGGAAAATTCGATTTAACTGCAAGTTTAACATATACTATATTAATATTTTAAAACCAAAATTTACAATGCAAAATCATTGACAACATAACAATGCAACAATGAAAAGCTTATTTTTATTTCTGTAAATGTTTGTGCAATCCTTTGATGTAGAGAAAAGAAAGAAAAATGAACAGTACACGAGAACTCCACACTATATTGTTATGTGTAGCTCTTGAACTTGAGCACTTTCTGTACTTTTTGATGACATCTTTCACTTTCCTTTTCTGTATGTATGCATCTCTGCAAGTGATAGAAAAAACTGACTCGAGTAAAGCATACTATCTCTTTACAGTACATTAAGTAGAAAGTTCATTAAATATGAAAGAAATTGCTTGCATAAAATATTAATAAATAGATCAAGATATTTATAATATTTAATGTAAACTTATAGTAAATGTTATACATTATATGCGATTAATGTAAAACAGTGATTGAAATTAACAATAAAGCATAATTTGGAAAAAAATAAAGCATAATGTGAATTGCTCTATTAATAATATTTGTGTTTTTTTTCTTTTTTTACTTGTACCGACAAATTAATGCTGTCACCTATTTCGAACATTTTAAAAGAGCATAGTTTTTAATGTATTGAAATTCCATTTCTTATAGATAGTATGAAACATTGTAAATAGTTGTAAATTTCCATAACTGTTCTCCAATTAGATCTGTATACCTACCAAAGGTAGTTTTGTCAAGCTTTTTTTAAAAAAAGTCCAAAATCAGTCTCTGGAAAATAGCTCTTGTTTGTAAAAGAATACATCGTAGCATGAGAACCAGAGTGACGTAACTCCATTTTCGTAAGTTTACAGGCGAAAGGACAAAAATATTATATCCTTAGAAAGATGTGTTTTTAATAAGATGGTAATTGATCTACATTACAACAGATGATCGACAAGGAGAACAGATGGCGTTACGTTCCATTTACATCAAGTGGGGCTTTCAAAATGATGTCCAAACATAAAGAGAACGAAAACCTAAGTTCCGTTTTTGAAGTTACGTTCGTCTGGTTTTTATGCGACGACATAATGATTGATTTTGGCTGTTGCAGTGGTCTGTCCAAGCAACTTGATAAAAATTCAGAATAGCACAAAAGCTGTTTCTCTTATATGCAAAAAGGAAAAACTTAGTAATATGAGTGAATTCTACTTTACCCCGGGCGCCGAAATCTCTAGCTACGGCTCTGTCATTTACAAATTATTTGGTGAAAACTGTATACAAGTGCTTGGTCACCTGGACCTATTCTCTGTTCAGTGTAAGCTACAAACTCCGATAAACAAAATATTTGTATCCTTCCGCTCGTCACAAATACGATTGGCTAGTGATGTATCACTCCCCAGGGGGAGGAGCAAATTATACACGTGCATTTTGACAATACTTCCTCGTATTGTCCAGATAGTTGGGGCAGCAGCAGAAAAGAAAGAAAGACACTTGAAAGATAAGTTTCAATTTATCTGGTAAGCAATTGTTGCTTAGTGAGGATAGGTTTCCCGTGTTGGTGTTTCACCACAACACTCGCGGAACTGGGATTCATGTGAGACATCTTTCAAACTTAAAAGCAGAATATGTTTCCACAGTTGAATTGGCGCCATAATTACTGCGCATGCTTAGTGTTTATTTCTATTGTTTCATTAACTACACTCGATTGCAGTTTTATTAGATAGTCCCTATTATATTTTTGTCATTTATAATAATGTAGCAGTTTTATATGGAGCTTCATAGTGAAAGTAATAATCAAATCATATGAACTATTTTGCGAAGGAGTACAAGCGTCGGTAGGCCAACAGCAAATCAGTGGTCATCGGTAGGCAACAGGTTTAGTTTCACGTGGCTTTGTTTATCGCAGTTTACAGCTTAGGCCAAACAGAGTTTAGAGCCATGTAAAACATTCCTATTGTTTCAAATATCTTGTCATAACAATTTTTATGTACTTTGAATGCATTTGCATGACGTTTCTTCCATGATTGAAGCACTTTTATCCGCTGTTCTGATTTGTACTCATGTGCCATTGTAGCTTTCAACACGTCACAAAACGAAACACTTGCTTCAGCATAAACTCACCACACACTACCAATCCAAGCCTCAACTGTTGACAAAAGGAAAACGAGGCTGACCACTTGTAGATAGAGCGTGACTTAACACACACTATCCTACTTGTCACAATCAAAATACAATATATAGCAAAGGAATAATCAATTACTGACTTAAAATAAAAATAAATCTTTCAAGAATTTTTATACACGTTGATGCTTGAGGCATGTATAGAATCCCCGCTCAAAATTTTCACACTTTGTTTCAAAGAGAAACTACCTTAGTAAGTACTTCATTTGAAATTTTTCCAACTCTATTTTCTTTCGCAGTCTGAAAAATGTGGTTTTCTTTTTGTGACTTATTAAGCACTACACTTTTCAATATTAGCACCCTTAGATACAAAGTATTAGTGGTACAAATGCAGTAGTGATAATTACATAATCATTATTTCCTTAAAGCTGTTTAATAGCTGTGCCAGTGGCGGTTTTTGAGATAAATCACATCTGTGAAATGTACAATGTTATTGCTGAATGCTAAGAGAACAAAACTTAGTTACTCAAGGAGCTAATTCTTTCTATAACTTTTATAACACGAATTAGAATATTATGCGAGTTTTCTTTTCTGAGCTTGTAGCGAGAAAATTGTACCGTTTACAAGTATGATTTCCCTTGCGAGAAGCTACTTTCTGATCCTCTGGTTAAAATAAAGCCGGCTTAATAGTAGATAAACGACTGTATTGTCTCTTCCTCTGGTCAATATACAGACGGTCTAATAGTAGATTCTTGGCTCTGCTGTCCTCTCCTCTGGTCAATATACATCCGTTCTAATAGTAGGTCTTCGGCTCTGCTGTTATATCCTTTGGTTAATATACAGCAGGCCTAATAGTAGGTTCTTGACACTACTGTACTGTCCTATGGTCAATATACAGAGGTCTTTGACTTTGCTGTACTTTCCTCTGGTCAATATACAGACGGTGTAATAGTAGGTCCACGGCTCTACTGTCCCCTACTCTGGTCAATATACTGCCGTTCCAATAGTTGATCCTTGGCTTTGTTGTCCTGTACTCTGGTCAATATATAGCCGTTCTAATAGTAGGTCTCGCTCTGCTGTTCTGTCCTTTGATCAATATACAGCAGGCCTAATAGTAGGTTCTTGACTCTGCTGTACTGTCCTATGGTCAATATACAGAGGTATTTGACTCTGCTGTACTTTTCTCTGGTCAACATACAGACGGCGTAATAGTAGGTGTATGGCTCTACTGTCCTGTCCTCTGGTCAATATACAGCCATTCCAATAGCAGATCCTTGGCTTTGTTGTCCTGTCCTCTCCTGTACGGTCAATATACAGCAGGTCTAATAGTAGGCCTTGACTTTCCTGTACTGTCCTATGGTTAATATATAGAGGTCTTTGACTCTGTTGTACTTTCCCCTGTTCAATATACAGCCGGTGTAATAGTAGGTTCACGGCTCTACTGTCCTGTTCTCTGTCAATATACAGCTGGTCTAATAGTAGGTCCAAGGCTTTGCTATTCTGTCCTTTGGTCAATATACAGCCAGTGTAATAGTAGCTCAACAGCTCTGGTGTCCTGTCCTCTGGTTAATATACAGACGCTCTAATAGTAAGTTATCGGGTCTGTTGTCCTGTTCTCTGGTCAGTATAAACCGCTCTAACAGTAGGTCTTCGGCTCTGCTTTCCTGTCCTCTCATCAATATACAGCCGATATAAAGGTAGCTCAACGGCATTGCTGTCCTATCCTCTGGTCAATATACAGCTGGTCTAATAGTAGGCTCTTAACTCTACTGTATTGTCCTATGGTCAATATACAGAGGTCTTTGACTCTGCAGTTCTTTCCTCTGGTCAATATACAGACGGTGTAATAGTAAGTCCACGGCTCCACAGTCCTGTCCTCTGGTCAATATACTGCCGTTCCAATAGTAGATCCTTGGCTTTGTTGTCCTGTTCTTTGGTCAATATACAGCAAATCTAATAGTAGGACTTGACTCTGCTGTACTGTCCTATGGTTAATATACAGAGATCTTTGACTCTGTTGTACTCTCCTCTGTTCAATATACAGCCGGTGTAATAGTAGGTTCACGGCTCTACTGTCCTGTTCTCTGTCAATATACAGCCGGTCTGATAGTAGGTCCAAGGCTTTGCTATTCTGTCCTCTGGTCAATATACAGCCAGTGTAATAGTAGCTCAACAGCTCTGCTGTCCTGTCCTCTGGTTAATATACAGACACTCTAATAGTAAGTTATGTGGTCTGTTGTCCTGTTCTCTGGTCAGTATAAACCGCTCTAACAGTAGGTCTTCGGCTCTACTATCCTGTCCCCTCGTCAATATACAGTCGATATAAAGGTAGCTCAACGGCACTGCTGTCCTATCCTCTGGTCAATATACAGCTGGTCTAATAGTAAATATACGGCTCTACTGTCCTGTCCTTTGGTCAATATACAGTCGGTCTAATAGTAGATCCATTGCTCTGCTGTCCTGTCCTCTGGTCAGTACACAGCCAGTCAAATAGAGAGCCTGTCGCTCATAAACTCAGTGTTGCAGAACGAGATAAAGCATTAAAACTCTAAATTCAATAAGATACTTTAATTGTCACAGGTAAAAGCTGAAACCTGGCAACAATGTGATCAAGTAATTCCTTCACTCTTACTTTCTTGGTTCTTACTTTCGCTTTTAGAAAAGGATCTTTTTTACTTTCAAAGAAATTAGCAAACGGAAAGAAGCCAAGAAAAATGGAAGAAAAAAAGTTCTAAAATTCAAATAATTCTTTCCAGAAGATTAAATGAATTTGAGAGTTACGCGAAATGAAAGATTCTAGTGTGTGTGTGCAAGTATATAACTTCATGAGAAAAAGTGAGTATTTTAGGATTAACACATCGCTCCATTTAAGAAGACAATAAGTGCCATCATTTTGCGAAGGACTTACGGCCTTATGATATCAACTGGAAATTAAAATCTGTAACATGGAAAAAATGTCCCGTTCACCTAGGGAAAAAAAAAACTTCTTCTTTCCGATTTTTTCCTACCAATCTTTCTGTAATACTTGGAATGAACAAGAGAAGAATGAATCAGGGATTAGTTCCAGTAGAGCGGAGCATAATTTAAAGAAATCTCGCCAGAAATGAATTTTAAACGAAATCTTAGTTCAATTTCGTTGTCTCATCTACGCTGACGTTTTAATAAATTTAATATCAAATCAAATTTTGATTTCCAATCAAGAAAAATGTATGACGATTTTTCAATTAAATCAGATTATTAGAACAGTCTGGCTTCAATAGGTATTTTATAGACTTCTAAATACCTAAGGATGAATCCCATTCACACTCTATAGTTATTGGTCAATGAGAGATCTTTTTTCTTAAGTATTGCTTTCGAACAAATTCTAAATTGGGACTCACGCATCTTGATGTATGATATTTCAACAGAATTATCACGATGGATAACTTAATACATTTAGAGATCCTCCCTGGCTAAACAGTTAGCATACGCGCCTTTAGCGAGGGAGACCCGGGTTCGATTCCCAGCGGGGCCTCATATGGTTCGGATTCCACGTTAATCAGTAGGTCCATGTCTCATATAGCCTCGCTGCTGAAAAGGGGCGTTAAACTCAAAATCAGCTCAACTCAACTTAATACATTTACTTTCGCAATTAGCTTATTAACAGTTTCACTTTCCTTCAAAATGATAGTTGGGCCGTGTTGGCTGAGCGGTAGAGCGTTCACATATGGTGCATGGGGTCCTTGGTTCGATCCTAGCTCGTGCCAAGCGAACTTTGTGGTGGACCAACACCGCTTGCCTGGGTTTTCTCAGGGTTATCCCGTTTCCTTCCACTTTCTTCATTCGACTATTTCATTCATTTCTCATCATCATTGTTTCCTTTAGTCTAGCCGGTATATGAGTGGGATGTAAAACTTAAAGCTTTGCTTTCAAAATGATAGTTCATCATCGTAGTTATTATGTTTTTATCGAAAGGTCACTTGCTGCAACTGAGAAACTTCCATCTACTACGGTATTCAGTTAAGCTTTTTGTCTTCAAGTACGATTTTCCTACTTTGATACCGTCCATCATCTGTAGCCTCTTCGCACCCTCCCTCTCTTTCTTGCCACCAAATCCTCTAGCATTATTACGTGCAAGTTGGAACATAAGATGGGCCAATCAGAGAGGATTTATTGTCTTCGAGAGCTGTATGAGACAATGTATAACATTTCCATAAAAATCGAATGGTCATATTTAATCTCTCAGGAACACAAAACTGTTATAATGGTAACCACAATATTCATTTACTAAAGAAAGGCAGAAAAATCTCTCTATTTATCACTTTAATGGGGAATTTCGTTCTTCATGTTTTAAATTCGTCTCTTCATGTTCATTTTATGAGAATTTTCCTGAACTGTATATTCAAGGACTTACAAAATATACTTTTCTTCCTTCTCAATGCATCTTGCTCAATGCTTCCTTCTCAATGCTTTGCAGTTCATGTCAGCACTTACAATACTACCCACGCATTGAAAACAAGTGACCAGAAATGATACTTAATGTGCATTTCGTCTTCAGGATGCTCAATATCTTGCAAATCGGGATGAATTCCTAAGACTTCTACCATCATAAGTAGATCAGTACCAAATGAAGAAGACCGCATGCAACATGACCTTTCACTGATACAATGTGTTACAAACTTCATGACCAGAAAAGGCTGAAGCAGTTAGAATAGTGATACACATAGGCCTGTGAATTGGAATGACCGGAACAAATACGTTACTAGAAGTGACGTGTTACCTGGAGTGCTCGCAGATAGAGTGAAATTCGGAAACCACGAAACATTCTCATACGTAAGGGGAGTATGAAGAAAGCTCAAAATTTAATACTAATAAAGTCGATTCTCCTCTACCAAATCATGAATGAATTTAAACCAGGAATTAAGCTCTTTGACAGGAGCATAATTACAACCTTTGTATAATTGTAAAAAGATCATTTCATTCATATGTTTATAATAACTTTGCGTTTCGAAAATGTAGCTCGAAAATTACTCTCGTGCATGTTTTTTTTTAGTTATTTGTTTTACTGCTAGGTGGTGCACCCGCAAGTAACGACAGGAATTTCCACCAATGCTTGCATTACAAGTTCCCAAATCATTGGGTTAGGTGATGTTGCGCACATGAATGGCCTCTACGAATCCCAGATTTAACGCATTTTTTTTTCTCTGGTACTGGCCTAAAGAGAATGTTTACAAGAGAAACCAAAATGATTTAAATTAACTGGAAACAACAAAGGCGACGTGATTAACGGCCTTTTAGAAACCTTTTAATGCGGCCGTGACAAATGTAGACCTACTAGTTGTTTTAAGAATATGTGCTGAGAATGCTGGTGATCATGTGGAGTTGTAACAAGATACCAAAGAAAACTCCAAATAACGTCCTTTAGAAATATACCAGTTTCATAAAACTCTTTCATAAATAATGAAGTTTCAATTGTTTAAAAGTAGGGAGTGGCTTATTAGACACCCTGTGTATCTTCTCCTTAATTGTTGAAGTCGCAGAAGAATAGACACTTCGTCCACCCCAGCTCTGGAACCAACAATTGCCTGTCAAAAATTAAGGATAATATCTACTTTACTGTTACATAAAGCTCAACTAAATACACTCTTTATTGTTAGGTCGGTCGTATATTGAGCAGAGGATAGATTAGTCTAGGCGAAATTCAGTACTATGAGCAGTGGAACACAGCTTCGTATTGCATATTCATTCAAGCACGTAGTACACAAAGCCCATTCCAACATTGTGACTCGGACACGTGGATCTTCCATTCGTGCTTTTCTCTCTACGTTCTTTCCTGGTTCCCTTTGTCTCGGTTTAGTTGTCTTCCCTCTGTTTTAATGTAAGTCCGGCCTTAGATTTGTCTTTTGCCATTGATATCTCGTATCCTAATATCTATTTCACTTTTGTTCCTCATGTCTTCATTAATAGCAATATCTGAATACAGAAAGTTAATAACATCTACTCGCTGTCTAATTTCATATTTGCAACACGGAAAGGTATCGGTAATAATAATACATGTAAAGTTCTTGAACACAATTTAAAAAAGAGTTAGGTAATATCATCTGCAAAAGACATAAGGCGAAAATGGATCATCTGTTTCCGTGTCATATGTAAAATCACTAACAGTATGCTAGAAGTTGGTAACCCTGTCTTTTGTGAAGGATGGGTGTGAATCCTCTTGGGAAGTTGCGTTGAATGGTAAAAGGAGATGACACACCTCTTTGTCCCTATTTCCTCTCCTGATTTTTGACTGCCGGAAGTCATAGCCTTGGTCTGACGTCACGGAAGATTTCTTTTTCCTTTTAACACTTTCATCGTGAACACGTCACCTCACATTACGTCGCCAGATTCCGTGTCAATATTAATTTCCTCTTCGACGTGAGTCGGGTGTTTGCCAAGGGAGAATGAGAAACAAGTCAATGGCCCTTTCCTCCTCCAATCACAGTCGCATCAATGGAATCGAACCAATAGGTCACGTGGCTTCTCAAGATCTCACTCAACAACTGTCTGGATATCTGTTACAATATAGGAATTCTCTTCATGGAATAGGCAAGAGTGCCTGCACGAAAAGATCATGACACAGAGGGCGACATTGATATTTTATGACTTAAATCGGAAAAAGAAATAGTGAAAACTTTTAAGAGGCCTAATCACTGCGAAATTAAAATACCGCTAATTTTACAGTAATTATGTGATATCTTCAAGTAGATAAAAGATAATCGAAATGTGGAACAAGATCGCGCTAGAAAATATTATTTTGCATGAGGTACCGGTATCATGAATCACTTAGTAGTTTTCCGGTTGCAGCAATTTAAAAACGCGAAAATGGATGCTGATTATCCAAATGGCTGGAAATTGAAAGCAGATAAATGAGTCGTGATAACGGTATCTCATGTAAAGTAATATAGTCTAGTGAGCTCTTGTTCCACATTTAGATTATATTTTATCTATTTGAAGATATCACATAATTACTGTAAAGTTAGCCGTATTTCAAATTCGTCGAGATGGGGTTTCTTAAAGCACTTAGCAACTAGAAATTTTAAAATGTGTATAATACATTTGAGGACTATACATTTGAGTCGAGGAAAATTGTAAATCAAAAGAATGAAATAAGCATAGAAGTATATATAAAAAAATATAAAAGTAGATATAAAAATATAAAAAGTCTGAAAGTATAAAGATAGGTAAATTTTAAAAAAATATGAAAGTAGATATGGCACTACATGTAAAATAGGTATGAAAGTAAAATAGAAGACATAAAAACCTAATATTAGATATAAAAGTGAAAAAAAGTTGGTATATAAGATTGGATGTAGATATGAAAGTATAAAAGTAGATTCAGAAGTTTAAAATAAAATATGGAAATATAAAAATATGAAAGTAAGTAAGAAAATATTAAAGTAGGTGTGAAAATATATTAAATGATATGAAAGTAAAGAGTTAGGTATGAAAGAATAAAAATTACTTTAAAAGCATTAAAGTACACGCGAAAGGGTAAGGAAAAACATGAAAGCATATAAGAAGAAATGAAATTATAAAAGCAGGTGTGGAAGAATTAAAATAAATATTAAAGTATACCAGGGTTAGAGAATAATATATAATGTTTTCGCCAACTATCCACTTTGGCTTCTTCAAACAATATAAATCATATTTATAGATCATTATGCACAGTCTTTCTGACGCGTGATTATTGCCATACTAAAAATGTTCGACTAACATTTTTTCCTGCACTAGTCGGGCTTTTAGTATGACGCTACTCATATGTCAAAACGACTCTGCACAAAGCGGATAGTGTTTGTTGAAGCTAAAGTGGATAGTTGGTGAAACTGTTACACGTCAATAATTTTACAGTAAATGTATTTTTGTCTCAGCGAGTACGGTAGTTTAAATCAAAAGCATTGTTCTACCTCCCAAACAGCATTAATACGTGTAATATACTGTACATCTTTTAAGTATCTGAATAATACACAGCAAAAAATGAGGTGTTGAAACAACACAAAATGACTACCACTTAAGCGTGTTACTTGTGTGTCAATTCAACACCAAGTTTTTTTTTTTGTTGTTGTTGTTGTTCGTCCCGTTTAAAGGGTTGTGCCCTTTCTTCGGGTAAGTGCCTTAATGTAGATCAATTGTCTCTATGGAAATGTAGGTGGTCTAAGGGTTGTCAGGTTTATTATTTCTTTATTCATCACATTAATACACACATGTATTGAAATGATTCCAGGAGAAAATAAATAAAATAATATATCTGTTTTCTTTATTTGTTATACTTGTGTCTTAGCAACGTATAAACAGAAGATGGCAGAACTGTTACCTGTATCAGTCTTGTCAGACGATTCACAGATTTACAACAATATTATTGTGACTGACTACAGAAAACATAGAACATTATTTGTTACTTCGCATAAGTGACAAATGTATTTCGCAAATCCTTGCTTATATTAAACGATAAATACCAATGAAAATTCTCTCAGGTAGTAACTAGTTATTTTTGATATGCCCGGAAGGCGATGTGCTTGCTGCTGAATTAACACACAAGTAACACGCTAAAGTGGTAGTCATTTTGTGTTGTTTCAACACCTCATTTTTACAGTGTACATTGTGCATTGTGTATTATCTACAATGTTTAATTCAGGTATTTCAAAGACGTATGCATTTGTGCCATGGAGAAGTCCATGTGTTTCGGATTAGGATTAAGTTCACGTAATATTCATGCACAGGTTGAAAAGAGATTTACCTTCAATAGTAACAGTTTATGAACGGGACATACTGTATAGAATCACGTCATTTTAAATTCAATGTTACTCACTGGTCAAAGATCTAACAGACGCAATTGTACTCATTCTTCATAGCCTTAAACATTATGTATATACAACAGCGTCCCTTAAAACTTTCAACGTTCTGTAAAAAGATGCCAAAAAGATGCTCTCAACCTAGGACATTCTTTAGTGCTACCCGTTTGTAAACTAGTTTCGCGTAAACTGAAGTAACCATTTATAATGAATATTTATTAGAATACAAAATACGTACCTCTACTTAATATGTATTAATTATTCAATGAGTCTGTTGCGTTCGAATATTACAATCATTATACTGTTTTATAGTCGTAACAATTTACAACAACAAATATACTTAAAACAGAAGGGAGAAAACATATATGGCGTACGTAAAAACGTAGTTTACCTACGTAAATCCTGTAGTTTTTGGACTTATCTCTACGTAACATCCTCCAGCAAACTTATAACTGAAAACGTATGTTTTATAATACTTTTCGTATAAGTGTTTTATCTATACGTACTTTTCGTATGATATAAAGAACTGTATATAGGTGGTCAGGATCTCACATACAGATGGACGTATATAACATAGAGCTGCCGTATGAAACATGTGTATATTATGTAATATACGGAAGACTGTTAGATCTCAGATATCCTGCAGCAGCATGATGTAACATCTAAGTGTGAAAAAGCAGTACGCATGTGGACAACATATATTCCGTACAGATTTTCGTAGTAAACGTATGGGTTCCGTATATTTATAACAATATACCGCTGTTCGGATGACGAATTTTTCTCACATGTCAGTGCACTATACGTTATTTTATACATAAGCACATACCTAAAGTATTATTTAAATTTGCTTCAGAATTGCAACCAACACAGTTACAGAGACTTTTCACAACACTTCCACTGTTCGACTGTTGGCTACTACCTCAGGAACAAAAGACAAACGCCTTCCGTACATAACAAGAAACCTATACATATGAGTAGATCTATTAGATATTTCATTGATGTCTCCCTCTACACGACGTCGTGGTAATAAATGTATCTCTATCTACTATATATTTCTGAATCTGATATATATTAGATATTGCAATTAAATATACTCATAGACATAATCCAGCCCAATTTACATGATTTAGATCTATTGTTATATGTTGTTCTGTGTAGGGTAATAAAAGGTACCGCTGTACAAGAAAGAAAGTGGGAAGAAGAAAATACCATTGATGGACGGTATTAACCCTAGGAAGTTCAAGATTTTTTTTGTCTCAAGTAGGTCCAGGGGGGGGGGGCTCCTCGAACCCACAGTATAACATACTATAACTCATATAACGCCGTCTAACAAGAAATGAATATAGAATAAGCATTGAGAACTTACTCGTGACTGATATGCTGTTTCCCAACATAAGAACACAATCCTTTTTAAATAGAAACGAAAAGAAAATCTAACTTCAGGAAATATACTTGTAGAAAATATGTCACACGGAGGTCCAAGGAGAAGGTTCGATGAGCCCACTGTCTTGAAATAATTTTTAACTTACATGTTACTAAATAAAAATGCACATTAATGATGTGGATTTATCAAAGAAGTAATAATAGACAATAAATAAAATTCTCAATATTTTAATCAAGACTTACGACGGTTTGTTTTTTTCAAGAAAGACAAACGAGTGGGTTCGAGAACCCCCCCCCCCCCTTGGACTTCCTAGGGTCAAAACAAAACTAGCTACATCAAGGCAAAGAGAGTGAAGCATGGAAGCTTCTCAGTTGGCTGAAGTGACCTAGAATCTTACTTATTATTATTATTATTATTATTATTATTATTATTATTATTATTATTAT